>NC_090035.1:18295491-18925491 GCF_037176765.1 Anolis sagrei | reverse complement strand
AGTCGCGTATTGAACTTCTACGGGTGCATCCACACGGCAGAATGAATGCAGTTTGACACCACACTGAACTGCCATGGCTGAAGGATGTGGAATCCTGGGATTTGTAGTTTGGAGAGGCCCCAACACTCTTTGGCAGAGAATGCTGAAGACCTTGTAAAACTACCACTCCTAGGATCCTATAGCATTGAGCCATGGCAGTTAAAGGGGTGTCAAACTGCATTACTTCAACAGTGTAGATGCATCCAACGCTTCATTTATTAAGGTTGCAAGTACTTCTGAGAAAACAGGCCATGATGTTGTTATTTTGTTCTAATTGAAGCAAATCTTGCATTCTTGGGCATTTCTCTTCATTGCAATGCTAGGATGACAGAATGACCAGGGTTTATGACAGGTGGAACCTCGTTTCTAAGCCACAACTGAACGATAAAGAACTTGGCCAGAGAAAAAACAGACAGGGTCAGAGTGTCCCCAGGTCACCCTTCCAGTTTCCTTCTTAACCGGGTTTTGCAATGAGCATCATTGAGAAATCCAGGACAGAGCTAAAAAAGTCTCTATTTCTCTCTCTATGATATTCAATGTCTTCTCAATATTGTCTCCATATGCAAACATTGGTGGAATACTGGAGGCCTTTGTCAATATTTGTTATCTGTCTCTTGACGTTCGATGGTATTTCATAAGTAGCGATACCATTGGTTGAGAGTTTGGAAAAGCTTGGCATTTCACACCTGCCAGAACAAATGCCCCCCAACTCTGGAGCATTCCAGTTGGAAAGGAAAAGCTCAATTGCAAACCTGGAAATAGAATCTCTGCAAACTAAATGTGTCTGGTTGAAAGCAAAAGTTTGGGATTTCAGGCTAATGAGAAAGTATGGTGTCCGCTTCTAACCAAGATGTTTATGGGCATTTTCTCATTTCTCTTCCATGTTGAAAAGTCCTAAAAGATCCAGGGAAAAGAATCACTCCTATTAAATTTATTTATTTATCGTGTCAGTATCAACCAGACAATTGTATTACACTTTTAACAATTTTTTAAAAAACAGACAAAACAGAGTTTGCAAGGTTGGTAGTTGATTAAATGTCCTTTGACCAGCAGCTGGCCACTTGGGAGTGCCTCTGGTGTTGCCGCAAGGAGGTCCTCCATTGTGCATGTAGCAGGGCTCAGGTTGCATTGCAGCAGGTGGTCTGTGGTTTGCTCTTCTCCACACTTGCATATCGTGGATTCCACTTTGTGGCCCCATTTCTTGAGGTTGGCTCTGCATCTCGTGGTGCCAGAGCGCAGTCTGTTCAGTGCCTTCCAAGTCGCCCAGTCTTCTGTGTGCCCAGGGGGGAGTCTCTCTTTGGTATCAGCCATTGATTGAGGTTCTGGGTTTGAGCCTGCCACTTTTGGACTCTTGCTTGCTGAGGTGTTCCAGCGAGTGTCTCTGTAGATCTTAGAATACTATTGCTTGATTTAAGTCGTTGACGTGCTGGCTGATACCCAAACAGGGGATGGGCTGGAGATGTCTCTGCCTTGGTCCTTTCATTATTGGCTGCTACTTCCCGGCGGATGTCAGGTGGTGCAATACTGGCTAAACAGTGTAATTTCTCCAGTGGTGTAGGGCGCAGACACCCTGTGATAATGCAGCATGTCTCATTAAGAGCCACATCCGCTGTTTTAGTGTGGTGAGATGTGTTCCACACTGGGCATGCATACTCAGCAGCAGAGTAGCATAGCGCAAGGGCAGATGTCTTCACTGTATCTGGTTGTGATCCCCAGCTTGTGCCAGTCAACTTTCATATGATATTGTTTCTAGCACCCACTTTTTGCTTGATGTTCAGGCAGTGCTTCTTGTAGGTAACAGTCCAGGGTGACTCCCAGGTATTTGGGTGCGCTGCAATGGGATTCCTTCCCAGGTGATCCTCAGGGCTCGGGATGCTTGTCTGTTCTTGAGATGAAAAACACATGTCTGTGTTTTAGATGGGTTAAGGATCAGCTGATTTTCCCTGTAGTAGGCAGTAAGGGCACCTAGAGCTTCGGAGAGCTTCTGTTCAACCATCTCAAAGCTCCCTACTTGAGCAGTAATGGCACGATCATCAGCATAGATTAAGTTCTCTGTCCCTTCTGGCAGTGGCTGGTCATTTGTGTAAATGTTGAACATTGATTGAGCAAGCACGCTCCCCTGAGGCAGGCCGTTCTTCTGTTTCCTATTTAATGATCCTATTACATACATACATACATCAAGCCAACCCTGACCGGGACCGCCTTCCACCTGGAAACTGATGCCTCACTGTGGGAGAAGATGCAGATCAAGAATAGGGCTCCACAGTCACCTACGGACCCACCGCCAGGATACTACACTTGGAGGACCATCATCCTCGGACTATGAGGGATCGCCTAAATAAGTTAAGTAAGTAAGTAATACACACATATATGCATATTTATTACTACAGTCAATAAACAGCACAAAAAAGAACAAACTTCAAAATAGGAACATAATATGCATTTATTACATACATACTTACTTACTTACATTCATACATACATACATACATACATACCAGTGCAATGAGGCAAAATGGTGTCCTGAGATGGTTTTTAAGCAACTTTTAATGTGAATATAAGTGATTTTAATGTTTGTATATATTTACGGTTTTATGTCCGGCATTGAATGTTTGCCATATATATGTTGTGCTCCGCCCTGAGTCCCCTGCAGGGTGAGAAGGGCGGAATATAAATGTTTTAAATAAATAAATAAATTTGGGTATTAGGACACACTGTCAAAAGCAGAGTAAAAACCAGTATTTAATACAATAGATAAAACAGCATTAAACATTTAAATACTTTGATGACAAAACTAGAAACTAAAATAAATATTAAAACCTTCTAAAACTGTGACAGCATCTTGTGCCAACAGGCTATTGTTACTGCACAAAAGCCAGTGGCTTTGGCAGTAATGTTGGGGTGGTGGTCAGCCAGAAGGTAGTCAACATAAAACTTTATGGATCTCCCTGGTAATGTTGGAAATAGCAAACTTCTTCAAACCTCCACTACCTATTTGTTTGTATATAATTAAGATTGCTTACTGTATATCTGGCCTTGTTCAGGACTCAGACTCAACTGGACTTTCAGGCTAGACAGAGCCACTATTAGACTCTCAGACCAGAGAGTTACTTTAGACTATGGACTGTTGATTATGAGAAAGATGCCTTGTGTTACCTACACAGAGAAACTACTTCCAATCCTATCTGCAACTGGACTGATATGCAATGTACCTGTATGCTGCATACAAGAAGTTTGTGAATAAACCAACAATGCTACTTTTAAAGAAGTCTACCTATTTTGTCTCTTGAGAGTGTGATTTAAACCAAGATGTTTTAAGGAAGAGTACATTGTTTTGTGCAACTGAAATAACATTTCTGAAACTCTGCTATATATGTATGTGTGTTTTTGTACATTGGTATTTGTTTCTTCCTAACAGTTCAAAGAGATATTTAGGTATATCAATTTAATAACTGAGAAACCTAATTGCTTTGCATGAATACTAATGGATATTTACTATGAAGGAGAAGGTTGACTCACGTGAGTTTTTAACTCTTGTCAGAGAGATTCCTGATTTTCTCAAAAGGTTATAGTGAATGCCATTTCTCAAAAGGTAGTGGCATCATTTTCCAAAATGTTATGATTTCTAACACAGTCATGCCTTTCCAAAGATCATAATTTCTCCAAAATACATGTTTTCTAAAATTGGATTTATATAATGTTTTCAAAGGTCTTGGTAAAACAGTACAGTAAAATGTGTCCCATATTTTCCATTTTCACAGGGGCATAGGCGTTCAAATGATCCAATTACAAAGGAAGACTTCCCATATCTTTCAGACATCTCACTCTTTCAGCAGATCTAAATTATAGCCATGTACTGTACTTTCAATCCCTGGTCCACTATTTTGACCCTCTACAGCCTTTCCTCCTTTATCAGTCTTTACAGTTTTTTCTTTCTCTGTTAGTTGACTCAGAACCATCTAGTGTTCAGTCATGCATTTGGATCCACTTCTCAACCATTTTCAGTTTCTGATAGAGCGCTGGTACCTACTTTGTTGTATAAATGGAGGAGTCCTGTATCACTCAGTCTTATTTCTAGATACTATTCCAGATCGAGAAGGCTTTTTAGGGTTTCTTTGTGTGAATGTACTGAAGGGGAAAAAACTGAGATTGTAGAGTTTGTCGAAAACAATGGGATGCAATTAAGTACAGCACCGAATCCTGGCCCCTGGCTGCAGTAGACCTTGCTGCCCAAAAGACCACTGCTCACAACATTGTTTTCTAGAACTGAATATAAAATACCTTCCTGCTTTAACGTTTCTCCTTTTCCCTTCCACCCTTGAATGATGTTTATTGTCTCTTCCTGGCCCAGTTCTTCAGATCTCCCTGCCTTGGAGCGCTGTCACCTTGAATAACGTTGTGTGTCTCTTGCCAGCAGAACTGAAGCAACAACACACAATTAGAAATGGCAACTGTCTGGGACAACAGCTCTGTGATGATTTTTATTTTCAGGAAACGGTGTGTGAATGTGGAAATGTGGTGAAGAGGTTGAGGAAATTCCCTGTCAAATTCTCCACATGTCCAAACAGATATAAAAGGGTACAATCTGCAGCGGTTCTGAACAGTATGGTTCTGCCATGGCAGGCTGTTGCCCAAGGATATTCTGAGAATTAAAGTGATAATATCAAAGGGAAATGAATATTGACGTCAACTCATCTCATTGAATCTTCATTATGTTCCTTTGGTAAGTATATGAGGGTTTCTGTTTCCTAGCCAAGTTCAAATCAATATCAATTTCTCCTTCCAAAACGTGTGGACTTAGAAGCTTCCATACTTGAATGGCTCATTTCCAATAAATAGTCTTGGTTTCCCATAGTTTCCAACAATTTTCCAGGAACAGTCCAGATTACTATGGACTATGAGATGGCGAACGCTGAGCGTTAATTAGGTGAAATCGGTTTTATTGGTTTTATTGTTGCAGTGCAGAAACTGATTGTTAATTGTTTAATTGCTTCTATATTGTTTTTATTCTACTGATATGTTGATGCCAGCACTGAATTATGCCTTTGTAAGCCGCCCTGAGTCCTCCTCTGGGGTGAGAAGGGCGGGGTAGAAGTAACCGAAATAAATAAATACTCTTCTGTCCTCCCATGTTTCCATCTGCTTTTAAAATGCCCCAATTTCTCTCTCCTCTTCCCACTTTCTCCTTTTGTCCTATGCAGATTTCAGCGGCAACAAATGTGAATTCAAAATGCAAAACGAGTCTACACTGCAGTGGCTTAATTAACAGGAGAGGGAAATAATGGGAGGAATCTCACCCTTTTCAATAGGATCAGGCAAAAGCAAACTCCTTAGGTTGTTTGTTCTTTTTCAATAATAATTTTTGCCATTTTGGACATTTTCCAATGTCACTTGGCTATGCGATTTTGCTTTCCATCTGTGAAATGCTGAGAAACATCCCCAGCTAACCAGGCCTTTGCTGATTGCCCACTTTTTTCTAACGTCATTCTCATTTTCTCTTTACTTCCCCACATTTCACTTCCCTACCTGTCCAATTTAAGCAATGGGAATGAATAATAGCTGACTTAAAACTCAGCATTTATTTGATTGGGTTATGACCACAAATGGGTTTGGGCAGATTTCCTCCAAGCTTTGACACACAATGGCTTTGCTCTGTTACTACCCCCAGAATCGATTTTCCCACAGTAACAAAATATTTAAAGTTGGAAAACAGTGAGAAAAACCTCTCCGGTAGTGAGGAGTGTGGTATCCCAAAACGTAAATTCAAGGAAAAGGAGAAAGCAATATCTCAGTGTGACTGGAAGTAAAAATGATGAGAGATCCCGCACAGTCCAGTGGCTTGGATGTTGTATGTTGGATTATAACTCTAGATACAGGGTTTGAATCTTTTGTTGACCATGGAAACCCACCGAATGTCACTCTCTTGGCCTCAGAGGAAGGCAAACTCCTCTGAATGATTTTGCCAAGAAAATGCTGTGATGGGTTTGCTGTGATAACTTGGAAACGACTTGAAGGGAAATGAAAATGAATCATAATGTTAAGGAAACAAGAGAGGAAGTAGGCTGGAGGAGAGCAAAGTTTACACCAATGGGAAACATCTGATGGGAGATTGACAGAGCCCGAGAAAAAGTATGGTGCAAAGAGGAAGACAATAGTAGCTCTTTTGACTACTCAGTCCAACAAACAAAGAGTGACCTAGAAAGCTATAGAGAGCCTGAAAGCCAGTCCTGTTGAGGAAGGGGTCACCTCCTGTCAATCTAAGGCTGCCCTTAATGGCAATCCTGCAGTGTGTTCAAGAAGGCATGCCTTTGCCTTCCTTCTGTATTGTTCACACAACTCTTTCATAAAAAGGGTACGTTGTCCTCAAAGCTCACGGTCAAGTTGTGTCAAGATATCCCAGAATCCTCCTGGTTGTAATTCCTAAAAAAGTGCCCCCTCTAGTACATCATCAATTTCTTCAGATGCATTCATGGAGAGAGATGAAAGCCACAGGTATTTAAGCATAATTCTTGGGAGTTTTGTTCTACAACAGCATTTAACTGGGTGCAGAGAAATCTTGTAGCACCTTTTGAGACTAACTGAGGGAAAGAAGGTGGCAGCATAAGCTTTCAAAGACTGAGGTCTACTAGGATGGGGGAACACCTAGTTTTACAACAGTCTGTGTGAAAGGGATCTAGGAGTCTTAGTAGACCACAAGCCGAACATGAGCCAACAGTGTGATGCAGCCGCAAAAAAGACCAATGCAATTCTAGGCTGCATTAGTAGGAATCTAGCATCCTATTTGTTCAGCTTTGGTCAGGTACTAAAGGTAAGGTTAAAGGTTTTCCCCTGACATTAAGTCCAGTCGTGTCTGTCTGAGGGTTGGTACTCATCTTCATTTTTAAGCCGAAGAGCTGTTGCTGAACGTAGACACCTCCAAGGTCATATGGTCAGCATGAGTGCATGGAGCACCGTTACCTTCCTGCTAGAGAAGTATTTATTTATTTATTTAAAACATTTATATTCCGCCCTTCTCACCCCAAAGGGGACTCAGGGCACAGCACAGCATATATACGGCAAACATTTAATGCCGGGACACAAATTCATATACACATACATAAACAATAAAAACATTTATCTCAATATTAAACTACACCATTTAAAACCATCCTAGTCATCAGCGTCAAATCTAATTGGCCTGGTAATCTTTCCTATTGCTGCTTTATTGCCCTGTCCCAAAAGTTTGGTCCCATAGCCAAGTTTTTACCATCCTTCTAAAGGACAGGAGAGAGGGGGCCGACCTGATCTCACCAGAAAGGGAGTTCCATAGCCAGGGAGCAATCACCGAGAAGGCCCTGTCTCTCATCCCCACCAATCGCGCCTGTGACAATGGCGGGACGGAAAGCAGGGCCTCCCCGGAGTATCTTAATCTCTGTGATGTTTCATAGGGGGAAGATGCGTTCAGACAGGAAAATTGGGACGGTGCCATTTAGGGCTTTATAGGCCAAAGCCAGCACTTTGAATTGTGCCCGGTAGCAAACTGGCAGCCAGTGGAGCTGGCGTAACATGGGAGTTGTATGCTCCCTGTATGCTGCCCCAGTTATTAACCTGGCTGCCTCTCGTTGGACTATTTGAAGCTTCCAAGCAGTCTTCAAAGGCAACGCCACGTAGAGTGTGTTGCAGTAGTCTATCCTAGATGTAACGAGTGTGTGGACCACTGTCACAGCAGCCAGGCACTGGTTCAGGACTTGGACAGCTTCCTTAGCATCTGGTGGAAATGAGTTGGACGTCATCTGCATACAGATGGCATCAAACTCCAAAACTCCGGATGATCTCACCCAGCGGTTTCATATAGATGTTAAACAACAGTACCTATTGACCTACTCACATTTGCATGTTTTCTAACTGCTAGGTTGGCAGAAGCTGGGGCTGGAGCTGCTAAACTTGTTTCGGTCAACAAGTTTAGCAGCTCAGTGGTTTAACCCACTGCGCCACTGGGGGCTCCATTTTGGTCGGGTATCACCTGCAATACTGTATCTAGTCCTCAGCACCCCAATTTGAAGATATTGACAAGCTGAAAACTACCCAGAGGAAGGCATTCAAAATGTTCTGGAAATGAGAGCCAGGTTTAAATATTGCAAAGGATGTAATATTGAGGTGGGGACAAACTTGTTTTCTCGTGCTTCAGAGACTAGGATACAATGGAGCAATGAATTCTAACTACAGGAAAAGAGATTTCACATAAACATTAGGATGAACTTCCTGACAGTAGGAGTTGTTCCACTGTGAAGTACGCTGTTTCCTTGGAGTGTGATGGAGTCTCTAACTTTGGAGACTTCAGCAGATGTTGGATGGGCATCTGTAGGGAGGGCTTAGATTGTGACTTCCTGCCTGGCAGAAGGGTTTGGACTAGATGGCCTTTTGAGGTTCCTTCCAATTTTAGGATTTGAGGATTATGAAAGCTTAGGCTATCAATGTCAATGTTAGTCTCAAAGGTGCTACAAGATCCCCTTGTGTGCTGAGCTAGACTAAAATAGCAATGACCTTGCACTTAAATGTACTTTTACTATGTCCATGTATCACAAGAAGCGGGCTATCCATGAGAACTCATGCTGGAAGAAATTAAGTCTCAAAAATGCTGCTAAATGCTTCCAAATCTATTACAACTCTGGAAAACCAGGGTTCATATCCCTGTTTGACCATGGAAGGGACCAGAAAGTTAAAGATGGGCAGTAAAGATTTGTATTGCCTATGTTTGGATGATGCTAAGCAGAGAGTTCAAAATGAAAAATGAAACATCACATTCCAATATTCTTCTGCTTTAGATTTTTAGATTAATTCTGCCTAATTAATAGTTTATTTAATGAATTACTACCCAGTCTTTCTCCCAAATACAGGTCTGAATTGTAAACATAGGTTATAGTGAATTTCACCATGTGAAAAATATGTTTGAACAAATTAAGGCAAACGGGAACTGGAATTTATCGGGTGTGCTTCGGAAGACAGAAGATGCCTGCAGCAGAAAGCAAACCATTAAATCCGGCTTTCCACCTAAAGAGATTTGGACTGCTCCTTTTGTTTGCCCATACAGGCTATGCTGATATTGATTTCTTCTTGCTTTTCTGTAATTCTCCAGACATCCCCCTTCACAATTTCTCTTTTGTATTGGAAGTTCTTGTACTGTTTTGTCTAACAGCTTTTCTTTGTTCTTTTGAAATTGACCATGCACTCAAATCTCTTAGGAGGGAAACATTGTTGGAAACCAATTCACTGGCAAAAGCCAAACCGAATGCGTAGTTACCTCTCTGAACACTTTGGTCTATGCTTTTTTTGCTGGCAATCCATGGCATAATGGAGTAGTAAGAGAAGAGATCTCCTTCTCCCTGCAAAATATGTTTAAGGATAACATACTCTCCCTCTATCCCAGTGGTTCTCAACCTGGGGGTCAGGACCCCTGAGGGGGTCGCAAGGGGGTGTTAGAGGGGTCGCCAAACACCATCAGAAAACACAGTATGTTGTGTTGGTCATGGGGGTTCTGAGTGGGAAGTTTGGGCCAATTCTATCATTGATGGGTTTCAGAATGCTCTTTGATGGTAGGTTAACTATAAATCCCAGCAACTACAACTCCCAAATGTCAAGATCTATTTTCCCCAAATGCCACATTTGGGCATATTGAGTATTTGTGCCAAGTTAGGTCCAGATCCATCATTGTTTGAGTCCACAGTGCTCTCTGGATCTAGGTGAACTACAACTCCCAAACTCAAGGTCAGTACCCACCAAACCCTTCCAGTATTTTCTGTTGGTCGTGGGACTTCTGTGTGCCAAGTTTGGTTAAATTCCATTGTTGGTGGAGTTCGGAATGCTCTTTGATTTTAGGTAAACTATAAATCCCAGCAACTACAACTCCCAATTGACAAAATCAACCCCTCGCCCAACCCCACTAGTATTCAAATTTGGGTGTATTGGGTATTTGTGCCAAATTTGGTCCAGTGAATGCATATTGGATATTTACATTACAATTCGTAATAGTAGCAAATTTTCAGTTATGAAGCAACAACGAAAATAATATTATGGTTGGGGGTCACCACAACATGAGGATCTGTATTAAGGGGTCGCGGCATTAGGAAGGTTGAGAAACACTGCATCCTGATATGGCAAGGAATCACTCCATTAATCCTTTGCAATTCCATTTTTCTTGTTGTGGTTAAAATGTCCTGGTTTTTCCTCTCTCCTCCCACTTTCCTCCTTTGTGCTTTCCTTACTTCAATTACTGCAAACTGAATTGAAAATGCAAAAGTCACCTTTTTTTTTTTGATTCGGAGGTGCTATTGATTGTAAGACGCACAATAATTGCAGTGCCACCACCGACAAAATATGAAGATACACCCCATTTTTAGAAATGTTTATATGTGGGGAAAGTATGTCTTAAATAGAGGTAATACAGTAAATTGCATTAAAATGAGTCAGTGGGGAAGCAAACTATGATCCTTCTTAGTCAGCTCAGGTAAAAGCAACCCATTGCAGTCTCTCCTAGCTTGTGTGTTTCTAATTACTATAATGGTTCTAAACCTGGGGATCTCCAAGTGTTTTGGCTTACAACTCCCAGAAATCCCAGCCAATTAGGATTTCTGAGAGTTGAAAGCCAAAACATCTGGAGACCCACAAGTTGAGAACCACTGCATTAATACCTTTTACCATCTTGACTATATGTTGTGTGGTCATGAAGCATAGTTTTTCGATTCAAAAATCTATCACTTCATCATATAGTGGTCGGAACATCCAAAAGGTCCTATGAGAATGATCATGAGTTGTGATTGGGGTAATGCGATGGGCATGTTTAGCCTGCCGAAGAAAAGGCTGAGAGGAGGTATGATGAAGGCCATGTATCAAGATGTGAGGGGAAGTCAGAGGGAGCAAGCTTGTTTTCTGCTGCTCTGGAGACTAGGTTGCGAACAATGGCTTCAAATTGCAGGACATTAAACATTGCAGGACATTCCTAAACATTAGGAAAGACTTCCTAACTGTGAGAGTTGTTCAGCAGTGGAACTCTCTGTCCCATGGTGTGGTGGAGGCTCCTTCTTTGGTGGCTTTTAAACAAAGGCTGGATGGCCATCTGTCTGGTATGCTTTAATGCAATTTTCCTGCTTCTTGGCAGGGGGTTGGACTGGATGGCCCACAAGGTCTCTTCCAACTCTATAATTCTATAATTCAATGGTTATGGGGGGTACACTTTCTCCCCATATACCCATCTCTTATTTCTTATTAACTTTTTGAAGGCCATTTAAATAATTTTACTTTATAGTCAGTCTCAGCTAACATTATTTATAACTTGTGACTGTTTGTCAGATTTCAGCAAATCAATCAACAATAGAAGCAATTTGGACCAATTTGGATTATGTTTTTAACCTGGCGAATTGTTTTAATGTATATTGATATTGTTTTTAGGTATCTGATTGTGTTTTATTATGTGTTTATATTGTGTGGGCATCTAATTGCTGCCTGTTAGTAACCATCCTGAGTCCCTCTTCGGAGGTCGAGAATGGACGGGGTATAAATCTATATAAATAAAAATGTAATGTTCGCTTGTGGGATTAACATAACTCAAAAACCACTGGACGAATTGACACCAAATTTGGACACAAGACACCTATCAGGACAATGAGTGACTATCACTCAAAAAATTGATTTTGTCATTTGGGAGTTGTAGTTGCTGGGATGTATAGTTCACCTACAATCAAAGAGCATTCTTAACTCCACCAACTATGTAACTGAATCAAACTTGGCACACAGGACTCCCATGACTAACAGAAAACACTAGAAGGGTTTGGTGGGCATTGATCTTGAGTTTTGGAGTTGTAGTTCACCTACATCCAGAGAGTGCTGTGGACTCAAACAATGATGGATCTGGAACAAACTTGGTATGAAAACTCCATATGTCCAAATGTGAACACAGGTGGAGTCTGGGGGGAAATAGACCTTGACATTTGGGAGTTGTAGTTACTGGGATTTATAGTTCACCTACAATCAAAGAGCATTCTGAACCCCACGAACAACATAATTGGGGCAAACTTCCCACACAGAACCCCCATGACCAACAGAAAATACTTAAAGCCATCCAGTCCAACTGCTTTCACCAGGGCAGGAAAATGTAATCAAAGCTTTCCTGACAAAGAGCCATCCAGCCACAGATATAGATATATATGATTCACACACACACAGATATAGTATCATAGATTTGAAAGGGGCCCCTAAAGAAGGACAATGATATATTGCATGTTCCAGAGTAGGCAAACCAGGCAATCTCTATATCAACAGTGATAAAGAAACTGCAAGAAATACTGTTTACCCACAAGCATAAAGAAATTACATATATTACAAACCAACACTTTCACATTACTTTATTTTCCAGATCACCAGACTGGGCCACAGCAATGCGTGGCAGGGGACGGCTAGTAAATAAATAAATAAATAAGCATTTTAAAAGGTGTTGACAGTGGCTTGTGATGGAGATAATATGGAACAGATTGCTATTGTTTGATTGGTTAAAACTGATATGTTTTATTATTGGATTTTGCATATTTTATATAATCTTGTTCTAGTTTTTTAAATACAGGTATCTGTGTAATTAAAGAAATAATTTAATTCATCTTTACTGTTAACAATCTTCAGTTATAGTGACATCTAGAGGTAAGTTTTCAATGGTACAAAAATTCTGGGACCAGAATTTGATGAAAATTACAAGAGTCCCAAAGTTTACAAGACACGTTCCCTTATCCGGAATTCTAAAATTTGAAATACCCCAAAATCCGGAATTGTCTGAACTGTAAAAATTAAAATCCAAAGCACACAAAAATTAAAATAGAATTAAACACATGACTTATTAAAATAAATAGTTCAAGAAAACCATTCAAACCATTTAAAAATCCATTTAAAAATCTGTCAAACTACATAAAACACAGCAATCCTTGGCTTGATCTTCTTTAAAAATCTGTTAGGACATGCTGACCTTAGGAGGGTCACACACTCTCACTTCCAGATAACCCAATGATAGGGTCGTGATAGAGCTTATCTTGTAGCAGCAAAGTGTTCCCAGTATTTAGCACTGTAATTGCATCCACTTCCGGCACAAATATTACCGGATCATCGTGGACCAAAGCTCACGTCCCACGTCGAACGCAGAAGATGTGATTGATGCGATCCATGGACACCTATCTGTGCTGCAGTACAGGTGTCCAAAGCCTCTTTATTATAATACTGTGATTGGCACAATGGGCATGAAATGCTGCTCACTGGGGTCCTGTTTTCCTGACTGCCCTTAATGCTGCATATCCCAAGCCGCCCATCTTCCGGAACATAACTCGAGCAGCTCCAGCTCACAAATCATGCTGAAGGAGCCTCTGCTGCAACCGATATCTTTAATCATTCTTTGACACTCACCAGAGAACATTGTCTTCCCTCCTGCCTCGCAAGTGGTTTCTTTTGGAGAGGACTTGAGAGGGAAACGCTTCTGCAGAAAAAGCCATGCCATTCTGTTGTAGTCTCTCACAAAGGCTGTGCAGCGGTGCACCTTTCACAGATCTTGTCAGCAGTAATCTTCCATAGCTCCTGTGAAGCAAAAGCAAGATATTCAAAATTAAATACTATCATTAGAAGACTTTTCACTAGAATATACTTATTTTTAAAAAGGGGCAAACCCTTCATCATAAATGCCAATTGTATTACAGGTTGAGTATCCCTAATCTGAAATGCTTCAATTTCAGACATTGGAATACTTGTATTTGCAGACAGTCCCCTTTTTCATGGGGGCACAGGGCTCCCATGTAAAAGGAAAATCACAAGAAAATAAATTGCTACTTTTTTTTACCAGAGAGAATACCACTCTAGGGATTTCTTGGTCTTCCAGCACAACTCTTGTTCAATGAATGCTTGAATGAAAAAGAATTTGTTTTGAGAAACTGAGTTGAATTGATAGTCCTTCCCCTAGAAAATTCACTCCTGTCTCCCTCCTCTAAATTCCAGTAATGTAACTAAATGATGGAAAGACTGATGCTCTAACCCAGTGATAGGAACTAACTGATATCAATTAAGTTTTCAATTTTCTTAGAAATTCTGTCACCAAAAGGAGATACTTAATGACATCTATTTTTCAACTTGATTGATTTAAGTCAAACTTCCAGAATTAACTTAATTCAAGAATTAAGTCAGTTCATTAATGAAATGAAAGATGCTGCTAAAGAGCCAGCTGATGGGCTTGTTTCAGGGGGGGGGGGAGGCATTTCCCAGCCGATTCTTTACTCAATTGCTATTTTTGTGTGTGTCAGGAGCGGCTTGAGAAATTGCAAGTTGTTTTTGGTGTGAGAGAATTGGTCATCTGCAAGGACGTTGCCCAGGAGGTGCCCAGATGTTTGATGTTTTACCATCCTTGTGAAAGGCATCTCTCATGTCCCCACATGGGAAGCTGGAGCTGACAGATGGGAGCTCATCCTGCTCCCTGGATTCGAACTGTGGTCTTTTGGTCTGCAGTCCTGTTGGTACAAGGGTTTGACCCATTGCACCACCAGGGGCTCCACTAAATTGCTGTGGGGTATATTTGTTCATTTTTATCCAATGTCAGTAAATTCCAAGATTTCAAATAAAGATTTAGATTGGGAGGAGGCTGGTTTTTATTGTATTCATCTAGTCCTATGTTCTGTACAAAGACTCCTCCTCTAGCTCAGGAATCTGAACTGTGGGGCTCTTATTTCTGGGAATTTTTCTGGACTTTGTAAAAGTAAATAAAAAATGGGGACGTTATGGAGAAAAAGAAAAGCAACATATTTATTTATTTATTTAGAACATTTTTACCCCGACCTTCTCAACCCCTAGGGGGACTCAGGACTCATAAAGGTTCTCGGTAGAGTGAGAAACAAAGTTTTCAAAATTTTATGTTTCCTTCCAGTCCATCAGGATTCTAGCTCAGAGTTTAATCTTAAATGGCAAGGAATGTGACCATTAACGTCACATTCCTTGCCATTTAAGATTACACTTTTAATCTTTTAATTTTAGGGGGGGAAAATCAACTCAAAAAATCTTGTGTCGATTTATCCACCAGTAAATGTTATTAGTAGTCATAAAGTCATCCCTCTGCATTGTGGTTTTGACTTCCATGGATCTGACTCATGATGCTGATGCTTTCTCTCTCTACAGAATGACCCTTCAGATTAGCCCTGGTGTCAATTTATACACAAGTATAAACATAATGGAATTAGATTTATTTTGCTTATTAGTGACTAAGTAAACACACTGACCCTTTTTTACTAACTTTGCCATTCCTGGTGCTTTTTTTGTGTGTCAGGCACAACTTGAGAAACTGAAAGTCATTTCTAGTGTGAGAGAACTGGCCTTCTGCAAGGATGTTGCCCTGGAGATGCCCGGATGTTTTACCATCCTGTGGGAGGCTTCTCTCATGTCCCCGCATGGGAAGCTGGAGCTGACAGACTGGAGCTTACCCTGCTCCCTGAATTCGAATTGCTGATCTTTCAGTCAGCAGTCCTGCCGGCACAAGGATTTAACTCATTGTACCACTGGGGGCTCCCTGCTGCAGGTATGGTTAATTAATCGAGATATCCTAGCCAACCTATTTCTAGTGATACAGTGCTTTTCCATACTCTTGGGATCCCCCTTTAGGCCTTGATATCCGATGGCAACTTTCAACCCCAGCCTCTATTCTCTATCTATATTAAGAGGAACTTAGTGGGCTGTGAAGTTAAAAATGACGCAGACCATTTGCTTCGGCTGAATTCAGTCGAGCGGAGAATTACAAGGCGACGTCAATTCTTCGATTGCGACTCTGCTCTGATTAAAGGGAGAACAACTCAGAGGGTAATTTAATTTGCCAGGAAGCGGGACCCACCAATTGCTCCACTCGCTCGTAAACAAAGCGCTGTGGGAAGGAGAGCTGAAGGGGCTCCACGGTGAACCTCGTTCTGCCATCCTTGATATCCCGTAGGTCATGCAAGGCACTTCGGAAATGGCTGTATGCTTCGCACGCCACATCCATGTGTCGCAAGGTGAAGTTCAGCCTGGGGAAAAGACAGTCATTTCAGATATCTTGAAGATTCTTTACAATTAAAAAAACTCCCACAGAAATAGGCAAAGAAAATGGAGCAAGCTTGTTTTCTACTATCCTAAATGGTGTAGAATCATAGAATCCAAGAGCTGGAACAGATCTCCCAAAGGCCCTCCCCAATCTGCCATCCAATCCCACCCAACATAAGGCCATACAGTCTCAAGAGACTAGCACGTTTGTGGCAAGAAATAGATCTAAGGAATCATAGAATCACAGCATTGGAAGAGACCACATCCAGACCAAATCTCTTCTGCCATGCAGGAAAAGCACAATCAAAGTCCCCCAACCTGATGGCCATCTAGCTTCTGCTCAAAAGCCTCTAAAGAAGGCTCTGAGACAGAGAGTTTCACTGCTGAACAGCTCTTCCAATGGTCAGGGAGGTTTTTTTTACATTCAGGTGGAATCTCCTTTCCTATCACTTGAACCCATGGTTCTATTGAGTCCTAGTCATTGGCATTGATTTTTTTGCCATTATTTGATGTGAACCACTTTGAGTCCCCCAGGGGTGAGAAAAGGTAAAGTAAAGGTAAAGGTTTCCGCTTGATATTAAGTCTAGTTGTGCTTGATTCTTGGGGGTGGTGCTCATTTCTATTTCTAAGCCACAGAGCCGGCATTGTCCATAAACTCCAAGGTCATGTGGCCAGCATGACTGCATGGAGCTCCGTTACTTTCCCTCCAGAGCGGTACCTATTGATCTATTCACATTTGCATGTTTTCGAACTGCTAGGTGGGCAGATTCATAAAATTATAGAATCCTTGAGTTGGAAGAGACCTCGTGGGCCATCCAGTCCAACCCCCTGCCAAGCACGAAAGTCGTAAGCTGGGGCTAACAGCGGGAGCTCACCCTGCCCCCAGATTCGAACTGCCAACCTTTTGATCAGCAAGTTCAGCAGCTCAACAGTTTATCCCGCTGCACCACCATGGGTATATAAAAGCAGTATATAAATGCAATAAATAAATAAATCGTCTCCAGAGCAGCAGAAAAATCCCTCCTCCTCCTTCCTTATGGCATTCTTTTCAATATCGAAACATGGCTCTCATATCTCCTCTCAAACTTCTCTTCTGCAGGATAAACAGTCGCAGCTCTTTAAGCCACTCCTCAGAGAGATTCATGGTCTCTTGGCCTTTTATTCACCTTCTTCCTCTGGAACCCCTTCCAGCTTAGAGTCAATACCCCTTTTGACTTGTTTTGCCCAAAATTGGACACAGTAGAGCCCAAATAGTGGATTCAAATTACAAGAACAGATATTTTGCTTAAATACAGTATGGCCCCCATAACCATTGAACTGATACTTGTGGTTTCATTTACTCCTAATGGATAAATGACGTCCTCTCTAGGCATTTTCTAGATCTTCCAGGTGATTCTATATTTCTGCTAAAAGTTGTGTTGGAGAACCTAGTGATGCCTAGGCATTTCCCAGGTTCTCCAGTGTGACTTTAATGTATGCTTCTGTATTAAGTCATTTGTTCAATAGGGTCTGCTTTTCCCCATTGTTTTGCATATTCACACAAAGTCATGGAATGCATTCCCCTCAGATATGGGGCCAGCACTGTATTGGAAAGAATGGTAAGAGCTGTTTGAAACCACTCCAGAAAGTACTGGATTCTCTTTCTTTGGAGGCTTATTAACAAGGACTGAATGGCTGCCATTCAAATGTGCTTCAGCTCTGGATTCCTGCATTTGTAGAGAGCTGAGCTAAGATGGGTTTTGGAGAACTTTCCAACTCTATAATCAATAACTGAGACACTTTTCCCAGGATAGTCTCAAACAATATCACGGATTGACCTGACAGAAAATGGTGGCTTGTTTGATGGTAAACAAGTAATGAATCAATGTCTTTGAGACCAGTAGATTAGAACAGAAGTGTTCCCACACAATGTACTATGCGTCAAAGGAAAAAGGTCCAAAGGTAAGGCACAAGATGATGCATGATTATCTGCTTTCTCGTTTCTCTGTGTACTCTGAGTGTTTTTCAACAGAACTTCAGAATTCTGGATTCTTGCGCATATATTATGAGCTAAAGCTATTGCTCAATCTTAATTGGAAAGCATGACTGTTCAGTGTAACCTCCACAAAATGTTTTCCCCCTCTTACCCGATGTATATCGTAATCTGCATTATCATTTTTGTTTTGAATTGACAAACTTCACATTCAAAGATATTTGGAAAGCTTCTTGACAAACAAAGGAACTGCCCACTCACAGACAATAAAGGATTCTAAGCACTGGCAACATTCAAAACAAACTAATCCTACCAATGTGCTGAAGAGCAAAAAAACCCACAATTCACCTTTTTTCTATTGACAAGTAGATGGTGGAAGGGTTTTTCAAGTTGCTAGTGATTCGATAAAGCGTTCTAAAAAAGGCGTCTGTTAGATCATCATCGTAGAAGACTACAGAAGTAAGAAAGGAAAGAGGTAATTTCACACATTGATTTGCATGGAGTAGCTGAAGTGTTTTTCTCCACCCATTGACGTCAATCTGTAAATATTGTCAATTTTTGAAACATTTCACAATTGACCATCTTGATTAGCATTGAATGGCCTTGCAGCTTCAAAGCCTGGCTGGTTGCTGCCTGGGGGAGCCTTTGTTGGGAAGTGTTAGCTGGCCATGATTTTTCTTCTCTGGAATTCCCCTGAGCGTTGTTCTCTATTTACTGTCCTGATTTCAGAGTTTTTCAATATGGGTAGCCAGGTTTTGTTCATTTTCATGGTTTTCTCCTTTCTGTTGAAATTGTCCACATGCTTGTGCATTTCAATGGCTTCTCTGTTCTCAAATAATATCCTGTGTCCAGGTTGGTTCATCAGGTGCTCTGCTATGGCTGACTTCTCTGGTTGACTTAGTCTGCAGTGCGTTTCGTGTTCCTTCATTCGTGTCTGGGCAATGCTGCTGCATTTGAGGGTCCATGTGTAGACTTGTCTACAGCTGCATGGTATACGGTAGACTCCTGAAGAGGTGAGAGGATCCCTCTTGTCCTATGCTGAATGTAGCATTGGTTGGATTTTCTCAGTGGGTTTATAGACACACAGAAATGTCAGACTACTATGTCAGAATACAGAGAGAAGCCACTGAAATCCACAAGCAACAGAAAGGAGGAAACCATGAAAATGAACAAAATTTGGCTACAAGTATAAAAAAAACTCTAAAATCAGGCTAGTAAATAAATAGCAACACTAAAAAAACAGGGGAATTCCAGACAAGAATCAATGTGGGCCAGCTAACACCTCCCAAGAAAGGATCCTCTAGGCAGGAAGCAGCTAGGCCTTGAACTGCAAGGCCATTAAATGTTTATCAAGGTGGCCAATGGCAACATTCACACCTGCCTCAAGCAAGTTCTTTCTCCCACCCTGGACATCACTCCACAGATATATAAACTTCACTTGGCTGGTTTCCAGTAAACCTCACAACTCTGAGGATGCCTGCCATAGATGTGGGAGAAACATCAGGAGAGAATGCTTCTGGAACATGGACATACAGGCCGGAAGACTCACAGAAACTCAGTGATTCTGTCCATGAAAGGCTTATGACAACATATTGGGGCCTGTTACATATCACCAGCTATCCCAATCTGATAGGATTGGGCCGCTCTTGTCCTCAGCTTACTTTAAAAGCAGCAAATAAACTCAAAGCAAAAAAGTAGCTTGTGTGTTATTAAAAGTGCAAGAGCAAGAATGTGGCCCTTTCCAACACAATTAGGCCAAAGTAAACTGCTGCAAGCTCTTCTAGCATGTTTGGTCACAGCTATTCGGATTTTCATCTGTGAAATTTTAGAAAGTTGTTACAGAGGACAGCCCATCACTGAAATACATGGAAACAGTTGCCCCTTCCACAAGTCCTATTTAATTTAAAGGGGCTTGTAAAGGGAAAATGGAATGTGTTTCTACCAAAATAAATCCTCCAGCCTGTGACAGCAAGGAAGCTTTCCAGACACCACTTTAAATCCAGAGAAATGTCTCTCTGTCTCGTTTCAAGATGCACATCTATCATTGTTCTCCAACGATATCTAATTTCCATCTTTTAGAACAGGCTACCTGTTTTGAATGAGGTTTCTCATTCTAATCTTAGAACCACAAGATGAGTCATTGGATTCTTAAAATTGCAGCTTGGACAGGTTGTTCAGAATACTGAAACACATAAAGACACAAAATGTGGGTTTTAAATGGCTACCCGATCTTTCTCTATGCTATCTAGTGATATCTTACCATCAGCAGCTACTATCACAGTAGTGAAATCATGCAGTTCAGCTATCTCTTCTTCAGACCAACTGTAGGCGTTATCAGGATCTGCAGGAAAATAAAAAAAAAATTTTTTGCAAATGGTAAGATTTTTTTTTGTAAAGGTGCATATTCAAAACATAAATACGTGACATTATATAAAGAGAAGGGAGAGGAAAACTGTAACATTCATTGGTTTAAAAGCAGATACTTCTACTTACCAGCAAAGAAATCATTCTGCAACCAATCCAATACTCTGACCTTTACTTTACTTTCTGCAAATCAATAAGATGATAAATGACTAAGTGGCAAATATTCATTCAAGGACACATGACAAGTAGAGAAAAATAAGAAAATACTGTAAATTAGCATCCCAGATAAAGTAGTTTTTTTTAAATATGTATGTATGGGTGTATCATAGAATCATAGAATCAAAGAGTTGGAAGAGACCTCATGGGCCATCCAGTCCAACCCCCTGCCAAGAAGGGTGTAAGAAAAACAAACACAGGAATACAAGGAAATTTCTCCAGAAATCCAATATAAATGACAGGATAAACTTTAAATGATTATAATTCAAAAACTTAGCTGTGTTAATACATATGCAAAAGGTTCTTGTAGTACCTTAAAGACTAAGGCCACATCTACATTATCATATAATACAGTTCAAATGTGTTATAGGAGTTTACACTGACCATATCATGCAGTTTCAAACTGCATTATATGCCAGTGGAGATGGGACCCAACTGACAGAATGGGAATCTGCCTTTGTTGATGCCTTTACGGTGGGATCAAAGCTCAATGTAGAAAAACATGTTTAGCAGATAAATGGTCCCAGGTCTCATCTGTGAGATAGAAAAGTTTCTGTCCGAAATGCTAGAGAACATCTGCCAGTTAATACTGATAGGATTAGGCTAGCCTGATGTGGTATAAGGTTCCTTCCTATGTTCTCACACCATACAGACTGTGCTCTGGTATCACGAGATGCAGAGCTAACCTTAAGAAATGGGACTATAAAGTGGAGTCCATGACATGCAAGTGCGGAGAAAAGCAAACCACAGACCACCTATTACAATGCAACCTGAGCCCTGCCACATGTACAATGGAGGACCTTCTCACAGCGACACCAGAGGCACTCCAAGTGGCCAGCTACTGGACAAAGGAAATTTAGTATAATGCCAAGTTTTTAACTTTGTTTGTATTTTAAATATATTTTAACCGTACCCTAAATTCATTACTACATGATAAATAAACATACATCAACCAAGGCAATATTTTGGATTGCTGTTGTTATTACTGTGTGCTTTCCAGTTGTTTCCAACTTATGGCAACCAAAGGCAACCCAGTCACAGGGTTTTCAAAGGCTTACAAAGGTTTTCATGTTTGAGAAGAGATTTGAAACTGTTCTCCAGAGTCAAAGGACCCACACTCAAACCACCATGCACTTAGTATGAATTAATTAATGAATAAGAATGCTGAATTCTAGTGGTAATACAAACAATATTTCAATAAGCTGTACCTGCTGGTTCAGTGAAGTGCTTGTTTAAGGCAATATTTCGTTCACACATGTCCAGAAGATCTTCTCCAATATCTTTAAAAATTTGAGAGCAATAATTTAAAAGGAATGAAGAACAGGTAAGAACAAAAAAAAATACAGAGAGGCTTCATACTCTCTAAAATGTCTTCTGCTTTTGAAATGTCAGCTTGAATGGATGCTAATCTGAACATTTTTAAAGCACACGTTCAAGATAATTGCACTGAATAGGTACCTGTGCAATAAACAGTCTTGGCTGCTTTTGCCATGATAACGCTGACAATCCCCATGCCTCCCCCAAGTTCCAGCACTGTGCGATCTTTGAACAAATCTTCGTTGCAGAGGATGAAGTCACTCAGGAGGAAGGCTCCACGCCAGACCTGTAAAACCAGAGGCCAAAGATAGTCTGGGATGCTTTGCACATGACAAAGAATAAAGAAGCAAGGGGGCAAAGAAGCTACCCACCTGTTTGCCCACATCTTCTAATGGAGTTGCCATGGTGTGCTCTGGAAGAGGAAAGGAAACAAAGCATTCTACCTTATGACAATACATTTCTTCTTACACTTTCCCATCAAACACAATGTTTTATGCAAACACTAGCAGATCAGGGACAGAAGTCTGGTGATTACAAGTCCCAGCAGGCTTGGGCTGATCAGAACTGGAGTTCAAAATATCTCCAGTTTGTTTGAGCTTGCTTATTTATTTATCATACTTGTAGCCTGCCTTTCTCAATCCCGAAGGGAACTCAAGGCAGCCTTTAAAAAGTTACAATTCAATGCCACATGTATACATACATCAATGGATCAACAAAACATTTAAACCATGCAATTAAAACATAACATTAAAACAACAATTTAAAATCACATTGTCCGGGTCATCATTAAAATTAATTTACAACCTCGCTCCTATTATTGGTCAAAAGCTTGATCCCAGAACCAAGTTTTTAGTTTTTTCTGAAGGCCAAGAGGAAGGGGGGCATTCTCATTTCACTGGGGAGAGAGTTCCATAGACGAGGTGACACCACTGAGAAGGCCCTGTCTCTCATCCTCACCAGTCACGCTTGTGAGGGGGGTGGGACCGAGAGCAGGGCCTCCCCTGACAACCTTATCCTTCGAGGTGGATCATAGACAGTTCCAATGGGTTTCCATGGCTGACATGGAATTGGACCCTGGTCCCCAGAGCTGTAGTCCAATGTTCAAACCACTAGAACAGTGGTTCTCAACTTATAGTCCTCTGAGTGTTTTCGACTTAAACTCCCAGAACCAGCTGTTAGGAATTGCGGGAGCTGAAGTCCAAAACACCTGGAGGACCAAAGGTAGAGAACCACTGCACTAGACTGTCTACCTCATTGTAACCTACTTGTCTAGTGCAGACACTCCTAAACATGTTTAGGAAAGATCAGTTATTTATTGCCTTTCTATTCTACCTTTCTTCCAAGCAGCTTAAGGGAGTTTACATGTCAGTTCCCATTTCATTCATATAGCAACTGAGTGAGGTAAATTATACTGAAACATAATACTTAGGGTACATTGAAGGAATCAGACAGTAGCCATCTGTAGTCTGGTCCCCCCCTTCCCCGTAATCACAAAACATTTTAGCTTAAGCTGAGTTCGGTGTTAATGCCTTATCCAGGTGTTACATTACTCACCTATTTTAATAACGTCACCAGAACTGCTTTCTTCCTCGTGCTCTTCCAAGACAGCTCCACCTTGCATCAAAATGACAGGACACACCTTGTCCCTTGGGAGATCCTCGTCTTCTGCATAAGCAAAGAGGGGCCTTCGGACAACCTCCAGATCTCCATCTTCATCCAACAAAGCTCTGATTCCTTTTAAAGAGCCTCCTTCCTCCTCTTCGGTACTGCCTGGGGAACCTAGATCACTTGCACCTTCCTGCACATATTCTTCTTCTGCAGAGATGTCCTGGCCTCTGAAGGTTTTTCCCTTAAATTCTCTCTCTTCTTTCTCAGAGTTCCAAAGGAGTCTGAACTGTGAGAGAAATACTAAAAGAGAAGGATCTGAGGTAAATAGAACTGATTATTATTATTATTATTATTATTATTATTATTCTCAGTTAAAAACAGATCACTATAAAACATCATGTAAATAAATATATTAAAACATGTTTTTTTTATAAAATGCATACATTAAAATACACACAAAAAGATTAAAATACAGTAAACACAGGACATGAGTTTAAACTTCATAGTTAAAAATTGACTGGGTAGACCAGCCTGTCTCTTAAATTCAAGAGTTGATTTCAATAAAAGTCATACAACATTAGTAATTATTTGGATTTGAGCTCTTGACAACTCTGGATGACATTTTTTCCAACTCAGTATATGCTCTGTAACTCAATGATGCCCTGATATTTGCATTTTATTACATTATGGGTCAATGGGAGAGGGAAAGATTTTCAGAAAAGCACAGTCATTGGTGACAATGTGCTGGCATCACACATAGAAGGTGGAAGAGATGCCAGCAGCTTTTATGACACTATCTGATACCTTACCTGGCTGGCCAACGGCATTCAGCCTGACCATAAACTGCCTTTTCTGCGGCACATGCAGGTGGACGTCAGACAGCACAGTATCACTTCTGAACGTCATGTCATCCATAGCC
Source organism: Anolis sagrei (assembly GCF_037176765.1). Lineage (NCBI taxonomy): Eukaryota > Metazoa > Chordata > Lepidosauria > Squamata > Anolidae > Anolis > Anolis sagrei. The sequence goes on along the minus strand of NC_090035.1, from coordinate 18,901,000 downwards.
TCGTTCTCCTTTGCACCTAGTAGGGTGCACTTCTGATGAAAACATCTGTAATTACAAGATATTACATAAGTAATACTTAAATATACTTAAGTATATACTTATGACCTAGCTGCCCGCTGCCAGCCATAGTAACACCTCTCTGGGCCTGCTGCCTTACAACTCTTAGGCGAGGTGCCTCCATGGCCCCCACCCCCACTTCAACAGCCTTGCTGACCAGCCATAGCAACACTGATTGAAAGTATGCTTTTAAGCTTTTAAGGGATTGAGTGTATGCTTTTAAGCTGTTGTATTGTACTTATATTTTATTGTACTTATATTTTAACTGTACTGTTTCATTGTACTTATATTTTAACTGTTTAAATTGATATGTTGTATTTATGGTTGTATATGTAATGTGGCTTTGCCATGGTCTATAAGCCCGCCCTGAGCCCCCTAGGGGTGAGAAGAGTGGGATATAAATTATTATTATTAAATAGAATGCTTGTCGTATATATGTTGTGCTTAGCCGCTGAGTCCCCTTCGGAGTGAGAAGGGCGGAACATAAATGTTTCAAATAAACAAATAAATCTGCTTTCTTTTCAATGACTTCATAGTAGGGTCTATAGATCTCCTCTGTCCTTAAAACCCTATGAGGTTGGTCAAACTGAGGGTGACTGGCTGAAAGTCACCTACCAAAGTTCATTGCTTAGTCGACACTTGAACTTGGCTCTCCAAAATATCAACTCATCACTCTAAACCACTACATCCCACTGAGCCTCTGAATATTAATCTGGAATGTAACTTAATTCCAGGAAGTAAGCTACAAATAATATCTCTCTCTCTTCCAGATCTTCCTTTGCCTTCTGTCTGTATCTTATTGCTAACCCCAACCCTCCTTTGCTTCAAGTCTCTGCTGCCCATGCTTTTCCAATGGAATTTTGGTGGGAAAATGTATTCTACCTACCTTTTAATTCTTCTGTTTAACTCTGTTTCATAAACAGACTTTCAATGGATCTGTAATTGAAATGACCCCAATTTACTGAAGAAGGGGGAGAAGGAGGTGCTCATCAAATACATTTCTGTCTGAAAACAGGTATTATTTTATTTCTATCATGCCTTTCTCCCCATAGGGCCTTAAGTTTGATTGAATTAGGACAGCCATTCATTTCTAAATAGCTACTAACATTTCTTAGCTCTTAATGGACCAAAAATACATGTACATCTCTAGTCCCTTTGACACTGTCCTTATATCCCAGGATCGCATCCCAGGTTACCTGCTTTGAACTGGATTATATCAGTCTCCACTGTCATATAATCTAGGATAAGAAAATAATCTGGGACCAGATACTAGGATACAAGGACAGTTTAGAAGGAGCCTATCATGCTACACTACAGAGTACTATACAGAGTATTATTGTTTTATGTTATTGTTTCTGCACTTTTTGTATTTTGTGTATTGGCACCTTTAAGTGCTTTGTGAGCCACCCCGAGTCCCTCTGGGAGATGGTGGCAGGGTATAAATAAAATGTATTATTATTATTATTATTATTATTATTGCTGAAACCAACATTCAAGTTCCAAATGTAAGATTCATTTTTCAGTTCTATGTCAGCCCAACATAATACAGTGGCCACTGTCTCCTTTTTCTCATTACTCTTCTCTGAGAAGTAAGGACACTTTTATCAATAGTAGAGAAAACCTTTTTAAATGTCGTGCCCTAACAAGGAACATGTTTCCTATGAAGCCAACATTGGGAGTTGTTCTTTGGCGAGGCTCCAGCACTCTTTGATAATGAAGGCTGAAGACTTTGCAAAACTAGAACTCCTAGGATCCCACAGCACTGACCCATGGCAGTTAAAAGTGGTGCCAATCTGATTTAATTCTACATTGCACCCAATGAGGGAAAGCAGTACAAAAGAAATACCAGGACATTTTAGAAGCAGCAGAAAAAGCAGGGCAATAGAGGATTACCAATGGACTTTCTCTGCCAAATTAGGATAGTTGGAAGGTAAGCAACATTCATGTAAATTGCATTGCTTCAGTGAGATTAGATATTGGATTTAGGTCCACATTAACACAAATGAATTAATTAAATCAAATGAAGAGTTATCTGAGGGAAAGGTTCGACACAGACCCAAGTGCATTATCCTCAGCAAACCGTCATCTGCAGAAAGACCTAAATCATCTACTTACCAATCTCTCTGGCCCCTTCTATACAGCTGAATAAAACCCCACATTTTCTGCTTTGAACTGGAATATATGACAGTGTGGACACAGGGTCCTTCCACACAGCCCTATATCCCAGAATATCAATACAGAAAATCCCACATTATCTGAGTGTGGACTCAGATATCCCAGTTCAAAGCAGATATTGTGGAATTTTCTGCCTTGATATTCTGGGATATAGGGTTGTGGAAGGATTCTCTTTCTCTCAAGCTCCTTCTACATTGCCATATAATCCAGATTATGAAAGCAGATAATCCATATTATCTGCTTTAAATTGGATTATATGAGGCCCCTTCCACACAGCTGAATAAAATCCAACATTATCTGCTTTGAATTGGGTTAAATGGCAGTGTGGACTCAGATAACCCAGTTCAAAGCAGGTATTGTGGATTATCTGCCTTGATATTCTGGTTATATGGCTGTGTGGAAGGTCTGAGTCTACACTGGGATATAATCCAGTTCAAAGCAGATAATCTGGATTTTATATGGCAGTGTAAAAGAGGCCCCTCACTTTCCCAAACTCAAATGTATGTTTGTTTGTCTGACAAAGGTTATTGTTAGGTGAGGTGACCTTCTGTAATATCACTGGATTGGCGGTTGCTAGGTGAAGTGATCCTCTGTGTTGTCACAGAGAAAGAAAGGTTGTGAAGCAGCTTGGTGATGTGATGTGGCGGCTAAAAAAAGCCAATGAGATTTTGACCTGCATAAATAGGAATCTAGTGTCTAGATCCAGGAAAGTCATGCTATCTCTCTATTCTGTCTTGGTCAGACCACACCTGGAATAATATGTCCAATTCTGGGCAGTGCAATTGAAGAGAGATGTTGACAAGCTGGAATGTTTCTAGAGGAGGGCAACTCATATGATCAAGGGTCTGGAGAACAAGCCCCATGAGGGGCAACTGAAAGAGCTGGGCATGTTTAACCTGCAGAAGAGAAGGCTGAGAAGAGACATGATGATAGCCATTGATCAAGATGTGAGGGGAAGTCATCAGGAGGAAGGAGCAGGCTTGTTTCTGCTGCCCTGGAGACTAGGGTGCAGAACAATATCTTCAAACTACAGGAAAGGAGATTCCACCTGAACAAGAGGAAGAACTTCCTAACTGTGAGAGCTGTTCAGCAGTGGAACTCTCTGCCCCGGAGTGTGGTAGAGGCTCCTTCTTTGGAGGCTTTTAAACAAGAGACTGGGTGGCCATCTGATGTAAGGGGGGAGGGGGGCTTTGAATGCTATTTTCCTGCTTCTTGGCAGAGGGTTGGACTGGATGGCCCACAAGGTCTCTTCCAACTCTATAGTTCTATATCACATGCGTATGAGGGCAAGGAAGGAAGGGAAAGTGGTAAAGATATGAGAGGAAGAAAGGAAAGAAGGGTAGCAAGAAGGAATGGAGAGAGAGAAGAGAGAATAAGAGAAGTTATCACTGGGAAAGAAACGTGACTTGTGTATGAGAAGGAAGGTTAAAAAGAAAGAGGAAAAGAAGGAACAGACTGACAGGGAGGAGGGAAGGAAGAAAACGTAGGGAAGAAGAGTAAGAATATTGAGGAATTAATGTTATAATGACGATTTAATCCTGTACAAACCCCAGCTTAAAGTACAAAATCGCTTGAAATTCCAAAGCATTTCTTTCCTTTTTTTAAAAGTAGTTTTTATTGGTTTTCTTTAGATACATCAATACACCAGTACCTTCATTACATCTATATATGTATGTGTGTGTAATATATATATATATATAATATGCTGTTTTATTCACCTCTGTGCCCCCCCCCCCCCCCCCCGAGCCACTTCAATTTACTTTTTCCTTCCAAAATACCATTTCTTCTTGTGGAGGTAGTTTCCCATCTACTTCTATTAAACCATTCTCAATAAAATTTCCCCAAACCTCATCAAAATCATTTTCCTTCCATACCCCTTTCCTAACTTTTAACCTATATGTCAACTTATCGTTTATTGCTAATTTCCATAGGCATTCCTTTCCTATTGGGATTTTTCATTCTGTTAAGGAACTGTACATTTTGTGGGGAAACCTTATATATCACGAAAACCCCATTTCCCTTTTAAGGGCCCCCAAGCAAGGCTGTGAGTTGTTGCAATTGCAGGCGCTGCCGAACCAATGTTAGTATTCACTCCCCTTAGGGACAACGAACTCTTGACATGCACAGAGACACTCTCACTTGCCCTGAGAACAGTACTACCTAGGGTAAGAGATGTCCAAGGTTTGTCCAATTGAGTCACTCAGGTTTTATTATTATTACAGGATGGAGCAGCAAAGTTGGAAGCCATAAACTTCCCTCTCACCTCCTTGCGCCTGAGGTTGGCGCCGCCATTTTGCTTTACCCTTCCGCCACTTCCTCTCCCTCAACTTCCGGCGCTTTTCCGATAGGCTAAAGACCAGCAGAGCCCCGCCCACTTAGCAGCGCTCCCGCCCACGTGGCGAAATGACCAATCGCGAGAGAGTGAGCCTTCACGACGCTCCGCCCACTTGGCGAAGTGACTTAGATGACTAGCATGCCTTTTCGCTGCTTTCAGCGGTTGCTATGGCAACGGGCCTAGGCCTCAGCGCAGTAGCCCCGCGCCTTCTTCCATAATGACACTAATTTACTTATTTAAATATGCCATTCTTTGTTTTTTGACACTGTAGAATCATAGAATCAAAGAGTTGGAAGAGACCTCATGGGCCATCCAGTCCAACCCCCTGCCAAGAAGAAGGAATATTGCATTCAAATCACCCCTGACAGATGGCCATCCAGCCTCTACTTAAAAGCTTCCAAAGAAGGAGCCTCCACCACACTCCGGGGCAGAGAGTTCCACTGCTGAACGGCTCTCACAGTCAGGAAGTTCTTCCTCATGTTCAGATGGAATCTCCTCTCTTGTAGTTTGAAGCCATTGTTCCGCGTCCTAGTCTCCAGGGAAACAGAAAACAAGCTTGCTCCCTCCTCCCTGTGGCTTTCTCTCACATATTTATACATGGCTATCATATCCCCTCTCAGCCTTCTCTTCTTCAGGCTAAGCATGCCCAGTTCCCTAAGCCACTCCTCATAGGGAACTGGGCATGTTTAGCCTGAAGAAGAGAAGGCTGAGAGAGGATATGATAGCCATGTATAAATATGTGAGAGGAAGCCACAGGGAGGAAGGAGCAAGCTCGTGTGCAGTTTGACAGCACTTTAACTGCCATAGCAGCAAAAAGGGCCCAAAGGGGCATCAAATTATATTAATTATACAGTGTAGATCAAGCATGGGCAAACTTTGGTCCTCCAGGTGTTTTGGACTTCAACTCCCACAAAACACCTGGAGGACCAAAGTTTGCACGTGCCTGGTGTAGCTGGAAAAGGAAGCCTTTGGGGACAATTTTGTTACAAAATATCTCCATTTCCTGTATTTATTTAAAGTCAGCCGCTCTCAGCAAATACAAAGTTTCTGGGAATTGTCAGCAAACAGTCTGGGAAAAATGAAACAAAAATAACATGGATTTTGAAAACGGCAACAAATGCAAAAATACAACTACAAATACTTCCAACTTCGAGTAACATTTGATTCATCTGGAGGAGTCTTGCCTGTAATATTATTATTATTATTACTTACTTAGCCTATCCCTCGTTGTCCGAGTAGGATAGTCTTCCAAGATCGGTGTCCTGGTGGTGGGTCCATAGGTGACTGTGGAGCCCTATTCTTGACCTGCATCTTCTCTCACAGTGAAGGCATCGGTTTACAGGTGGCAGGCGGTCCCATTCGGGGTTGGCTTGACATGCTTTCCTCTTGACATGTTTCTCTCTTTTGCCCTCCATTCGTGCCTCTTCAAATTCTACAGCACTGCTGTTCACAGCTGACCTCCAGCTGGAGCGCTCAAGTGCCAGGGCTTCCCAGTTCTCAGTGTCTATGCCAGAGTTTTTAAGGCTGCCTTTGCGCCCATCTTTAAATCTCTTTTCCTGCCCATCAACATTCCGTTTTCCATTCTTGAGTTTAGAGTAGAGCAACTGCTTTGAGAGATGGTGGTCGGGCATCCGGACAACGTGGCCGGTCCAGCAGAGTTGATGGCGGAGGACCATCGCTTCAATGCTGGTGGTCTTTGCTTCTCCAGCACACTGACATTTGTCCACTTGTCTTCCCAAGAGATTTGCAGGATTTTCCAGAGGCAGCGCTGATTGAATTGTTCCAGAAGTTGCTTGTGACGTCTGTAGACTGTCCACATCTCGCAGGTGTATAGCAGGGTTGGGAGGACAATAGCTTTATAAACAAGCACCTTGGTATCCCTATGGATGTCCCAGTCCTCAAACACTCTCTGCTTCATTCAGAAAAATGCTGCACTTGCAGAGCTCAGGCAGTGTTGTATTTCAGTGTCAATGTTGACTTTTGTGGAGAGGTGGCTGCCAAGGTAGCAGAAATGGTGGACATTTTCGAATGTTACACTATTAAGCTGTATTTCTAGCATTGGAGACAGATTGGCTGGTGACTGCAGGAAGAGCACTTTGGTTTTCTCAATGTCGCCTAATCGGGCTGAAAAATGCGGTATAGAAATAAAGCAAATAAATAAATAAATAAATAAATGTTAAATGACAGGCTGAGCTTCTATTATTATTATTATTATTATTATTATTATTATTATTATTAATTATTAGGTACACAACAAGTCGAGTCACCTGAGAGCTGAGAGGGGCGGTATACAAATACAGTAAGTAAATAAATAAATAAACACAGCAAATAAGATCACTATTGCTTTTGTATTCGTTCACAAATCGGACGCTTCCCAAGTGCCCAAGACTGTGATGTATCGGTAAATAATGCGTGCAGATCTGAGGAGTGTGGCCTTTTGCAGCTAACAGATGGTGATTTTGTCAGTGCCGATTCTTTTTAAGTGTAGACCAAGGTCTTTAGGCACTGCACGCAGTGTGCCAATCACTACCTTGTGCCAGTCTTTGTAGTTCAATCTTGAAATCCTCATATCGTGTAAGCTTTTTCAGTTGCTTCTTGTCCATTCTGCTTTCGCCTGGGATTGCAGCATCGATGATAGATACTTGTTTTTTTCCATGATAGAGAGGTCAGGAGTCTTGTGCTCTGAAACTCTGTCAGTCTAATCTCGGAAGTCCCAGAGTAGTTTGACGTATTCATTTTCTGTAACCTCTTAAGCCTTGTGATCCCATCAGTTCTTTGTCGCAGGCAGATGTCCAGTGGATCATCTGAGCAACAGTATTATGCCTCTGCTTGTAGTCTGTATGCGCAATCTTCTTGCAGCAGCTGAGCATGTGATCCATCATTTGGTCTGCTTCCTTTCAGAGCCTACACTTGGAATCTGTCCTCGACTTTTCAATTCTGGCTTTGATTTGTTCTAATTGCTGCTTACTTGTCTGAACGCATCTCCCTCTACGTCCCGCCTCACAGTTTAAGATCATCTGGGGAGGCCCTGCTCTCGCTCCCACCAGCGTTGCAAATATGGTTAGCAGGGATGAGAGACAGGACTTTCTCAGCTGTGGCCCCACGCCTGTGGAACTCGCTTCCCACCGAGGTAAGATTGGCTTCATCCCTCCTGTCTTTCAGGAAGAAATTGAAGTTGTGGTTCTGAGACCAGGCTTTTGGACAGCAGGCATAAATAACACTTTGATATGGAATTGATTGGAATGATGATATAGCTGTTAATACTATTTTTTACTGTTTTTAATTAATGTTCTATTTATTGTTTTTAATTGTTATTATATTGCTTTGCTATTTGTAGTGGCATCGAATTGTTGCCAAATGTAAGCCGTCCTGAGTCCCTCTTTCGGGGGTTGAGAAGGAACGGGGTAGAAATACCAGAAATAAATAAAAATAAATTCTTCTTGTCCTCATCCTCCTCCTCCTTCCCAAGCCTTTGCAGGGTTTCGTCTGGAAGAAAAGTCTCCTATTGGTCATGGACCAAAAATAGGTGGCATTCTGAGTATGGAAACAATTACTATACTATAATTGTTTAAATGCTTTGAATCAATAAGTGGTTTTCGACCACTCCCTTTTCCATGCCATTTCTGTATGATGGTAAAATCACACAGGAATGGACCTCTTTGCCCTGACCATATATGGTCAAAACTATTCTCTGTAGTTAGGTTTTTAGGATACAGACTCCCAAGAATTCTGGGAGCTGTCATTTCCTCCCTTTACAGCAACTGTTGTTTTTTTTAAAATTTCTGGCCCTTGGTTTCTCCAAATCATTAGTTTCTTTACCTCCTTCCTTCTCCTCTCTTCCTCCAACAACAACTCTGCCTCCTTTCTTCTTTTCTATCTTCCTCCTCTTTCTCTTTTCTTCTTTTCTCCCTTTTCTTTTCTTTTCTTTTCTTTTCTTTCTTTCTCAGTGTCTCTTCTTTTTCTTCTTTCCTTTTTTCTTTTATCGTCTTTCTTTCTCCTCTCTTTTCTTCTTTGACTTTCTTCTCCTCTTTTCCTTTATTGTCCTCTCCTTTATTTTCTCTTTCTTCCTTCTTTTCCCCTTTCTTCTTTTCTCTTCTTTCCTTCTCTTTACCTTCTTTCTCTCCTTTCTTCTTCTTACTCCCTTTTCCTTTCCTTTCTTCTTTTCTCTCCTTTCTTCCTTCTCTTCTCATTTCCTCTTCTCTTCCTCTTCTCTCGGTCCTTCTCCTGGCTTTTCTTTCACCTCCTTCTCTCTATTGCCTCCTCCTCTTCTTAATCTTTGTCTCAATCAGTACCTTCAAGCGTTGCCATGTTTGCTTGTCTTATTGGCCTTTGTGTGCCAGTGTCATGGCATAAATGTAACTTTCAGCAAATTAGCATAGGGTATTCAACCCTTACCTGGAATTCCAAAATCACTGGAAATGCCTTGAAAGTAGGAGTCATTCATGATCAGTTCTTTCTGTCCCAAATTACCGTATTTACTTGGGCATAATATGCCATTGAATCTAATGTGCACCTCAATTTGGGCTATATAATTTAGCCAAAAAAGGTGTGCATTAGACTCAAGTAAATATGGTATAATACTGATAGTATGATATTTAAAATACTAGATGTTTGGTTGACCAGGTGAACGGATTGCAACTAGGGGGGAATTTCCTTACTTTAGTAATTAGAATTACTTGAACTACTATTATTACTATATTTCCTTGAGTATGATGCCAATGAATCCTATGCACACCTCAGTTTTGGCTTTGTAATTCAGCTCCCCAAAAATATGCAAGAAGCCCCTTCTACATTGACATATAATCCAGATTATGAAATTAGATAATTTTTGGGGAGCTGAATTAGCTTTGTAATTCAGCTCCCCAAAAATATGCAAGAAGCCCCTTCTACATTGACATATAATCCAGATTATGAAATTAGATAATCCACATTATCTGCTTTGAACTGGATTATATGAGTCTGCACTGCCAAATAACCCAGTTCAAAGCAGATAATTTGCATTTTATATGGCAGTGTAGAAGGGGCCTTAAACTTGAGTAAATATGGTACTTCCTTTCCTCCTCCTAACTGCTTAAAAGAAGTGGACAGTTTCCTCTTAGGCGCATGTCCTTCTAGGGCTTGAGTGCTGGCATCCTCCTTTGCTTCTCCTCCGGAAAGAAAGAGAAGGCTTGGATATTAGGAATGATTCCTGGAGAATATGTCGTTTGGCTCTTTGGTGAAGTGGAAGCAGACCTATCTGGCTGAGCGTCACAGTGTTTGCTCAGCCAGAGAGAGAGAGAGAATGTGCTAATCGTGGGACCGAGTAGTTGTCATTAACACCTTGTTCTACCCAAGAGATTATTCCATGGTTTACCAGGTTGGGAAACAAGAGCTGCTAATACAAGGAAGAGGAGCTGACTGAATCTGGAATTTCATTTCATGACCTCTGGGTTGCTTCCAGCATTGCAAGCCCATGACATTAAGGGAAAGCTGGAACATAGGAAATCTTTTAAAAAAGGAAATATTTCCAAACCATGGACTGACTTTTGATCAAGAAATGAGTTCTTTCTAACTTTGAAGGCTGAAGCCATCAGGGAAAGAGGGCATCACTATGAAGCTGACGCTGAACATGGTGGCCTTGTTTGCAGCCCTGGCTGGGATTTTCAGCTTCTCCTTCCTGATCGCGGCCATCAGCACTGACTTTTGGTATCTCATAGACGCTTCAAAGCTGGAGAAGATGAGCAACCATACGGAGAGCATGAGCTCACACTCAGGACTCTGGAGAACTTGCCAGTGTAAGTGACTCGAGGTTTCTCCAAGGGCTTGGGGTGCGTCTGTACTGTGGGATGAATGCAGTTTGGCACCGCTTCAACTTCTATGGCTCAGTGCTATGGGGTCCTGGGAGTTTTAGTTTGGGGTAACACCAGCACTCTTAGGCAGAGAAGGCTAAAACCATTGGAAAGGTACTACTTCCAGATTTCCTTGGCAGTTAAAGTGATTTCAAACTGCATTAATTCTATAGGGTAGATCAGGTATGGGTAAACTTCAGCTCTCCAGGTGTTTTGGACTTTAACTCTCACAATTCCTAACAGCCGGTGGGCTGTTAGGAATTGTGGGAATTGGAGTCCAAAACACCTGGAGGGCCAAAGTTTGCCCATTCCTAGCATAGATGCACCCAAACGAGTTGGTCTTTCAATGCCAATCTGATCCTTGGATCTATTTGTACTACAATTCTTATAACCTTGGCAATGAATGTGATCCATTTGTAATAGGTGTTTACTCCCAACACTTTCTCTTTTCCTTCCAGTTAAAAGCAACTGCCTCCCTATTGCAAATCCCTTTAAGCCTGGAACAGAAAACATCACTGCATCTCATCAGCAACTATTAAGTAAGTGATATGGAAGTTCTTTTTTGACCCATAAATTGAGAACTGTTCATTTTTTGCTTTTTATTCAATGGTATGGAGCACATATACAAATATACTTACACTATGCTTCATTACATTAAATCTCCCTCTCTCTGTGTGTGCATATTTCCACATCAATCTTGCGATGCAACTTTGTCTTGAATGGTAGTGTAGCCCGACTGAATGCACATTTTAAATCTGCAACCAAATGAACATATACATAGGTATAATGCAAATAATATACTTCTCCTTATGCGCGCCATGCCGTTGTCTGTGCGACTGTACTTTTGCAAACATGAACTGAATGCAACTGTTCCACATTGTAGAAAAATATTCAACCATCTCTGTAGGAAAACTTAACACATATCATTATTCCAGTTATTCTGATTTATTTATATGGTGCCATCTTTATATAAGGAAAAGGAAAAGGAAACAGTTCTTTGGTGTCAGGGTTACAATCTAAAGAAAAGAAAAGCATGTGGCAACATGGAATTAAGTCCAACAGATACCTCAGCTGGACTCAATTTTCTGACTCTACACCATAGAATTAATGCAGTTTGACATCACTTTAAATGCTGTGGAATCTTGGGATTTGTAGTTTGGAGAGACACTAGCATTCTTTGGCAGAGAAGACTAAGGACCTTGTGAAACTACATCAATGATTCCATAGTATTGCGTCATGGTAGTTAAAATGGTATCAAACTGCATTAATTTTCCTGTGTAGATTCCCCAATAAGATGAAAATGGTTTGTGATGAAATTTTTGAGTTCCATTAGTTTTGATTCAAAATCTCGCCTTCCCCGTATCCTCCCGGGATGCATAATGGTTTCCATTTGCTGCAAAAGAGCAAGACATCAAGCAAGAATGCCTTGTCTTGGCCACTTATGTCAACATAGGAAGGAAAATGATTCTGGCAGCTTGGCAAATGGAGATAATGACACAATAGCATGTGCAGTTAAGAGTTTGGATCATGGAATCAGTTTCCATAGCAGCGTGAAGAGGATCGGAAGGGAGACAGCTTTCCCAAGCCAAGGCAAATTGTGCTGAATTGGACTAAAATGGCTAGAAAGTATATTACTCCAAATCCAGCTGTTGCTCAGTCCAGTTTTTGAAAAGCAGCAGGGTGTGTCTACATTGTGGAATGGATACAGCTTGGCACCACTTTAACTGCCATGGCTCATTGCTACGGAATCATGACAGTTTTAGTTTTACAAGGGCTTAGCATTCTCTCCCAAAGAGTGCTAGTGCCTCTCATATCTACAATTCAAACAATTCCATAGCTTTGAGCTGTGGCAGCTGAAGTGGTGTCAAACTGCAATAATTCTACATGTAGATGCACCCCGCTCTATTGACAAGTTCTTATTAATGAAGATGTGAATTCTCTTGTCCTGTTTGTAATGTTCTGGGTTTTTAATTGCATTGCCTTTTAATGTTGTGAGCCTGTATAATATGTGTCTCAATCAAGAGATATAATAGGAATAATAATAATAGAATTGCTGACTGAACATTGCGACTTAAGAGAAACATGGAGATTTGCTGTATATTTCAGCAGGTACATCAAGATGGATTTCCCTTACGTTGTTGAATGGCAGTTCTTGAGGAGCAAAAGATAATATTGGGAAATAGTAACAACAGCAACGTCAACAACAACAACAATAATGCTGAATAAACATTGTGACATAAGACAAAAAAATGCAGATTTGCTCTTTATTTCACCAGGTGCATTGAAATGGATTGTCCTGTTCGTTGCTGAACTGCAGTTCAAGAAATAAAAATAGGAAATATTAAAACTGATAATAATAATAATATAATTGCCAAATAAATTTTGCAGTTTAAGAGGGAAATGCAGATTTGCTCTTAATTTCAGCAGGTGCATTGAAACGGGTTGCCCCTTTGTTGCTGAACTGCGGTTCTTGAGTAGCAAAAGTAATAGTAATAATAATAACAACAATACAACTGTAAAGAAACTGCTGGATTCCACATAAAACTTAGCTCCTCAAAATGTAAACTTCCAGCTACAAAACCACTATGAATAAGAGTAGCATTGGAGAATACATATGCCGACTTAAGCGGTAAAACATAGATTTGCTATACATTTCAGCAGGTGCATCCAAATGGATTGTCCCTTATTTCAGTTAGAAAAGAGGAAACCCACTGATAAGTTCTTTCAATTTGTTGAAAGGCAGCTGAGAACTGCAATTCATAGCTGCACCTGGGAGATTGGTGGCCATAGGTGCAGAAGGAATGAAAGAGGAGAAAAAGAAAGGAATCATTGAGCGGCAGAGAAGCACCCGGCAACCTTGTTTATGCAGCTGGTTGGGAAGATAGCCCCTTGGGAAGGGTCAGAGAAGACAAATGCTTTGAGAGAAAAAGCCTTGTAATAACATCTGGTTCTGCTAAGGGCCTTCTCGGAAGCACCACGGAGCTCCAAGGAATTTTGAGTTATTCATTAGCTTTCTTTTTTCAGCCAAGGAAAAATCGCCAAACAAGAACAGCTTTATTCTGAGATGCCTGGGAAAAACATGTTTATCCCAAAGGAAAGGTGCAAAACATGTTTATCCAGAAGTAAATTCTGGGATTTGCGTTAACTTGACCAAGCTATGTCTCACAACCACTTTGATAAGGAACATTTGTTGTATGAATGCCGGTGGTCTAATGCTTAGGGGTGCATCAAGACTGTAGAATTAATGCAGTTTGATATTACTTTAATTATCAAGGCTCAATGCTATGGAATCCTTGGAGCTGGACTTTTTACAAAGTCTTTAACCTTTGGGTTGTTGTAGGTTTTTTGGGCTGTATTACCCTCTTTAACCTTTTTTGGCAAAGAGTGCTAGTGCCTCACCAAACTATAAATCCCAGGATTACATAGTATGGAGCCATGGCAGTCAAAGTAGTGCCAAACTGCATTTATGCTAAAGTGTGGATGCACCTTGGGCTGAATCCAATGAAACGAAGTTGTCATGCATGGATCTTTTTTGACATAATCAACTCCTATGGTTGTGATGGCCCTGTTGTGACACACTTTGTTGGTTTTGCTGACCTATCTGAAAATGGAGATGGAGTGTTATTTATACATTAGGCTCTCCACTTTTACACCTGTAAAAGCTGCACCCTCTTCTTGATATATTCACTGTACAACCTGTTGAAAATAATAGGGCTTACCATTATCTGTGATTTCACACACCAGAGCAAAGTCTGAAAACATATCCTCCACAAATAGTGGGCTCATATTGTATGCAACTTAGGCAATAGAGCAATGCTTCTCAACCTGGACATTAGGATCCCTGGTGGGGGTCATGAGGGGGTGTCAGAGGGGTTGCCAAAGACCATCAGAAACACAGTATTTTCTGATGGTCATGGGGTTTCTCTGTGGGAAGTTTGGCCAATTATATCGTTGGTGGAGTTCAGAATGATCTTTGTAGGTGAACTATAAATCCCAGCAACTACAACTACCAAATGTCAAGGTCTATTTTCCCCAAACTCCATCAGTGTTTACATTTGGGCATATTGAGTATCCGTGCCAAGTTTGGTCCAGATCCAACATTGTTTGAGTCCACAGTGCTCTCTGGAGGTAGCTGAACTACTGCAATAGAGGGAGAGGAGGAAAAGAAAAGTGGGAATGAATAGAGAAATGATATGATTTATATTTATATCCTACTTTTTCTTCAAAGTACATCACTGTCCTCTTCACTTTACCCTGGCCAAAGGTTGCCCAGATATTTTTTTCATGGCACAATGGGAAATGAAATCTCCCAACACCTGGGTACAGATACAGGTGCCGGGAGCAAAATGCGGGCCTTGCTCCACAAATAAGAAATCTACTAACCAAATGATTTATTCCTTCAATACTAGATTTTGCAGTCTTGTGTTCACTTAAAATTTCAGTCAGGCATTTGCAAATACGTTTGAGGCACTTAAAGGAAAGGGATTGGCACATTCACCAAGAGGATGTGAAGGTTGGAGTTCTGGATATGAATGGATTTCAAGGACTCATTTTGTGAAAGACTAGAAATCTAACCACTGAAGGACAACTTTAAGGGGGAAGATTTCTTATGGGGAACAGCTGCCTTGTTTTGACCCTCCACTCATAGCTGTACCCTTGCACTATATAGGATCAGCTCTCCATAATGTTTATTTAATATAGGAGCCCCTGGTGGCGTAATGGGTTAAACCCTTGTGCCAGCAGGACTGCTGACTGATAGATCAGTTGTTCGAATCCGGAGAGTGAAGGTTGAGGTCCCTCTGTCAGCTCCAACTCCCCACTGAGAGAAATCTCCCACAAGGATGGTAAAATATCAAACATCAGGGCGTCTCCTGGGCAACATCACTGTAGATGGCCAAGTCTCTCACACCAGAAGTAACTTGCAATTTCTCAAGTCACTCGTGACATGAAAAAAAAAACACTTTCTCTCAGTACGAGATTCAAGGTATGGACATAAGTGTTATTTGCTCATGAAATTAATGGGACAGCTTTTGTTTTCAGATATGCACGGTGCCTTTGTGATTCTGCTCCCGCTCAGCCTCGTTGTGATGACCTTCGGAGGAATGACGGGCTTCATTGCAACCCTGGCTCAGGTTTATCTCCTCTTGATCTTCACCGGGCTGTTCTTTCTCTTTGGAGGTATGCCATGGAGTAGATGCTCTTCTTACTCTGGTTGGCTACTAGTGCTTGGTGTCATCCTCAGGCCAGGGATGGACAGCCTCGGAAGCTTCAAGGATGACCAGATGTTCCTTGGATTAAAGTAGGGTTTATTCTGGCTTAAAGAATAGACAAAGAAATCATAGTGCACATGCATGCTGGTGCCTAGCCCAGTTGCAGGGAGGAAATTCATGGCATCTTTTTAGAACAATGGTTTTATAGTTCATCTTATCTCTAGTAGCTAGCAGCTCATGACCTGTCTGGCCAATGAGAAGTTTGCAATTTTGCGTTGACATCTGTGGTCAAAGGGCATTCCTGTTGCCTAAATAGGGGGATATCACACAAAAGCACCCTCTGTCCAATGCATCGACCAACCTAAGGAACTGCAAAGGAGTTCTTTGGGGTTGGGAACCGGCACAATCTTGTCTTAACAAGGCAAGCCTCAAAAAATTGAGGTCCAAAGTTTTGGTTTGAGGCTCTCACATCAAATGCTCTTCTTACTGATGCTGGTTATGTTTCCATTCTGCACTGTAGAATGAACACAGTTTGACCCAACTTTAAATTCCATGGTTCAACACTATGGGATCCTGAGAGTTGTAGTTTGAACTCTTTGGCAGAGAGGGTGAAATAATACTACAGCCCCCAGGATTCCATAGCAGTGAGCCATGGCAGTTAAAGCAGCATCAAACTGCAGTGCAGAAGCACCCACTGGCCAAATGTTGTCCACTTGGAGAAAAGTTCCAATGAAAGTTTTCACACTTTCAAGAGGCGAGCATTTGACTTTTTTTCTAAAGGGAGGGGTGGGGGGTTCACATGGAAAACCATAGATATGTGGAGGTTGGAGCCAATGCATATTTCTTTGTGTCTTTTCCTTGTTTCTTCTCCAGCCCTCCTGACTCTGACTGGGCTTAGCATCTACGTTGCCTACTCTGCTGCGGCCTTCAAGGAAGTCAGCTACCTTCTGAGAGAGAAGAACCTCCTGGAACATATCAACATCCAGTTTGGCTGGTCCTTAGCCTTTGCATGGTTCTCCTTTGCCACCGAGGTCCTCACAGGGCTAGCCTTCCTCCTGATGTCTAGGATGGTGGGCAGGCAACTAAGGGAGAATTCCTCCATATAATGAACCCAGTCATAACAGGATTCTCCTAGATCAGCAGATTTATTCATCAATAGGTCAACATGGACCATCTTTCTCACCCTTTTTTTTTTTAGAGTTATGGTAGACCATTGATATCTCTTGGAGTTTTGTTCCAGGACCATCCCTGTATGGATACGAATATCCATGGATGCTCAAGTCCCATTATGTTTACTGGTGTAGTAAAATGCCAAAATCAAGCTTTGCTTTTTATTTTTTAAAGAATGTTTTCGAGCCATGGCTGGTTGAATCCATGGATAAAGAATGTAATGACGGATAGAGAACTTTATTGCACTAAAATGCTGTTCCATTACAATCCTGTTATCATTGATAGGAGATAAATACCATGTCAAGCACCTTCAATATCGTACTTCTCTTCATTAATGCAATTCCTCTGATTCTCTGTGTGGTCCGACCTTCGTACTTCAGCATGGCCTTCTAATTCTGCCTTTCTGCATTGCTGCTGTTCCTTATTTTTTCATTTTGAGCAAAAAAACAAACAAAACCCAAATATAATTACAAAATAAAAGGAAAATAGACAAGTTGGGAGTAGAGGGGGAAGGAGGAAAATCCCACCCCCTAATGTCACATTATTGCAGCTATAGAAGTGGAAAGGTCTCATTACACTGGTAGGCAATGGGAATGTTGCAAGATTGAGAGCTGTTGATGGGAAGTTCTGTCTCACAATGTCTCTATGACAGCATTCTGTCAATTATAGGCAGGCTCTTCTTATAGCTTTTTCTATCTTTCCTCCGTTGCCTCATACATCTTCTCCACCACCCCCCTTCCTTCCTTCCTTCCTTCCTTCCTTCCTTCCTTCCTTCCTTCCTTCCTTCCTTCCTTCCTTCCTCCCCTTGCTTCATTCCTCCCCTCATATCTTTATCACTTTCCTCTCCTCTCCCTTTCTTTCCTTTCTCTCCTTTTTCTTCCTCTCTCCCTCCCTCCCTTCTTTTCCCTTCCCCTCCCTCCTTTACCTATGACTTAACAGCAGCCAAGTCCCTTCACTTCCTTCCTTTCCCAGTGACACCACAGAAAGCCACTTCACCCAGCCACAGCCAATCTGCTTGTTTCCTTTCCTTTTCCAGAGCTCTGGACCCAAAAGGAGTGGTTCCTTTAGTTAATAATTTTAAGTTGGACAATTAAGGGTCTGTGGGTCAGGTTTGGCCCAGATCCATCAATCCATTTAGGTGCCTTTGCAGTACAAACGTAAACCCCAACCAACGTATATTTACACACGTACTTTGACTTTTATAGATATAGATATCTAGGGACAGGAAAATTATGGTGAGGAGGCACACCAACAAAGGGGCAAGCACATGTAATAAAAATAAATAATAATACGCTTTATTTATATTCTGCTCTATCTCCCTGAGGGGACTCAGAGAGGATTACAGTATGCACATATATAGGCAAACATTCAATGCATTCTATACAGTGTATAATGACATATAATACGCAAACAAAGGCAAAGGTTTCCCTTTCCATCTCTGGCGTCTGGAGGCAATGCTCAACTCTGGCCATGGGGAGGTGCTCTTGTTCCACTTTCCATGCCGAGGAGGCTGGTTTCTGTAGACCCTCCTGGTCGCGTGGCAGGCATGGCTGCACAGGAACCTTTTGCCTTCCCACCGAGGCGGTACCTATTGATCTACTCACATTACATGTTATCAAATTGCTAGGTTGGTAGGAGCTAGGGCTGACAGCTGAGAGCTCACCCCGACCTCCGGCTTCGAATTGCCAACCTTCCGGTCAGCAAGTTTTTCTGCAGTTGTGGTTTAACCGCTGCACTACCGCAGCCTAACTGCAATTGCCTCCTGGAATAAAGTCCTAAACCATTTGAGATCCTCTTTCTTGACTCTTGCCTTGGTCTCCAGGGTTGTTTTCTTTCAGTGTTTGGATCTGCTGACACCTTTGATCTCAGAAGCCTTCCATGCCCAACAAAGCTACAAAATAAACAGGTAGTTAGAACTAGATTCTGCACACTGAGCAAACTTGCATCCCGTCTCTTCTTTTGCCCAATATGTCTTCCCATTTTAAAAATATTCAAGAGCTAGTTTTTGCTATGAAGAAACTGTGTCAGATTGTGTGAAGAACACTGGCAGTGCAGGGAAAGGATGGCAAAACAATTTAACACCAGGAAAGAGTCCTGAAATGATGGTCTTTGCTGACATCTCATGGTTGGAGTGAGGAACTGAGCAATTTGGAAAACGGAAAGGCAGATAAGAAGAACTTAAAGGTCAAGGAATGATGGTCTTTGCTGACATCTCATGGTAGGAGTGAGGAACTGAGCAATTTGGAAAACGGAAAGGCAGATAAGAAGAACTTAAAGGTCAAGGAATCGTCAGGAAAAGGTGGGAGGAAAGGCAGCTAAAAAGGCCAGTGCTAATCTAGGCTACATCAATAGGAGGATAGCATCAAGATAGAGGAAAGTCATAGTCCAGTGTTCTCCCTGAGTGTCTTCTGGGGCCAGAATATTTTAAAATTAATTCTATTTAAATACTTATATTTTGTGGGCTTTAGTATAGTTTCTATAGCTGCAAGCTGCTTTGGGTCTCTGTCATGTGGCATTGTAATAAAATAATACGTAATAATAATAATAATAATAATAATAGCAAACAACTGAAAAAGCTGACATGATATGAGGATGTAAAGATCAAACTGCAAAGACTCTGGCACAAGCCAGAACAGGTGGTTCCAGTGGTGATCGGCACACTGTGCAGTGCATAAAGACTTAATCACAATCAGCACTTACAAAATTACCATGAGCCAGCTGCAAAAGGCCACCTTACTGGGATCCACAGGCATTATTCGTCGATACATCAGACAGTCCTAGACACTTGGAAAGTGTGATCCAATACAACAGCTACAATACAATTAGTTGTGGACTAATCTTGTTGTGTTTCAAATAATAATAATAATAATAATAATAATAATAATAGGCATCCAGGGACTGTTAGTGGCTCTGGGGCTGTGTTTTCCCAATTTCTCTTGTAGAATAATGCTTTTTTTTCATGTCTCTTGGCTACCTAAATAAAAGGATCACCAAGTTTGGATTTCGGCTCTTTTTTAATAGCAAAGGTCTCTCTCTGTGTTTGATTTTTACAAACCATTCCCTTTTCTTTTGCTGTAGCAAATGGGGAAAAAGAAGCCAAACTTGACTTTGGGTAATCATTTGGGAACATTGGTCACTGCCCTCATATTTCTATCCGACAACGGCGACCCTGGGACATCCGCATCTGGCTGCTGAAGGATTGCCTTCCTTTCCCCAGGCAACCTGGCCTGCTCAAATATTTAAAAGGCAATATTGCCTTGCTTGCAGGCAGGGTGCAGAGCAAATAAATGGCACTGCACTGCGGCGCCGTTGCGTCTCCCTGAGTCGGATGCCTTGGCGTAACAGCCCTTTTACTGCTGCGCTCGGCGGCATGGCTTTGCGTCGTGCGAAGAGGAAACTTAATTATGAGAAGGGAAAGGCATCCCCATAAGAATGTTTTAGGAAGATGAGACGGCAACCTAGGAAGTTGCCTGAATTGTGCACGCTACACATGCACACACATGCAAAGGCACAGGCGTATCATGTGCCAGCTCAGAGTCAAATTCTAGAGCAGGGAAAGATGGATCCTGCAAGCTGTATGTCTAAGGGTGCATCTACACTGACAATTTAATGTGGCTAGAAAGTAGTGTGAAAATGCCGTGTTTAAATGGCGTACAACACAAACACAAGCAGGACATGAATTAGAGGCCCTAAAGTTCTAAACCAAGGAGTCATCTATGAGCCCTTGAATTAGGACCTCTAGCTCAGGCCTGGGCAAACATCGGCCCTCCAGGTGTTTTGGACTTCAACTCCTACAATTCCCAGGTTCTTTCTTTTTCCTCTCTGGATGGCCGAAGTTTGCCCATGCTTGCTCTAGCTTCTCTAGCACTCTTTCCTAGGGCTCGCGCCTTCCTTCCCTTCCCTTCCCTCCCTCCCTTCTTTTATATTAAGTGTAAAACTCTGCCACTTTTCACTTTTGCAGGGGTCCTCTGCCCCTAACCCTAATGAATTTGAAGGGCTGACTATATTTACTATATATTTCTTACATGCATGCCCTGTCATGTATGTAGTTCTCTTTTTTCTTGTTTATGTATTCACAACATTCCTATGATAATAGGCCAAAATGGGGTTGCCAGACTAAAAACTGGATAGGGCTTCTGTATCTTTATTGGTTGTACAGAAAAAGGAAGAAAAGGAAGAAAAAAAAATGAAAGAAAAAAATTAAAGAAAAAAAAGTAGAATAAATGCAGTTTGACATTGTTGTTGTTGTTGTTGTTGTTATTCTACCTTTTCTATCTTAAAAGAGACTCAAAGTTGCTGAGATGCTAAAAGAAATGAAAATGTGCCATTTAAAACCAAAAACGCAATGTTCAAAGAGAATCAAAGAGAATTAAACACAGAAGGCTCAAAAATAGTCACAACCATTAAAATCTATATAAATAAAAATGTAAAGTTCGTTTGTGGGACTAACATAATTCAAAAACCACTGGACAAACTGACACCAAATTTGGACAAAATACACCTATCAGGCTAACGAGTGACCACCACTCATAAAAATACTGAAAAACACAACAGAAGAGACTTAAAAAGCCAAAAAAAAATACATTACAATGCTTGCACAAAACCACACACACACATATACGCAAACACATATATACACAAATATATACACACACAAAACACATACACACAGACTGGGCCACAGGAACATGTGTCTGGGGATGGCTAGTCATCAATAAATCTATTAAAATACCTACAAAATTCATCACACCCTCAGACAGAGACCCCTTCTACACTGCTATATAATCCTGATTATCAAAGCGGAAGATACACATTATCTGCTTTGAATTGCATTATCTGAGTCTACACTACTATATAACCCATTTGAAAGTAAATAGGGGCTGGGTTTTAGCATAGGGGGTTAAACTGCCAGCTGCAGAAAATCTTGCCGATTGAAAAATTGACAGTTCAAGCCCAGATTGGGGTGAGCTCCCAACTATCAGCTCAGCTCCTGCTCACCTAGCAGTTCGAAAGCAATAATGTGAGTAGATAAATAGGTACCTCTTTGGCGGGGAGGTAATAAAAGGCGCCCATGCAGACATGCCGGTGATTCGATTGGGAGAGCGTCTAAACACAACAAAGCTCCTCAGTACGGAAGATAGAGTGACAACACCCTGTGGCCAGAGTTGAGCACAGCCTCAAGATGCCAGAGATGAAAAGAGACGGGAAGCCTTTACCTCTGTTTATGTACTGTCTGTCTTTATTAATTCTGAATGGCCTGAGTCCCCTCAGGGAGATAGGGTGGAATATGTATTAAAGTATATTATTATATTCTGGACTATGTTGCAGTATAGAAGGGGGCTTGGTCTTAAGAAAGTCCTTCCTTCCTTCCTTCCTTCCTTCCTTCCCCCTTTCCCCCCTGTTCTATACAACCATTAAAGATATGAGAACCCTATATGATGTGTAGTCTGGCATCCCTGTTTTGACCATGGTGTTTGACTTGTTATTACGTTGTTTTGTACTGTTTATTTTATCTTGTTTATTTATTTATTTTGTGTTGTATTTTTTTGTGTTGTAATTTTTTGCTTCATGTTAGCTGCCCCAAGATGGAGGTGGGGTATAAATAAAGTTGATTATTATTATTATTATTATTATCATTATCATCATCATCTTTGGCATGTTGTGAATATAAAAACAAGGAAAGAAGAGGAACTATAGATATTGTCTGTATTACAATTCCCAATTCTCCTGGTTTCAAGATCTGCAGTGACTTCTGAAAGAGTGCATACATTAATCCTGTCATAAAAATAGTTGATTGCATTATAGTGTTATCTCATGCAATGCTAACTGGATGTGTAAGCATGACACACGCATATCACTAATCTGCAGCCCGTGTGTGTGGCTGGATGTGTATTCTGCGTTTGCCTCATTCAGAATTAATAACATGGCATCTGGGGTTCATCCTGGCCCCAACTTGAGAACCTTTGCTAAGTATTCTTTCAAGAAAACATTGATATTTAATTTACTGGCAGTTTCCTTTAATGAGTACTTTCCAGCAAGTTCAAGTGCTGTTAAAAGATTCTTTGGCTTCACATGCAATTGCACGCCAAGGACACTAGAGGGCGGGCTTGGAAAAGCTTCAATTCTGTCCCTTAAACT
Source organism: Anolis sagrei (assembly GCF_037176765.1). Taxonomy (NCBI): domain Eukaryota; kingdom Metazoa; phylum Chordata; class Lepidosauria; order Squamata; family Anolidae; genus Anolis; species Anolis sagrei. The sequence goes on along the minus strand of NC_090035.1, from coordinate 18,878,087 downwards.
TCCAATAATGGGTGCATCTACACAGCAGAATGAATGCTGGTTGACTCCACTTGAACTGGCAAGGCTCCATGCTAAGGAATTATGGGAGTTGTAGTTTTACAACATAGTTAGCTTTCTCTGCCGAAGAGTGCTGGGTCTCCCCAAAGTATATCTCTCTTGATTCCATAACATTGAGCCATGGCAGTTCAAGGGTTGTCAAAATGCCCTGATCATTAAAGTTTTTTCTTTCCAGTATATCCTCATCAGATCTCTGCCACAATGACACTCCATTCTTGTCATAGGATTCCACTTTAATTGGCATGGCTCGTTGCTATGGTGCCCTGGGATTTGCAGTTTTAGATTTTCTCCTTTGACAATACTTTGCAAAACTACCGATCCCACAATCCCATGAAGAGGTCATGACCATTCCAGTAATTCTATATAGTGTGTTGAATATTCATTGAATCTTAGAGTTGGAATGGACCCCCAAGGGCCATTCAGTCCACCCCATTCTCCCAGGCAGGAAGACACCATCCGAGCCCTCCCGACAGATGGCCATCCAGCCTCTGCTTAAAAATCTCCAGAGAAGGAGGCTCTATCACATTCCACATCACAATTGCATTGATTTGCAATAGCAGATGCTGCTTCTATGCTAGCAGATATTGGGTAAGCTCCCTTTTTGAGAGTAACAAAGTACTTTGGGTTGCTATGAGCTTTCTGGCTGCATGACCATGTTCCACCAGAAGCATTCTCACCTGATGTTTCACCAAATCCTCAGACAGAGGCAGCCCTAGGTAATTTTCAATGGTAAGCAAACAGTATTTTGGCGCGCCCTCCCCCTCCCAACCAATCACTGATATATATTTTCTGTTCGTCGTGGGAGTTCTGTGTGCCATATTTGGTTCAATTCCATCATTGGTGGAGTTCAGAATGATCTTTGATTGTAGGTGAACTATACATCCCAGTAACTACAACTTGCATATGTCAAGGTCTAGAGCGCCCCTGGACAAAATCAACTATACTGCAAATGCTTACTTTGCGTAATGGGTTGAGCCACCCCTGTCCTCAGAGGTTGTGAGGTCTTTTGGAAACTGAGCCAGTGGGGTTTATAAATCTGTGGAATGTCCAGGGTGGGAGAAGAGACTCTTGTCTGTTAGAGGCAAGTGTGAATGTTACAATTGTCCACCTTAATTAGGATTGAATAGCCTTGCAGCTTCAAAGCCTGGCTGCTTCCTGTCTAAGGGAATCCTTTGTTGGGAAAACTCACAGCAACCCAGTGATTCCAGCCTTGAAAGCCTTCAACAACACAAAGAAGTACATTGCTGGAGAACTGGCACTGATGAATCTGAGGGCCGTGTTCTGACTTTTCTTTGTGTGTGTCTTTTATTGTTGTTGTTGTTGCTGTTGTTGCAAGGATACAAAATGCCAGTCCTTTGAGAGCAAGTGGTGCAGTGACAAGGCCTTCCACAAAGAGGAGCGTGGCCTGGTGGCGCATGTTAAGCGAGCCCATCTGCTTACCGAGAGATAGATGTGCCGAAACGTTTACTGATGTTCGGCTTCCTCCCCTGGCATCACCTGAAATCCATCATCTCAGGACGGCCGTGCGCTTCTTCACCAGCGGATTGGGGGGAAGCGGCGATGCGCCGGTGCGCATCCTATCGCAGATGATACCTTGTCTGTCATGCGAGCGTATAAACACGGGCTTTGACTCTGGCGCACTCCCTATAAATCTGCCCCTCCGCCCCTCCGGAGCATATGTGCCGCCTCTGCCTTAAACATCGACACATTAATTACACTCTATTGTTTGGCAGGAATGGGGCACTGGCTGCCAGCGCCTTGCCAAAATCCTAATTTTGACCATAAATCTGAGCCAGCGGAGATAGATGAAGATAAAGCGACAGGCCATGGATAGCGCAGCGGAGAGAGATGAGGTGGGACCGAGGGACTGTCGCCACGGCGATGGGGGTCCAAACTCACCTGCCTGCATCCTATTACTAGGAGGACAAATAAAAAGAAAGGAAATATAATTTCACAGGAGGAGACCAAGATGATGTATAGCTTGGGCAAATTGTTTTGGGCTTAGGGTGGATCTATACCAGGCATGGGCAAACTTTGGCCCTCCTGGTGTTTTGGACTTCAACTCCCACAATTCCTAACAGCCTACCGGCTGTTAGGAATTGTGGGAGTTGAAGTCCAAAACACCAGGAGGGCCAAAGTTTGCCCATGCCTGATCTACACTGTAGAATGACTCCACTTTCACTGCTACGGCTCAGTGCGATGGGATCCTGAGAGTTTCAGTTTGAGCCGTCTCTGTCCAAGAGAACTGGTGCCTCACCAAACTATAACACCCATGATTCCATCGCACTGAGTCACTGCAGTTAAAGTGGCATCAAACTGCATTCATTCAGTCATGCAGATGCTTTGTCCTCATCAGCCCTGGCTCGACTGCAACACCGTAATCTAATACAGTCCTCCCAAATGAGAATAGAAAACTTCAACATGAATCCTGGCAGTTTCCATTTGGTGCTCACTTGGTGATTTTCCATAACGGCTTAATGACTGCTGTTGGCGAAAAGGCCCCAAATATGCCTCATATACTCCTGCAATTTACGGTATGTTGTTGCAAGCTGTTATAGGCGCACCGTCCAAAACTGCGGCAAATTCTAAGATGGCTTCAGTGCCAGGCTGCTGAGCCAAAATGCTGGACAGACGGACCTGCAGGCCGTGCAATCAAGTGCCGCCTTCATTTCACAAATGCCTCCGTTCCTGAACCAAAATGGGACAACCTTCTTGAACAGTCTTGAAAAACTTTTGCATCCAGTTCAAGGTTGCAGAATGGTGCCCTTCTGGATGCAAGGTGCATGGTGCATGCACACTAATCACGTGTATACATGCATATTTTATTATATGTGTATGTATATATGTTTGTGTGTGTGTACTGCAAAAGCTCCTACACAGTGTGTACTGCAAAAGTTTCTACACAGTGTTTCTCAACCTTCCTAATGCCGCAACCCCTTAATACAGTTCCTCATGTTGTGACCCCCAACCATGCAATTATTTTTGTTATTACTTCATAACTGTAATTTTGCTACTGTTATGAATCGTAATGTAAACATATGATATGCAGGATGTGTTTTTATTCACTGGACCAAATTTGGCACAAATACCAAATTTGAATACTGGTGGGGTTGGGGGGGGGGGGATTGATTTTGTCATTTGGGAGTTGTAGTTGCTGGGATTTATAGTTAATCTGCAATCAAAGAGCATTCTAAACTCCACCAACAATGGAATTGAACCAAATTTGGCACATAGGATTCCCATGACAACAGAAAACATTAGAAAGGTTTGATGGACATTGATCGTGAGTTTTGGAGTTGTAGTTCATCTACATCCAGGAACACTGTGAACTCAAACAATGGATCCGGACCAAACTTGATATGGATACCCAATATGCCCAAATGTGAATACTGGTGGAGTTTGGGAAAAATAGACTTTTGTCATTTGGGAGTTGTAGTTGCTGAGATTTATTGTTCACCTACAATCAAAGAGCATTCTGAACTCCACCAACAATAGAATTAGGCCGGACTTCCCACACAGAACTCCCATGCCTTGAAGGGACTTGCTGGCGTGAGCCTCCCTCCATCCTTGCATGCTCTCCCTCACTTGCACATGTGCACCACACTGCCTGCTCTCCCCTCCCCGCTTGGAGTCTGAGCAACAGCCCTCCACTTGGCCGAAAGGCTGACTGAGAGGCCAGCCAATCACTGTAGGAGGGGGGCTTGTGGTGGGAGGATTCACCATCTGTTTCAAAATAGGAAGAGAAGGACAGGCAGAGAGATCTTCAGCCTTTTCTGCCAAATATATGTTTTTTTATGGTCTTTGGTGACCCCTCTGAAACTCCCTCGCGACCCCCCCCCCAGGGGTTCCGAACCTCAGGTAGAGAAACGGTATCCTATGTGACTGATGGATCTGGATCAAATCTGATACACATACCTTTCATACTGGTGGGGCTTCAACTAAAATAATATTTTGTGAATCCTACTTATTTAAACAGTCTTCAGTTTGACTGCCATGGCTCACTGCTATGTAATCCTGGGAATTGTAGTTTGAAAAGCACCAGCACTCTTTGGTAATGTAATAGGAAATTCAATGTGCAGATTTGATAAATGTGAATTTAATATGATGTATGGAAATGAATGGAAGAATGGATGGAGATAATAATTTTGTAGACACCAGTATAATACAAGGCCTGCTATGATTAACTACCTGCTTTCTGGACTGTAATTAAAAGTTGCTAATAAGAGCTGAAAAGTAAATTCTGATAAGAATTGGGACAGTGATAACAGAAATGTTTACAGTGTTAAGAAGGAAGTCAACATAAGTTCAACACCAATAAAGAAGATCAACATCTGGCCAGGAAACTGAGATGGATCCAGGATGGAAGACGTCTATCATTAATTTGCAACTTTGGGACTATATCAGCAGAATATTCCTATAAAAGACTCAGTCTAATAATGCTAAAAGGGTGGCAGACCTGAGGAGTCTACTCCACTCACTATGCTCTGCCTCATGGGAAGGAGAGAGATAGTGTATTCAGAGAGTGGCAGATTTGCACGGGAGCAGTCTGGTCACTTTGGGGCTTCTTTCTCAAGGGAAGAGGAAGAAGTGTGTTTTTGGAGTCTTAGATTTTGTGCAGGGAGTCAGGTTCTGTTGTATGGAAAACAGAGATCTGGTCCTTGGCATTGTTCTTAGGGAAAGAAGTTTTGGCATTTCGGCATTTTGAAGTTTTGGCGTTATGGACATTATGGAACTATGTGTTGACATTCTGCAGGGAAGCAAGGCCTGGCCTAAGCAGGTGCTTCTCCAAGGAGGGAGAAAATGATATGGTAATATTTGAATGCCTGAGGATGAATGTGGTGTGAATGTAGAGTGAAAATGTAATTTCCCTTTGATTGTTTGTTAGCCATGTAATTGTGAATCCAATGTAGTTGCATAGGATCTGTATGTCTGTATGTCCAATGTCGTTCTTTGTCTAAATGTTTTTCTGTAATTTGATATACCCTCTCACACTGGAAATTGCAATAAAAAGAACCTATGCTTTAAAGTTATTGAAAAGTCATTCACGACAGTAGAGGAGGCTAAAGGCAGTTCAAGTGGAGTCAAGCTTCATTAATTCTACAGTGTAGATGAATCCTCAGATGCAGAAGAACTGAAGTTAAGGAAAGTGGGAAGAGGAGAGAAACCAGGACATTTGGAAAGCATCTGGCAATGTGGCACAGCAGAGGATGAATTGGGATTGCCCCCGCCATATTGGGACAGATGAAGGATATGCATTCCAAGCCATGCGTTTGGTGTCGAACCCCATAAAACAAGGCTCGTTAAGTACCAATTGTTGTGTACCGATTGTCAAAGAAGCCAGACCGAGAGTGCAAAGTATGTTTTTTCAAATTCACGAAGGCTCTCTTGAACTTTGGAGTTCCGTGTCAGCCCCCCTTTTCTTACCACCAGCAAGCACCTGAGGTCTTGGATGTGAAGCTGATTGCAATGTTTCTGGGTCTCACCACCCAGTGCTTGAACCTTTTGAACTGGGGAGGTTGCCTTTTTTTGATGTGTCCGTCTTTGGCAACCTTTGCACGGCAGGTGAAGAAGGCCAGGCATCGTCTTCCCTGTGGCTGTTCCCTGTTGGATCCTGTGAGGTCTTCAGCAGGTAAGGAGATCAAAAGTGGAGGAAGAAAGGCCCTGGGTGTGTGCATTTGTGTGTGTGTTCCTGTGTAGGGACAAAGCGCTTCAGGTGCTTGCTGCTTTCAGCATTGCTGATGCCAATGGAACCAGGTAACCAAAAAAGTCTTGTGTCAAAGATGAATAAATCTGCTCCTAGAAAGTCATCAATGCTCCCCTGAAACCACAAAGAAATCATTATTTGATGTCCAGAAATGTTCCCAATTTCTAAATGTCTGTTGCAAAAAAGGATGTTGAAAAAAGGAGCAGCAAGGAAGTGGAAGTGTGGTTCATCATCGCCATCACTTTCACCACCACCATCATAATCATTACCACCATCATATCACCATAATCACCACTGCCATCACCATCATCACTATCATCACCATCATCATCACTACCAATCAGCAGCTGCAGCAACATCACCACCACCATATCATATCATCATTATCATCACCACCACCATTATCATCACTATCTTTTTCGTAGAATCATAGAATCTTAGAGTTGAAAGATACCTTATGGTCCATCCAATCCAACCCCTTTCTGCCTAGAAGCAGGAAAATATAGATGGCCTGATAGATGGCCATCCAGCCTCTGTTTAAAAGCCTCCAAAGAAGGAGCCTCCACCACAGTCCTGGGCAGTGAGTTCCACAGCTCTCACAGTTAGGAAGTTCTTCCTAATGTTCAGGTGGAATCTCTTTTCTCGTAGTTTGAAGCCATTGTTCCGCATCCTAGTCTCCAGGGCAGCATAAAATAAGCTTGCTCCCTCCTCCCTATGACTTCCCTTCATTTTTATCTATGGCCCTCATCATGTCTCCTCTCAGCCTTCTCTTCTGCAGGCTAAACATGCTCAGATCTTTAAGCTGCTCCTCATAGGGCTTGTTCTTGAGACCCTTGATCATATGAGTTGTCCTCCTCTGGACACATTCCTGTTTGTCAACATCCTCCTTCAATTGCGGTGCCCAGAATTGGACACAATATTCCAGGTGTGGTCTAACCAAGGCAGAATAGAGGGGTAGCATGACTTCCTTGGATCTAGGCACTAGACTCCTATTTATAATCCCATTAGCTTTTTTAGCCACAGCATGACATTGTTGGCTCATGTTCCCCTTCCTCCCCATGAGGACACCAAGATCTTTTCCACATGTACTGCTGTCGAGCCAGGCATCATTCTCCATTCTGTATCTTTGCATTTCATTTTTTTCCTGCCTAAGTGGAATATCTTGAATTTGTCCCTGTTGAACTTCATTTGGTTAGTTTTGGCCAATCATATCTCTAATTTGTTAAGATCATTTGGAATTCTGCTGTCCTCTGGGGTATTAGCTATCCCTCCCAATTTGGTGTCGTCTGCAAACTTGGTGACCATGCCATCTAAGCCTTCATCTAAGTCATTATCAAAAATGTTGAACAGGAACGGGCTCTTCATTATCATCATCATCACCACCACCATCCTCATCCTCATAATCACCACCGTCATCACTATAATCACTGTCATCATCACTGCCACTATCACCATCACCATCACCATAATCACTATCATCGTTATCATTATCATCATCGTCGTCAAGCTTTCGTAAGACATTTGCCAATAAACAAGAGGAGAGCATGAAGCTTCTATATGTAGTAAACATGGACAGCAATGACTGCTTTTTCATATGAATGAATCTGACCAAATACTAAAGGAATCCATAATTAACATTTGGTTGCAATGCTAGATTTGGGGCCAGTTGCACTTGCTCTTGATAAAAGTAGCCAAAGAAATACAATAGAGCAGCCTTTCTCAATCTGGGGGTCGGGATGCCTGGGGGTTGAAAGGGGGTGTCAAAGGGGTAATCAAAGACCACCAGAAAACACAGTGTTTTCTGTTGGTCATTGGGGTTCTGTATGGGAAGTTTGGCCCAATTCTATCATTGGCGGGGTTCAGAATGCTCTTTGATTGCAGGTGAACTATAAACCCCAGCAACTACAACTCTTGAATGTCAAGGTTTATTTTCCCCAAACTCCAGCAATGTTCACAATTGGGTAAATTGAGTATTCATGCCAAGTTTGGTCCAGATCCATCATGTTTTGAGTCCACAGTGTTCTCTGGATGTAGGTGAACTACAACTCCCAAACTCAAGGTCAATTTCCACCAAACCCTTCCAGTATTTTCTGTTGGTTGTGGGAGTTCTGTGTGCCAAATTTGGTTCAATTCCATCATTGACGGAATGCTCTTTAATTGTAGGTTAACTATAAATCCCAGCAACTATAGCTCCCAAATGACAAAATCAACCCGCCCCCCCCCCCCAACCCCACCAGTATTCAAATTTGGGTGTATTAGGTATTTGTGCCAAATTTGGTCCACTGAATGAAAATACATCCTGCATATCGGATATTTACATTACGATTCATAACAGTAGCAAAATTACAGTTATGAAGTAACAACGAAAATAATTGCATGGTTGGGAGTCACCACAAGATGTGAAACTCTATTAAGGGGTTGTGGCATTAGGAAGATTGGGAAACACAATGCAGTAGAGGAACCAAGTCAGACCTTCCCCAAGCTCCTCCACTCTCCCCAGAACAATTTCCTTCTCTCTTGGACTGTCATTTGCTGCAATGACTCGGTGCTTCAAATGTAGGCCAATTATTCAGGCTATTTCAGAAGTTTCTGTCACCGCTCAGGAAGGTTTTGAAAACACGTGTCACTTTTTTCTGTAGAAGGAAGCGAAAGTGCGTCGCAGCAACATCTCTTCAGGGAAAGTGGAAGGGGTGGGTAGCTAGGGATGCGCAAAGCCAGACAAAGCTCTGGCACCTCCAAAGGAAGCAGAGAGAGCCATTATGAGAACATCTTCTCATCAGCGACGGAGCTGACAAGTCTGGAAACAGTAAGCCCATTGATCCTTTGAATATTACCCATTGCGCTGGGAGATGTTCATGTTATCACATAGCTATATCTCCTCTCCAAATCCACCTTGTAAGCAATGTGGCTGCCCCAGGTATGACGATTTCTATGCTGTTGGAGACTAAGGCCGATGCCTCCAGTTGTTTTCCTGTCATTCATTTGCCACAACAATAATTTCTAGGGACCTTCCATAACGTCCAAACAACTGAGTTGTAATGAAGTAAATGTAATGTATGCTATTGCCATCAACTAACACAGAGGTGTCAAATTTGTGGCCCTCCAGATGTTTAAGATGACAACTCCCAGGAGCCCTTACTTGTCCAATTGGTAGGAATTTTGGGAGCTGAAGTCCAAAACACATGTTTGACACCACTGTATTAACAGGTGTTTCTAAGGTAATGGCGCTCCATGCAGTCATGCCAGCCACATGACCTTGGAGGTGTCTATGGACAATGCTGGTTCTTCAGCTTAGAAATGGAGATGAGCACCACACCCCAGAGCTGGACACAACTGGACTTAATGTCAGGGGAAAACCTTTACCTTTACCTTCTAATGTAAACAGCTAACCACTGGGAGCAAAGGAAGGTCAGGATGCAGCTTAATTTGGTGCTCTCATAGTTCATATAATCTAGGGATCCTAGATTTGTAAGAGACCTCAAGGGCCATCCAGCCCGATTGTATTTTGCTTACGCAATCCAAGCACTTCTGACAGATGGCCATTTAGCCTCTGTTTCAAAACCTTCAGAAAGAGATTCCACTCGACTCCCAGGCAGCTGTGTATTTCATAGCTGAACACCTATGACCATCAGGAGGTTCTTCCTATGTTTAGAGGGAATCTCTTTTCCTGTAATTTCAATGCAAAACTCCACATTTGAGCTCCTTAAAATAATCCTGAAAGTGATTTAAGGTTTTGGTCGCTCTTCTCTGGAAATGTTGTTGCTTGTCTATCTCCTCCTTGAATTTTGGTGACCAGAACTGGACTCAAGGTTATTCCAGGTGAGATCAGACTGAAGCAGAATAGAGTAGGACTACAACTTCCTTTGATCTAGACACTGGACTCCTATTGATGCAGCCTAGACTCATATTGGCTTTGTCTAGTTGTAATTCTTATTTACCTGGATGGTGGTTGAATGGATGAGAGCATTTGCCACCCAAATAAGAATTGTGGCCTCCTAATAAAATTTCCTTCTAGTTCCCATATTTCAAGCAGTGCAGAAAGTGAAAATTTGAAAACTGTTCACATATAGAGAACTCTTCACATTCACATTCCATCAGAACATATTCCACTGGCGACTGGCCATCAGAAATCCAGAGAATTCGTCTCCAAAATAATAACTATTAAAATAATAATAATAATTCTCTAAAATGCTTTCCGGATTCTTCCCATTTGTCTCCAAATCTTTTGCCCATGGTTTAGTTGCATCCTTTCTCTTTCACAAAGTGGAGCGTCCTTCCTTTTTTATTGTGAATGATTGTAGCCAGCATCCTTAATATCTCCGAAATGAATTTCTGCTTTTGGATTCCTTCCAGCCCCGGCTCACAAAATCCAGCATCGATGTTGGACAGCTGAAGGGAAAAACACCAAACTTACTGTCTTTGAGATTTTTATTAGTTCGTTTTCCTCTTAATCCTTGGAAAGGTTATTTGGCTGCATTTCCCTGAACTCTTTTGCATTCACCTTGAGGGTTTCACCAGGGCGGGAGGAGAGAATCATATATTATTTCCAGCAATTTGCATCTCTGGATTAACTGGAGAGGTAAACTTGACCTGCTTCACTGTTTCCATAATCTTCAAGGATGCAAAGACTTTTTACTCACTTGGCAAGTCATTGCTGATCCCTTTCCCAAACTTCTCTGACAGCTGGCGCCTGTTCGGTGGAGCATTTTATTTTCTGACTCAATGGTACAATTTGCTCTCACAGATTTGCAAAAGTGCCTCATGCCCAGAGATTGGGAAAATAACTTTTTTTTGGGGGGTGGGGGAGGGGGTGGCAATAGCAACTTCCAGAATCCCCCAGGTTTGTTACTTCCCCAAGTGAAAAACAGAGTAGGACAAGCCCCAAAATGGAGCAGAAAGGCAAATGGATAACAAACAGCAACTTTGGCCAAAGGATCTAATAAGTCCCAGCATTGCTTTCAGCCCAACCTACTCACACCATTGGTTCAAGAGAGATAAAGTTTTGTTCCGTCTCCCAGGAGCATGGGTTTTGCATTACCTTTTAGTTGCTGGAAACAGCCTCTCCTTGTGTTTCTCCCAGGCTGCTGCAGCCTCTGCAAGGCCTAAAAGGTTAGCAGCCAGAGGCAGGAAAGCCAGTTTGCAGGCTCTCTGCAATGATTGGCCAAAGAGTAGCTCTTTGGGCCCGCCCCTGCTTCCAGGGTAGAAGCATCCATTTTGGAGGTCTCCCTGCCCCTTCAGTCTTAAGGAAGAATTCATGATCTGCTGTTGGCAGACAGGTACCTCCGAAGATACCATTGTAAAAACAATTGAGTCATAGATAGAAAACAATTGAGTTTGATTGAGTTATTTAGTTAGAGATAGATAGATTAAAAGAGAACTATTTAGATAGTTATAGAGGATTATCTAGATAGTTATAGAGAAGTTAATGGAATATTGACTTCATTGAGCGATAGCTAGTATTGAGCAGCTGCCTCCAAAGCTAATCCAGGCCTATAGATAGAGGAAAAGCCTGTCCTTTTCCGACCATAGGGGCTCAGGGTTTGAGAAAAGGATTCCAGAATTCATTTTACCCTTTTTGGAGAAAGATTGCCTCAATTACTGAACCCCAATTGACTGTTTGTTTTGTAATATTGATAAGCTGAGCCAAGTCTACCAGGACTTTGCGAATAAACACCCTGTTTGATGTTTCAAACTTGAAGTGGACTCAGTTATTCAAGAAAGCTCAATCTTCTAAAGAAAGACTCCAGCAGTTCACCCAGACATAGATAGCAGCACGTCAAAGTTTTATTTTAAAGCGTCTGGGCGCAACGGCACAAGTTTATTCCAAGTAACAATGTTTTTTAGGACTTCAGAGTTATGCACGGCAATGTAATAATAATAATATATTTTTTTGTTGTGTCACGAGCAAACGCTCCTGTTGTGAGAGAATTGGCCGTTTGCAAGGACGTTGCCCAGGGGACGCCTGGATGATTTTTGATGTTTTATCATCCTTGTGGGAGGCTTCTCTTATGTCCCCGCACGAGGAGCTGGAGTTAATAGAGGGAACTCATCTGCCTCTCCCCGGATTCGAACATGCGACCTGTCGGTCTTCAGTCCTGCCAGCACAGTGCTTTAATCCACTGCGCCACCGGGGACTCCATAATAATAATAATAATAATGATGATGATGATGATGTAATAATAATAATAATTGATGTTGCAATCCCAGGTGACAGCAGGATTGAAGAGAAACAACTGGAAAAGCTGGCATGATATGAGGATTTAAAGATCAAACTGCAAAGACTCTGGCACAAGCCAGTCAAGGTGGTCCCAGTGGTGATTGGCACACTGGGTGCCGTGCCTAAAGACCTTGGCCTGCAGCTGCACCTGTCAGCTGCAAAAGGCCACCCTACTCAGATCTGGACGCATTATTCGCCGATACATCATACGTCCGATGTGTGATCTAATACAACAGCCAGCATAGTTAACTTCTTTGCTGTGGACTCATCTTGTTGTGTTTCTAATAATAATAATAATAATAATAATAATAATAACAGCAGCAGCAGCAGCAACAGCAGCACAGCAACAGCAACAACAACAATAATGCACTTTATTTATATTCTGCTTTATCTCCCCGGAGGGACTCTGAATGGATTACAGTTTACATATATAAGGCAAACATCCAATGCCTTCATTACACAGTGAACAACAATATACAATGCACAGAGGTAAAGATCTTCCCTTTTCCATCTCTGCTGTCTGGAGGCAATGCTCAACTCCAGCCATGGGGAGGTGCTCTTGTTCCATTTTTCCATGCTGAGGTGCTTGTTGTCAATAGACTTTATCTGATTGTTGCTGGTCTGCATGGGGCGCCCCTTGACCTCCCTGCCGAGGAGATATCTATTGATCTACTCACATTACATGTTTTTGAACTGCTTGGTAGGCAATTGCTAGGGCTGATAGCCAGGAGCTCACCCCGAATCACAGGTTTGAACTGCTAGCCCTCCGGTCAGCAGATTTCCTGCAGCTAGTAGTTTCAACCGCTGTGCTACCGTGGCCCCTTAAATGTATATACAATAATCATTATCTGAATCTATTGACCTGCACAGGAAGGAGGCAGAGTGCATTGTGTATCCAAAAATTGTTTGTTGTTTAAGAGGATGTTCTCAGGGTCTGGCACTGTATGTAGGCCTTACTTTTGTTGACCTTGGTCACATACCATATTATTGCTTTTCTAGCAGAGTTCAGTATGCCACGGGGTGATGTCAGCTACTGTCAAGATGGAGTTGACCAGGTTCACCAATACAGATCAATACACAGACGGATCTTTCATCTTCATTTTTTGCCATCACAATAAGGGTTTGGGGCTGCATGTCCCCTTTTGCCACCCTTTCTCCAAAGTATGCTAACTCTGAAACAACCCTCCCAACTTGGAAACGAAGCCGGCTTCCAGGACGCCCATCTCTCGCCGTCATGTTTTTCCTGGCTGCCTTTCTGGTGATGCATTGCAATAATATGCTGGTGATGATATTCTAATAATAAATGATAGTAATTCATTATCAGGACGTCATCCTGCTGGTGATGTATTGCTGCAATAGATCATTGGCGAATGGAAGGCAGCATATTAGAGAGACAAACTCTGAATATACATACGTTGCACACGCTATATATAGCTGCATCCAAACTATATACATGGCAGTGGTGTGCAGTGCATATATCTATATAATATACATTTAATTCACTCCAATGCATTGCAGGAAGATAAAGGGTGGTGGATTAATGCAACACCATTCCATTTCCTCTCTCCCTGCTTCAAATGAATTAATGTTGGCTACTTGGTTAGAGTTGATATTGGTGAGTCAAGTTAAAATACACTACAGATTTAAAGCCTTGCAGGCAGGGAACAAATTCACTCCTTTGTTTGGTGCAAAACATATCCATTCATGGCTACCAGTATTGGAAGACTCTAAAACCAGGACAGTAAATAAAGAACAACACTCAGAAAATGGGAATTCCAGAGAAGAAACAATCAGGGCCAGCTAACACCTCCAAACAAAGGCTCCCCAAACACTAAACTGATAAGAGTAAACAAAGAATAACACCATCTGTCAATTTTTAAAAACACAGTGCAGCCCCTGTATCAAAAAGTTTGTCCATGTCTGATATAGGTAAAGGTAAAGGTTTTCCCCTGACGTTAAGTCCAGTCATGTCCGACTCCTGGGGGGTGGTGCCAGGGGCGGCTCAACCCATTACGCAAAGTAAGCATTTGCAGTATAGTTGATTTTGCCCAGGGGCGCTCTTGAGGCGCTCTTGGAGGAAAATAGGCCTTGACATATGTGAGTTGTAGTTACTGGGATGTATAGTTCACCTACAATCAAAGAGCATTCTGAACTCCACCAATGATGGAATTGAACCAAATATGGCACACAGAACTCCCACAACGAACAGAAAATATATATCAGTGATTGGTTGGGGGGGTGGGGGGCAAAATACTGTTTGCTTACCATTGAAAATTACCTAGGGCCGCTTCTGGGTGGTGCTCATCTCCATTTCTAAGCCAAAGAGCCGGTGTTGTCCATAGAGACTTCCAAGGTCATGTGGCCAGCATGACTGCATGGAGCGTCGTTACCTTTCCACTGGAGCGGTATCTATTGATTTACTCACATTGCATGTTTTCGAACTGCTAGGTTGACAGAACCCGGGGGCTAATAGCGGGAGCTCACCCCGCTCCCTGGATTTGAACCTGCGACCTTTTGATCAGCAAGTTCAACAGCTTAGTGGCTGAACCTACTGCACCCCCCGGAGCTCCATGTATGATATATAAACATATATAATATCATATATAATATAATATATAAACATTTCTTTGTTTCAAAAAGGGCTCTGCAGCTGAAAAAGTTTGCGAACCCCTGCACTAGAGGCCCAGAGATGTTATTTAGGACGTTTTAGGTATTCCAGCACAAATCTTTGGCAGAAGTTGACCTTAGAGTTGCACTAGAGCAGGCATGGGCAAACTTTGGCCCTCCATGTGTTTTGGACTTCAACTCCGACAATTCCTAACAGCCAGTAGGCTGTTAGGAATTGTGGGAGTTGAAGTCCAAAACACCTGGGGGGCCGGAGTTTGCCCATGCCTGCTCTAGAGCATTTAAAGATGACTAGAGAAGCCATATTAATGAAATCTATGAATAATCAAATCTGCAAAAGTTAAAGTTGCAAAATGGAGGAGTGACTGTGTGTGTTTTCTCCTGCAGCAGGGAGTAAATACCAGAGTTTCTTTGTTTGTGCACATGAGAATGAAATAAAGAAGAGTTCACATGCCAACAATGGAGTAAGATGGGGGATGCAACATGGAGACTTCCTTCTGTAAACTCAGTACCATTTTGCACTGACCACCGTGGCTTAAATGGGGAAAGGAGATAAATGCTTTTGGACCTGGTGCTCCTGCATGAAATGCCTCTAGCTGTCACTTTGGAGCGGACCTTGCCAGAGTCAGCCATTGCAGGCTTCAAAGGCACATCCCCCTCCAAAAAGAAAGTTACACTCCCTAAAGATTTTCTGTTGTCAATACGTTGCTCTTTAACGCGGCACAAAGGTGCTGAGCGCACAAGTCACGTTGTCTGGTAACGATCCTTCCTGTCTGTCCTTGTTGGACTATTGATAACAGACCTATTGATTATGAAACTGGCCAGTTTAGGAGCTCTCTGGAGAAATGCATGCCATTCGCGAGGCGGACAAAAGCCTTAAAGCGCTCCGACTTTGTTCCTCGGCCTCTTGGTGTCTATAACCGGCCTCTGATGTCCCTTTCTCTAAATCAGAGCCACAGAGCCTTTCTTGGCCTGATTCTTGGCTTTAAAGCTTTTTGAAAGGCGGGAGTGATTAAGGCCGGGACAAGCGATCCTTGAGGACAAGTTAGGGAAATGTCAACCGGACAATGCTTTGGTTGATGGACCAAACCCAGAGAGTGCTCTCCAATGGATTTTGTAGGTCGTGACCAGCATTTTGAGTTGTGAGCACAAAAGGACTGGTAGCCCTTGAAACTGTTTCAACAACGTTCCCTGTAACTGATCTGAGTCAACATCCTGGCTGAGGCTCATCTGGAAGTTCTTAATATTCCTCTTTGGGGGTCTTGGGAGTGTTTTTGTTGTGAGTTCCTGCATGGCAGGAGGTTGGGTTGAATGGAACTTGTGGTCCACTTCAACTTTATGGTTTGATGTTGGCTAGTCTCATCTTGGCACGGTGTAATTCCACATCTTCAAAATGTCTCCTCACTTTTAAAAAACTCAATTTGTTAATTAAAAAAAACAACAACAACAAATTACCCGTATTTATTCAAGTCTAATAATAATTGAATAATGTACACCCCAATTTCCAAAACCCTGGAAAAAAAAGATTTTCTTGTGAATGTAATGTGTAGTCGCAAAAAGTGTACACTTTGTAATTTGGCCATAAAAAGGTGTGCATTACAGTTCCTTCCTGCTAAGGATTCCTTCTTTGAAAACCAAAGTGTTTTCCAAAGGAAAAACTTGGAGTGTATCTATGCTGTAGAATTAATAATAATAATAATAATAATAATAATAATAATAACAACAACAACAACAACAACAACAACTGTGGTTTTCTGGCATTGTATATTTCTGCCGCTTTTGTGATTGTTCATTTGTATTTTGATTCTGTAGCCCACTTGTCAATAGATGTCCAGAATCAGCAGCATCCACCACGGTCCTTTTTATCCTGGGCGTCGACCGAGCCAGTATAGACTTCGTTTTCATTTGTTTCTCCATAGTGCTAATGCAGTGGTTCTCAACCTGGGGTCCCCAGATGTTTTTGGCCTTCAATTCCCAGAAATCCTAACAGCTGGTAATTTCTGGGAGCTGTAGGCCAAAAACATCTGGAGACTCCTGGTTGAGAACCACTGTGCTAATGGGTTAGGTGCTCTTAGTTCCACTCCTCAGACCTCTCTGACTTGGTTGGACCTGCTGGTAGTTACATTACTGCCAGCACAGCTCTCAGCTTCCTTGGAGCAGTTAACCCCCCCCCCCCCGCCCCCCCACGACAAGGTGGTTCCAGTGGTAATCGGCACACTGGGTGCTGTGCCAAACGATCTCAGCCGGCATTTGGAAACAATAAACGTTGACAAAATCACAATCTGTCAACTGCAAAAGGCCACCTTACTTGGATCTGTGCGCATCATTTGAAAATACATCACACAGTCCTAGACGCTTGGGAAGTGTTCGACTTGTGATTTTGTGATCCGAAATCCAGCATATAGATTTCGTTTGCTGTGACATACTGTGTTTTTGTGTCAGTAAAATAATAATAACAAGAACAAGAACACTTTATTTATATTCCGCTCTATCTTCCCTAGGGGATTACAGCATACACAGATAGGCAAACATTCATTGCCTTTAATACAGTGGAATAACAATGACATACAAATACACAGAACAAAGGTGAAGGCTTCCCCTTTCATCTCAAGCTTTCTGGAGGCTCTTGTTCCATTTCCAACCCGAGAAGTCTGTTATCCGTAGGCAGATACCTCCTGGTCATGTTGCTGGCAGGACTGCATGGGTGCCTTTATTACCTCTCCTCCAAAGCGGTACCTATTGATCTACTCACATTTGCATGTTTTCAAACTGCTATTCTTGGCAGGAGCTAGGGCTCACCATGACTTGCGGCTTCAAACTGTCAATCTTTAGATTAGCAGATTAAATAGTTCAGCGGTTTAACGCGTTGTGCCACCGCAGCCCCTTTAAATCCACTTTAGTTGCCCTGGCTCAATGCTATTGGGTCATGGGGGATGTTGTTTGGGATAAGGAGGCTGACAAAGAATCCTGGTGCCTCACCAAACTAGAAATCCCAGGAGCCCATAGCATTTTTTTTGTGTCAGGAGTGACTTGAGAAACTCCTGTGTGAGAGAATTGGCTGTCTGCAAGGACATTGCTCAGCGGACACCCGGATGTTTTACCATCCTGTGGGAAGCTTCTCTCATGTCCCCTCATGGGAAGCTGGAGCTGACAGATGGGAGCTCACCCTTCTTCCCAGATTCAAACTGCTTTCCATTTCAATTAGCTCTTCACTGGACCCCATATTTAAAGATGTTGTTTCTGGCTCCACTGACCAACCTTGGAGCTCTACACTGTCTGAGCCAGTTTCATTTCCATAGCCTGAATCATCGACACTTTGAATATGGCCTGAATCTTCATCACTATGAACCCCAGGAAATCCCACAATCCCTTCTGATTCATCAGTGAACCCATCAGCCCCTGGTTGAGCTATAACAGTCTGGGAATGGAAATATTCCGGGGAGACAATAAGTCCTTTGATAGTATCTTTAGCATTTGGAATAAAACCCAGCATAGATTCATTGCACCATCGATGTAGACACCACCAATGGCCACTAGCTCTATTTGAAAGGCAGACTATCAGACCAACCAACTAACCATTGGTTCTAATGTTACTTTCAGATAAGTAACCACCCAGACTTACTCACCCATATGTTCCCCCAATATTTTGGGTCTGTAAGTAGAGATTCTTCCAAGGTGTAATTAAAAACTACAATACAACCCCCTTCTATCCTCAAAACTGATATAGGCAGTTTCATTATTACTCACAGTTTCAGGTATCTACGCAAAATCCAGGAAAGTCTGCTTTGGTGAATATGAGGGTTGTAAGGTATTGCTGTGTATATTGGGCTCTCATAGCATCGTGTTCCCTGATGCCATAATTCTACTTTCAATTATATCTGGCTAATGGATAAAGACAGTTCAGACTGTAAGCTGTTTTCCAAAAGGAGAGTTCTATCAACATGCAGTTATTTATGCTAATGAAAATAATGATCTTTTTATAGCGCTTGTCACGGACGGAAGGATGGGCTGCCAACAGCGAATGCTAGCCAGTGGCTACGAATTAATCATCTCAACCAAAGAAGTAATTGGAACAGAGGCAGGCAAAGGGTCACTTGAGGGAATTTGGGTGGAAAAGGTTTGAAAGGAGAGCAAACGGTTTCCCCAAAGAACCCAACAATTGGATCCAAGACCTTAGCATGAACTCCTTTCTGGCTACATTTTGCACAGGGATTTAAATCCCATATAGTCAGATATAACTTGGATAACCCTCTCTCAGTTATTATACGAAGGATGCCACTCTACTATGCCATTCATATAATGGGACCTGAGTGTTCATGGAGCTACTGTACATCAGAGACATTGCACCCACCATATGGGCTAGGGCAAACTTTCTAACTTGAGGGTCACATGGCAGGCCAGTGTGGAGTGGGTGGGCCAGGCGAAAGGGGTTTTTCCCAAGCCCTCTCCCTGCCCTTCTCTTTTGGAGGCAGAAAGTGAAGGAAAGACAAGAAACATTTGGATCCCAAAAAGGTTGGTCTTGGTCAAGATGAGATGGTGGACGGGAGAGAGAAAAAAAATCCATCAGACCCCATATTGCCTACTTGTGATATAGAATCCTAGAGCTGGACGAGACCCCCAAGGGCCCTCCAGTCCAATCCCCTGCCATGCAAAAAGGCACAATCCAATCACTCCCGATAGACAGCCTCTTGGAAAAGACTCCACCACACTCCGAGGCAGTTCTTCCTAATCTTTTCAGTAGAATCTTTTCCCCTGCCATTCTAAACCATTGCTCCCTTGTACCCTGGCCTCTAGAGCAGCAGAAAGTCAGTCCCCCCCTCAATGGGACACCCTTTGAAATCTTGAAACATGGTTCACATTGAAAAGAAAAAGAGAAGTAAGGAAGGAAAGGTGGAAGAGAAGGATGGAAGGAAAGAAGGGTGGAAAGGAATGGAGGGAGGGGAGGGAGGAAAGAGAGAAAGAAGGAAAAACAAAAGAGAAGGAATGGAGGAAGGGAGGGAGAGAGGGAAGGAAGGAAGAAGAAAGAGAGGGAAGGAGAGAGGAAAGAGGGAAGGAAAGAGGAAGGAAAGGGAGGAAGGGAAGGAGGGGGGAAGGAGGAAAGAAAGAGAGAAGGAAGGAAGAAAGGAAAGAAGGGTGAAAGAGAAGGATGGAAGGAAGGGTGGAAGGCAATGGAGGTAGGGGAGGGAGGAAAGAGAGAAAGAAGGAAAAACAAAAGAGAAGGAATGGAGGAAGGGAGGGAGAGAGGGAAGGAAGGAAGAAGAAAGAGAGGGAAGGAGAGAGGAAAGAGGGAAGGAAAGAAGAAGGAAAGGGAGGGAGGGAAGGAGGGAAGAAAGAGAGAAGGAAGGAAGAAAGGAAAGAAGGGTGAAAGAGAAGGATGGAAGGCAATGGAGGGAGGGGTGGGAGGGTGGAAGGAAAGAGAGAAAGGAAAGACAATAGGGAAGGAAGGAAGGAAGGAAGAAGAAAGCGAGAGAAGGAAAGAGAGGGAAGAGGGAAGGAAGGAAGAATGAAAGGGAGGAAGGGAAGGAGGGAGGAAGAGAAAGTTAAGGAAGGAAGAGAGGGAGGGAAGGAGGAAAGAAAGGGAGAAGGGAGGAAGGATAGGATGGTGAGAGGGAGGAGGGCCTGAGAAAAGAGCCCAAGGGGCTGCATCTGGCCCCCGGACCTGGGCTTGCCCATACCTGGGTGAGGGCCTTCTTGTTGAATGGTAAACAGAAGCAAATGGAATAAACGTGATGAAGGATGCAATTTTTCTAACCATAAAGCCTAGATCTTTCCAGTTCAACAACTGCTCATAACAGAACTTGAAAAACCAAACTCCCAATTCTTCCGGCCACCTCTTTGCTCCCAAATGTTTTCTAATGGGGCAAGGACAAGTTCCTCTTTAGAAGTGAGCCTCCGACTCGGCAGGTGAGCAACCGGTCCAAAGGAACCTTGGGCAAATGTGAAATAATTTATGTTGCCCAGGTTTCAGCGGATGCCTTTCTTAGGGATAATTAATGAGGCTGACAAGCAGCAGAAGCTTTTCCCTCTGAATAATTTGCCACACGGTGGGCCCTCGTCTGCTTAACTGCCTCCAATAACATTGCTGGGAATATTTATATATATTTGTCATAATAAGCTGGTGTGCCTCTTGTAGCATCCATTAATCTGTTATCTCCACTTAATTTGTTCTTATCTGCCACTGTAGAGAAGCGGAATCAGTTCATTAAACAGGAACAGTTTGTCGGCAACACAGAGTCTCTCGCCGGCTTCCGTTGCTTGACTCTGAAAGGCACAAAGGGCAGGGATTGCTCGCTTTGGGCTCAATATAGGTGAACCTTTCTGAACAATGCCTTTTAATCAGCTTACTTCTTCAGGGTGCATTTACACTGTAGAATGAACGCACTTGGACACCACTTCCACCTCACTGACTTGATTATAGGAAGCCTGGGAGTTGTAGTTTGGTGAGGAACTAGCACTCTCTGGCAGAGGAGGTTCAGGACCTTGCAAAACTACAACTCCCAGAACTCTGTAGCATTGAGCCATGGCCGCTAAAGGGTGTCAAAGTGCATTCATTCAACAGAGAACCTCAAAACTGTAGAATGTATACTTCGTCTTCTATATGGAGACAGCCTAGAAAAATGGATCACTTTCAGTTGTATAGGTTTGATTCTGGGGAGTGAGGTGAGCTTCTGTCTGTTAGCTCCAACTTTTCATGCGGGCATGAGAGAAGCCTCCCACAGGATGGTAAAACATCCAGGCATTCCCTGGGAAACGTCCTTGCAGATGGCCAACTCTCACACACGAATTTATAAGTCACTCCTGACATGAAAAAATGTTGTGTGTGTGTGTGTGTGTGTACTAGTATATATACCCAGCATTGTCTGGATGTGCTACCTGCCTACTTTCTTCTTTCTCCAGCTCTGAGAAGGCCTACCTCACAAGACAATGATGGACAGGCTCTCTTTGTGGGTCTTTCTTTCCTTCCTCTGTTTCCCCCATACACCTACTTCCGCTCCCTCCTTTTCTTTCCTTTTCATCTTCCAGTACTTTTCCTCATACATCTTCCCCTCCCTCCCTCCCTTCCTTCCTCCCTCCCTCCCTCCCTTCCCCTTTCTTTTTCTCTTTTTCCTCTTTGTCATTTTTTCTTCCCTTTCCTTCTCTTCCCTGTGTTCTCTTTATTTCCTTCCTCCCCTCCCCTCCCCTCCCTTCCCTTTCCTCCTTTTTTTGGTTTCTTTCCTTCACCCATCTTTCCTTTCTTTCCCTTCTTTTTTTCCTTCCTACCTCTTTTCACACATGTTGTCACCTTTCTTTCCCAGTGACATTACAGAGGGCTACTTCACCTAGCAACATCATTGGTAGTACAAACTGACATACATACACACATACTTCTCTGTGATTAACTCCTTTTCTCTTTGACAGTGTGAGTTAATATGATGTTCACAACTTGTCATAGAAAACAATCGAAAATCCAAACCTGCTAAATGAAAGATACTTGGGTGAAGACAAACCAGGTGACAAACACAAGCATTTCACTACTTGTGTGTCCAGGCAAGCCATTTCTTTAGAACACATGGCAATGTATCATTCAATTTTGACCCTATGGCAGTTGCCTGTGAAGTATAATAGTAAACCCCAGCGTATATAGTATAGCATAGGTATGGACAAAGTTCAGCCCTCCAGGTATTTTGGACTTCTACTCCCACAATTCCTAACAGCCAGTAGGCTGTTAGGAATTATGGGAATTGAAGTCCAAAACACTTGGAGGGCTGAATTTTGCCCAGGCCTGGTATAGCTCCTAGATTAAAATAAATTGAATATTGGTGAAATAACTCCCCATTGTTTACAATCCTCTTTCCAACCTGGTCTGTGGTTCAAATCCTGACTATGTTTTGGCACAAAGGACTGGAGTCATCCAGATGTAATCCAATAATATCGTTCATGCAAGACTGTAATATGTTTCCAAATGAGGAACAATCAGAGGCTGAAAAAAGACTTCTACCAAGTGGGACCTCTACCAAAAGCAGGCATTTCCGAGCTCAAAGGGATAAATCTTTCAGAAAAAATGCTCAGAGGGGAATGGTTGAATTTACCTGTGATATAATGAAAGGCAGGCATTGCTCCTCTGGGTTACATACGATTCTCTGTTGCAGGATGAGAACATTTGGAAGCATGTTGCGTCTCTCCTTCAGCAGTGAGCAAGAAAAAGGGAAAAGTACAAGTCAGTCCTTCATTAATAAATATGCTGCTATTTCTTAATTTAATTTCTAGGTTTTCCAACACAACTCTATGGTCAACTTCTGCTGGAGGTCGACCATAGAATTACATTGGAGGATGAAGTGATTCTGAGGGAGGTTTATGGGAACTCGAGTTTTCCAAAGTCTTTAGCCATCTCTGTCAAAGAGTGCTGGTGCCTTATCAAATGACAACTTCCAAGATGCCATAGTATGGGGCCATGACAGTTAAAGTAATGCCAAGTTGCATTAATTCTAAAATGTAGATGCATCCCCTGACAGATAAGCAACATAGAGATTTTGGATAGATCATTGGCTTCAGTGGAAGACATTGCCCAAATTAGATGTTAGTAGGAGCATGTACTTTATACAATTTACCTGTTGAGTTCCAAGGTCAGAGAAGTAGATGGCAAAAACAGAATGGCCTGCCTTAGGGGAGTGTGCTTGCTCCATCAATCTTTAATATTCACAAAAATGGTCAGCCACTGCCAGAAGGAACAGAGAGCTTCATCTATGCTGATGATCGTGCCATCACCGCCCAAGCAGAAAGTTTTGAAATGGTTGAACAGAAGCTCTCCGAAGCTTTAGCTGCTCTTACTGCCTATTACAGGGAAAAACAGCTGTTTCCTAATCCATCTAAAATGCAGACATGTGCTTTTCACTTTAAGAACAGACAAGCATCTTGAGCTCTGAGGATTACCTGGGAAGGAATCCCACTGGAGCATTGCAGGACACCAAAATACCCGGGAGTAACCCTGGACTGTGCTCTGACTTATAAGAAGCTCTGTTTGAATATCAAGGGAAAAGTGGGTGCTAGAAATAATATCATATGAAAGCTGACTGGCACAACCTGGGGATCACAACCAGATACAGTGAAGACTGCCCCTGTGCTTTGCTACTCTGCTGCTCAATACACATGCCCTGTGTGGAACACATCTAAACAGTGGATGTGGCTCTTAATGAGACATGCCCCATTATCACAGGATGTCTACACCCTACACCACTGGAGAAATTATACTCTTAGCCAGTGTTGCACTACCTGACATCCGTCGGGAAGTAGTAGCCAGTAATGAAAGGACCAAGGCATTGACATCTCTGGCCCTTACTACAATGCAGTCTGAGCTCTGCCACACACACAATGGATGAACTTCTCACAGCCACACCAGAGGCACTCGAAGTGGCTAGCTTCTGGTCAAAGGACATTTAGTATAATGCCAAGTTTCTAACTCTGTTTGTGGTTTTTAAAATACAGTATAATCATATTCTCAATTCACTTCTGACACGAGGCTGACCAGAGAATTGCATTAGAGGATGAAGATATTCTAAGGGAGGTTTATGGAATCAGTAGTTTTACAAAGTCTTTAGCCTTCTCTGCCAAAGAGTGATGATGCTTTACCAAACTGCAACTTCCAGGATGCCATAACATGGAACCATGACAGTTGAAGTTGCATTAATTCTAAAATGTAAAATGATACTCTTATATAGATGCATCTTCTGACAGATAAGCAACATAAAGATCTTGGATAGATCATTGGCTTCAGTGGAAGACATTGGTCAAATTGGTATTTACTCAGAGCTGCGTGGCTCAGCAATCTGACTTGAGAACACACGTGCTTAGTTTCCAATGATTGATCATTAAACAAAACATATAAGCTATGCTGGTGAGGGAAATCCCATGTGGTGACAAACAAACATCTTGCATTCCTGAAAAAAATATGCAGTTTGACACCACTTGAACTGCCACAGTTTGACACAATATTTTCTCTGACCAAGAGGGCTAGCGTCTCCCAAACTCCAACACCCAGGATTCCATAGCCTGGAGACATGGTGGTTAAAGTGTTGCTAAACTGGATTAAGCCTACAGTGTAGATGCACACCTAGTGAAATGAATGCAAACTAATTTTTGTAGCAGGTGAATAAGCCACAGACAAAGGGGGAAGAGAAGAAACCGTGACTTTTTAAAAAAGCTGTTGCAAAAAGGAGGAGGACAGAGGATTAATTGAGTTCACCCCTTCCAAATGGAGATGTTTCATTTCATGCCATTTTGACTCCCAAACCCAACAGGCTTATGTTTCGCCATGCCGATACACACCCCAACATTGGTACTTGCTTGAAACTTTCTGGTCGAAATTTATTGGACTCTTCCTCCCTTCTTTTTCTTCTTCTTCTGGGTGAATTATGTGTATAGGAAGGAGAGGTGTGCAGGGGATATACTTCCTCCATATGTTGTGCTTGAATTGTTGTATTTGCATAATCCAAAGACAGCTGCGGCTATAAAACGTCAAACTTGGCTTGATTTATATGGCAGAAGGGAGAGCGGAGCCCTGCCGTAATGATTCCGGCTTGGTAGTTTTCCAATGCGCAGAGCTACATTTGGTACGGTTTTGGCGGTTCAATGCAAGATTTTCATCAGGGCCAATCTCTCTCTGTGTCCTTTCCTTGGAATGTGCTCCGATGTGGAAAATAGAGAGCCTTCTCATGCTGCAATCCCCAACTCACGCTCTGAACGTTCCTTTTAAGGCTGCTTCCAGAAAAGAGATCAGAATGGGTCTTGAGGTGCATCTACATCAGGCGTGGGCAAACTTCAGCCCTTCAGGTGTTTTGGACTCCAACTCCCACCATTCCTAACAGTCAGTAGTCAATGTATCATTCGATTTGACCCTATGGTAGTTGCCTGTGAAGCATAATAGTATAGCACAGGCATGAGCAAACTTCAGTCCTCCAGGTAGTTTGGACTTCAACTCCCACAATTCCTAACAGTCAGTAGGCTGTTAGGAATTGTGGAAATTGAAGTCCAAAACACCTGGAGGGCTGAAGTTTGCCCATGCCTGATGTACATGGTCCAATGTAGATACCACATGAACTGCTGTGGCTCAATGCTGGGAATTCCAAGAAGGCTTTAAACTGTTTTCTCCCTCTATTTGCCATTTACCAATCAGTTTGGTTGCCATCATCTTGGTTTTTTTGGTGTTTAACTTTTGCACTTTCTTCTTGGTTTTAAGGTTCTTCAGCTCCTCCTCGCTTTCAGCCATCAAAGTGGTATCATTTGCATATCTAAGGTATTTAATGTTTCTTGCAGCAATTTTAACTCTAGCCTTGGATTCGTCAAGCTCCACACATCACATGATGTGCTCTGCATATAAATTGAATAAGTTAGGAGAGAGTATGCAGCCCTGTTACACTTCTTTCTCAATCTTGAACCAGTCTGTTGTTCCATGGTCAGTTCTTATTGTTGCTACTTGGTCATTATACAGATTCCTCAGGAGACAGACAAGGTGACTTGGTATCACCGTACCACCAAGAACTTGCCACAATTTATTGTGATCCACACAATCAAAGGCTTTAGAATAGTCAATAAAACAGAAATAGATGTTTTAAGCTTATAGGGAGATAATTAATTCATTTGAAAAATTATGCTGGTGAAAACTCTTGTTGATGTCGTAGATTCACCCAAAAGTAAAGTTTCCTAGAAGAAACTTTACTTAGAAATTATGATGATTCAACTGAGGCTTTTATAGCTAGAACTAAGAACAGAAGCTCCTTGCAAGGCAATATTTGGTGGTGATTTCTGCTCATAAACATGATACAAAAAAAAAAAAAACCCAGACAAAACTACTTATTACTTTGAGGGAAGAGAACCAAGGTTACCTGCTCCTTTATCTCAAACGATCTGTTTTCCAATGGTGCCGGACAACGGTTGTGGCTATGGATCTTCATTTGTTTAGATGAGGGAAGAAGTTCCATACGGTAAATGGATGAAATTGAAACTAATTTGAAAGAGTTGTTTGGCAAAGGGCACCTGTCAAAGGTGCAAAACATTAGAGTGCTTGACCATCTGTCAGGAAAAACAGAACAAATGTTCACTGCTCTTCTTCTGGGACCAAATTCAGAGCTGGGACAGCCTTGGCTTTCAAACCTTTTAAGGGAAGGAGATTTTCAAACCAAGATTGTCTTAGCTGAACCAAATGCATCTGTTTATTCTGGCTTGGCGCTGAGAGGTCACAAGAATAGACAGAAATAGTAACATTTGGGGTGCCGCAGGGGAAGGAAGAAGGGAGGAAGGAAGGATGAAGGAAGGGATAAGGAAGGAAGGAAGGAAGGAAGAGGGGGAGAAGAGGAAGGAGGGATATTTCTGGACAGAGAGTTGGGAAAGATTTATTAGTTCTATGTATACAGCCAAGAGAAAAGTCTGGACCATCCACAGGTCAGAAGAGCACCGATAAGAAGGCAATGGGGAGGTCATTACTGTGATGCTTGTATTTGCTAACTAGGAAGACCTCAATGGGATCTCGCAGGGTTTTCTCTTTGTCAAACAGCTGCCCTGTCCATCACGCAGTGTCAATCTCTAACTTTGACAAATGAGAGAGACACAGGAGGAAGGAATGGGAAAAAAGAACACCTCCCTCTATTCTCATTCCATAATTAATCTGGCTGGAACCTTTCAGGAGAAGAAAGGTATTATCTGTATCCAAGGAGTAATGAACCTTTAGAGTCATGTGGGAAATGGGTGGAAGGGAGAATGTGTTTACCTTTCACAGAGGCCAAGAGTTAATTGGATTTCATGGAGTCATCCAGGCATAACTCATATCCAAGTTGCATAGACGTTGAGGTTGAATTGGGAAGCATCTCGTTCAGCAGCATTGTTGTCCAAGTGAAGTCCTGCAAAACTTGGAAACACCATGCCAAGATATAGATATATGAACCTGAAAGAACACCTTTCTAGGATTAATTAGGTCTTCTAGGGAAGCCGACTACAGAGTTGTCCTGAAGGACATAGATCTTTCTAAAGAGAACATGTGATCAAATCCACAAAAGTTAAACAGGCAACTGTAGAGGGCCAACTGTAACATGCTGTCCATGGTCCTGAGTCAGGCCTTTGCTTACCTCTACCTGATACAAGGGGGAATTATCTGTCAACCCAACCTATTTGATCTGCAAGGAGAAGGATGACAGAAGATATCTGGAACAAGCCAGAAAAAGCTGATGGCAGATATTTAGCCCAGAGCTCTGGAGAAAGAAGACTAAGTGACAGGATCTGTCTTCATTTCTTTCATTCACAGGTGTATCAATGAAATAGGTTTCTTCCCAAGGTCAACATAATGATCCAACAAAAATACTGGTGTGGTTTGTGGGAAGGGTGATAGAGGATGCTGGGAGCTGTAGTCCAGCCACATCCAGAAATGCAGCTGAGTCAGATGGGCCTGATGGGAGTTGAAGCCAGGTCAGATCTGGACTTTATAGGAATTGTAACCAGTAAGATCTGGGGCTGATGGGAGTTGCAATCCATCAGCTATACAATTTTACAAAAAGTCCCATTATATAGGTATGCATTTTCTAATGGAGCCATTCATAATATTGAAAAGCGAATAATGAACCATAATGTATTGTCAAAGGCTTTCATGGCTGGAATCACTGGGCTGTTGTGAGTTTTCCAGGCTGTATGCTGATGTTCAAGAAGCATTCCCTCCTGACATTTTGCCTGTATCTATGGCAGGCATCCTCGGAGGTTGTGAGGTCTGTTGGAAAAGAGGAAAATTGGGTTTATATATCTGTGGAAAGTGCAGGGTGGGAGAAAGAACTCTTGTCTGTTTGAGGTAGGTGTGAATGTTTCAATTAGCATTTAATAACCCAGCAGTTTCAAAGTCTGGCTTCTTACTGCCTGAGGGGATTCTTTGTTGGGTGGTGATTCTTATCTGGAATTCCCTTGTTTTTGAATGTTGTTCTTTATTTACTGTTATGATTTTAGAGATTTTTAATTCTGGTAGTCAGATTTTGTTTGCTTTCATGGTTTCCTCCTTTCTGTTGAAATTCCCCACATGCTTGTGGATTTCAGTGGCTTCTCTGTGTAGTCTGACATCATAGTTGTTGAAGTGATCCAGCTAATCAATCAGCCTCCAATGTTGCTTCTGTTTTTTTCCCAATATGAAAGGAATTGTAGAGAAGAATGGGCCCATTTGGGCTCCCAGTGTCAGAAAGAGAAAGCCCATAAGATGCCTGGAACCCAGTTCCCCTCCACAGGGGCCCATCCCACTTTAAAAACTGGCTCAGCAACTGTCAGTCATTTGGGAGAAGGCCATGGAGAGCATCTTGCATTGGAATCAACTGGAAAGGAGAGCGATGTGAAGCCAGAGTTATACATTTCCCAGCTCTCTTATGATGAAGACACGCTTCTAATCGAATATAATGAGCCTTGGCAGGGTGAAGAAGGAGCTCTGAAGCTTTTAAGACTAATCTTCTTGATCGAAATGATTCCCGGAGATGACAACCTTTCTTAAAAGGCAATGGAGACATTTTTTTTCCAAAGGTTTTATCGCTCGAAATGGGCCTGCATATATGGGCCACAGAGGAATGGAAGCGGTGACCTTTTCAGCACCATCTGACAAGGTTTTGGCAACAGCTGCCCAAATCAGAGCGAATGGGAGAAGACAGGAACATCTTAGCAGAGGTCTGAGTCTCCAGTTGTCAGTCTATTTATTTATTTATTTATTTATTTACAATATTAATATTCTACCCTTCTCATCCTGAAGGAGACTCAGAGCAGCTTACAGAACACACATAGGAAAAACATTCAATGCTGGTTATACAATTAACAAGGACAGACAACACGCACAAAGGTAAAGGCAGTTTTTTCCATCTTATTTCTGGCATCTTGGAGGCTGTGCTCAACTCCGACCACTCTGTGTGTGTGTGTGCTGTCGCTCCATCTTCCATGCCGAGGAGCTTTCTTCCCATCAATGTCCTTAAGGGCTCCTTTATTACATCCCCGCTAAATGCGGTACCTATTTATCTACTTGCATTTCTGCTTTTGACCTGCTATGAGCTGGGGCTCACAGTGGGTGCTCATCCCGACTGGGCTCAAACTGCTGACCTTTTGATCAGCAGGATTTTTCTGCAGCACAGCGGTGCTAAGCCTGGACCCTAAATGTCCCATCAGCTCTTTAACAGTATGGGCAGGAGATAATAGAGGTTGGAGTTTTGAAGACGTGAATAGGTTCTAAGTGGTGGAAAAGTGTTCTGAGATATGGATAAACATTTCACAGAAATGTTAGAGTGAATGAAGGAGAAATGCTTCCCAATCCAGCTATTTCTCATTGCAAGCATTGTTGGAGTCTTTCTATTTTGGTCCATTAACAAACAAAGGTTAGAGTAGACCTATCGACTCAGTGTAACTTAGTTAACTGTTACTTACTAACCTAATATATTTAGAGTCACCAAAATGCAACACAGACTACTAATAGATGTGTGTTGCTGTGAGTTTTCCATGCTGTATGGCCATGTTCCAGAAGCATTTATTTATTTATAGTATTTATATTCCACCCTTCTCACCCCCAGGGGACTCAGGGCAGACTACAATGCACATATTCATGGCAAACATTCAATGCCATTTAGACATACAACATATATAGACAGACACATAGGCAATTTAAGTTTCCAGCTTTTTCCAGCTTCATGAGGGCATTCTCGGTTCCTGCCACAGGGGGAGCTGCCACTTCACTGTCCACTTGTGACACCGGGTCCTTTGATGGAGTACTTCCTCATTCTTCTCCACGCTGCTGGAAGGTTTTATGGCATTGTAAATTAGCTAAATTATCCTCCTTGCGTAAAACGGTACCTAAATTTCCTACTTGACATATACAACTGTCTTTCAGGTTGCATAGGTCAACAGCAAGCTAGACTATTAATGGTTGGGAGCTTATTCTCAGTCAGTAGTGATTTAATGCAGCTTGCTACTAAATAGCTGCACCACAGCTCAGTCCAGCATTCTCTCCTGACGTTTCTCCCACATCTATGGCAGGCATCCTCAGAGGTTGTGAGGTCTGCTGGAAACTAGACAAGAGGGCTTTATCTATCTGTGGAATGTCCAGGGTGAGAGAAAGAATAGATCATCCACACTGCAGAACTGTAGCAGTTTGGCACCACTTGAACTGCCATGGCTCCTTGCTGTAGTTGTAGTTTGATGAAGCATCATGTGACAGCGGGAGTGGCGCCACCTATGTATAGAACTGTTAGTTGTAAGATTTAAACTGTTGTATCATGCTTAATCCTGCCCCTTTTTACCCTGCTTATGTATAGTTGTATGGATTGGTTGCTTGTAGCTGTCAATCAGTACTGTTTGGCTCCACCTCTTCCTGCAAGAGGGGAGAACTTTCTTTTTCTTCATTCTGCCTTCAGAGTTCGTACCAGATGGACGTGAGTAAGAGACCTGACTCTAAAGGACCCTGATTTAAGTTACCTCTTAGCACCAGTTCTGAGGTTTTTTTACCCCTGGGACTCATGCTTTATATCCAGATCGTCTTGGACAATTATTGAGGAGACCCAGGCGCCTTAAAGTTGGTTCTTTTGGCACCAAAGGAAGATCCTGAATCTTCAAAACATAGGCCATCTGAACTGGGGTTGTGGTTTGTTCTGGCATTCACAGCCATTGAGGAAAGAGGAAACTTGGTGAATCTTCTCAGCTTCAAACCCCTTGGACCCAGGACTAATTGAGACTGTAATGTATGTTTTTCTTCACCCCTCTAAAGTTTTCCAGCTCATTGCTTTGAAGAAATGACTTTGTGATAAATAAAACTTATTTTGAGCTATTTACATCGTTTTGGGTTTTTGGGAGTTCCAGTTTCCTATAGGAGGGCAAGAAGCAATCCCCTGGGGGAAAGATGCCACGTCCATCCCTCCTTTATTAAGAATAATAGCCCCCAGGCGCGACGGCACACATCACTACCCTTTGGCAGAGAAGGCTAAAGGGACTTTGTGAAACTACAGCTCCCAGGATTCCATAGCACCCTTCTTGCATCCTGATCAGCAGCTATAACGCCGCCGTATTGCTAAGTTATGAATCCATAATTGCAATACCAGTGTTTCTATGTCACTTTGTACACCATGTTCTCTGGGCAGCCTGCAGTAAAACTAGTTAAATTTAAAATATTTAATTACATTTAAAATATCAGGTCATTAAAAATTAAGTCCACGAAAGCACTTCTTTACATATTAAACATTGCATATTGTAAGGATTTGTTGTTAAAGGAGTTTAAAGTCATGTGATCTGGATCCATTGGGGAAAACAATTAGGCCTCCAAAGGATGTAACAAAAAGGCTTTTTAATCATTGCTTCGAGGGTCTATTCTATGTCAGAATGCAAAGCAAATATGAACGTAGTTAACACTGAAGATGGAGGTGCATGCATATTTGGCTGTGCCTTCTGACGTAAGAAGATCTCTGGCAGAAGAGAGCAAAAATGAAATAAAATTCAGAAACAAGAATTTCGTTGTAGGGAAGAATTAGTTACAGAACCAATAGACACCACATTTGGTGTCTATTGTAGAATGGATGCAGTTTGAGATCACTAACCAAGAGATCCTGGGAGTTGTAATTTGGTGAGGTTCCAAGCCCTCTTTGACAGAGAAGTCTTGTAAAACTACAACTCTCAGGATTTCATAGTGTTGAGCTATGGAAATTAAAATGATGTCAATCCTCGTTACTTCTATAGTTTAGATGCACTTGAAAAAAAATGTTTTTATGGTTACTGAACTTCAGGAATATTTTTATAACAACAGTTTGATAGAGGGATATTTTGATAGATATGTGAGTTGGAAGAGATCTCATGGGCCATCCA
The DNA here is from genome assembly GCF_037176765.1 of Anolis sagrei. NCBI lineage: Eukaryota > Metazoa > Chordata > Lepidosauria > Squamata > Anolidae > Anolis > Anolis sagrei. The sequence goes on along the minus strand of NC_090035.1, from coordinate 18,845,664 downwards.
GTCCAACCTTCTTTTTCCAGGCAGGAAAAGCACAATCAAAGCACCTCCAACAGATGGCCAACAGTCAGGGCCGGCCCTAGGTAATTTTCAATGGTAAGCAAACATTATTTTGGCGCCCCCCCCCCAAAAAAAAACCAATCACTGAAAAAAAAAAGGTAGAGGTGAATAAAGAGTTACCTTAAAGAAGAGAGTGGCACAGAGCAGCAGCAGCAGCGAGGATGCCCCTCTTCTCCTCCAGGGTCTTCCTCCTCCTCCTCTCCATTTGGAGGTGTCTAAACGGAGAGGGGGAGGAAGAAGAGCCCAGAGGAGAAGGAGATGGCCAAGCCTCGCTGCTGCTGCAGCCGGACGCTCCTCTTCTCACCCCCTTCGAGGCGAGGCCTCGAAGGGGGCGAGAAGAGAGTGGCACAGAAGCAGCAGCAGCGAGGATGCCCCTCTTCTCCTCCAGGGTCTTCCTCCTCCTCCTCTCCATTTGGAGGTGTCTAAACGGAGAGGGGGAGGAAGAAGAGCCCAGAGGAGAAGGAGATGGTCAAGCCTCGCTGCTGCTGCAGTCGGACGCTCCTCTTCTCACCCCCTTCGAGGCGAGGCCTCGAAGGGGGCGAGAAGAGAGTGGCACAGCAGCAGCAGCAGCGAGGATGCCCCTCTTCTCCTCCAGGGTCTTCCTCCTCCTCCTCTCCATTTGGAGGTGTCTAAACGGAGAGGGGGAGGAAGAAGAGCCCAGAGGAGAAGGAGATGGCCAAGCCTCGCTGCTGCTGCAGCCGGACGCTCCTCTTCTCACCCCCTTCGAGGCGAGGCCTCGAAGGGGGCGAGAAGAGAGTGGCACAGAAGCAGCAGCAGCGAGGATGCCCCTCTTCTCCTCCAGGGTCTTCCTCCTCCTCCTCTCCATTTGGAGGTGTCTAAACGGAGAGGGGGAGGAAGAAGAGCCCAGAGGAGAAGGAGATGGCCAAGCCTCGCTGCTGCTGCAGCCGGACGCTCCTCTTCTCACCCCCTTCGAGGCGAGGCCTCGAAGGGGGCGAGAAGAGAGTGGCACAGCAGCAGCAGCAGCGAGGATGCCCCTCTTCTCCTCCAGGGTCTTCCTCCTCCTCCTCTCCATTTGGAGGTGTCTAAACGGAGAGGGGGAGGAAGAAGAGCCCAGAGGAGAAGGAGATGGCCAAGCCTCGATGCTGCTGCAGCCGGACGCTCCTCTTCTCACCCCCTTCGAGGCGAGGCCTCGAAGGGGGCGAGAAGAGAGTGGCACAGAAGCAGCAGCAGCGAGGATGCCCCTCTTCTCCTCCAGGGTCTTCCTCCTCCTCCTCTCCATTTGGAGGTGTCTAAACGGAGAGGGGGAGGAAGAAGAGCCCACAGGAGAAGGAGATGGTCAAGCCTCGCTGCTGCTGCAGCCGGACGCTCCTCTTCTCACCCCCTTCGAGGCGAGGCCTCGAAGGGGGCGAGAAGAGAGTGGCACAGCAGCAGCAGCAGCGAGGATGCCCCTCTTCTCCTCCAGGGTCTTCCTCCTCCTCCTCTCCATTTGGAGGTGTCTAAACGGAGAGGGGGAGGAAGAAGAGCCCAGAGGAGAAGGAGATGGCCAAGCCTCGCTGCTGCTGCAGCCGGACGCTCCTCTTCTCACCCCCTTCGAGGCGAGGCCTCGAAGGGGGCGAGAAGAGAGTGGCACAGAAGCAGCAGCAGCGAGGATGCCCCTCTTCTCCTCCAGGGTCTTCCTCCTCCTCCTCTCCATTTGGAGGTGTCTAAACGGAGAGGGGGAGGAAGAAGAGCCCAGAGGAGAAGGAGATGGTCAAGCCTCGCTGCTGCTGCAGCCGGACGCTCCTCTTCTCACCCCCTTCGAGGCGAGGCCTCGAAGGGGGCGAGAAGAGAGTGGCACAGAAGCAGCAGCAGCGAGGATGCCCCTCTTCTCCTCCAGGGTCTTCCTCCTCCTCCTCTCCATTTGGAGGTGTCTAAACGGAGAGGGGGAGGAAGAAGAGCCCAGAGGAGAAGGAGATGGCCAAGCCTCGCTGCTGCCCCACACTCCTCTCGCCACTCTACAAGGTGCACGGGGCATGAGGGGAGGGAAAGGCGTGCACCTTTCTCTTCTCCCTCGCACGCCTTTCCTGCCTCTGCCGCTAGGAAAGGCACATGCAGGGCGAGAGGGGAAGGACAGAGGCGCGCGCCTTTCCCTTCCCCCTTGCCGCATGCGCGGCTTTTCTGCTTCCTCCCGCTGCTGCCCCCACCGGCGCTGCTCATGGGACGAGACCCAATTGGAGGGAGGGGCATTTAAGGAGGCGCGTGAGCGCCCCTGAGACAAACAAAGTATTCCGCGGTCGCTTACTTCGCGTAATGGAAAAGCCGCCCCTGCCAACAGTCTCTGTTTTAGAGCATCCAAGGAAGGAATTTCCACCAGACTTCGAGGCAGAGAGTTCCACTGTTGAACAACTCTTATGGCCAGGAAGTTCTTCCTAATGTTTAGATGCAACCTCATTTCCTCTAATCTGAATCCATGGCTCCATTGGGTCCTAGTCTCCAGGGCAGCGGAAAACAAGCCTGCTCCCTCTTCCTTATGACAACAACAACAAGAACAGACAGAGTTTAGGAGAACAATACTTCTGATCTCACAACCGTGTTAAAAAACCAAGTCTAGATAATTGATGTTGCAGTCCCAGGTGACAGCAGGATTGAAGAGAAACTACTGAAAAAGCTTACACAATATGAGGATTCAAAGATTGAACTGCAAAGACTCCGGCACAAGCCAGTAAAGGTGGTCCCAGTGGTGATCAGCACACTGGGTGCAGTGCCTAAAGACCTTGGCCTGCACTTAAACACAATAAGCACTGACAAAATTACCTCTGTCAGCTGCAAAAGGCCACCCTACTGGGATCTGCATGCATTATTCGCCAATACATCACACAGTCCTAGACACTTGGGAAGTGTCCAGTGTGTGATCTAATACAACAGCCAGCATAGTGATCTTGTTTGCTGTGTACTAATCTTGTTGTGTTTCAAATAACAACAACAACAACAACACTTTATTTATCTTCTGGTCTGCCTTCCCAAGGGGACTCAGAGCGGATTACAACATACACAGATAGGCAAACGTTCAGTGCCTTTAATACAGTGGAAATAATAATGACATACTGTACAAATACACAGAATAAAGCTAAAGACTTCTCCTTTCATTTCTGGCTTCTGAGTGTGGTTCTCAAACCTGGCCATGGGGAGGTGCTCTTGTTCCATTTCCAAGCTGAGGAGCCTGTTGTCCCTAGACACCTTCTGGTAATGTTGCCAGCATGGCTTTATGGGCTCCTTTATTACCTTCCTGCCAAAGTGGTCCCTATTGATCTACTGACATTTGCATGTTTTCGAACTACTAGGTTGGCAGGAGCTAGAGATAACAGTGGGAACTCACCCTGACCTTTTGCTTTGAACTGCGAACCTTTAGGTCAGCAGATTCAACAGTTCAACTGTTTAACCCATTGTGCCACCATGGCCCTTTCACATATAGCTCTCATTGATTACACCAAATTGGGAGGGATAGCCAATACTCCAGAAGACAGGAGCAGAATTCAAAATGATCTTGACAGATTAGAGAGATGATTGGCCAAAACGAACAAAGTGAAGTTCAACAGTGACAAATGCAAGATACTCTACTTAGGCAGAAAAAATGAAATGCAAAGATACAGAATGGGGGGCACGTGGCTCGAGAGCTGTATGTGTGAAAATGATTTTGTGGTCCTCATGAACAACAAGTTAAACATGAGCCAACAATGTGATGCGGCAGCAAAAAAAGCCAATAGGGTTTTGACCTGCATCAATTGGAGTATAGTGTCTCGATCCAGGCAAGTCATGCTTCCCCTCTATTCTGCCTTGGTTAGACCACACCTGGAATTACACTGTGTCCAATTCTGAGCACCACAATTTAAGGGAGATGTTGACAAACTGGAATGTGTCCAGAGGAGGGCAACTAAAATGATCCAGGGTCTGGAGAACAAGCCCTATGAGGAGCGGCTGAAAGAGCTGGGCATGTTTAGCCTGAAGAAGAGAAGGCTGAGAGGAAACATGGTGATGGCTATGGATCAAGATGTGAGAGGAAGTCACAGGGAGGAGGGAGCAAGCTTGTTTTCTGCTTCCCTGGAGACTAAGACACGGAACAGGGCTCAAACTACAAGAAAGGAGATTCCATCTGAACATTAGGAAGAACTTCCTGACTGTGAGAGCTGTTCAACAGTGGAACTCTCTGCCCCGGAGTGTGATGGAGGCTTCTTCTTTGGAGGCTTTTAAACAGAGGCTGGATGGCCATCTGTTGAGGGTGATTGAATGTGATTTTCCTGCTTCCAACTCTATGATTCTATGATGCTATGATTCTATGATTCATGTCTCCTCTCAGTCTTCACTTCTGCAGGCTAAACAGACCCAGCTCTTTAAGTTACTCCCCAGAGGATTCATGGTCTCCAGGCCTTTGATTCTTTTCGCTGCCCTCCTCCAGACATAATATCTCTCTTGATTTGCGCACAGTGTTATTCCAGTTAAAGAGAACTGACCAAAGTAGAAGTGAGGGGCACCATGATTTTCCTTGATCTAGACACCAGACTTCAGCCCCAAATCCCATTGGTTTTTTGAGCTGCTGCATCACATTGTTGTCTCATGTTCAGACTGTTGTCCATTAAGACGCCAAGATGTGTTTCACACGTAACTCTGTTGTGGAGCCAGGCATCCCCCATCCTGTATCTGCACATACAAACTGCATTCATTCTACAGCGTAGATGCACTTTCGGGGAAGTTTCCAAACTCTAGCTGCTTCAGTTACATCCCTTTCTGTTAGGTATATGAAGAAGTGCTGGGAGGAATGTATGGCTGGAAATCCTCTTGAGACCTTTCCTTGGCTTTAAAGATGCTTTCATGCCTTCAGAACCCTAAGGGTTAGAATAGAAATGTGATCCTCTAAACCAAAGGATTCTTCTGATCCTGAATGCAATACCCTGTGCAAAAACGTTTCCTCCCATAGGTAGGGTTTTGCCATTGGAGGGATTTTTTCATGAATATTCTGATTCCAATGCCAACCATCAGTGCCCAGAATAGTGCCATCTCAACCTCCTTTCATAGAACGTACTCTTTGTTGGCTTCGGCTCAGCACCGCGATCCTCATTAAGGATTTCCGTTGTAGTTAGGGATGAATAATTCCCTCTCCCATCGCCACAAAAGTAACCATGTACCACGGCACACCAGATGTTAATGGCATTGTTGGATGGGGATATATGGGAGTGGGAATGTACATCCCTGAGTCAGCCAGCAGATGGCAATCCATATGGCGATGGCACCCGCACAAAACTAATGAATGCCGAGCAGATGTTTTTCGAGAGCTAAATAATGCAAACAGAAGCCGGTGCGATCAATATACAGCCCTTATATCTCCGACGTTTGCACTCTGCCAAGAAATACAGCGAGAAGGCCAATGAAAAAAAAAGTTTGTTTTGTTTTTTTAAAAAATCAGCAACTATTTTCACAACAAAACAGCAATGGTGAGGGACCAACTGGATTTCAACCAAACACTTGCACTCTAGATGAGACTGCCAATGTTCAGATGTTAAGGCTAGTAGAAGTCACTTTGGAAACAGCTAAGACTATCTTTCCTGTTTAAAAACATTCTTTGGAGGCTTTTAAACAGAGGCTGGATGGTCATCTGTCAGGGATACTTTGATTGTGCTTTTCCTGCATGGCAGAGGGTAGGACTATATGCCACATGTGGTCTCTTCCAGCTATGATTCTAAGATTCTATGATTCTAAGAAAAATCATTGACCAGTATTATAGCAGCAATGGAGAATGCCACTTCTTCACTGGAATTGGAGCACTGGAATAGGACCAGAATAGGACTGGGTTCATTTGTATAGGGTGACCTCCTTACCCATGGGACCGATAGCTGCATTCACTTACCCACATCTGAGCAAATATTTTCTCTTTTGCTGTGTGAAGAGCTCAGCTGAGTGGGCATCTTCCATTGCTTCCACCATCTCTAAGTATATGAGCAGATGTACATTCCACCAGTGAAAGCTGGATATTGACTTGAGTGACCCTGCAGGCTGCAATGTCTAACAACTCTCACCATTGGCCATACTTTCTAGGGCTATTGAGAATTGCATTTAAACAATGGTTGCAATCTAACCTTCCCATAACACTGCATAAATATCTGTATGTGGCGATACACAACATCATTCCCATGTGGAACAAAGTCAATGGCCGAGTGCTTTTGCCCAACTGTAATGCATAGTGTGCAACTACAATATCCAGCTCTGATGCACAATGTTGTATATGCAGCTCTGTCACTGCTGTTGTCAACAGAATATGTAATTGCCTTTACCAATGCTATTATTTAGGCCACATTTCTTAAACGCAAGGCCTGTGGGCTGAATCTGGCCCACAGTATAATTTTAAGTGGCCCTCTTGATGAGGGACCACAACTCCTGTGTTCCTCATCATTAAACCTCCTGACTAGAGCTGATGGGAGTTGTGATACAAGAACACCTGGAAGGCTGCAGTTTGTTCTGTTGAGTCAGGAGAGTGGGGTTTGGATTGAGATACAAGGCTTGTGGATATGACATCTGACTTTAAAATGTTATTTAACCTTTCTCAAATCCAGACCCACAAGTGCTGTTGGGTTGTAGTTCCCATTATTTCCGGGCACAATTCAAGGTGCAGGTGCTCACCTACAAAGCCCTAAACGGTTTGGGACCTTCCTACCTGCATGACCACATCTCCGTCTATGAACCCACACGTTCCCTTTGTTCATTCGGAGAGGCCCTGCTCGTGATCCCACCTGTGTAGCAAGCGCGTTTGGTGGGGACAAGGGACAGGGCCTTCTCTGTGGTAGCCCCCCGACTTTGGAACACCCTCCCCAAGGACATCAGACAAGCCCCAACGCTGGCAGTTTTTAGGAAGAGCTTGAAGACTTGGCTGTTCCAGTGTGCCTTTCCAGAATAGGAAACTCCTTGCATCATGTCCCAGATACACTTTATTAGAGTTTTAAGATTGTCTGCACATCGCACTTACCCTAAATCCTCATATTTCACCTGTCATATCCAGCACTTTTAATTGTACCCATTACATCTGGCCCGGTCCCTAGTTTTATTGCATCATGGTGTATTGTTTTACTGTTTTTTGTTATTGCTTTAATGTTTTTGGTTTGCTTTATGAGTCATGTGTATTTGTTATGCTGTTGTTTTTATTGAGGGCCTTTGGCCTTTGTAAGCCGCATCGAGTCCTTCGGGAGATGTTAGTGGGGTACAAATAAAGTTAATAATAATAATAATAATAATAATAATCTGTATTTCACAGGGTGTTTAATCAGAAGTTATAGGAATTGTCATTCAAACTGGGTAAAAACTAAAAAGCACTGAATGCTATGTAAAAAAAAAAGATAGTTGCTACTCTGTTTCCACGAATTCTCTATCCATGGATTCAATAGTCCATTGAAGGCTTACAAGGAGCTCCATTGGCTGCCATTCATCTTCCGGTCCCAATTCAAGGTGCAGGTTCTTACCTACAAAGCCCTGAACGGTTTGGGACCCGCCTACCTGTGTGACCGCATTTCTGTTTACGAACCCATGCAATATCTTCGTTCATCTGGAGAGGACCTGCTCTCGCTCCCACCCCCTTCACAGGCGTGATCGGTGGGGCTGAGGGAGAGGGCCTTCTCTATGGTGGCCCCCTGACTCTGGAACTCTCTACCTAAAGATATCAGGCAAGCCCCTACTTTAGCAGTCTTTAGGAGGAGCTTGAAAACGGTGTTCCAGTGTGTCTTCCCTGAATGAAGGAAATAATGCCCGATCTGACCAATTTCCTTCTATACGTCCTTTGAAGTACTTTATCTATCCGTCAGATTGATCCCCTCATATCACTTAAAACCCCATGCCTAGACATACCTTACTCTGTACACACCCAGGGTTTTAAAATTTTAATCTAAATCTGCCCATGCCATAATGTTTTTAAATCTTTTGTGTGTTATTGCTTGTATGTTCAATTGTATTATTTATATTGTTTTATTTGCTTGCTTGTTTGTGGATGTATTGTTGTATTTGTATTTGACTGTCTTGGCCTCATGTAAGCCGCCCTGAGTTCCTTCGGGGAGATGGTGGCGGGATATAAATAAATAAAGTTTTATTAAGGCAACCATAAAGCTGATGTGGCCCTCAGGGAGAATGAGTTGGACAGCCCTGCCCTAAAGCAGACCTACGACAAGGGTTTCTTGGGAAGACTTGTTCAGATGGATTTTACCATCACCTTTCTCTGAGGCTGAGTGAGGGAAACTTGCCCATGATCACTCAATGCATTTCATGGCCAAGCGAGGAGTCAAACCTTGGTCTCCAGAGCCTTGGTCCACACTGGCTCATTGGAACCGCAGACTCTTCTTGGGGTAGTAGAAGAGTCTGCAACTCCATTAACCCCTTGTCCTTTGAGACCTATTCCCACAATGGACTCAGCATTCTGTCAGCTGCAAGTCGATGCGCTGCTACTGAAGTTTGGAAAGGCTCAGAAGTAGGACCAAAGAAGTAGTGGGAAGTAGCCAACTGGCTGAACAGAATGTTTGGAATGTATTAACCTGCAGTGACTGAAATACCATCCAAAGTTTGGGTCCAGCTCAACAATAGCTTAGCTAGTTGTACACATCATTGGTGCTGATTATCTTTGTTATAATAAATAAATAAATAAATAAATAATAATAATAATAATACTTTATTTATATACTACCCTATCTCCCCTAGAGTGGTTTCCACATATGCAAAATAATACAAGAGACATAGAATATGGAACATAAAACATATTCAAATGCATCTAGAACAGTGGTTCTCAACCTGTGAATCCCCAGATGTTTTGCCTTCAACTCCCAGAAATCCTAACAGCTGGTAAACTGGCTGGGATTTCTGGGCATTGTAGGACAAAACACGTGGGGACCTACAGGTTGAGAACCACTGACCTAGAAGGAAGTGGGTGTTAAAATGATCTCCATGGATCAACCGAATCCATGGCTTGTGCTTTCATCCATCCCATTCATAGCGCCCCCCATCTCCAGTCTTGGGTAACTTGAAGAGAACCTTGTCTTATGGATTGGGATGGGGACATAGTGATGCATGGCTGCAATTGAGAAATCCTTTGTTCCCTTGGATTCTATGAGTCCCCCTAGGGGTGAGGAAAGCGGTATAGAAATACTGTAAATAAAATAAAATAAATGTGTGAGAAGACTTGTATGAAAATTACACTAGATTTGTGATTCCCAAACTCAAGACCTCCTGGTGTTTTGGATCTCAGTTCCCAGGCGCTTTAGTTAATTTGGCCAGTGATCAGGGATTTTGGGAACTGAAGTCCAAAACTGAAGCACTGCTTTAGATATTTGTTGGAAGGAAGAAAAACAAGCTGCTTTGAAGAAGCCCCTTCTGAACCAAGGGACAGGTAGCAAACCCATAATGAATAGCTTGGGAGACTGTGAAAACTGCAATGCACAATGTCTCCATTTTCTCACAACACCTTTGTTGCATTGCATTTATCTGATTTGGGAACAAATTGGCAACAGGTATTTATCTCCAAATCATGTCTCCCAGTGCTGAAATTGGATACCCAATTTGTTGCTTTTCGTCCATGGCCTGACAGATTTTTCAAAGGTGGCATTGACCTAAAAAAGTAAATAAAACAAAATAAAAACAAAAACAGATATATTTGCATTAAAGGCTATTGGTGGAAGAATTGGTTGGATTTGTTCAGCTTTTCAAGAACTTGAAGCAAATGATCAAAGGGAGGCACTGGAAAACACAATGCCAACACGTTCAGAGGCATTTCCAGATTGTCTGATGGCTCGGAAATGATAAAAAGACAACCGCCTTTGGATCAGAAGGCGATATTCTCCTCCAGCGCAAGGAGAAAACTACGCAGGCTGCATTGTTCAAAAGTATCAGATGAAAGGTGAGGCGGGGAGATGAAAGGTGACCACTTCTAATAAAAAAGACTGAAAAGAAAAAGGGAAAAAAGAAAGTTTCTACTTGTACTTTTCTTGGTTGTGGTCGGCATAACGAGAACTAGTCTCCAAAATAACAGTATTGGTCTGTGGAGGCCACAGACTAACCCTGATTATTCCTGATGCAGAAAATATGGACCCATCTATACTGCCATTTAAAATCCAGATTATCTGCTTTGAACTGGATTACATGGCAGTGTAGATGTGGTTTTCACTTACATATTTTCTATATCAGTGGTTCCCAACTTTTTTTTTAATAGGGACCTCTTAACCAGGGACCACTTGGCCAGGGACCACTTTGACCAGGGACCACTCTCCAACATTAGTACCGAAAGGGTTATGAATTGGTTTTTGGTCAACTTTAGATTTGGTTTGGTTATTTGGGGTGCTGATTCAGAAAATTGCATTGGATAGACCACATCAGCTCTGGTTTCTGATACAGAACATATGCCCTCCAATAGCTGCCATCTATTCACCCACAGAAAACCATATTTAATAATCTAGAGCTGATGTGGTCTATCCAAGGACATCCAGTAGTCGCCATCTGCTCGCCCACAGAAAACCATAGTTAATAAGGGTTTTACAAGACCAGTTGCTCTAGTTGCAACGGTGTAGTAATGCAACAGACCATCTTTTAGTTCTTGTTGACCACTGGTGGTCCATGGACCACAGGTTGGGAACCACTTGTCTATATTGAGGTAGCATTGCACTATTACCTGATTGAGGGTGCAACTATATTGTAGAATTAATGCAGTTCAATAACATTTTAACTGCAATGGCTCAAAATGATAGACTCCTGGAGTTGTCATGGCCTTTCGCCTTCTCTGTCAAAGACGGCTTGTGCCTCTCCAAACTACAACTCCCAAAACTCCATAACATTGAGTCATGACACTTAAAGTGGGGCCAAACTGCATTAATTCTGCAGTGTAGATGCACCCTTAGCTTGTCTGAATAACCTCATTAATCTCTTTTTAAAGTTTAACCTCATTCTGATGCTGCTGGGCCACATGTGAGAGGTCAGAAGGTGTGGAAATATTAGGAGGGTCTTGGGCGTGTCCTTAAAAATGTGCTAACTTTCAGAGACTACCCAAATAAGTAGAAATAAATTTGGGTTCTTTTGAGTTTTCTGGACTGTATGGCCATGTTCCAGAAGCATTCTCTCCTGGTGTTTCACCCACATTGATGACCAGCGTCCTCAGAGGTTGGGAGGTTCATATATCTGTGGAATGTCCAGGGTGGGAGAAAGAACTCTTGTCTGTTTCAGGCAAGTGTAAATGTTGCAATTGGGCACCTTGATTATCACTGAACGGCCTTGCAGTTTAAAAAGCCTGTCTGCTTCCTGCCTGGGTAATCCTTTGTTGAGAGGTGTTAGCTGGCCCTGATTGTTTCCAGTCTTGAATTCTCCTGTTTTTGAGTGTTGCTCTTTATAAAAATTCAGTTTGATTCCTTTCTTTCTTTCCTTTGATTCTCCTATCAGTGCCTTCTTGCTCTTCTCCATTTGCTTAAAGGTTATGATTCGCTCCGGTGATTGGTTTCATTGGTCCCTCTTCCCTGGCTTTTTGAACTGGGACGTCTCTTAACAAATGCCTATTTCCAGTATTTTTTGAAGAACCTGGCTTCAGATCACCATCCAACTGGACAAACATAGCAAGTGGCCCGCAAGAGGGAATGTCCAGCCCTTCACAGCCCATTGATCAATGGAAGAGAGCAAGGGAAAAAAGTTGCAGAGAGAGAGAGAGTGAGAGAGAGAGAGAGAGAACTAGAGGCACTTCTGCTCCGAGGACAGATAAGGATGCCAGCAGAAGTGTATTAATGTTCTGAGCAGCGATTCTGTAAAAATAGCATGGAATTTAATTCTAATCTTCTCTCCAAGCGTTTAATCCTTATTCATGCCGGCGTTCCTTGATTATGCCGACGGGACTCGGTTTGTAATAGGTACTTATGCATTGCAGGGTCAATCCCAGGGTTCCTCTCTCTCTCTCTCTCTCTCTCTCTATATATATATGAGAGAATATGGGAGTGATTCAGATGAGTTTGCAGAAATCTGTCACCCATCCATACAGGAAGATTCTTGGGGAAAAAAATATGCATATTATAGATTCAGGAGGGATTTCACTTGATAAGTCAATTAACTCTCCAAAAAAATATAGCTCAAGGATGGGCAACTGTAATCTCCCCACCCACAAATTCCTATGGACCTCATTTCTCAAGCAGGTTCTGCATGCTTCTGAAGTCCTTCTCAAAAGGGTAGCAGGGAATGATATTCTGTCACATCCTGTCGTTATTTGAAGTGGCAATGATGACAAAATTGGAGGAATTTAGAGCAAGTATTGGGCTGCTTGTGGAAGTGGATCAAGGATATTTTCATGTATTTTTGTGTACTTGAGGCACTCTTTGCTAAGTTTAGGGGCAAAAATTGCCCTCAACTGATCCCACTTAAACACCGAAGGAAGGCAAAAAAGTTGGGGCCAAAGGGTGTATGAAGCCACAATTTTCCAATTTCAAAGTTACCTTCTTTTCTTAGTTATTTGCATGTTAGACCCTTCCCATGACACCAGTAGCTTCTAGTCTCTCAACCTTGCTACAACTTACACATATTAGGGATATCCCATTGTTGCTAGATTTTGGGTGGCGATTTTCAGATGTTTCTAGTGTATATACTGTAGGGACACTGCCTGCCTACTTTCTCCAGCTCTGAGAAGGACCACTTTCTCCTTCCCCAGCTCCGAGAAGGCATACTTTCTCCCTTCTCCAGCTCTGAGAAGGGCTACTTTCTTCATCTCTAAGAAGGCCTATTTTCTCCCTTCTCTGGCTCTGAGAGGGCCTGTTTCTTGTTAGAAATAGCAATCTTCTCAAGCCTCTATTACTTATTTGTTATGCATATATTCTAGATTGCTTTCTGTATTGTATATGTGTGTATTGGTTTGCAATTTCACCTTAACTCTTTGTTGTGGGAGGGGCTACAGACCATGTGATAAAGTCTGGACTTGTCTAGGACTCAGACTCTATTTTAGAACAGTACAGTTTAGACTTCAGTAGGAACTGTTTGCTTTCAGACACCAGTAGGGACTATATGCTTAGAGACTTGAGTAGAAATAGATGTATGCTCTTAGAAGTTAGTTGAAACAGACTAGACAGAGACTCTATTAGATTTTTAGAATAGAGAGATACATTGGACTATAGACTATTGATTCTAAGAATGATGCCCTATGTTACTTAAACAGAGAAACTACTTCAAATCTATTTGTAACTGGATTGATAAGCAAAGTATCTGTATGCTGGATACATGAAGTTTGTGAGTAAACCAACTGTGTAACTTAAAGAAGCCTGCTTATTTTGTCTCTTGAGAGCAAATATATTTTAAGGTAGAGTAGATGTTTTTGGGCAACTTAAAGGAACACTTGTGAAACTCTGCTGGATATATATATATATATATATATATATATATATGTTTTTGTGCAATGGCATATCTTTGTCCCTAACAGTTCAAAGACATATCTAGCTACTTTAGTTTAACAGCTGGGAAACCTAGTGGCCTTGCATGAATGCTTGTGAATGCCCCAAAAGGTTATGACTCTAACAGATCATGTTTTTGCCATGAGGTTATGGCATGATTTTTCAAAAGGTTGTGACTTCTAACAAGGTCATCCCTTTCCAAAGATCATACAATCTCCAAAAGGTCCTGAAGGTTTCCATTTTCCGAAAATTTTCTCCTTTCTCTAGTTCTGAGAAGGCCTACCTCACAATATCTCCATGTCAATACTCTGGTAATGATGAACAGGCTCTCTTTGTGTCTCTTTCCTTTTTCCCTCCTTTCCCCTCATGTACATGTCACCTTTATTTTTGAGTGACATCACAGGGCCAAGGCGGGGGTTTGTAGTTTAGTGAGGCTGTAAAAGGCTCCTCCCTAAACTACAAACTCCAGAATTATGCAGGCGGCAGCAACCAGATTTAAAGTGGATTCATTCTCTAGTGTGATGAGGTTCCTAGTAACAGGCGTTCATCTTCATCAGTGGAGATCACTCGTGTCTGAGTATGATTGTCTTCCAAGAGTAGTGTCTTGGTGGTGGGTTCGTAGGTGACTGTAGAGACCTATTCTTGACCCACGTGTTCTTCCACAGTGAGGACATTGGTTTCCAGGTGGAAGGTGGTCCCGGTCAGGGTTGGCTTGATGTGCCTTCTTCCTCTTGATGCATTTCTCCCTTTCGCCCTTCATTCGTGCCTTTTTGAACTCCACAGTGCTATTGGTAACAGCTGACCTCCAGTTAGAGGGCTCAAGGACCAGGGCTTTCCAGTTCTCTGTGTCTATGCCACAGTTTTTAAGGTTTGCTTAAGCCCATCTTTAAATCTCTTTTCCTGACCACCAACATTCTGTTTTCCCTTCTTGAGTTGGGAGTATTGTAACTGTTTTGGGAGATGGTGATTGGGCATTTGGACAATGTGACCAGTCCAGTGGAGTTGATGACACAGGAGCATCATTTCAACGCTGGTAGTCTTTGCTTCTTCCAATGCGCTGACATTTGTCTGCCTGTCTTCCCAAACGATTTGCAGGATTTTTCGGAGACAACGAGATGGAATCGTTCCAGAAGTTGAGTGTAACGTCTGTAGACGGTCCACATTTTGCAGGCGTATAACAGAGTTTGGAGGACAATAGTTTTATCAACAAGCATCTTGGTATCCCTATGGATGTTCTGATCATCAAACACTCTCTGCTTCATTTGAAAAAATGCTGCACTCACAGAGCTCAAACAGAATTTATGGTATTACTTGACATACATATACACTTTTTGTGCGCCTACATGCACATGCACATTAATAATCATTGCTCTTTTCATTGATTTCTAGAGTTGAAAGAGATCCCCAGGGGCCATCCAGTCCAACCCCTTCTGTCAGGCAGGAAGACATCATGCAAGCACTTCCAATAGAAAGCAATGCACCAAGTCAGCAGGATCTATGTCTGGGAATCTTCCAAGGTCTCGGAAGGTCTCTTCCACGAGGTGAAATGAGCAAAAGGCTCTTTATTCCTCATTGCCTCTCCTGCCTGCTGCTGTGTTTCCAGGACCTCGGCTCTTCCGTTTCAGTCTCCAGCGTGTGTCATGTCAAATGTTCTCCAGGCTGCAGTTCTCTCACTGTTTACAGGACTTCTGTGAACCCAAACAAATCAATGTTAACATTTAGATGCATCGTCTTACCTGTGGAGCAGTTTGTCAACTGGGATGGATTTTGTTTTTACAGATTACTGAGCACAGATACCAAGATAAGCAGATGTGGTTGGTGCAGCAAGGAGAGAAAGAGGAAGGCCAGGCTTCTATTCGGTAGTTGCATAACAATTCCTACTATCCAAATGTCTCTATTTGACAGGCATGATCCTGAATTAGTCCTCCATCATTCCACTTTTACAAATGCTTTAAAATGTTCCAGCCCCCCCCCCCCCAATCCCTCCTTACTTCAGGGTGCTAAGTGTAATGTTATTCCAGGTATGGTCTAACCAACGCAGAATAGAATGGGACAATTACATCCCTTGAGCTGGATATCAGACCTCTAAATATGTAGTTTAAAATCATATTTGCTCTTTGGGCTGCTACATCACACTGTTGGCTCATGTTCATCTTGTGGTCTACTAAGACTCGGAGATTCCTTTCACATGGACTAACTCTTCTCTCGATATAGACTCTATGCTTCTATTGATGCAGACTAGAATTGCATTTGGCCTTTTCTGCTGCTGCATCACACTGTTGGTTCGTGTTCAGCTTGTGGTCTACGGTGACTCCGAGATGCCTTTCACAGAGACTATTTTTGTTGTGGGTTTCTGTGAGTTTTTCACGCTATATGACCATGTTCCAGTAGAATTCTCTCCTGACATTTCACCCACATCTATGACAGGCATCCTCAGAGGTTGTGAGGTCTGTCGGAAACATTTGCAGCTGGCATCTTCAGAGCAGTGAAGCAAGTGAAGCAAGTGAAGTGTATATATATCTGTGGAATGATGTCCAGGGTGGGAGAAAGAACCCTTGTATGTTTGAAGCAAGTGTGAATGTTATAATTAGAAAGCTTGAATAGCATTAAGTAGTCGTGAAGCTGCAAAGTATTTAAAAACAGCAGAATTAAGACAGTAAATAAAGAACACCATTCAGAAACAGGGGAACTCTAGACAGCAAACAACCAAGTGCCAGTCAACACCTCTGAAATAGAGGATGCCTCCCGGCAACAGAGCCTAGACTACCTCTGTGGAAATACCCTCCCTGATTGACTTTGCAGCTGCAAGACTACTCAGTGCTATTCAAGCTTGCTAATTGCAACATTCACACTTACTTGAAACAGATAAGGGTTATTTTCCCCACCCTGGACATTATTCCACAGGTATATATATAGGCTCCACTTGCCTAATTGAAATCAGATCTTCTGAAGATGCCTGCCACAGATGCAGGCAAAATGTCAGGAGAGAATGCTACTGGAACATGGCCATAGAGCCCAAAAAACTCAAAGCAACCCAGTATTTCCAGTCATGAAAGCCTTTGACCACAAATGTTTTTGTTGTATTGTGCATAGATAATTGATTTGCATGCCTTGCACCCTGAAAGTATGGAAGCTCTTGACCCATGTGTTTCCCAGAGTGTCCTAGAGATGGAAAGCATTGATTTAACTGGAGAGGTGAATCCAACCAGTCAAAGATTGCAGATTGTCCACCGCAACACTACAGGTGAAATCTGATTTGCTGATGCGCACGCAGGTATCCCTTTACTGCAACTGAGTTGGACTGAAAGCAAGACTAAATGAGAGTGATGCCAGCAGCCAAGTGAACATCTTTTCTCAAAGAGAGGCATGTTTTTCTTCCCTTGACACTGCTCAAAATGCAAAGAAGTGGCCCAGCTGGCACCTCATGGTTGTAATGTTCAAGATAAGCTGCAAAAAGGGAAAAGACCAGCAGATGGAGCTTGCAACTCATGCATTCCGTCTTCCATTTAAGTCCCTGATTTGAGCCATTCTTTTCAAAACCCAGGCAGGTTACATGGCTTACTGCAGGGACATGGACACTCAACAGCAAAGGGAGAAGGGAAAATGGAGGAAAAGGAGAGGAAGAAGAAGACTATCAATACCTTCGCTGAACTGATCTTTTTTTGGTTGAATAACAGTCCTAGAGGTTCCTAGAGAGAGCAGTTTTAATCCAACTCACAAATAAAAAAAGTCCACGAACGTCGAAACCACGGATATGGAAGGATGACTGTAGACATAAATCTTGACAAATATTTTTTGGCTAAATTATCTCATGTTTTCCTCGGCAAAATGCCATAACTTGATCTTATTCCTTTTGTGGCCATACAGCCTGCAATACAAATATGAATGCTGTGGAGCCTTTCAGGAATTAGAGTTGGCCAGCCTCATTCGCCGCAAACAGATATGAATAGGCAGAGATCCAAATCGATGCTTTCCCTGCATGTCATTTTTATCATCTGTCACCTTTGAATGTTTCAACCTCAAGCTCTTTTGATTCACAATATGAAGGAATTTGGACTTTAAAGCCAAATACTTTAAAGCCATTGTTTCTAATGGCATCAAATAATTGCCTATGTGTAAAGCCACCTTGAGTACTCTCCAGGGTTGAGAAAGGCAGGGTAGAAATAGCATAAATAAATATATAAATAATAAAACCGGAGGCAAAATTGTGTTGTTGAAGGCTTTCATGGCTGGAATCACTGGATTGCTGCGAATTTTCCGGGCTATATGGCCATGTTCCAGAAGCATTCTCTCCTGACATTTCACCCACATCTATGGCAGACATCCTCAGAGGTTACGAGGTCTGTTGGAACCTAGGCAAGTGGGGTTTATATATCTGGATTGTCTGTGGTGGGAGAAAGAACTCTTGTCTGTTTGAGTCAAGTGTGAATGCTGCAATTTGCTACCTTGATTAGCATTGAATGGCCTTGCACTTTCAAAGTCTGGCTGCTTCCTGCCTGGAGGGATTTTTTGTTGGAAGTGTTAGTTGGCCCTGATTGATCCTATACAGTAAATAAAGCGCAACACTAAAAAAACCCAGGAATTCTAGACAGAAATCAATTAGGACTAGTGCACACCTCCTGACAAAGGATCCCTCCAGGCAGCAACCTGAAGCTACAAGGCCATTCAATACTTTATCGGGCACCGGGATTGTGGCGCAGCTGGCTGAGTGGCATTAAGATCACTCTGACCAAAAGGTCAGTTTGAAGCCAGCCCGGGTTGGAGTGGGTTTCCAGCCAATTGTGTAGCCTGTTGTCGACCTTTGCAACCCGAAAGACAGTTGCATCTGTCAAGTAGGAAAATTAGATACCCCCTTAAAGTGTAGGGAGGTTAAATTAACTAATTTATGAGGCCATAAAAAAGACTCCAGCAAAGCACTCCAGCAAAAAAGCATGCAGGGAATGCAGAAGTACTTCATCAGTGTCGCAGATGGACGATGAAAGCGACAGCTCCCCTGGCGGCCAGAAAAAGTTAAATAGCCTCTGTGTATGTCTGTATATGTTGTATGTCAAAATGTTGGCATTCAATGTTTGCCAAATATGTGTACACTGTAATCTGCCCTGAGTCCTCTGAGGGGTGAGAAGGGTGGAATATAAATGCTGCAAATAAATAAATAATAAATTTATCAAGGTGGCCAATTGCAACATTCACACTTACCTGAAACAGACAAGAGTTCTTTCTCCCACCGTGAATATTCCACAGATATATAAAACTTGCCTAGTTTCCAACAGACCTCAAAACCTGCCATAGATGTGGGCAAAACATCAGGAGAAAATGCTTCTGGAACATGGCCATACAGCCCAGAAAACTCACAGTAACCATGGTTAAGTTTTTGATGTTTTTTTTTTTTTGCACTGGATCCAATGAGGGTGGCGTTTCCAGCTCAGAGATTTGACTTGCTTGTAGGCTGGAACCCGACAGTTTTTCTTTCTCAAAAAATAGAAAATAAGACTTTTTCTGGTAGGATTTTTTTTATTTATTTGGGATAATCCAAGCTTCTGTTGAACTGAAGGCAACCATCCCAAAGGACTGTCTATTCATTTGAGATGGCTGCTGTAATACCGCTTGGCAAAAACATATATTTGTGTGATGGGTGAATGGGGAGCATTTAAAAAAAAGGTCTATTGGAATCAGAAAAATAAAAAAAATGTACTGCTGGGTGCAACTTATTTTCATTTTAGGATTAAATAAAGTTGCTGCAAAAGAATGAGCCAAGTTTCGAGTTCTCCAGAGCTCTGTGTTATCAGGGTGAGTGCCATATAGTGCGGTTTGAAACTGAATGATGTGGCCAGCATAGGCTCATATGATGCAATTGAACTTCATTGAACTGCACTATATTTGACATTGCATTGAACGAATCTACACTGCATTGAACTACATTATATGAGTCTACATTGCATGAACTGCATTATATGAGTTTACATTTTATTTAGCTGCATTATATGTCTACATTGCATGAATTGCATTATGTGAATCTACATTGCATTGAAGTACATTGTATGAGTCCACACTGCATTGAAATGCATTATAGCAGTTTGCACTGCATTGAAATGTTTTGTTTGATTCTACACTGTATTATATGAGTCTATGCTGCATTGAATGCCATTATATGAGTCAACACTGCATTGAAATACATTGTATGAGTCTACGCCACATTGGACTGTATTATATGACTCTACACTGCATTGTACTGCATTATATGAGCATTATATGAGTCTACACTACATTGAACTGCATTATATTAGTCCTCACTGCATTATATATGCCGACACTGCATTGGACTACATTATATGAGTCTAAACTGTATTTGATTGCATTATATGAGCATTATATGAGTCTACACTGCATTGAACTGCATTATATTAGTCCTCACTGCATTGTATGAGTTTACACTGCAATGGACAGCATTATATGAGTCTACACAGCATTGGACAGCATTATATGAGTCCTCACTGCATTATGAGTCTACACTGCATTGGACAGCATTATATGAGTCTACATGGCATTGCACTGCATTATATGAGCATTATATGAGTCTGCATGACATTGGACTGCATTGTATGAGTCTATACAGCATTAGACTGCATAATATGAGTCCTCACTGCATTATATGTGTTTATACTACACTAGCTGTCCCTTGCCATGCATTGCTGTGGCCCAGTCTGGTGATCTGGAAAATAAAATAATGACAAAATGTTGGTTTCTAAAATATGTAATTTCTTTATACTTGTGGGTAAATAGTATTTCTTGCTATTTCTTTGTCAGTGTTGATGTAGAGATTGTCTACTCTGGAACATGCAACATAGAATTGTCCTTCTTTAGGAGTCCCTTTCAAATCTATGATACTATATCTCTCTTTGTGTGAATCATATCTATCTATCTATATCAGAAATAAAATTTGAAGAAAACGGCACTCTCTAACTTGACACTTTCCAAAAGTCTTGGGCAAATGTCAGGAGGGCTTTGATTACATTTTCTTGCCCTGGTGAAGGAGTTGTACTGGGTGGCCTTAAGTATTTTCTGTTGGTCAGGGGGGTTATGTGTGGGAGGTTTGCCCCAATTCTGTCATTGGTGGGGTTCAGAATGTTCTTTGATTGTAGGTAAACTATAAATCCCAGTAACAACTCTCAAATGTCAAGGTCTATTTCCCCCAAACTCCATCTGTGTTCATATTTGGGCATATGGAAATATTTGTGCCAAGTTTGGTCCAGATCCATCATTGTTTGAGTCCACAGTGCTCTCTGGATGTAGGTGAACTACAACTCCCAAACTCAAGGTCAATGCCCACCAAACCCTTCTAGTGTTTTCTGCTGGTCATGGGAGTTCTGTGTACCACGTTTGGTTCAATTCCATCATTGGTGGAGTTCAGAATGCTCTTTGATTGTAAGTTAAATAGAAATCCCTGCAACTACAATTCCCAAATGACAAAATCAATTTTTTGAGTGATGGTCACTCCTTGGGTTAGTAGGTATCTTGTGGCCATAACTGGTGGCAATTCGTTCTGTGGTTTTTGAGTTATGTTAATCCCACAAACGAACATTACATTTTTATTTATATAGATTGAAATGTATTATATGAATCTACACTGCATGAAAATGCATTATATGAGTCTATACTGACCATAGAATGCAGTGCGGATGAGCCTGAAACTTCAGCTAAGGATGGAGAATTGCAACCTAGGTCCTCAAAGAAAAGGGGCAGTCAAAATGTGCCAAGGAAAGTAAACACAGCAAAGGTGTATTGTCGAAGGCTTTCATGGCTGGAATCACTGGGTTGTTTTAGGTTTTTTCGGGCTATATGGCCATGTTCTAGAGGCATTCTCTCCTGATGTTTTGCCTGCATCTATGGCAAGCATCCTCAGAGGTAGTGAGGTCATTATCTCACTACCTCTGAGGATGCTTGCCATAGATGCAGGCGAAACGTCAGGAGAGAATGCCTCTAGAACATGGCCATATAGCCTGAAAAAACCTAAAACGACACAGCCAAGGTGCTTTGCATCTTTCAGTTATTTCTGACCTATGGTGACCTTGAGGAGAACCTATCACAGGGTTTTCTTGGCAAGATTGGCTTAGAGGGAGTTCGCCTTCCTCTGAGGCTGAGAGAATGTGACTTGCCCAGGGTCACCAATTGGGTTTGCATGGCCAAGCATAGATTTGAATCCATGCTCCCCGAACATTCCTGCTGAATGTTTGACACAATAGTTGCTGGAGGACACTCGTCTCCTCATTGCCCAGGATGTAAAAATGAGCTTTGGGGTTTCTGTTTCTGGACCTGAAGATGGCCTAGCCATACACAGTTTACTGTATATACTCATGTAGAAGTCCAGGGTAGGTTTCATACCCAAAAATATGGGTTTTTATAGGACCCATGGATAAGACAAGGGTTATTCCACCGAGAGAGGAAAGCACGAATACAGTCTCAAAGGGTCACCTGCCCATGGAAGCCAACATTTTTCACCCAGGTATTGAAAAAAGCCAGAAGCAGCTCCACATCAAAGACGATGGAGAAGATATATGCTTCTTTGAGGTTCTACTGCATTGAATCAAACTCTTGCCTTTCACCACTTGCCTCTGAAATGCGTTAAGGCAGAGGACTCATGTTGACTTATGGATAAGTCAACCCAGGGATGAATTTTTGGCCAACATTTCTAGACTTATACATGAGTATATAAAGTACAGTACTTGCAACTCTCCAATTCCCAACTCCAATATGGAGATTTTGGATTTATTTTCATTTTATCCCAAACTGGTTGCATATCACACCATCTATTCCCATTGAAAAGAAGAGGAAGAGGAAGAACTGGTTGTTTGGGTCGGTTGGCAAGAGATGGAATTTCCTCTCCCCTCCGCAGGCTTCGGCAGATGTCAAAACACCCCGCGATGTAAACAGGCAAAACGATTAATTATTTCTTAAATGGTTGATCGAAATCTCTCCGCAATGAAAAGGACGGGGGGCTTCTTTCCCTTCCCTGTCAGGCCCATCTTGGCAATCTCCGCATCGTTCCTTCCAGCAAGTATCACATAGTTTAAGGAAACACTTGTACTTGTAGACTTCCCCCGGGAGAACAATGCAAGGCGGTATCCAGGCAAACATCCGTAAAATAACTTTGCCTCCCTTAGGGTTAGTAACGTCGCAATTATGACAGCCGTGGATAGGAGGGTGGGTGGATTTCATTTGATTGTGTTTGCTTTTTGCTGTCGGAGCCAACAAAATGTCAAGAGAACGGCGTGGGATTCTGGTGGCACACACTGCAGAAACAGACACAACTCGCAGCATAAGACAAAGTGGCTACTGAGAGTGCCTCTGCACTGTAGAATTAATGCAGTTCAATACCACTTTACTATAGCTCCATACTATGGAATCCTGGGAGTTATCACTGCCCTGAGTCCCTTCGGGGAGAGAAGTGAAATTAGAATAAATTGTTGTTGTTTTGCAAGGTCTTTAGCATTCTTTGTCAAAGAGGGCTAATGCATCACCAAACTACAAGTCCCAGGATCCCATAGCACTGAACGATGCCAGTTATAGTACAATGTAGATGCACCCCAGCTGAAACTAACAGCTGACATAGGACATGGTTTAGTCATTGCCCCCAGTGGCGCAATGGGTTAAACCCTTGTGTCGGCAGGATTGCTGACTGAAAATTTGGCAGTTCGAATCTGAGGAGTGGGGCGAGCTCCCGTCTGTCAGTTCCAGCTTCTCATATGGGGACAGGAGAGAAGCCTCCCACAGGATGGTAAAACACCTGGGTGTCCCCTAGGCAAAGTCCTTGCACCAGAAGCGATTTGCAGTTTCTCAAGTCATCCAGACACACAAAACAAGTCATTTTTTCATCATACTATGTACCTTTGTGTGTGTATATATATATATATATATACACACACACAGGCCCCAGAGCAAGGCATTCAGGGAACTTTACAAAATGTAAAATGAAATTCAAAAGTTTTTCAGGCTGTATCAGCAGTGACATTACACAGAGCGGCTTAGTTTCCTCTTCCCAGGCTCCATTGCAGCTTTTGCAGGCTGAGGAAGAGACGTTCAGGGTGCATCTATATTGCAGGATGAAGTCAGCTTGACCTCCCTGTAACTACTATGGCTCCATGCTATAGAATCCTGGGAGTTGTAGTTTGGAGAGGCACCAATACTTTTCAGCAGAAAAGGCTTAAGATGGCATTACTCCTGTGCTGGTACAGCTGTACCAGGAGCTCCAACTTCCTTTTCTTTCTTTCAGTGTTTGCATGTATTCCAATGTCCCATTCACTTTGCAATAAGGTGGCTTCCCTTGGTTTGCAATTATAGGGCCAATGACCCATCAATCATTGTTAAGTTTTTGGTTCTGCCCCTTTCCCCAGGGCTCTGGGAGGGAAAAGAGAGACTTCAGGCAGTCTTACAGTTTTGGAAACCCAGTTACAGGACGTGAGCTTTTGCCACCTGTAGAAAAGCTTCATTTCTCACAACATCCGGGGGAAATAGCCTTAAAGCTTCTAAGGAAAACAGTTTGACAGCACAACCCTTGTTGGAGTTATAGAAACAGCTCCACGTCATTCGTGGAAAAATTCCAAAAGGACTCCAGCTGGAAAATCTACTAAGTCTTGGCTGGTAGGTCTACTTGGGTAACCAGAAGCAATTGGAGCTGGGAGTAGGGCCCACACTAGCAGAGCCTAGAAAACAGATTGCCCCAGGGAGTGGTTAAAAAGGGGTTTTCCTCTTAAAGAAAAGAATCAGTTGAAGACCTAAGCAATAATAAATAACTTTGTTAAACTTTTTAAGCTCCTAAAAACTTTTGTATAGGAAAATCCTTAGAGCCTCTCAGCTGAGGCACCCCGGCTTCCCGCTGGGCACAAAGAGCATGTCCTGTTCAAAAGCCAATTGCTATAGGCTCAGCGCGCAACAGCACAACTCCAATGATTCAATGGGACAGAGACATCGCAGTCAAAGTGATGCCAAACTGCATTCATTCTACAGCGCAGATGCTCCATTTGTCCTATGCCAGCCCACACAATATACAGTAGAGTCACGCTTATCCAACCTTTGCTTATCCAACATTTTGTATTATCCAACGCAGTTTGTCTCCCGCCTGGATCCACAGCTTTTTCAATATATTGCAATGTTTTGGTGCTAAATTTGTAAATACAATAATTACCATATAACATTACCATATATTGAAATGCTTTTTCTATCAATTTGTTGTAAAATATGATATTTTGGTGCTTAATTTGTAAAATCATAATGTAATCTGATGTTTAATAGGCTTTTCCTTAATCCTTCCTTATTATCCAACATTTTCACTTATCCAACGTTCTGCTGGCCCGTTTATGTTGGATAAGCATGAGTTGTAGTTGCAGCTACAGCTGGCCCTCCACATACAAGGATTCTGCATTCACATGTTCCATCATCCAAGGCTTGAACATATTTTTAAAAATACAAAAGTCAAAGCTTAATTTGATATAAAGGATACCTTTTTACCATGCAGTTGTATATAATGGAACATAAGCATTCACACACTTTGGAATCTGTGTGGCATCCTGGAATCAAACCATATTGGATATTAAAATACTAACATTGTGGCTACTTTCCTCTCCAAAATTGTGTGAAATGTGGTTGTTTGTGGTTTTTAGGCTCCCATTTAGCTGTTTCCTCTCCACCTGCAAAAGAATGAAAAGTTAGTAAAAGTTTGGAGAACATAACTCTATACCAGGCATGGGCAAACTTTTCCTAACAGCCTCAGGCCCCTTCCTTTCCCCTCTTAGCCGCTTAAGTGGCCGAGGGGGAAAAGGAAAGGGCCTGAGGCTGTTAGGAATCGTGGGAGTTGAAGTCCAAAACATCTGGAGGGCCAAAGTTTGCCCATGCCTGCTCTATATGCAAGGCATGAAAAGAAAAAAAGAAGAATTGGCTGGGAAGAGCACAGAGTGTTGAAAAACAAAGCCAAGCGGCCATAAGAGCCACCCCAAATTGGTTCAGGCCAGATTTCCTTGAAGGGGAAGCTTTTGCATGCAGAGTTAACATTAGGCTAGAAGATTAAATTGACCTCCAGCGCAAGGAAGCGGCCTAGGCAGGCGAACCAAACGGAGCATATCAATGACACATCCCTGGAAGATTTCCCCCAGAATTTAGGCCGAATAATTAGTTTTGCCATTCCGGCCCAGTGGGGCTCCCTTTCTACCTTCCCCCGCTGTCCATCAGGGTTTTAAAAAAATCTCGTCGGCGCTTCTGAAGAGGAATTTCGAACGCTGGGCTCATGGGTCTCTCCCCACTCATGCCTGTGTAAGGCATTTCAATGCAAGCCTCATCCCCTTTGCATTGGGATGTGGAAAGTTTAAACGATTGCAGAGGGAGGGATTGGGGTTGGAACTGGCAGGTGTTCCATTTTGGCATTACAATGAGCTGGTTTTGGATAATCTAATTAATGGTGGCCAAAGACTGAGAAAGAAGACAAGGCGAAGAAATGAAAGAGTGGCCAGGATCCACCAGCAAATGGACATGGAAAGAATAATAATAATAATAATAATAATAATAATAATGCACTGCAGTAGCTCAGTGGGTTAAACTGCTAGCTGCAGAAAGCTTGCTGACTGGAAGGTTGGCAGTTCAAAACTGTGGGTCGGGGTGAGCTCCTGTTGTTAGCCCCAGCTTCTGCCAACCTAGCAGTTTGAAAACATGCAATGTTAGTAGATCAATAGGTAACACCTGGGCAGGAAGGTAAAAGATTCCCATGCAGCCATGCCAGCAAACTCAACCAGGAGTGTCTACGGACAACAGGCTCCTCAGCATGGAAAAATGGAACAAGAGCACCTCTCCATGGCCAGACTTGAACATCGCCTCCAGACACTGGAGATGGAAAGGGGAACCTTTGCCTTTGTTTGTATTGTTTGTCATTGTTGTTACGGTATAAAAGGCATTGAATGTTTGCCTTTATGTGTGTATACTCTAATCCACTCTGAGTCCCCTCGGGAAGATAGAGCAGAATATAAATAAGGTGCGGTATTATGTATTATTAGTAGCTTAGGTACCCAGTGATGCCCGGGTGAGATATTTTGTAATGAAAATATTAGAAATATTCATTGTTTGGTTTTGGATGTTATGGCTATCAATGGTCCCATTAGAAATAAACATGGCTCTCTGGATGTGGGATACACAAGGGTCTTTGGATGTGTCTGGACTACAGCTTCCATCAAACCCTGCTGAAACTCCACCAGTATTTAAAGTTGGTCATGATGCATATGTCTGCTACATTTAGTCCACTTGTGAGCACCCAATGCCCGATTGCCCCTTCCTCAGCAAAATCTTGCAAGTGGGAAAGTTTGACGGAACACACTGATTGAACCAACGTCTCTCACTGCCATGCTTTTTCTCCTCAAGTAGCTGTCAGTAGTAATCCCTCTCCTAATACGCTGAGATTGGCAGCAGGGGGAGGGGGGAATTTCTTTGCTGAGTTTTGCTGTGTTGTTCCTCCAACTTCCATTTGTTTGTTCAATTGCTTTCCAATTAATTTCAAATGTGTCACTCATGTGCCATTCATGGGGCAGGGAGGAGCACTCGGCACAGAGCCAAATGGCGCCAGAAGCAATGTACCTTATTGCGTAGGTAAAAGAATTCCTCAAATCTATGTCTGCATTTTGGAGTTTGATAGGCTTTCTGACCTTTGACATGTAGCCAAGCAGCATCACAGTGGGGTTAGAATGGCAAAAGAGATGAATGAGAATATTCAGACAAGCTAAGGGGGAGGGCATTTATACTGTAGAATTAATGCATTTTGGCTCCACCTTAAACTTTTTATTATTATTTATTTAAAACATTTATATTCTGTCTTTCTCACCCCAAAGGGGACTCAGGGCGGAGCACAGCATATATATGGCAAACATTCAATGCCGGGACAAGAATTCATTATATGCATACGTAAACACTAAAAACATTTATCTCAGTATTAAAATACACTGTTTAAAACCGTCTTGGTCATCTGCATCAAATCTAATTGGCACTGCTTTATTGCACTGTCCTGAAAGTTTGGTCCCACAGCCAAGTTTTTACCATCCTTCTGAAGGATAGGAGGGAGGGGGCTGATCTGATCTCACCATGAAGGGAGTTCCATAGCCAGGGGGCCATCACTGAGAAGGCCCTCTCTCTCGTCCCCACCCATTGCGCCTGTGACAATGGCAGGGTGGAGGGCAGGGCCTTCCCGGAAGATCTTAATCTCTGCAATGGCTCATAGGGGGAGATGCATTCAGACAGGTAAATTGGGCTGGGGCCATTTAGGGCTTTATATAGGCCAAAGCCAGCACTTTGAACTGTGCCTGGTAGCAAACTGGTAGCCAGTGGAGCTGGCGTAACATGGGAGTTGTATGCTCCTTGTATGCCGCCCCAGTTATTTACCGGGCTGCATCTTGTTGGACTATTTGAAGCTTCCGAGCAGTCTTCAAAGGCAACCCCATGTCGAGTGCATTGCAGTAGTCTATCCTGGATATACTGAGAGCGTGGACCACTATGGCCAAGTCTGACTTCCCAAGGTATGGAATCAATGCCATGGAATCCTCGGAGTTGTGGTTTTACAAGGTTTCATAAAGTTTCACAATGTTTTGTTTTACAAACCTCTGCCAAAGTGTGCTGGCGCCTCGCCAAATTCCAAATCTCAGGATTCTATTGCATTGAGCCAGAGCAGCCAAAGGGGTGTCAAACTGCATTAACATTTTAGAGTGTAAATGCACCCTATATTTAGATACTTGGCCCATTTCAGTTTCAGCAAGGGAGATGAACTACCAGGTTCTTTTGGTAATTCACAAATGAAAGCAAAAGGCTAGAGTGGGAGATCCTTCCATTCTGCTGGATACAGAACTGTTGTTAGGGGACTGAGTTCCTCATCTCTCATTTGAAAACACTGAAGACTTGGAACATGAGAGTTATGAGGCTGTAGAATGGAGAGAGCTAAGCCATTTTGACAGGTACATTGGATTTTCAAACAGGTAAGAGCTGACTCTCCACAAGGATGTTCGCCCCGCTGCAGAGAACGTATGAGGAACTCCCCATTCATTTCTGAGTGCCAAATTTGACCTTTCAAACTTGGAAAGCCTTGGCACCAAGGCACCTGAGAGATGCCCTCCAGGACTTTGGAATATTCCCCAAAGGCCTTGCTCTGTCTTCTTTGAAACAAGGCAGGAAGGTCAAAGAAGAGCCTCTTCCAAGACTTTTGAAGCTTGTGATGTTGCTTTGGAGTGTTGGGTAGATATTTTCCCTTTTCACCTGGGTGTTGATGGGATTCTTCACAAAATCAGATGCCACAATATACATCAATCTGATGCCATAATCACCTGACTGCTAATGTACCTGTGGCGTAGTCCAGACATCACTTCCCTATGGGTTGGCATCTACATATATGCTAACATATAATCTCTTGTTCCTTCTTATTTTAAATTAGTTTGGGGACCCTGTGGAGCCCTGGTTATTTGAAAAAGGCACTGTTTGTTTTGGGGTGTTAGGTAACATCCATTTGGTAATTTATAGCTCTTATTTCTTAGGAAAAAGCCAGTATTTCCTGTTGTTTTTAAATGAATGCTCCCATTAGAAAATGCAGTTCCCAAAATTGTGGACTAATCAATTCAAACCCCACCAGTATTCAAAGTTGGTCATGTTGGGTCTGTGGGTCATGTTTAGTGCAGATCCAATGTTGGCTGGGTTCAGCGCTCTCTGGATAAGGGTGAACTACAATTCCCATATGCCAAGGACAACCACTCCCAAACCCCACCTGTATGCAGAGTTTGCCATGTTAGGTCTGCATGTCAAGTTTGACATTGGCTGGGTTCAGTGCTTTCTGGATAAGGGTGAACTACAACTCTCAAAATCAAGGTCAATTCCTCCAAACCCCTGCAGTATGTCCAGTTGGTCATAGGACTTCTCCGTGCCAAGTTTGGTCCTGGTCCATTGTTGGTGGGGGTCACAGTATTGCTGGATGCAGGTGAACTATAACTCCCAAAATCAAGGTCCATTCCCAGAAACTCCTGCAGTATGTTCAGTTAATCATGGGGCTTCTCTCTGCCAGGTTTGGTCCCCGTCCATTGTCGGTGGGGGATCACAGTTTCTCTGCATGCAGGTGAACTATAACTCCCATCAAGGTCATTTTTCCCCAGACATCTCCAGTATGTTCTGTTGGTCATGGGGAGTCTGTGTGCCAAGTTTGGTCCAGGTTGGTAATGTGTGGGGGTCGCAGTAGTCTCTGGAAGTGAGTGAAGGTACTGCAAGTCCCATCATCTGAGGCAAGTTTGGTCCAGATCCATCATCAGTTGGGTTCACAGTGATCTCTAGATATAAGTCAACTACAACTCCTATAAATCATGATGAATTCTCCCCCAAACCACAATTCCTCTGTTTGCTGCATGCCATAGGAATGTGTAGGAAAGGGTTAAGGGAGAAGCAGTGGGCAAATTCCACAGTAATGGAGAGAGAAAGGAACACCGGGATGTGGAGCTCACTATAACCTGCAATGTCATAGCATGGAATGCTATTGGTGGCTCCTCAGCACTTTGGTTTATAGCTGTTTGTGGAGGTTGGAGGCTGTCTATGTAAGTGGACACCTCCTCCATATAAACACACACATTTTCACTTTTATTGTGTGTCTAGAAGATAATATTCATTAATGGTATGGATTCAACATGGCTGCAACCTCTGTCCAGGAATTTTTATTCCCTCCAAGTAAAAGCATTTCAGCATTTCAGCACTCTATAGTTTGCTCACTTGCCCCTACCGCTCCCCAACTGAAAGGTGAAACGTTTCAAACAATAAAAACCATCCTAGTAGAAAACGGCTCCGTCCTCTTTCTCTGCATGTGAGTGTATTAGAGACCTTTTTAAAAAATTGAGTCGTTTTTTTCTTCCTTCCTGACCTTCTCCTGCGGCTGTTTACTGCAGGCCTTGTGGAAATCTTCATGATTATTTCCCCCCTCTTTAATGGCTCTTTCCCCCTTTTCTTGGAAAAAGAAAAGAAAAGGAATAAACAGTCTTAATCTTCTGGGCAGGAAAAAGTGCACTGGACTGCATGTTTTCTAATAGAGTTGTTTTTTTGTTAATTCCTATCACAGCGGTGCCTTAATTAAAGATCGGGAAAATGAATCAACAGGTAACGGCGCTTTTGCAAAGATACAGTAAACACGAGTCCCCAACTTCCAAGGGATGGGAGTGGAAGGGCAGGGAGGGGAGGGGAGGAAGGAAGGGATGTCATATTCCCATCAAGATAATTAATGGTCTGCCGAGACAGGCAATTAAAGGTTGCAATAGCAATCGACAAGAGCGCTCCCTTTGTTTCCCAATTAAAACCCTTCCAAACTAATTAAAAAACATGGCTTTGTCGCACCATGCCATGGCTTCAAACTGGCACCGTAAAAAGAGGGGAGCTCAGGCAGAGAAGATAAATGCCACTAAGGAAACACATATATAATGGAAGAGCCATTTCTTTTGCCATCTTCGATGGGTGGTCGCCCATGAAATTGGAGGGAAAACAGGGTAACCATATGGGCAACCAATAAGGTGGCTGAGTTGTTGTAGGTTTTTCGGGCTGTATGGCCATGTTCTAGAAGCATTTTCTTTTGACATTTTGCCTGCATCTATGGCAGGCATCCTCAGAGGTTGTGAGGACCTCACAACCTCTGAGGATGCCTGCCATAGATGCAGGTGAAACATCAGGAGAGAATGCTTCTAGAACATGGGCATACAGCCTGAAAAACTTACAGCAACTCGGTGATTCCAGCCATGAAAGCCTTCGACAATATAACAAGGTGGCTATCCAAAAATATTTTCTCTTTCTCCATATTCCCCTTACCCTTATTTCCCCTTCTTTTTAGAATCATAGAAGAATAGAATTGGAAGAGATCCCAAGGGCCATCCAGTCCAACCCACTGCAATGCAGGAACACACAATCAAAGCACCCCTGAAAGATAGCCACCCAACCTATGCTTAAAAGCCTCCAAAGAAAGAGCCTCCATCAAACTACGAGACAGTGAGTTCCACTGTTGAACAGCTATCACTGTCAGAAGGTAATGTTCAGGTGGAATCTCCTTTCCTGTCTCCATTGAGATCTCATCTCCAAGGCAGCAGAAAGCTCCCTCTTCCTTATGGTATCCTTTCAAATACTTAAACATGTCTCTTATCTCTCCTTTCAACCTTCTCTTCTTCACGCTCAACAAACCCAGTTTTTAAGCTTCTCCTTAGAGAACATCACCGTCTCCTTCTTTTTCCTTCTTTTGGAATGAAATGGGATTTTTCCTCCTATTAAAAAAACACATTAACTTTGCAGAAGACCTCAAAAAATGGTTCAGTGAAACAGCAAGTCCCACAAAGCCGATTGTTTTGCCCAGATGTATCCATGGGGGCAATTATATAGCTAAACTTCTTTTTGTGAGTCACTCAGCTGTTTTGCTGGGAAGTCCTTGGCTACCTCCTTACAGCCAGATGCAAAACAGTTGCAGCAGTGCAGAGATCTTTTGTTGCCCTGATGCCATAGTTCCATGTCTGGTTACAGGGACATTGCTAGATCCTTCTCTGAGCCTGTGTTTTCTCCACAACATACACAATGGGATGGCTTCACTGGTTTTTTGAATAAGTGGGGTGTGGTAGCAGATTTGTGTGCAGGTATTGACACTGTGTTGAGAGATATCAAACCAACACAGTCTTCCACTTGCAGCAGCTGAAGTTATGCTGTATATAACTGCTAAGTATGTACAGCAACATTGTACATAGTAGTTATGCATTGCACATTTAACGAAAAACACCTAGATATGGGCTGCACATTGTTGCTAATGTTTATGGAGGTTATATTTTGCTGGTGTAGTGCATCTCCACACAAAGGTACAGACAGTGCCGGGTTTAGGACAAAAGAGGCCCTGTCCTAGTTAAGTTATGAGGCCTCTTACTTGGGCCCTGAAGGAGGTCAGCTCAGTAGGTGTTAGGTTTGTGCAATCTGGGTAAACCTTGACCAGTTTTGTGTCCTGGCTTTTGGTGGCCCCCCTGATCCATTTTTTGGAAGCCTCCTGAAATCAGGAATTCAGATATCTATTTTTGCTCTAGGGGCCAAAAGATCAGTTTTCTATCAGCCCATTATGGGAGGGGAATTCTTAGGCTCCCCTTCTCATCATTTTGGACATTTAAGCACTACTCTAGAGGAGAGGCGCTCAGCTGCAGGCAGTTTCACTCTTTAAGGAGGCTTCTTACCTGTTTCTTTTTCTAGAGGAGGCACTCAGCTGCAGGCAGGCATGCACACTTTCTGGGCCTGCATGCCACACACACTTTTCAAGACAAGGAGGCAAGTTTGCTTACTCCAGAGGAAGCACTTGGCTGCAGGCAGGCACACTAGCTTTCTGGGCCTTCATGTCACATGCCCTTTCCAAGATAAGGAAGCAAGTTTGCTCTAGAGGAAGCACTTGGTTGCAGGCAGGCGCACACTCTTTCTGGGCCTGCATAGCGCACACACACACTCTTTCCAAGGCAAGGTGGCTGCTCACGAAAAGCAGAGGAAGAGTCAGGATCGGCTCCCATTTCCTTTCATGTCAAACTGATTTTTGTACCAGGAGTGGGCTTCCCATTACATGCTCCCAAAGATGGTAGAGTTGCTGTGGGTACCAAAGGAAATGGGAACCACGCACGACCCTTGTAGGCCTACACTGCTTGTTTTGTGGCAAACTCCCATATTCTATCAACTCTATCATTATGTCTAGAATTGCTCAAAATTGAACACCTTCAAATTTAGAATGGCATCACATTTTTTTTCAGGAAGATGGCCCTCACACCTAAGCACAATGCTAAACCCGGCCCTGGGTACAGGTTGAGTATCCCTTATCTGGAATTTGGAAATCTGAAATGCAACCAGCCCTTTGATGATTCGTGGATTTGATTAATATGGTCCCACTAGAGAACTCAAAGTCATGCAGTGTGATTCTATGGCCAACTTCCACTGGAGGTTGGTACTAGAGCTGACCTTTCCAACCATTTCCCGTTGGTGATACACTTTTTAGATATGGATAATTTTGCAACGCAGTCACTCAGAGGTTAAACCAGCCCTCAATAAGAGATACGGATGCATACATAAATCATAATAGTGAAATGTATGGGGATATAATATATCTCATGAAAATCTTTCTTTTAATTTTTAAAGAAATCATGATTTCTTTCACCAATGTGTCATGACACACAGTCTGGAAAGCTCTGCACTAGACAGTCAACACTTCTCTAGATATTTCTAGTTCTTCTAGTGCAGTTCTATGGCCAACTTCCAATAGAGGTTGACTTTACCATCATGCTGGAGCTTTGCATTTTGACTTGCCATCTTCACAATATCTCTTGCAAATGCAGATATCCCAAAATCTGAAATAAAGACTCCCAAATCGCAAACACTTCTGGTCCCAAGCGTTTTGGATCGGGGAGGCTCGGGTCTTGCAGCCTCCGATTCTGTGTTGCTCCTTGAATCATAAGAAATGCAGCCTTGTCCCAGCTTCCAAGCACGAGATGAATTGGAAGGGTGAAACCCAGGTGGCTTGTTTACACTCGTTCCCTGAGCTAACAGACTCACTTTCGAAAATAACCACATTTTTCATCCTGATAAATTGATAACAACGGATGGCAAGACACTTCCTTCTTCAATGGCCAGGTCTCCCGGGGTTGCGAACCCATAGTTCTTTTCCCCTTCTTCTTTTCCTGAAGTATTCAATTCCAAAGTGCAACCAAGTGCCATATAACTTGTAAAAGTTACTGCAGCCCTATACTGACAGATTAGAAATATTGGGAACTAGTCTGGGCTCCTTTTGATCTATGATTTATTGATGCGCAGAATGAAATATTCATTAAAACAGACTGCTGTTTCACGTTGATTCGTCATGTTTTTAATTCATGTTTTAACACATTAATAAAACTGACACCATTCATTATTTTTTTCTCCAAAATGCCAGGCATATTGGAGAGGTAGAGGGAAAAAATTGGCGGCAGTGGGACTGGAGAGGGGGAAGGACGGAAGATGATGCTTCATGTTTGATATTAAAATAGTGGGAGGAATTCATTGACAGAAAGGTTCATCTGCATGCACTGATATTCCATATTCTGCAATGACAGGCTTCCCTTGCTAAACCTCTGTGCAAGAATGCGATTGAAAGATCCTCAATTTGGAAACCGCAATGTTTTAAGAAACAGTTGTCAAACTCAAGGCCTACAGAGCAAATCTGGGCCACTGTATCATTTTATGTGGCCCTCCAGGTGCTGTATCTCTTACAATTAGACATCATGACTAGAGCCGATGGTGGGAGTTGTGATGCGGTAACATCTGGAAGGCCACAATTTGCTCTGCTTAGTCAGGAGAATGGGGCTTGGATTTAGATTTAAGACTTGTGGATAAAATGCTTGACTTTAAACTGTCCTAGAACCTTTCTACAATCTCTGAGTCACAAGTGCTGTTGGGTTGCAATTCCCATTATCCCCAGTCTGCATGGTGGATAATCAAAATCGACCAGAGTCATTGTTCAATAACAACTGGAAAAAACTAAAGATCACTGATCTCTATGTAAAAAAACAAAACAAAAACATATAGTTGGCCCTCTGTATTTCATAGAATCATAGAGTTGGAAGAGACCTCTGTCAAGTTAAGACGCAACTTGACAGAAGCAAAATGCTAGATCCACCAGACACAGCTCTGTAAATCAAGGACTCTGGAGATTTTGGTTACAAAAGAAAACTCAGTTTGCTAAGCACAGAAAAACACGTCCATCTACAACGAGCGACACAGAGGAAGAGACAGGAAAATCGAAAATCAAAACAGAACTTTGCAGCTGTTAATCTTCTTGCTCCAAGCAGCAACTCCCTAGAAGTTCTCAGCAGAAGAGAGCTTATCTTAAGGTCACTTAATCACAGCCTCAACATAAACATTTCAGTACAGCATTTCCATTCTCAGTGGCATCCATATTTGTTACACAAGAATTACATTTAAAACTCATACACATAATACATATAATACCTCGATAAATCCTGACAACCTCATGGGCCATCTAGTCCAACTCCCTGCCAAGAAGCAGGAAAACCACATCCAAAGCATCCCCAATAGATGGCCATCCATCCTCTGTTTAAAAGCCTCCAAAGAAGGAGCCTCCACCACTTTCCGGGGCAGAGAGTTCCACTGCTGAACAGCTCTCACAGTCAGGAAGTTCTTCCTCAT
Source organism: Anolis sagrei (assembly GCF_037176765.1). Classification (NCBI taxonomy): domain Eukaryota; kingdom Metazoa; phylum Chordata; class Lepidosauria; order Squamata; family Anolidae; genus Anolis; species Anolis sagrei. Next base: position 18,810,034 of record NC_090035.1, on the reverse strand, counting down.
GTTCAGATGGAATCTCCTTTCTTGTAGTTTGAAGCCATTGTTCCGTGTCCTAGTTTCCAGGGCAGCAGAAAACAACATTGCTCCCTCCTCCCTATGACTTCCTCTCACATATTTATACATGGCTATCATATCTCCTCTGTCCAATGGCCCTTTGAAAGCAACCATAAAAGGTTCGGGCCCTGTCTGTCTTCGCGACCTCCTCTCCCCCCCCATATCCCTGCACGAGTGTTAAGATCTGCTGGGAGGCCTTCCTTGTGGTCCCACCACTGTCACAAGTGTGGTTGGTGGGGAAGGTTCTATTTCTGTTCCTTTTAAATGAATCTGTAAAGATGAAGATTTGAGATTCGAGATGAAAAGAACTTGAACCATGTGGAAAATGAAACAAATGGTTTCCCCCATCCTTATCCTGGGATCTTCAGCATTTCCATAGTGTGCCTCTGAAAATTCCTTCTTAGGCTATGTCCCCATCCTACAAGGACTTCCCAACCTTTAGGAAGTCTTGCTCATGTTGGCTGAAGGATTCTGGAAGTTGCAGTTAAAAAAAGACAACACCCACAAGTACTGCAAGAGCCAAGGGCGGCGTATTTCTAAGCCTTAGAGCTGCTAGCTGGCTGCATCAGATAATTTAAGAACTCAACTTTTCCGTATTGATTTATTTCATGGTAAAATTGCATTTTGGTTGACCTTTAAAACAGAGCAATCCATGGTTCAATTATTCTCCAAACCTTTGCCACGGCATTAATTGAGGAACATCCTCTTCATGTCTTTTTAGCAGCTGAGGTCGCTCGACTCTTTCTCCTTGATAATTGAGATGCTGTTTTATAAACTCCGCAATAACCCTCCCAGAGTGACAGTATCCTTGAAGACCTTGGGTGCACCTACACAGCAGAATTAATGCAGTTTGGTACTACTTTAACTGCCATGGAATCCTATGCATTGCAGTTTTGCAAGGTCTTCGGTCTTCTGCACAGTGTAGATGTTTTCCTTGTTCCTCTCATTGTTACAGATATTAGAAAAAGATCCTTCTTGGGATTGCTGTTCTACAGAGACACTTGCTGGAACACCTCAGCAAGCGAGAGTCCAAAAGTGGCAGGCTGAAACCCAGAATCTCAATCAATGGCTGATACCAAATGAGAGACTCTCTCCTGGGCATACAGAAACCAGGCGACTTGGAAGGCACTGAACAGACTGTGCTCTGGCACCACGAGATGTAGAGTCAACCTTAAGAAATGGAGCTACAAAGTGGAATCCACAACATGCGAGTGTGGAGAAGAGCAAACCACAGACCACCTGCTGCAGTGCAACCTGAGCCCTGCCACATGTACAATGGAGGACCTTCGTACAGCAACACCAGAGGCACTCCAAGTGGCCAGCTACTGGTAAAAGGACATTTAATAGAATGCCAAGTTTGCAAACTTTGTGGGTTTTTGTTTGTTTTTAAAAAAATGCAATACAGGAATATTGCATTCAAAGCACCCCTGACAGATGGCCATCCAGCCTCTGTTTTAAAGCCTCCAAAGAAGGAGCCTCCACCACACCCCGGGGCAGAGAGTTCCACTGCTGAACAGCTCTCACAGTCAGGAAGTTCTTCCTCATGTTCAGATGGAATCTCCTTTCTTGTAGTTTGAAGCCATTGTTCCTTGTCCTAATCTCCATGGAAGCAGTAAACAAGCTTGCTTCCTCCTCTCTGTGTCTTCCTCTCACATATTTATACATGGCTATCATACTTCCTCTCATCCTTCTCTTCAGCTCCTAGAAGTCTCAATTGCCTTGGCCAATGACCAGGGTTTCTAGGGAGCTGAAGCCCAGTTTAACCCCATTCTACCATGAAGGAATATCCCACCCAAGTGCTCCTGACAGAAGCTCTAGATAAATGCAAGGTACTCCACTTAGGCAGAAAAAAATGGAATGCAAAGATACAGAATGAGAGATGATGCCTGGCTCAACAGTACATGTGAAAAAGATCTTGGAGTCCTTGTGGAGAGGAAGGTAAACATGAGCCAACAATGCGATGCAGCAGCTAAAAAAGTCAATGGGATTTTGGCTTGCATAGATAGGGGTATAGTGTCTAGACCCAGGGAAGCCATGCTATCTCTCTATTCTGCCTTGGTCGGACCATACCTAGAATCACACTATGCCCAATTCTGGGCACCACAATTTAAGGGAGATGTTACAAGCTGGGATGTGTTCAGAGGAGGGTGACTAAAATATTCAAGGTTCTGGAGAACAGGCCCTATGAGGAGCAGCTTAAAGAGCTGGGCATATTTAGATTCTAGAAGAGAATGATGAGAGAGACATGATGAGCACCATGTATAAATATGTGAGGGAAAGTCATAGAGAGGAGGAAGTAAGCTTGTTTTCTGCTGCCCTGGAGACTAGGACGCAATGGAACAATGGCTTCAAACTACAGGAAAGAAATGAAGTTCCACCTGAACATTGGGAAGAATTTCCTAACTGTAAGTGATGTTCAGCAGTGGAACTCTCTGTCTCAGAGTGTGGTGGAAGCTCCTTCCTTGGTGGCTTTTTTGCAGAGGCTGGATGGCCATCTGTTGGGAGTGCTTTGAATGCGATTTTCCTGTTTCTTGGTGGGGGTTGGACTGGATGGCCCATGAGGTCTCTTCCAACTTTATGATTTTATGATTCTATTCTATGATGGCCATTCACCCAACAGGGAAGGTGAATCCACCAGATTCCCTGACAGCGGCAGATTCCACTCTTGAACAGTTCCGACCATCTGGAAGTTCTTGCCAATATTCAGATGGAATCTCTTTTCCTGCAATTTGAAATCATAACTCCATTGTGTCCTAGTCTCTGGAGCCACAGAAAACAAGTTGGCACCATCTTCAATGATGATGATGATGATGATAATAATAACTTTATTTTTGTACCCCATCTCCATCTCCCTGAAGGGACTCGTGGCAGCTTACAAGGGGCCAAGCCTAATCAATAGAACATAATTTCAACAAATTAAACATCGCTCTTATGGCCTTCCTTAGTTTTGACTTACAGCAATCAATCAATCAATCAATCAATTGATTGACTTACAGCAACCCTATGGAGACCCACTTTGTATAGATCTTTTCTGATAATATCTATGGTGCATTACCAAATCCACATTCTCATTGAATACTAGAGTTGGAGGGGATCTTTGAGGTCATCCAGTCCAACCCCTTCTTCATTGCATGATTCCATAATCTAAGCATTCCCAGGAGATGGCCATCCAACCTCAGAGACAGAGATTCCATTACACTCTGAAGCAGCCTATTCCACTTCAAGCAGCTTACCACCAGGAAGTCCTTCCAAATGTTAGATGGCTTCCATTTTTGTGCTGGAGGAAAAGTGACCTCCAATCCATCCAGGTAAAAAGAGTGAGTGCAAACAGGAGCCTTCTGTGGACAGCTCTGCCTCTTGTTTTTATCAGCACACCAGGGAACGTGGTTAGAGGGGGATAAGTTATGCGCTGTGGGTTTAAGACTTAATGAGAACGCGAAGCTAAATTATGGAATTTTGCAATGCAAATGATTTTTGGAGTACAAATTCTTCATTTCGGGATGCGAAGGCCTCATAAAAAATGTCAATGGCTTATGAATTAGGCCATTAGCATGCAATTTGTGATGTGGGAGCTACCGGAGCTCCGTGCAATGAGGCACCACTGGGCTGTCTTTCCATTTTAACAAATTGGATTTGCCGAGAACTTCAGACGAAAGAGTCAGCCGCTCCGTAAAAAGCTTAATCATCACCCTTGGTGGCGGATGCCATGGAGAACTTTGCAATGGCAGTGCCAAGGTAGTGTTCAGAAGGGGCAGGAGCCCACTGGGTGACCTTCTAGGAAGACAGGACCAAGATTTCTTCTTGAGTAGGGACTGGATCCTTGGAACACTAGCTGAACACTCAAAGCATTGCACCATTGCTAATTCTGACTTATAGCAACCATATTAATAGGGTCTCCTATTGAAATGTCCTTTTCTTCCTCTGAGACTGAGAGAGTGGACTTGATCAAGGTCACCTTGTTATATGTTCCTCTGAGATGTCAAAAGGGCAAGAGTGTTCTCCAGATGTTGAGAGCAGTACCCATGTCAGCATTGAAACTGACCTTGATCCCCTTTGGAACATCTCTCTGTTTTGGTTTTCTCTGTTATAGGTTGATTCCTAATTTATTTATTTACAGTATTTATTAGGCCTGGGCGGTTTCGTTCGTTAATTTTGTAATTCGTTAAATATTCGTTAATTTTAGCAATTACAAAACGATTACAAAACTTATTTTTAAACCCGGAAGTGTTTTTAAATATCGAAACGGCATGCGCCAAATATTTTTGTATTTCCGTCCATTTCGGAAATACGTAAGATGGCTATGCTTGCTGGGAGCTCTCCTCTCTCTCCTCTCCTTAGCCAGTCAGAGCCTGAAAAAGGAGGAGGAGGAGGAGGAGGAGAGGGTGGGGAAGGTGCCGGCTGAGCAAGCGAGCGAGAGGGCGAGTGACCCTCAGCGGGAAGGCGGCCCGTCCCTCCTTCCTCACCTTTGCGGTGGGTGTGCTTCGTTCTCCCAATTCCGCACTGAAACCTTAGCGGAGGGCTGGGCTAGATGGCCTTTGGGGAGCCCTTCTCCCAATTTCGCATTGAGACCATAGCAGAGGGCGGGACTAGATGGCCTTTGGGGAGCCCCTTCTCCCAATTCCATACTGAAACCTTAGCTTCGGAGGAGCCGCGCTTGAGGGCCCACCAGAGTGAGTGCCTGCCTTCCCTCCTTAATAATAATTTCTCCTCCCTATTCTACTAAATTAATAATTAAATTAAAAAAATATTGAAAAAATATTGAAAAAAAAGAGAGCGCCATCTTTACAAAATGTTTTGTAAATATTAACGAAATTTCGTAAATACCGAACTTTTTTAAGGGAAAATTTTGTAATTATTTTAAATATCGAAACAAAAAAAAACCCCAAATACAAATCGATTTTAGAAACAAATTTTTGCGTTGTTACCCAGGCCTAGTATTTATACATCGCCTTTCGCACCCCTGGGGGGACTCAAAGCAGTTTACACATAAATAATGGCAAGATTCAATGCCTTACGTTGGGCCAATACGGTGCCAATACAAAATATTACAATAGTAAAACCACAATTAAACATAAATCACAATTAAAACAATACATCAACAAGCATTGAAACAATAAAACAATCTTATCAGTCGAATTGCTGTTCCAGTCAATGTCCCTCTAAAATGCTTCATAATCTACTGTCCGAATGCCTGGTCCCAGAACCATGATTTTAATTTTTTTCTAAAAACCAAGAGGGAGGGAGCGGATCTTACCTCATTTGGGAGTGTGTTCCATAGGCGGGGGCCACAGCCGAGAAGGCCTCGTCTCTTGTCCCCGCCAGACGCATTTGTGCTGTTGACGGAAGCGAGAGCAGGGCCTCCCCGGATGATCTTAGATTATGAGGTGGAACGTAGGGGTGAATGCGTTTGGACAAGTAAGCTGGGCCAGAACCGTATAGAGCTTTATAGGTCAAAACCAGCACTTTGAATTGGGCTCGGAGATGGATGGGCAGCCAGTGGAGCTGGCATAGCAGGGGGGTGGTATGCTCCCTGTATGTCGCCCCGGTCAGTAATCTGGCTGCCGCCGATTGGACTAGCTGAAGTTTCTGAACTGTCTTCAAAGGCAGCCACATGTAGAGCATGTTACAGTAATCTATTCGGGATGTAACCAGAGCATGGACCGCCATGGCCAGATGAGACTTCCCAAGGTATGGGCGTAGCTGATGCATGAGTTTTAACTGTGCAAAAGCTCCCCTGGCCACCACCGAAACCTGGGGTTTCAGGCTCAGTGATGAATCCAGGATCACTCTTAAGGCGCGAACCTGCGTCTTTGGGGAAGTGTAACCCCATCCAACACAGGCTGTAACCCTATGCCCTGTTCAGCCTTTCAACTGACCAGGAGGACCTCTGTCTTGTCTGGATTCATTTTCAATTTGTTAGCCCTCATCCAATCCGACACAGCAGCTAAGCACAGGTTCAAGGTCTGAACAGCCTCCTTAGTAACAGGTGGGAAGGAGTGACAGATTTGGATGTCATCTACGTACAGATAACACCTTACTCCGAAACTCTGGATGATCTCCCCCAGTGGCTTCATGTAGATGTTAAATAACATTGGGGATAGTACTGAACCCTAAGGGACTCCACAAGACGACGGTTGTGGAGTCGAACAGGTGTAACCCAGTAACACCTTCTGAGACCGACCCTCCAGGAAGGACTGCAGCCACTGCAGAGCAGTACATCCAAATCCCATTTCTGCAAGGCATCCCAGAGGGATACCATGGTCAACGGTATTGAAGGCCGCTGAGAGGTTCAGCAGAACCACTCCCTCTGTCTAGATCCCGGTGTAGATCATCTACTAAGGCAACCAAGGCTGTTTCACTGCCATGTCCCATCCTAAAGCCAGACTGTGCTGGATCTAGATAATCAGTGTCTACCAAGAACCCCATGGAGTTGCGAGGCCACCACATGTTCCATGACTTTGCCCAAGTAGGGAAGATTGGAAACTGGCCGATAGTTGACGAATTGAGTGGGGTCCAGTGATGGTTTTTTCAACAGTGGCTTTATAACAGCCTGTTTAGGCTAGCTGGAACCTTGCCCTCCTGTAAGGAGGCATTAAACACCACCGTAACCCACTCTGCCAAACCCCCTCTGACTTCTTTTATCAGCCAGGACTGGCAGGGGTCTAGGATGCATGTGGTAGGCCTCTCCTCTCCAAGGATCTTGTCCACATCCTCGAGTTGAACCAATTGAAATGAATCCATTAAAACCGGACAAGTAGATGTTCATGTTACATCCTCAGAGACTGCTGTTAACATGGCGTTGAAGTCAGAACAGATCAGTGCAACTTTATTTGCAAAGAACCGAGCAAATGCTTCACAGCGAAGTATTCTTGACCTCAGGACTGTGAATGACCCATGTGTCTTCTCTTTATTTCTCCTCCAAGTAAATTATTATATGCCCCAGGTTACAGTGGCAGATATTTGAACCCTAGTCTCCTAGGAGTTGGACCCTGACTCCAAAGTTGTATCTACACTGGAACATTAGAGCAGTTTGACCTACCATGGCTCAATGCTATGGACTTCTGACATTCATCATTGTTGCAGATCTTTACCTTCTACTGTCAAATAGCTCTGATGTAATGACAACCCCCTGGATACTATAAGATGGAGCTATGGCTGTTAAAATGATGTCAAACTACAATGTGGAGGAGAGTCTGGTGTCATCTTAGAGCACCTCCCAGAATGCTGGTGCTTTGGTGTCACCTTGGCACCTTTTCTCCTTGTTTCTGGAATCAACTGATGAATTGAGCACCTTCAAGTCATTCCTAACCTATAGGGACCCTAAGGCACATATGTCAATTGCAAGGGTCATGGGCCAAATTTGGCCCATCATTTCATTTTCAATGCCAGGGCATCATAGTTACATTTCTACAATCTACATCACACTGGCAATGAAGATCTGCATAGTCAAGGCAATGGTATTCCGTGTAGTAACCAATGGATGTGAGAGCTGGACCATAAGGAAGGCTGAGCAAAGGAAGATAGATGCTTTTGAACTGGGGTGTTGGAGGAAAATTCTGAGAGTACCTTGGACCGTGAGAAGAGCAAACCAGTCCATACGCCAGGAAATAAAGCCTGACTGCTCACTGGAGGGTAGGATAGTAGAGGCAAAGATGAAATACTTTGGCCACATCATGAGAAGACAGAAAAGCTTGGAGAAGACAATATTGATGGGGAAAATGGAAGGAAAAAGGAAGAGGGGCCAACCAAGGGCAAGATGGATGGATGGTATCCTTGAAGTGACTGGCTTGACCTTGAAGGAACTGGGGGTGGCCACAGCCAACAGGGAGTTCTGGCATGGGCTGGTCCAGGAGGTCACGAAAAGTCAGAAGTGACTCAATGAATAAACAACAACAATTACAAATTGCTCTTTGAAGGCAACCATAAGACTGATGTGGCCCTCTGTGAAAATGGGTTTGACAGCCCTGCTGTGAATGGTACCTATTGTAGGGCTTTCTTTGCAAAATGTGTCCAGATGGCTTCCTCTGAGGCCAAGAGAGCATGCCTTGCTCAAGGGCACCCGGGTGTTTTGATGGAATCCTGGCTCTTCAGAGTTTGTAGAACAACATTCAAATAGCTGAGCCACCAGGACCACAGATATTTCCAAATCTGATTGTGTTTCTTGGGCCAGGCTGTGAATGCAATCGTATGGGAGGAAGCAGTTAATGTACAAAGAAAACTGAGCAATCGGGGTTCTTTCTCCACCGCCATGCAGTTAATTTCCCATATCAATCACTGCTGTGGGTCCAACAGGCGACTCAAAAGAGACTATGAGGTCCTCTGTCACACCGACGAGCGTCTTTTAGCCTCCCATGGTGTTTAATGCCTAGTGTACGCCCACAGCGCTAAGCCCCTTTTAAAAGCCGGTCCTGGGGGAACGTCCCTTGATTCCAGCCACTCAGCAAAGGATTAGTAGATCATTCTCCACATAAGCTAATTGAACACCTGGGGCTCCAAACAAGAGGAGGAGGGAAAAAAATGAAATAGACCCTCTCCACTTAACAGAAAATAATCTCTTTCTCTGAGCCTTAAGTTGGTGGAATAGGTTAAAGGACGAGAGCAGCTGCTGCCCCCCAAGAGACGGCGGCAATTGCTTTTGCAAAAGGGTTGAATACACACACACACACACGCAGACACAGACTCCTGGGAGCCATCACAAATTGGCACTGGCTTGCTGCATTCAGTGCCAATGTTTAGAATAGAGGCACAAGGTCAGAAGCTGCTACCACTGTTGTTGACTAACCTGAAACTAACCCAACCTAACCTGAGCTAATAAATCAATTTGGTGGTGGTGCAACAGTGGATCTCCCCCCCCCCCTTCCTTTTCTTCCCTTTCCTTCTTCTTCTGTTCTTCCTCCTTTCTTCTTCTAATGGTTTCACCCAACTTGAGTAAACAAACCAAGCTTGACTCTGAATTTGTTGGTGGTGAAACTGTGGGTCTCCTTTTCTTTCTTGTTCTTCTGTTTCTCCTCCTCCTTGTCCTCTTTGTCTTCCTCCTCTTCCTTTTTCTTTTTCTGCCTCAATTTCTTCTTGGTCTTCTTCTTCATCAGTTTCACCCAGCTTGAACAAAGAAACAACCCAAATCTTGCTTTGAGTTTGTTGTTTGTGCAAAGTGGATTTTCTCCACTTTCTTCTTCAGTCCATCTCCTCCCCCTCCCTCCCTCCTCCCCCTCCCCCTCTTCTTCATCTTCATCTTCTCCTCCATCTTCTCCTCCTTTTGCCTTCTTATTTGTTTCACCAAACCTGAACCAACAAACTAACCTTGACCTTGAGTTTGTTGTTTGTGAAACAGTTGATGCTCTTCTTATACTCTTTCACCTCCCCTCTCTCCTTTTTTCCCCTCATCTTCTTTCTTCTTTTTCAATTCATCCTCCTCCTTTTTCTTCTTCATCTCCATCTCCTGTTCCTTTTGGTTTCAGAGTTGTTACTGAATTCAGGTCTGGACCACCAGTTATTTGGACTCGAACCACACATCTTAGGATCAGTGAAACTCTGTTGGAGAATGTGTTACATTCCAAGAAGGGTCAGTTTTTAGAACTATTCTATCGTTGTTGACATCGTTGTGTGCCTTTCTGACCTATGAAGACCCCAAGGTGACCCTACCAGTGTGATTTTTGGGTGATATTGTTCAGAAGAGGCATGTCTCTGAGGCTGAGAGTGTGTGACTTGTCCAAGGTCATCCAATAACCCAGTAGAGATGCCAACTCTGATCTCCAGAGTCCAACTCTCAAACCACTCTGCCATACAGTAATAGCAAATAATAGATATTGTGATATTTATTGTGTGTATTATTAGCCCCAGTCGCTTGGTTTTTATTGACTGTGTAGTTTTGATTCCACCAATGATTTGGATGCCATCCAAGAACTGAGGCATATATTGTCAAGTATGACATGGCATATTTTGAAAAGTGTCACCTTTTTCTAGCTGGGCTCTTGTGATCCCATCTATGACAATTTCATTCAGATGTTTTGTCAAGCCCATTGGGAATTGCTCTCAGAGGACACATTATCAACTGGCTGTTTTCATTTCCCAGAGGGGCTGAATCTCAGCATATCAGTTTCCATATTTCATCATCCTCTCCTTCTTTCTGAGTCTGCTGTCCCTAGCAATTGCCACATCTCTAACCCAAACTTTTGCTTCATCAGCCACAGTTCGATTTTCTAGGTTATGTTTCAATTCCTGGCAGTGCTGTTGCACACATGGGGCTGTTGAATATTGCACATGAAAAAGGTGCATTGAGCATGATGAGAATTAATTCCATTTTCCTTTGCATGCTTTATGGGCTGGTGTTGAAATTCCTTTAAGGGACTTGTAGGCATACTTCCATATAACAGTTCTCTTGTCAATCTTCATGAAAAGGATTTTTACTGTATTTCCAAATGTGATTTCTGGGAAGAAAGAAGAATCTAGAATCCTTCTACACTATAGAATTAATGTGATTAGATTGGCACCACTTTAACTACCATGCTAGAGAGGAATGGGAGTTGTAGTTTTACAAGGTCTTTAGCCTTCTATGACTAAGTGCTGGTGCCTCACTAAACTAGAGCTCCTATGTCAGCTAAAGTGGTGTCAAACTGCATTAATTCTTCAATATAGATGCACCCATAAATCTGAAAAGTGGATGAAAGCTACTTGCAAGAATTTACATGTGTATTTTATTTATTTATTTATTTATTTATTTATTTATTTATTTATTATTCGAACTTATATGCCGCCACTCCCCTGGGGCTCGGAGCGGCTTACAAGAACAGGCTAAAATCTAACACAATTTAAAAACAATTTAAAACAATTTAAAAACAGCAATAGCAAAAACCAAAGGCCTGTCGAAACAGATATGTCTTACATGCCCTGTGGAAAGCTGATAAGTCCTGCAAGGCACGGACTTCAGGTGGCAGAGTATTCCAGAGAGATGGTGCCACTGCTGTAAAGGCTCTGTGTCTGGTTGCTGTTGGACGCAAGGTCTTGACACTGGGAATTTCCAATAGATCTTGATCCTCAGAATGGAGGGATCTCTGGGGTTGGTAGGGGGTGAGGCAGTCCCTCAGGTACATTGGCCCCAGACCATGCAAGGCCTTAAAGGTAAGTACCATCACTTTGAAAGTGATCCAGTGCTCCATTGGTAACCAATGCAGCTGCAGTAAGATTGGTGTTATGTGGCATCTCATTGGAATTCCCGCAAGAAGCCGAACAGCTGCATTTTGTACCAACTTGAGCTTCCGGATCACCGACAGAGGAAGGCCAATGTAGAGGGCGTTACAGTAGTCCAGTCTTGAGATGACCTGGATCACAGTAGCTAGGTTGTCCCTGGACAGGTAGGGGGCCAGCCGTCTAGCCTGCCGCAGATGAAAGAAGGCGGTTCTGCTAATGGCGGAGACCTGGGCCTCCATCATCAGCAGAGGGTCCAAAAGGACTCCCAGACTCTTTACCAATTATGACGGGCGTAGCGCCTCGCCATCCAGGGTAGGCAGCTGGATATCCCCACTGCCTGGTTGACCCAGCCATAGGATCTCTGTCTTTGCTGGATTCACTCTCAACCTGCTGGCACGCAGCCATCCAGCAACGGCCTCGAGGCACTGATGGAGATAATCGGGTACATTTTGCTGCATGGAGATAGATATAATCACTCACACATTTCTGTAAGATCATTCAGACATAAACAGCACAAGATATCATAATCAGAAAAGGTTGACAACTCTAGAACCTGTCCTGTTCTTTCAAGCAGGTATAAGAAGCAGTATAGTTCACTGTAGACCAGGTATGGGCAAACTTCAGCCCTCCAGGTGTTTTGGACTTCAACTCCCACAATTCCTAACAGCCGGTAAGCTGTTAGGAATTGTGGGAGTTGGAGTCCAAAACACCTGGAGGGCTGAAGTTTGCCCATGCCTGCTGTGTACAGATATCCAACTTTAAAAATGGGCATGCTGGAAACTTTTAAAAAATCTTTGAGGACTTTTTCTCCCCAAATACCCTTGAGTCTCTCCAAAAATAATCAGAGGACTTTACAAAACTCAGTCCATTGTCTTAGCCTCAGTGGGTGTCTACAACAGAAAAATGCTCACCTTTTGCTTTGACCGAGATTGCAAATGAAGGAGGAGGCGATTACAGATACTTTGGAGAGGCAACAGTCGACGCGAAATGTCTCCGGATGACATGCCGTGATATACGATTCGTAGGTTTGTGTTTGATGAAACTGCGCCTTGATGGCTGTGTGTTATTTCTGACTTGCATTTCTGACAAATTGATCCCCCCTTGAGGTTTTTTTTCCTCATGTGATGGGAGGAAAAAAATGTAGGTAGAGGCAGTGCTTATTAAAACTGTCACAATACTTCTGCTGTCTAATAGCTAGGAAATGCTTGCACGTTTAATTAAACATTTAACCCACTCTCAGTCCCCAGAAGAGCTTTACATCAAGACTTTGCAACTTGTTCAAAACTTCGGTCTTGAATGCGGAGAGTGGTTACAAAGATGGCATTTCTGGCTTCAAGTTAAAGATACAGAACTAGGAATACTGTAATAATAATAATACACTTCATTTATATTCCATTCTATCTCATCTAGGGGACTCAGAGTGGATTACAGTATATACATATATAGGCAAACATTCAATGCCTTTTATACAGTGGACAATAACATACAATACACAAACAAAGGCAAAGGTTTCCCTTTCCATCTTTGACGTCTAGAAGCGATGCTCAACTCTGGCCATCAGGAGGTGCTCTTGTTCCATTTTTCATGCCAAGGAGCCAGTTGTCCCTCCTGGTCATGTTTTGTTGGCATGTCTGCAGAGTGACTTTTACCTTCCCGCTGAGGTGGTGCCTACTGATCTACGCACATTACGCACATTACATGTTTTCAAACTGCTAGGCAGGCAGTAGCTAGGGCTGACAGTGGGAGCTCACTCTGACCCGTGACTTGAACTGCCTACCTTCCGGTCGACACGTTTTTTTCTGAAGTAGTTTAACCTGCTGAGCTACCATGGCCCCTATTATTATTATTATTATTATTATTATTATCATCATCATCATCATCATCATCATCTTTATTAGGGGTAGATAACATTGGTAGAAAGGAACAGAACTCAAAAGGACCTTTGTAAACTAGAAAACTGGGTGGGAATGAATATGACTTTAAACAGGGCCAACATGGAAAATTTTACACATAAGCTGTAAAAACCTAAGTGTACAAAGGACAGAGATGGCAATATGGCTTGGGAGGACTATATGTGAATTGAACCTTGGGGTCATTGTTGATCATAAATTAAAACTGACATGATGCAGGAGAGTGGTGCTGTGGCAAAGAAGGCAAATACTACTTTAACCTACATTAAAGTAAACATGGATCCCGTATTGTGTAGTAGTTTGAGTGTTGGACTATGATTGGAGACCTGGGTCTTCAGTGCCTTTCCAGTTCCTTGATTCGTGTTTGGGTGCTGCGTTTGTAGACATGTCCACAACTACATGGCATACGGTGGACTTCTGCAAAGGTGAGAGGATCTAGTTCAACCAGAGAAGTCATCCATAGCAGAGCACCTGTTGAACCAACCTGGACACAGCATAGGATTTGTGAACATAGAAATGCTGGACCACTCTAACAACCACAATGTCAGACTACACAGAAAAGCCATTGAAATCCACAAGCATGTGGACAATTTCAACAGAAAGGAAGAAACCATAGAAATGAGAAAAAAAATCTTGCTACCAGTATTTTAAAACTCTAATATCAGGACAGTAAATAAAAAGTGACACTCAAAAAACAGGGGAATTCCAGACAGGAAACAATCAAGGCCAGCTAGCACCTCCCAACAAAGGATTCCCCCCCGAGCAGGAAGCAGTCAAGCTTTGAAGCTGCCAGGCTATTCAATGCTAATCAAAGTGGCCAACTATAACATTCACACTTGCCTCCAAGAGATGAGAGTTCTTTCTCCCACCCTGGACATTCCACAGATATACTTGCCTAGGTTCCAACAGATTTCACAACCTCTGAGGATGCCTGCCATAAATGTGAGTGAAGTGTGAGGAGAGAATGCTTTTGGAACATAGCCATACAGCCTGGAAAACTCACAGTATCCCTGTGTTTCCAGCCTTCAACAACACAGGAGTGTCAACCATGGGATGAACAGAACTGGAAAAATTATAAATATACTTCCAGTCTAGTAATTATGGTTGAAATAGTATTTTCCCCAGAAATTGCACTTATGGGATCCACCCATCAAAAAAGGAAAATAATCTGAGAGTCCCAGTGGAGAACTTATACGGAACTAAAACAAGAAATGTTAGAACTCCTTTTTTCCCTTTCTCCAGGCGTTTCCCATTGCAGATGGATTTTCTCCACTCAGTTTAAGGAATAAACATTTGCAAGGTCTCTAAAAAGGAATCCATCTTTCCCTTTTCTAAGGCCACCACGTTGTTGCCAGTCCTTAGATCCATTCCGTAATTTGCCATCTGGGAAGCTTTTAGAAACACTTTGATAAATGAACAACTGACGCTCTCTCTGGAAGATAATGATACAGTGAGTTTCAGCTTTGCTTTAGTTCAGAGGATATTGCAGCGGCTGGAAAGGGTAAATGATTTTTTATTAGCCATAGACAAAAATCAAATTTGTGCTTCAATTTCCATCAATCTTCAGAAGGCCTCTGATGCGGTGGTACTGCTTTATTGGCCAGACTAATGAACACTGGAGTCAGTTCCTTAAGTCTTCAAAAAATCACGCTCAATTCCTGGCAGTTCTAAACTAATGGCCTGGTTCTTTCTTTCTTTCTTTCTTTCTTTCTTTCTTTCATTGCTTACTTACTTACTTACTTACCTCCCTTCTTCATTGGGTTCTTTCTTTCTTTCTTTCTTTCTTTCTCTCTCTCTCTCCCCTTCCTGCCTTCCTTCACTCCCTCCCCTCTCTTTGGGTTCTCCCTCCCTCCCTCCCTTTCTTTTCTTACCTCCCTTCCTCTTTGGGTTTTCTTTCTTTCTTTCTTTTCTTCCTTACAGAGCAGTTAGTGGCTTCTCAATAGAGAGGTAAATGCAGCTTCGATTTTCAAGAAAACTATCCAGGGTCCTGAACCAATATTCAGACTAAAGTTCAGGACCTTGGCCAGCATTTATGTGGAAGCCACTAACTGCTGCTCATTCCTGCCTTTCTTTCCCCACATTCATTCATTCATTAGGATCTAAAGGTGTGTTTTAGCGACATCCTGTTGCACCCATCACCCAGGTTACTCTATGGTAATTTCTGGTGCAATTTATTAATTTCAATAGAGTTTGCTATTGCAGTAGAGTCTTGCTTAACCGACCTTTGCTTAACCGACATTCTGTCTTATCTGATGCTCTTATCCGACCCCCCCTTTTCCTCCAGCATTTCCCCTTCAATTAAAGGTGCGCTCCCCAACTCTCTCTCCATTCCCAGTAAGTGAAAAAGGCAAGACAAGGAGGAGGAGGAGGAGGAGGAGGAGGAGGGAGGAAAGAGGCAGGACCGGAAGCAGAAGCATCCTCCCTCCTGCTGTGATTTCCACGTTCCCTTTCCACATCCAGGCACTTCCTCCTGGACCGCTCTAGCCCTGAGGCATTGCCTTGCCTTAACCCCGTTGTTAGTATTCTAGGTGTCTAGCACTGCATTGGATGGATAACAGTAGGAGACTCCGTATTATCTGACATTTTTGTTTATCCGAGGTTCTGCCGGCCTGTTCATCTGACTCTGCTGTAGCTATTGAATTAATGCTATTGGCTGTCTTTAACAGCCATGCCTCAATGCTGTGGTATCCTGGGAGTGGTAGGTTCACAAGCTCGTTAGCCTTCTTGGCTAAAGCATTGGTGCCTCATTGAACTACAACTCTCCATAATTTCATAGCATTGAGCTATGGCAGTTAAAGTGCTGCCAAAATGCATTAATTCTACAGTGTAGATGCAACCATGGGGAGCCTTCATGGAGAGTGGATACTCTTCACTTGAGACTCATCTCTTGCCATACATAGAAGGCAATGGAGATTACTAATGAAGTGGGGAGGGGGTGAGGCTTCAATAATTCCTTTCCTTAGGAATGGGTTCAGCATGGTTTTAAATGACCTAATGAATATATACCTTACTGGAGTGGATTGCTGAATGCTGCAGAACATGAACATTTGGTCAAAGATTGCTAAGAAAAGGAAACAAATTTTCTTTCCACACAGAAACTATATTCTAGGTTGGTTATATTCTTGGGCTTCCATCTCATCCGGCATATTCCTTTTTTGAATTATTACCATTTGGCAGACGATGCAGAGTGACAAAGGCAAGGACAAACAGCCTGAGAAACAGCTTTCATCCTAGAGCTGTGGCTATGTTGAACTCCGTGGTTTTGCACTTATATTGCATTGAGGGCTGTGCGGTAGTGTTGTGAGTATGGAGGGATGGCTGTGTTGTTTTGTGGCGTGTGCTGGGAAAAGCATTTAATTTCATTGTACAATGCACAATGATAATAAAGTTATTCTTACTCTTAAGTCTACTGAAATGACTCAGTCACCAGTTAAATGGTATGCTATCCTTTAAATCAGTGGTTCCCAATCTGTGGTCCGTGAACTATCAGTGGTCTGCAAGAACTAAAATATGCACTGCAGCCTCACCGTTACTACACCGTTGCAATGAGAGCGACTGGTCTCACAAAACCCAAGGCTTATTAAATATGGTTTTCTATGGGTGGGCAGATGATGACTATTGGATGGCATATGTTCTGTATCAGAAACTAGAGCTGATGTGATCTATCCAATGCAATTTTCTGATTCAGCACCCCAAATAACCAAAGTGAATCTAAAGTTGACTAAAAACTGATTTGTAACCCTTTTGGTACTAAAGTTGGAGAGTGGTCCCTGGTCAAAGTGGTCCCTGGTCTAGTGGTCCCTGGTCAAAAAAAGGTTGGGAACCACTGCATTAAATGAATGTCTCTTCAAATTACAACTCCCAAACTAAAATTCCCATGACTTCATTTCACTGAGCTGCTCCTGTAGAAAAGTAGCCAAGATATTCAGCATGACAGATGCATATTACGAACAGGATGAGAGCCACAATTTGCTTATTAGAGCTTGGATGAACCAGCTAGGAGCTTAATATAATCTGGGAAGGCCCTGGACTCGGTCCCTCGTCCTTTGCAGATGCGATTGGCAGGAACGAGAGATAGGACCTTCTCAGCGGTGGCTCCTTGGCTATGGAACGCCCTCCCTAGAGATATCAGATCGGCACCCTCCCTCCTAACATTTCAAAAAAGAGTTAAAACCTGGCTTTTTGAGCAAGCATTTGCAAATGCAGTGTAACAGACTAATCTAGATCTATGGAACGATTGGACGATGCGATGGGAAAATTATTTTAGTAATGATATGCTGAGTACTTGTACTTTATGGTTTTTATTGCTTCTATTGTTTTTATATGGTCTATATTATATGTTATTGTTTTTAATTATATTTTATGTTGTTGGTGACATTGATTGACGATTGTAAAGTGCCTCGAGTTGCCTTCGGGCTGAGAGGGGCCGTATATAAGTATGGTAAATAAATAAATAAATCCTCCTTTATCTGTTCCCAGTCATTGTTGGGGTGTGCATTCATGTAAGTGTGTGTTCCAAGGAGAGGTCTCCCTTGCTCTACCGAAACAGGAAAGAAATATCTCTTGGAGGATATATCATCATGCACTATATCATCATGCGTACTGGATGCTGGAGAAATAAGTGAGATCAATAAGTCCAGCCCAAGAGGCATGCAATGGAGTATTCTGTTTGAAGACTTCCTCTGGGTAGGCAATTCCAAGGATGGGAGGGCTTGCATGCTGGTGGGTTTTTAATAAAATGCCTTACTATTGGTTTCGATCTGCTATGTCTCTGAGTTGAAAGGAAGCTGAGTGGAGAAATCACAGGGCCTGGAATGCAAGGATCTGGTGGCCTCTGCTCTCTTGCCGGAGCCATGCTGGATGGCGAACATGCAGTGGGCAAACCATTCTTTACAAAGAATAACTTATATGGCGTGCTTTGCTGCAATTAAATCATTGCTCACTGCCTCTTGCCGACTTCTTTGTTTCCCCTGGGTTGTTTAATTATTGCCGAATAAGTGATACCATTGAGGAATTCGTCGGGGGGAAAGTAATTAGTATTTCTATCTATCTCAATGAAAGAGACTATTACTATTAATTAATATCCATACAAGGGAGCCAAAGAGGTTTTTAAAAAGTCTACAATAGAGATATCTCCAGGGTCCACATTTACTTTGAGAGTCTCTTTGACAGGTAGCCATTTATTATTTTAACAAGCTGAGATAGTCTGCATCTCCAGTCGCAGGAGGTCAATCCGTCATTGCTGTCAAATCTTTGATAACTAAAGTGTCTGTATTAATAACTAAAAATGGGGAAAAGTGAGTGTGTTATAAGAAGCAACAGCAGCAGTGATGGAGAGGGGTCATCTTACAGCAATGGTAGTCGACAGCCAATGGTCAGGCTGGCTTCGACTCAAAGAAAGACACAAAATGTGGCACATGGGTGCCGAGGTTAATTTCAAGCGCATTTTGGCACTATGAGGCTATCATTAAATGCAACTGGGGTTTGGCTGATATGGATAAAATTAGAAATGGGGTTGAGATGGTCCCCCAATCCATTTTAAACCTAGAATTCACAGCAATATGCTGAAATTAGTGACTTGCATGTGAAGTTTACATATACAGCTGGCCCACTGCATTTGTGGGTTTCATTTTTATAGATTGGGTAAATTTGTGGACTTGATCACTAGGTCCTCCCACATGACTGTATGATCAACTTCTGTCAAAGTTGTATTGGAGCACATTAAGGTTCCTTGAGGAAACACATTTCTAGGCATTTGTAGGTCCTCTAATGTGATTCTACAGTCAACCTACGCTGTAAATTGATCCTAAAGATGCCCTGGGACACATCTATGGGGTACATTGACAACATGATGCAGTTTGAAGCATCAGCTACAATGACACATCACCAAAATGTGCTGCAGTGCAGATTAATGATCCTCTTTTCTGTACCTGCCAAGCCACAAATACTGCAGATTCTGCAACAGATTGGATTCCACCTTATGTGGCCTTGACTCTGTTCCAGAAATGTCAATCTATTCATCCACACTGTACAACCTGTTTCTGCCAAACTAATTTTAACCAGATCTAATTGATTGATGTAGATCAGTGGTTCCCAACCTGTGGTCCAGTGTTCCCCAAGAACTAAAATATGATCCGCGGCCTCACTGTTATTACACTATTGCAATGAGAGCTACTGGTCTCACTAAACCCTCTTACAGTGCCAAGGCAACGGGGATGTTGGGAGGAAAGAGGCTGACTAGCCACGAAAGGAGAGACAAGCCTTATGACTGCTGCTTCTTCTCCCCCTCCCTCCCCCTGAGCAGAGCTGTTCCATGTGGCGTCTGGAAGTGAGGACATCTTGGTGTCTTTGTTTTTAGGCCTGAGGTTATTTGGGGTGCTTATTGAGAAAATTGCATTGGATAGACCACATCAGATCTAGATTATTAAACATGGTTTTCTGAGGGCGAGCAGATGGCGATTACTTGCTTGATGGCATATGTTCTGTATTAGAAACTAGAGCTGATGTGGTCTATCCAATGCAATTTTCTGAATCAGCACCCCAAATAACCAAACCAAATCTGAAGTTGACCAAAAACTGATTTGTAACCCTTTTGGTACTAATGGTGGAGAGTGGTCCCTGGTCAAAGTGGTCCCTGGTCAAAAAAAGGTTGGGAACCACTGCTGTAGATGAGCCCATAGAGATTCTTAGAGAGAACAGTTCCCAAGGCATTTGTAGATTCTCCATTTAAATTCTATGAATTGACTATAAAGTTGTACTGTTGGGACACAGAGATTTCCAGAGAGAATAAAAAACCTCCAGCATGTGACGGTTGTTGAAGATGCCTAGAGAAGGAGACCCCACCTCCTCTCAAGGCAATGGGTTCCATTGCTGAATTACTCTTACTATTAAGACGTTCTGTGTAAAACTCAATCGAAATCTGATAACTTAAAACCTTTAGGCACAGTCCTACCTCCAGGGGAAGCAGAGAACAGACTGTCCCATTTCTCTCTGTGGAAGTTCTTTCGATATTTAAGAAATGATTTCATGTCATGTGGTGTTTTTTTTTTTGTCATGTCAGGAGCGACTTGAGAAACTGCAAGTCGCTTCTGGTGTGAGAGAATTGGCCATCTGCAAGGATGTTGCCCAGGGGACGCCCAGATGATTTGATGTTTTTATCATCCTTGTGAGAGACTTCTCTCATGTCCCCGCATGAGGAGCTGGAGCTGCTAGAGGGAGCTCATCTGCCTCTCCCCGGATTTGAACCTGCAACCTGTCAGACCTGCCAGCACAGGGGTTTAACCCACTATGCCACCGGGGGCTCCATGTCATGTGGTGAAGGCTGCTTCCTTGGAAGCTTTTAAATAGAGGGTGGATGGCCATCAGTTAGGGATATTTTGTGCTTATTCTGCAAGGCAGGGGGTTGGACTAGATGACCCATGTGGTCTCTTCCAACTCTATTATTCTATGACTCTATGATCATTCAGTCTTCTTATCACCAAGTTCATCAACCTTTCCTCTGTACCTCTTTCCATCTTTGTTTCCCTTCTCTGAATCTACTCCAACTTGTCTACATCTTTCTTAAAACGAGGTGCCCATAACCAATTAGATTACTCCAGATATAGCCATATTAGTCAAGAAAATAGTGGGAATATTATTTCCCATGATTTAGAAACATATTTTCCATCATCCATGGAAAATATTTCTGTTTATGCAGCTAAAAATCTCTCACTCAAATGCACCCCATCATATGTTAAAAAGAGTGGGTGGATTAATCCAAAACACAGAACTCATCCTATATGATATATATATATATATATATATATATATATATATTGTGTGTGTGTGTGTGTGTGTGTGTGTGTGTGTGTGTATGATTTCATAATTTTAGACATGCACAAGCTTACTCCAAGATCAAAACTATTGCAAACCCTCCCTGTTTTGTATAAAACTCATTTCAGGATTATACAACTTACTTCAAAATGCCAAAGGTAGAAGGAAAAGGGCTTGTATGGCTTTGCAAACAGTCGCAAGAGAGCTGGACTTCTCCAGTGAGAACCAGTTGCCTCTGCGGCATTAGTTGAGTTGCTTGAGGAAAGCAGAAAGGAGACGTCCTTGTAGGAATTAAGTTGTCCTTCTTACACGGCTCACATTACCTCTGGTTTCTGATTTCCATATTTTTGTTTTCCCCTTCGCTTCACAGCGAGGAGCCCAGGCTGAATACAGATGTAGCTCCACTCTTTTAACCAAAGGACGGTCTTCCAAAAGTATTATATACAAGTGTCGAACTGTATTCAAGGGCCTGTCAAGTCAGGATGACCTCATTATTCTTGAATTATCTGGGGGGGGGGGGGGGGATCCTAGAGATTGGGCTTTGCGAGTGTGTGTCTTGTCAATCCAGAGATGTCTTGAAAGGAAAGTATGTGTAAGACCAAAATATTAATGCGTTCATTTCCTTCAAATCCCACCCCCTGTCTTAGTACTCACTTCCTAGCCACATCTTGAGATACTCGCTGAAACTACACAGTTCCCACAATTTGCTTTAAAGGAAAGCATCATTCACTTTATTGGAAGTGCATGAGAGTTGTGAACCTGTCCCAACACTATGACATCCAATCCGGCGACCTTCTGAATGCCCTACGTGAGACCTTGTTTCTCCAATCCTACCATTGGACATCACTGATATTCCATGACGCATTCCATTGCAGCATCACGTGGGTGAACTCAAGCATCCCAATAATGATCCTTAGCCATTTGTAGGTCCCCCAATGCAGTTCTGTGGGACCAATCCCAGCCTCTGATATTCCTGTGGCATCATTTGGGCTGCAGCAAACAGTCTCACATTTTGATAAATGGAGTGCAAGGTGAGAACAACCAGATAAAGGCTTAAGATGAAAGCATACATTCACTAAACCATGCAAACTAGGATCCCTCAAAGTCAACTGGGACAGAAGCACTTCAATAGGGAGAGGTTGGTGTGTGTGTTTTAGAGCTGAGCCCCAAAAGTTGTGCGAAACGAGCAAACAACTTTGCAAACTGTTGGCAATTATGCCGTGATCGCTGTTTGTGTGCACTGTACTGTATGTCACTTGCCTAAGGGTGGCTATGGGTGCTGGCGCAAACACAAAACTAATTTCGTTTTAAGGGAGGAAATGAAAGTTTTAAAGTAGTTTAATGTTTCGATAAAACTATAATGGCTCTGGAAGATTGGAGCCTCCGAGTCAATAAAGAGCACTAATTCTGATAATAATTCAAGCCTTAACTCTCCCCAGATCTTGCGGAATCCTTTTTCGGACACACAATATCAACATGTCTTATGTTCACAGTGGATGGGGAATCAGGAGAAGGTGCCTGGCCCTAAGAATGCCCATTTCCATCCTTGGAAGCCCACCATTCTTCTACATTGAACACATTGGTGGTGGACATGGGGCAAATTCAGACTCTTTAGCACTCTCTTTTTATAGCTTTGAGAGTTAGAAAGGTACCCAATTGTCCCTCTTCCCCAAAGCAGATGTTGTTGTAGTTGTAGCTGTATGCCTTCAAGTCATTTGCAGCTCAAGGTGACCCTAAGGCTCACATGTGTATCAAAAGTTGTATTCAATGTGTAGTCCTGCTGAAGAGGAGGTGGAACCGTGGTAATATGCTTCCATGAAAAACATATGATGTTGTTATTGTTATGTGTCACAAGGCAACCATAAGACGCTGCTTCTTAAAGTGTGGATCCTGATCCCACATGGGGTCTCAAGAGCTTAATGTTGGGGTCCCAAATTTCCCCCCCGAACATCACCTAGTAGGCTTGTGCACATATTCGATTTGGCTGGTTCCCTATCACTAATCCGGCTGGTTCTGCTTCTTCAGATGGTCATAATGGCAAGGGCTTAGCCACAACAGAACAGTAGCTATCAAAAACCAGCTGCCTTCAGTTACAAGTGGAGTGTGGGAATGAGGCAGCCACTAGAACATTGGTTCTCAACCTGGGGTCCCCAGATGTTTTTGGCCTTCAACTCCCAGAAATCCCAGCCAGTTTACCAGCTGTTAGGATTTCTGGGAGTTGTAGGCCAAAAACAACTGGGGACCCAAGGTTGAGAACCACTGTACTAGAAGGAAAAGCTCAAAGGGGGGGGGGGGGGGGGAATCAAGAGAAAAGAGAGGGCTTGTTAAAGGAAGCCCAGGGTAGGATAGCTCCAAGTTTATCGCTCTTCCTTCCCTGGGAAGTGGGAGCCTCCTTAACATGCTTTGGAAAACTGCCTCCTATAGGGAGAGTGTATGTGCCCCTGCCTCCTCTAGAAAAGGCTTTACTACTAAGCATTAAAGCTGAAGCAGAAAGGCAGGAGAGAGAAAAGGCACTATTCCAGGGCCTGCAAATCAAGAGAAAAGTGAGGGCTTTTTAAAGGAAGCCAAGGGTAGGATAGTTTCAGGTCAATTGCTCTTCCTTCCCTGGGAAGTGGGGAAGCCTCCTTAAAAAACCTGGAAAGCTGCGTGCTGCAGGGAGAGAGTACTGCACACACATCTGTCTCCTCTAGAGTAGAAGCAGCCCTAATAAAGCATTAAACCTGGTCTCCTCTACAGGCAGAGGGGAAAGGATTGCAGAAAGAGTGGTATCTTAACTCTGATGCTTTTAATCCAGGTCTTAATGAAGGACAAATGAAGCCTGAAATGATGGGAAGGGGAGCTGGAAAGTCCCCCCCCCCCCTCCTCATAATGGGCCAGATAGAAAAAAAAATATTTCAGTTCCTCAGGTTTTCAGATTGAAAACTCCTCCTGAATTCGGAAGGCTCCCAAAAATGGATCAGACCCCCATCAAAATCTGGGATGCTGAAACGGATTGCATTTTATCTAGATTGCACAAGCCTATCACCCAGTGGACATTTTAGATGATGTTTCAACTGTACTTCATAAAAAGGAGAATCAACCTGTTAGCAAGCCTTGCAAATGCTGATTTGTGATCCAAACATGTTTAATTTTTACTCCTTTTATATATTCTATTTTATATACTTATATACGATTCTGCATCAGGTCCTTTTTGCTTGCCACCCAATCTCCAGAGACACATCCTCTCCAGTTAGCAGAACTGGTGGCCCCAAATAATACCCAGGTTTAACCTATGTGCTTCCAAGGATACGAACTATGAAGCAGATCATTACTACAACCAACCACAGTGACTGGCACATTTGTAAACCTGGGAAAGGGTCCAGAACTAAAGAAGTGATATAGACAAGGACAGGGTTTGCTGTGATTCTGATTAGAAAAATATCAAACTTACCTTCGAGAGGGACTACATGTGGGCAACGTGACTGAACGCACTTGAAAGTTAAGGGGAACTGCCTCGACTCAAGGGCGTAGCATTTCTAGCCAGACTGGGGCAATTCATCATGAATTGGATGGGAGGTAATTGGATGCTACAAATTTGAAAATAACCTTTTTGTCAATGCCCGCGTGAGCGGAGGACACGAGACAAGAGATTTCTGATTAGATGCCTTCTGGTCTTCAGGGAACACCTCCTCTCCGAGTCGAGTTGCTGAGTACATCTTTATTAGAAAGACCACATTTACGCTACTGAACAAGGGCTGTAAGGGAGGCTTGATCACCCTACAAACCATGGCACCAGGAAGAGAAGACAGGGATGGATATCATTGTTATGATAACTAGACAGTCAAGGATTCACACTCGCCTTGCTTCAAGATGGAGCAGTCGAAGTATTTTGTGTTAAAAATGAGCTAATTCACCCTTTCAAGACTAATACATAGACTGAGACAGAGTTGGATGTATGAATCAAAACTAAGACCGATTTGGATGATACTGAAATAATTATATTTGGACTATTTTATTCTGTTGGAATGTGGATTGAAGCTATAGTTGCCTCTCCATTAGAGTTGTGTACAGAATTTGTTTCTTCCATTTCCTTCATTTCTTTCATTTCTTTCAGTACTTTGGGACATATAATGGGAACTCCTCTCCTGGTATGAAAATAAGCTTGCCACAAAAGTTAGCAGGCACTCCAAGCCTGTTTATTGGCATCACAGTTTAATATTTTTTATTAATCCCCCAGCAAACAAAAAGTAAACCCTCATTCTCTGAAAATGACTTTCCTTTTCCAGGAGGTCATAGCTCTTTCTTACCAGGAAGTTGGAAGTGACCTTGGAATGAAAATAATGCATGGCTAGCTGCTTTGATACAGCCCAGGAGAGAATACACACGCCTGCAGCCAAGCACCTCCCAGAACTTGCCTCCTTGCCTTGGAAATAGTGTGTAGGTGTGGCATGCAAGCCCAGAAAGCATGCACCTGCCAGTGCCTGCAGTCAAGCGCCTCCTCTAGAGTCAGAAATTCTTACTCTTGAGGAGGCGCTTGGCTGCAGACACTGGCAGGCACTCACGCTTTCTGGGCCTGCATGCCACAAACACACTTTCCTTGTGTGTGTACGGTGTGCAGGTCAAGAAAGTGCACATGCCTACCAGTGCCTCCAGCTAAGTGCCTCCTCTAGAGTAAGAAACAGAACTTGCCTCCTTGCCTTGGAAAGTGTGTGTGTGTTTGTGTGTGTGACGTGTAGGCCCAGAAAGCAAGTGCACCCACAGTGCCTGCAGTTGAGTGTCTCCTCTAGAGTAGAAAGAAAGAGCAGGTAAGAAGAAACCTCCTTAAAGCATGTAGGAAGGGGAGCCTGGGAAGCCCCTTCCGCAGGCCAATAAAAAACGGATGTTTCAGCACCCCAGAGCAGAAACATCTATCTGCCCTCCCGATTTCAGGAGGCTCCCAAAAAAATAGGTCGGGGCACCCACTGAAAGCCAGGACATGAAACAGGGCAAGGATTGCCCCAAATGCACAACCCTACTCTCCATGTTTGTGGGCTTTGTTTTTCAAATTTGATTATTCTTGGATTTAATTAAAAATATTCTCTATATGAATCTCTTGGTCTTCAAGTATGAATGAGTTTTGCTGACCATAAAATGTTGACCATAAAATTGAGCTGGAGAAGGGGAGAAAGTCTTTCCTATCGATGCAGCTTAGGATCGCATTGGCTGAGTTCATGCTGGAAAACAATCCTGCTCCTATTCAAAATCCACCTTTTTCACTAACAGAAGTACCCATTGGGAGAAGAGTGGTTACTATAGCTTGGTTCGAAGTAGCCATCCAGAGATTTCCTATTTTAACACAGGTTTAATCCCCGTGTCCCCTCCATTCAATTTTAGCCAGAGAATGGATGGTACTCAGACTTTGAGCCATGAAAGATTTATGGCTCAAGCGGTCCATATCCTTAATTTGCTATGGTTTTAATTTAATTTTATATCTTTTGGAAGATTGAGTTATGTTAGTAATATCTCACTGAGGGGCTACGACTCCCTTCCTGAAGTGAGAAATGGCTCGGTGCCTCTACCTCGGTTGGGAGGCCTCCTTGTTCTTATTCATGCCGGTCTCACAACTTCCAGGATGAAGTTGTGCGGCGACAAAAAAGTATTGTTAAATCAATAGAAGCCAATAACATTCCCAATTATTTAGAGGACACTTATTTTGATTTAGCGGAGTTAGGCGACAGAGTTTTGATGCTCCCGTTAAGAAAGAAAGAGAAAGAGAGAGGAGGGAAAACATGAGATGCCTTAACAACGGCTTCGCTGGGATTTAAATCTCACACGGCTTGAACTGCTGACCTACCATTTTGGTACAACTCAGGAAAGGTGTGTAATTTGCAGCTTCCCTCGATATAATTAAGCTCTCCATGCATGTATGTATATATATATATATATATATATATATATATATATATCTCCAGTCTGCTGTAAGGAGAACCCAAGGCAATCTTTCAACTATACAATGGGGATTTGTTTTGCAATTGTTAACATTCGTTCATTCACAAGTGGGCAGAATGTTGGACAAGTGTGTGTCGAGGATGGAGGATGGGTGACTTTCTAGATATTGCTGGACTCCAGCTCCTATTATCCCACATCACTGGAATGTTTGGAATTTGTAGTCCATTGATCTCCAGAAAAACTTCCCTTCTTCCATCTTAGGAAACAATAATCCCATATACTACCAGTGTGAAGAACATGACATTGTAGATCTCCCACTACCCCAGCCATCAATGCAAACAGGAAGAATCTCAGGGTGAGTATGTTTATTTATTTACTCAATTTCTATCTCGCTCTTCTCATCCTGAAGGGGACTCAGAGAGGCTTACATAGTTTGTCACAATTCGATGCCACAGTTCAACAATGTATACAGTACATTATATAAACAATAAAACAGATAAAGCATATAAATATCCCAAAACTTAAAAACATGGAATCTAGTCATGCAGGCGTTATTTATGTTGCTACATTATGTCGAATCTGTATTGCACTACCCAAACACCTGATTGAATAACCAAGTTTTCACCTTTTTTTCTAAAAACAAGGAGGGAGGGGTCCAGTCTGATCTCACTGCAGAGGGAGTTCCACAGCTGAGGGGCCACCACTGAGAAGGCCCTGTCTCTTGTCCCCACCAATTGCGCTTGCAATGGGGGTGGGACCGAGAGCAGAGCCTCCTCAGAAAATTTTAGCAATCTAACAGGTTCATATGGAGATATATGTTTGGATAGGTAAGTTGGGCCAGAACGGTTTAGGGCTTTATAGGTTGAAGCCTGCACTTTGAATTGTGCTCGGTAGCAGATTGGCAGTCAATGGAGCTAATGTAAAGGGGGGTTGTATGCTCCCTGTATGTAGCTCTAGTGAGCAATCTCGCTATCTCCCATTAGACTACTTGGAGCTCTGGACAGTCTTTAAAGGCAACCCCACATAGAGCATGTTGTAGTACTCTATTCAAGATGTAATAAGACTGTAGATAAGTCTGATTTCCCAAGGTACGGGCACAACTGTTACATAAGTTTTAACTGTGTGAAAGCACTCCTGACCACCGCCAAAACATGAGGTTCCAGGCTCAGCGACGAGTCCAGAAGGACTCCTAAGTTGCAAACCTGTGTCTTCAGGGGGACCCTAACCCTGTCCAGCACAGGCTGTAACTCTATACCCTGTTCGGCCTTTCGACTGACCTGGAGTACCTTGATGTTGTCTGGATTCAATTTCAATTTGTTTTCCCTCATCGAGATCATCACAGCTGCCAAGCACCAGTTCAGGACTTGAACAGCCTCCTTAGCAACAAGTGGAAAGGAGTTATAGAATTGGATGTCATCTGCATTCAGATGGCATTGAACTCCAAAACTCTGTATGAAATCTGCCAGTGGCTTCATGTGTATGTTAAACAACATGGGCGACAGTACAGAACCCTGTGGGACCCCGCAGGTCAAACGCTGCAGGGTTTAGCAGGTATCCCACAGCAACACCTTCTCAGAGCGTTCCTCCAAGAAGGATCAGAGCCACTGCAAGAGCCCCATTCCTGCAAGGCATACTAGAAGGATACCATGGTCTACGGTATCAAAGGCCTCTGAGAGGTCCAAGAGAACCAACAGGGACACACTCTCCCTTTCAAGTTCCCTGAGTAGATAATCCACTAAGGAGACCAAGGCTGTTTCAGTTCCATGGCCCATTCTAAAACCAGACTGCGACGGATCCAGATAATCAGTTTCCTCCAAGAACACCTTCAATGTTGTCTTGAAAAGAGGCGCATCTATGTATATACTTCTTTTTCAATTGCTACTTGGTTTTTATTGTTAGTAAAAATGGTTGAGGCATGCAACTTGATAGTAGTGGTTCTTAACCTGTGACTCCCCACATGTTTTGGCCTACAACTCCCAGAAATCCCAGTCATTTTACCAGCTATTAGGATTTCTAGGAGTTGAAGGTAAAAATATTTGGGGACCCACAAGTTGAAAACCACTGTGAAAGTATTACGTGAGGCCTTCCCTAGGTTTCAGGTTTTGTCCCTGAAATGTCCTAACCTTGCAGGTTAGGTAGGACTTTTCATGTTTCCTCCATATTTCTTGTGATGTATAAACGTGTGTAAAGTTTCTTATAATGTGTAAATATGTCCAGCTTTCTACAACTCACTGGATGAGCTCAGAAAGATCAACCAAAGCCCTATTTTCCCCCAAAGTACTGCTCTTTGTGGCATGGAAAAAAGTCATCCCACCATGAAAGCCAAAAAGGAGGCAAGGCAAAAAAAAATATTGAAGTGTCAAGTCAATGATTCTTTTCAGATGACTCCTCCTGGCTTTGGACAGCTAGGTGGTATAGTTGCCAAGCTGAAAAACAGGAGCCAGCTATAATTATGGGGTTGAACAGAGTTTGGAGAAGTTACTTTTCCCCACTTTGATTACAACTCCTAGACTCTTTGTTTTGGCCAGTCTTTGCTACTTAGAACCATATAATAATAGAGTTGGACGAGACCACATGGGCCATCTAGTCCAACCCTCTGCCATGCAGGAAAAGCACAATCAAAGTTCTTGGGTGATCTTTCCTATTGCACAGTTAATAGGACACTGGTGGTATATTCGTTTTATATTTAATGGCTAGAGTTCCATTCTATGTAATATTTGATCATTGGCATGCAGTTGGCAGAGTCAAGATAAGGTGTCAATAAATCATGGATAATATTCATAAGTTTGATGAGCATGGCACCAGTAAAAGGGCAGGTGTGTTTTTTGGGGTTTTTGTCAGCATCATAACAGAAGGTTATGAGGGGGTTAAGAGAGGACGTGATAGCCATGTTTACCTATTTGAAAGGATGTCCCTTTGAAGAGAGAGCAGTCTTGCGTTCTGCTGCTGCAGAGACTAGAATGTGGAGCAACAGATATTTATTTATTTATTTACAGTATTTATATTCCGCCCTTCTCACCCCGCAGGGGACTCAGGGTGGATTACAATGTACATATACATGGCAAACATTCAATGCCATAGACACACAACGTATATAGTCAGACACACAGAGGCCATTTAACATTCCAGCTTCATGAGGGTATTCTGGCCACCAGGGGAGCTGTTGCTTCACCATCCATTTGTGACACTCATGAAATACTTCCTCATTCTTTGAAGGCTTGCTGGAGATTTTTATGGCACTGTAAATTAGTTAAAGTAGCCACCCCATGTAGGCGGTACCTAAATTTCCTACTTGACAGATGCAACTGTCTTTTGGGCTGCAAAGGTCGACAGCAAGCTACACAAATTGGTCAGACACTCACTCCGACCCGGGCTGGCTTTGAACTCATGACCTTTCGGTCAGTAGTGATCTTAATGCAGCTGATTCCTGGCCAGCTGCGCACACTCCCGATACAAACAATAGAAAAAGAAATCCCATTTAAACAATAGGAAGAACTTCCTGATGGTCAGAGCTGCTTGGCAATGGAATATGCTGCATTAGAGTCTGGTGGAATCTTCTTTTTTGGAGACTTTTAAAGTGGATGGCCATCTTTTAGGAGGGCTTGGATTGCATTTTCCTGAAGGTAAGAATGTGGTCGATTGGATGGCCCTTGGAGTTCCTTTCAATTGTATGCGTCTGTTTTGGACTGGGATCCTTCTAGGGAGAAGGGCAAATTCTGAGAAGCTAATGCCCCTTAATTGCTTACAAGAGTTTTTAAATGGATGGCCACAGATACTCATCCAATCTGGGTGCCAGCGTTTGCAATCTCACATCTGCACTGCTAAGATGGCTGCCCGGTGTGATGGAAGAATCTGATAACTGCTTTTGACAGCCGTCTGCCTGAGATAGACATGAATGAAAGACGTGCTGAATGCTAATAGCATTTTAAAAACACACTCCCATGGCTTTGATTAAATAATCTGGGTTGCGAGAGGTGGGGGAAGGGGGGAATACTTCCTTGCTGGATGCTTTAATGGATAAGACAGAACTACATTGGAGCAGACCTCACTGGCAAATGATTTCTGATGACCCTGTTGTAGGAGAAGGTTTAGAGCAGGGGTCCTCAAACTTTTTAAACAGAGAGCCGGGTCACAGTCCCTCAAACTGTTGGAGGGCCGGATTATAATTTGAAAAATCTATATAAATAAAAATGTAATGTTCGTTTGTGGGATTAACGTAACTCAAAAACCACTGGACGAATTGACACCAAATTTGGACAAAATACATCTGTCAGGCCAACGAGTGACCATCACTCATAAAAACACTGAAAAACACAGTGGAAGAGACCCCCCCCCCAAAATACATTACAATGCATGTGCAAAACCACAGATATATATATATATATATATATATATATATATATACACACACACACATACATACATATACACACACACACATCTATGTATATACACACACAAAACACATACACAGAAAGGGGGAAAGAGGGAAGGAAAGGGAGAAGGAGGGAGAGAAAGAAGGAAAGAAAGAAGGGTAGAGAGGGAAGGAGAGAAGGAGGGAAAGAGAAAGAAAAAGGGAAAGAAAGGGGAAGGAGAGAAAGAAGGAAAGAAAAGAAGGGTAGAGACGGAAGGAGAGAAGGAGGGAGAGAAAGAGAAAGAAAGAGGGAAAGAAAGGGGAAGGAGAGAAAGAAGGAAAGAAAGAAGGGTAGAGAAGGAAGGAAGGAGAGAAGGAGGGAGAGAAAGAGAGAAAGGGAAAGAAGAAGGGGAAAAAGGAGGGAAGGAGAGAAAGAAGGAAAGAAAGAAAGAAGAGTAGAGACGGAAGGAGAGAAAGAGAAAAAAGAGGGAAAGAAGGAGGAAGGAGAGAAAGAAGGAAAGAAAGAAGGGTAGAGAAGGAAGGAAGGAAGGAGTGAAATAAAGAGAGAAGGAGGAAGGGAAGAAGGAGGGAAGGAAAGAAAGAAGGGTAGAGAATGAAGGAAGGAGAGAAGAAGGCAGAAGAGCCAGCTGGGCCAGGGAGGCAGAGGACGAAGCAGCTCCGAAGCTGCTTCGCCCGCCGCCTCCCCCCCCCCCCCCCCCCCGCTTCTCCTGCCGTCGGGATGAGGCTAGGTCCCTCCCTGAAGGCAGGAGAAGAGCCGGTTGGCCTCAGGGAGGCGGAGGATGAAGCGGCCCCGAAGCTGCTTCGCCCGCCGCCTCCCCCCCCCCTTCTCCACACCCCGCAATTCAGATAAATGCCCTTGGGGGGCCGGATCTGGCCTGTGGACCTTAGTTTGGGGACCCCTGGTTTAGAGCAACCCAATCACTGGCATGCAGAACACAGAAATAAAAGCTACCTGAGTATCAACTTTGTGACTTTAAAGGCTCTTGGTTCTTTAAAAAAAAACATATTTGGATCCTTTTGAGGTGGTATTCCTTTTTCAAAATAGGCCCAGAGTGAAGGAAACCACTATGAACATGGCATTTTAGTTCCATCACCCCTCCAGATGCCCAAGCCCCCAAATCCCCTGAAAATTGGGCCCAAATGTTGAATGGAAGTTATGCAACAAGAGTTTGAATTGGGAATGTGATATCGCATCAATTTTGGTTGCTGCTTTGGAAGAGAAGCAAAAGGAAATGAAAGTAAACTGGTGGGCTTGTGCAATCTGGGTAAACTTTGACCTGTTGTGTCCTGGCTTTTGGTGAGGGCCCCAATCCATTTTTGGGAGTCTCCTGAAATTGGGAGGGCAGATATCTGTTTTTGCTCTCAAGTGCCAAAATATCTGTTTTCTATTAGGTCATTATGGGGGGTGGTCCACAGGCTCCCCTTCCTATCATTTTAAGTATTTAAGCTTTTTCTACTCTAGAGGAGACATGCTCAGCTGCAGGCAGGTGCATGCTTTAAGGAGGCCTCATACCTGAGAGGAGATGCTCAGCTGCAGGCAGGCAGTCACGCTTTCTCTCCCAGGCCTGCATGCCACTTGCACTCTTTCCATGGCAAGGAGGCAAGTTCTCTTACTCTAGGGGAGACAGAGAGGTGCTCAGCTGCAGTGCAAATAGGCGCACACACTCACATGCACTCTTTCCAAGGCAAGGAGGCATGTTCTCTGTTTCTTACTCTAAAGGAGATGGAGAGGCCCTCGGCTGCAGGCAGGTGTGCATGCTTGCACCACACCAGCAACCACACACTCTTTCCAAGGCATTTTAAAGAGGCTCCCCACTTCCCAGGTAAGGAAGTGCGATGACCTCCTGGAAGAGGAGAGTAGTTTTCAGGGAATGAGGATTTTCTTTTTGTTTGCTGGAGGATTAATAAATTGTGATGCTGAAAAGCGGAGGAGGAGCCGGGATCAGCTCCTGCTTGCATTCATGTCATGGTGATTTTCATACCGGGAGGGGCCTTACTATTATGTGCTCCCAAAGGTAACAAAAGTAGCAAAAGAATGGATGTACCGAAGGAAAACAGATCCGTGCACAATTCTAGTAATTGGTGGATATCTAAGGGTTTTTGGAGAAGACTGTTTTGCAGATTTGCATGCATCCAGATGGGATTTTAAAGCAATTTTAAGAACCTATATCATTTAAAAAAAACTGGGATTTCAAACGCTTTTGGGGGGATGATGATGACAACTGGTAAACTGGCTTTAGGACCCACAAAAGTGGAACCTAGGGCTATATGTGTTCAATAGGCTACACTTTCCCCATCCCTTATTCTTTCCTGCTTAATACTTAGCAAATTAAACACGTTGTTTCTGTGGGCCTTCAAATTGTTTCAAACCTATGGTGACTCTAAGGCAACTCTGTCACAGGGTTTCATGGCGAGGTGGAGTGGTGGCCTTTTCTTTCCTCTGAGGCAGAGAGAGTATGCCTTACCCAAGGTCATCCAGTGGGTTTCTGTAGTTGATCCATGCAACCAATATTTGCTTCTGTAATTAGGTTTTGTGGATCCAGTCCAACAATGGAATACTGTCCATAAAGCTCATGTTAAGAATTGCTTTTTCTCAAGTAGTCTCCAAGGTGCTACAGGATTGTTTTCTCTCTCTTTTATACTCATTTCACAGCAATTGAATTAAGGCCATCCAGTAGAAATAGGGTGTTTTAATTAATACAAAGCCAGTTGGGTTGGTGAATTACTCAGAATGATTGCAAAAGGTGATGCAAATGAAGACATTGTGATAGTCAAAGAAAGCCTATTTTTGGCTCAACCACAAATTAAAATAGAGACTGTAGTCAAGAAATCCGGAAGAAGATTACGGCTGGATCTACACTGTCCTATATCCTAGGATCTTATCCAAGATTATCTGCTATGAACTAGATTATATGATTCTACACTGCCAGATAATCTGGGATAAGCAGATAATTTGGGATCAGATCCTGTGATATAGTGCAGTGTAGATCCAGCCTCAGAGGAACACATAGGTTGAGATATGGTTATGATGACAAAAAACAGAATAATTTTACTTCCTCCCTAGACTGCATATCCAACAATTCCATAGGATGGAACCGTGGCAATAAAAGTGGAATCATAGTGTTATGTGATTGCAGCTTCATTAAAATCATGGATTCAAAGCCCAGAGTGTCTAGCTCCCCAAGGACTGAATGAGATGCTGACGGGTTGAAGGCAAAATTCGAGGCATTTATTCTCCTTGGCCAAAGAAGATGTCAGCAGAGTCTGCACCCTCAAAGACTGACATACCTCAATGCAAACATACAGGAATATTTATAGACTTTGACAGCTCTTCAAAACAAAGGCATGTTGGCTAAGATCTGCTGCCTGGTTGGTCTAGGGCTCTTTCTATTGTCATTGCTGCTTAGCTCCAGATTTGGTGGGAAATTTAATAAACTGTCACTGGATTATTTTGAAGACTTGTGTGTGCTTATTGATCTGCCCAGAAGAGGGGTGATAGCGGAAAGGAATGTGGTGGGACAAGAGTTAATGGACTGAAATGGGTTTGGGACAAGAGATAATTGGCTGAAGTGGGGTTTGCTATCTTAGCTCCAGCCAATACAATGGGTGCCAGCCAGGTAAACAAAAGGGTGCACAGGATGTTGGTCATTTCAATGAAAACTCCAGGAAGGGGTCAGATTTGGTGACAGGGATGAGAATATGGTCCTAGGAATAAATTGGATCATATCAGTAACAAACAAAAAAGTCCCAGAGGCTCTTTCATAAGCCCGTTATATGTTTCATATATCTTTTGGGGCTTTGTATAGGGGATTATGTGAACTAAGGTCTTTCCATCCCCTGAGATCTGAGGTGTGCATAGTGTCAATGCAGAATTCCAGGGAGTTAAGGAAAGTAACTTTGAACTAGGAATAAAATCCACGCAGGCTCCCTAATTCATACCTATAGGGTGAGGACTATGGGGTTCATCATTTTGCGGTCTAGTTTTTGACCACAAAAGGACCATAAATATATAGTATGAATGGGTTGTTGATAACTAGGGGTGCACCTACACTGTAGTATGAATGAAGTTTGATACCACTATAACCGGTCTAGCTTAATACTATGGCATCATGGGAGTTGTAGTTTTGCAAGATCTTTTGCCCTCTCTGCCAAAGGGTATTGGTGCCTCACCAAACTACAATTCCCATAATTCCTTATCAGCTATGGATATCAAAGCAGTGTCAAACTGCATTAATTCCGTAGTGTAGATGCATCATGAGGCACTTGGAAATTTCTCATGCGGAGTTGAAGATGGCTCAAAAGAAAAATGAGCAAAAAATCTATTGAGATGTATTCATTGTCATTGTTGGTTTTCCTGGAAAGTAAGTCCCAATGAACTCTGGATGGCTGTCTCTGTAGAAGGCATCCGGAAGGGTTAATGTAGTGCTCTCATAAATTGCTAAACTCCTTGGGAACTCTGTGCAATATCTTCTATTTTATTCCTTAAAAAAATTGTTTATAGCTTTCCCAGGCAGAACAGAACTTTCATTCGATATTACATGGTTGTAGATGGAAAGAAACCAGAATCTCAGATTACTCACCATCGGGGTTTACCCAAAATAAAATCCCATTATGGAGTTCATTATTTATTTCCTGACATGTAAATTTTAGATCGTTATGAATATTCCATGCTTTTCGGTGACTTCAGTCAGGCGGAAATAAGTAGAAGTCTGGGCCCTAAAGAGCAAACTCTGAGAGTCCGCCCAGAAGACCATCTCTATTTATAAACTGTCAGAAAGGAAAAAAAAATGATGCAATCTGGGCTTCCTTAATTCCTCCTCCTCCTCCTCCTCCTCCTCCTCCTCCTCCTCCTCCTCTTCTTCAGTTCCATGAACTTCTTGAGTTCCAGGAAAGTACTGACTTAGGTTGGAAGTTGACTGTAAGAGTCACACTGGAGGATGGAGAGATTCCTGGAGAATCAATATGAATCCATCCCACAATGATTAAATCTGCAAAAGTTCAATTTACAAATGCAAGGGATGACTGTATATAACATCTATCGATTCTTAATCCCAGGGGTTGGAAATGTTAATTTTGGACGATGGTTCCTGAAATCACCCATCTGGGAAGGATAGTCCACAGAAATCCTAAGCTTTGCTTTGTAGTGAAACACCTCCACCCAAAATTTATTGTTCTGCAAAGAGCAATAGAAACACCTCCAGAAATATTAAGAGCGTTGGGAAGGAGAAGGCGCTTTGTCTTGCCGTTGGGATCAATAATATATTCCATTTTCTTCAAAACAGGGAACAAAAATCTGCAAAAGAATGAGACCCACGAAGCACCTGATTTGGCAATAAATTATCTTTGTGGAATTATGTCTTATCTGTAGACTAAAATATGCCCCCCTCCCTGGGAAAAAATTAATGAGCTTGTCAAAGAGGTGATTTCAAGATTTATGCGGAACTCCCTTGAGGTAGTTTTTCAAGGAGTGGGAAAGAAAGGCTCTCTAAGGAAAATTAAAAAAGAAGAAAAAGACAAACGGGAGATATTTAGTCTAAATAAGAGCAAGAACAAGTAGCTTCTTGTTAAGCTTGAAATGTTTTAT
Source organism: Anolis sagrei (assembly GCF_037176765.1). Taxonomy (NCBI): domain Eukaryota; kingdom Metazoa; phylum Chordata; class Lepidosauria; order Squamata; family Anolidae; genus Anolis; species Anolis sagrei. The sequence goes on along the minus strand of NC_090035.1, from coordinate 18,773,208 downwards.
CTTGCGGGAAGAAAGGGGGAAAAACCCATTCAGGCACATATTTCTTCTTGAAATATTTTGAACAGGAAAGTAATTTTGAGAGAACTGAAGTCAGAGATAATTTCACTGAGGCGGATGTAATATAATTATGAGGCCGTCTACCACTCATGTTGGAATGACTTATTTCAATTGTACTGTTTAAAGCAGATATGGGAAAACCCAGACCTGAGGGCCAGATGCTGCCCCTTGGCGTTTCTCAGGCCCTCCTCTCTCTCACCAACCCTTCCTTCCTCCATCCCTCCCGTCTCGCTTTCCTTCCTTCCCTTCCACCCTTTGCTTTTCCTTCCTTTCCTTTTTCCTCCCTCCTTCTCTCTCTCTTTCTCCTTCCTTCCTTCCTTCTTTCCTTCCTTCCTTCTCTCTTTCCTTCTTCCCTCCCTCTTTCTCCCTCTTCCCTTCCCTTGCACCCTTTCATCCTTCCTTTCTTCCCTTTTCCTCCCTCCTTCTCTCTCTCTCCTTCCTTCCTTCCTTCCTCCTTTCCTTTCCTTTTTGCCTTTCCTTCCTTCTCTCTTTCCTCCCTCCTTCCATTTACTTCCACTGTTCCTTCCATCCTTTTCTTCCTTCCCTGCCTGCCTTCCTGCCTCCCCCCCTCCTCTTTTTCCTTCTTTCTTCCTGGGGGATGGACGCTAGGTGCTTTTGCACAGGCAAAAGTATCTCTGAGTCTTCCTTCCCTAAGAAAGGCTTGGTAACATTACTGCTTTGGACTCCAGAAAATCTCATGATGGATCTGTAAATATTCCAAATATCTAAAAAAAATAAAATCCAAAGCACTTTTGGTCCCAAGCATTTTGAGTAAAAGGCACTCAATATAATGACATACTTTAAAGCACAAATACCCTAATGGTGTCAGACCCCAGCTGATCTTAAAAGTGAAGCTGGGTCAGTTATGGTGAGCTCTGAGTTGGGAGACTGCCAAGTTACATTTCATTTTTGCCAGACTTCTGGCACTCCCAGGGTCTTGGGGCAACACTCAAACCACTAGACCACACTGGTTCCTACTTTTCAGGCACATGGCAGCTGACAACTACCACTGTCTCACACTGAACCAAATCAGGGGCCCACCATTTTGTGCTGTGACAGAGGAAGAATACCAGATTGCTAGGTCACTGCAGTATAGTGGAACCACATTGGAAGAGTGAGTGATGTAGTGTGGATTCGATTTGTGCTCTAGATCATGTTGTCCTCTCTTGTGTAAAGGTAAAGGAAAGATTTCCCCTTGACATTAAGCCTAGTAGTGTCCAACTCTGAGAGTCATCTCAATTTCTAAGATGAAGAATCGGCGTTGTCCATAGATGCCTCCAAGGTCATGTGACCGGGATGACTCCACAGAAGCAGTACCTATTGATATACTCACATTTGAATGTTTTCGAACTGTTAGGTTGGCAGAAGCTGGGTATAACAAAAGACGCAAGGTTGGAGGCTTATTAATATTATATGCCCAGGCAGGATGGATCTTCCCAGAGGTTTTCTTTTCCTAAAAAAGAAAAATCCCACCCCTGTGCCTCCAATATGATAGCGAGACGATGATGGATATGTGTTATGATGAAGTGAACACTGCTCGTCTTTAAACTTTCTTTTGAATTAAAGCTGTCACCAACCTAAGGTGTTTTAGGATTTTTTAAAAAAAATTGAGGTGAACTTTTCTCACTCCTGCCAACACTGCTTTTATCCCTGGCTCCCTAACAACTGTTTGTTGAGAGGCTTTTCTGTAGTAACAGGGTGTTAAAAATGCTGGAACTATCACAAAGGCTTGACGATGGAATGATGTACAGTAGAGACTTTGTTGAAAGTCAAATAGAATAAGTTTTATTTTATTTTTAAACAGACAACTAACCACTCCTGAGAGGTACAAAAAGTGTGACTTGTTACACAAGTACTTCAGCTTGAACAGTTCTCTTCACTTTGTTCCAGACAGAGCTAGCCAAACAGATCTAACTGTTGGTAACAAAACCCTTGCTCTCTTTCAGAGAATAGTGATGAGTCTGACTAGCCTATCTAGGTAGCCCATGGGTTATTAACTAACTCCACCCTAGAGTTCTTCCTGTTAACTAACCCAGTCTGGAGAGCCAATCTCTTGTGCTAACTCTCACAAGAGATCAGACTGCTGTCTGACCATTTTCCTGTCAACTCACAGCACTGTCTAACACACACTCTCTCCTAGCTCTCTCCCTGAAAACCCAGTTTCAAACTCTACACCTTCACACACCAGCTCCCAGTTCTCAACTCTCACTGAAGCTACCTTCTTTCCCTCCTCAGACTTGGCTCCTTCCTACTGCTCTGGCCAATCCTATGAGTCTCTAAACTCCTCCCCTCTTCCAGCCATCCTCACTCAAGATGGCTGCCTCCCTGGCATTCCCTCCTAAAATGGAGGCCTGCCTTACTGTTATTCAGGCTCCCTTTCCGGTCTACCAGGTAAGATTCACCACACTGGGCCTAACATCGGGAGCTCATCCCACTCCATAGATCCAAACTGCTGATCTTCCGGTCAGCAAGTTCGGCAGCTCAGAGGTTTAGATTGCTGTGCCATTGGGAGCTCTCTTGTGTACAGTTATGCTTATTAAAACAAGACATATTTAAAGGGATTTACAACTTTTTTCTACATATATGGCTCTGCTAGCAATTTGGGACTTTATTGCACAAGGCAGGCAAAATAGCATTGTGTTGTTTTTTATTCATTCAGTCACTTCTGAATCTTCGTGACCTCATGGACCAGACCACGCCTGGGCTCCCTGTCGACCGTCGCCACCCCCAACTCTTTCAGAGTCAAGCCAGTCACTTCAAGGATGCCATCCATCTATCTTGCCCTTGGTCGGCCTCTCTTCCTTTTTCCTTCCATTTTCCCCAGCATCATTGTCTTCTCTAAGCTTTCCTTTCTTCTCATGATGTGGCCAAAGTGCTTCATATTTGCCTCTAATATCCTTCCCTCCAAGGAGCAGTTGGGCTTTATTTCCTGAAGTATGGACTGGTTTGATCTTCTTGTGGTCCAAGGCACTCTCAGAACTTTCCTCCAGCACCACAGTTCAAAAGCATGTATCTTCCTATGCTCAGCCTTCCTTATGGTCCAGCTCTCACATCCATAGGTTACTACGGGGAATAGTTGCCAGTGTGATGTCTCTACTCTTCACTATTTTATCGAGATTGATCATTTCTCTCCTCCCAAGAAGTAAACGTCTTCTGATTTCCTAGCTGCAATCTGCATCTGCAGTAATCTTTGCACCTAGAAATATTTATTTATTTATTTATTTATTTGATGCACTTATTAACCGCCATTCTCAGCCCTTACGGGCGACTCATGGCGGTGTACAGTACACATAAAAAGACAGTTACAAAGGCCAGTATCAACAACATATAACTATACAACAAATACAAACTACATAAAAATCCGCTTCGTCTCTTAGTAGAATCATAGCCAGTCTCATCATCCTTATACCATTCCAGTTCTCATTTCCGTAATGTTGTTGCTTAGCACTTAATTAAATGCCCTCTCGAACAGCCAGGTCTTAAGGCTTTTTCGAAAGGACATGAGGGAGGGCGCCTGTCTGATGTGTGCCGGGAGAGTGTTCCATAGCCGGGGGGCCACCACCGAGAAGGCCCTCTCCCTCGTCCCCGCCAGCCGTGCCTGTGATGCAGGCGGGATCGAGAGAAGGGCCTCCCCAGACGATCTCAAGGTCCTCGTGGGCTCGTAGGCCAAGATGCGGTCAGAAAGGTATTTTGGGCCGGAACTGTTTAGGGCTTTGAAGGCCAAAACCAGCACCTTGAAATACAAAGTCTGTCACAAATAGCATTGTGTATTGCACAATTTTGTATGCATTATGCCACTGGTCTGCTTGTCCCTGTGATTCCTCAACCCTAGGTATTAACAGGTAAAACTTATCAATAGCTCACAATCCCACAATGTTCCCATCACCCACTTTGGTGCAATGGGTCCTTTCTGCTTCTGTATTGGCATGTGGCATCATGGCGGTAACATGACATTAGATTATCCTCCTCTCTCCCCCTTTTCTATTCCCAAACTAGCAATTTCTTTCCTTTCATATTTATATTTGCCTTTTTTGTTTTTAAATGGTGAAATTGTGCAATTGCGCTAAAACAAAAGCAAAACAATTATGCAGTGCAGGAGGGCAGGGTTACAGAAGTACACTCGCAGGACCATGGATTTGTGAATCAGTGCAATTACATTATTGAAGAAAGGTGAAATATTAAAGATGCTCCATCTGGTATTTTATCTGCTGTCAACATAACACAAGGTTTGTGTGATAAAGTCCTTAATCTTGAATCTCTTTGTTAGAAATCAGTTTAACAAGTATTATAACAGAAAATTGATTTCCTCCCCAAGAACCTGATATGGAATCATTTTTGGGGCTGTGGAAAATACAGACTGAGGTTTTCGTATCCTGCCTTCCTTCTTCCCATGCAAATACATTTTTATGTTTCCAGGTACGAATGTACGATTCTCCTGCTAATGGGCACAGGGAACCGAACAATCTTCCTGCTGAACCATTTGCATGCTGTTCTTTCTATGTAATGTCGCCCATTTATGGGATTTCCCCCTCCTCTCCATGACCTTTCTTTCACGACCGCCAGACAAGGCATCCGGTGCGGCATTCACATCTGCATAACCACCGGAACATTGATAATGACTTGCTGAGTTTTGTCTGGTTTTGAGAAGAGAGAGAGAGAGAGAGAGAGAGAGAGAGATGGTATAGGCAATGTATCCTGAACGGGGACAAATCATAGGTCCCCGTATCTCACTGAGGCAAAAGAGCTACAGCATAACTGAAATGGCAGGGAAATAGGTTTTGAGGAAAGGAGAGATAATGACCAAGAGACATCCTTTCGGGAGATCAGAAAAGAACGACTTTATTTCCAGCTGGCGACTCTGGTGTGGACTCATGTCCCAAAAGTAAAACCAGAGCCCCGAAACAGGCGTGGACGATGGCTTTTATAAGTTTCAGACTCAAGTAGACAAAGAACATACGTCTTCATACAATCATCATCATCCCTACGTCATCCTGGCATCATAAGAATATCAGGTTCCCACCTCCAACATGCAAAAACATGTCTCTGTGTCTAGCTGAAGAGCAGGCATTTTGCAGTCATCGATCAAGGGGCCTCCTCTGACCTGTCAAAAGGTGCTTCTCTGTCCTAGCACGGGCTTCTCCAACGGGCTTATCTCTCTTCTGGAATGCATACCCCCCTTCCTCTTCAGCCCCTTTTGGAGACAAGCAGCTTGCTTGCTGTTAGCATTCTTGCTACACAAAGGGAACTAGATTTTCCTATACATTTAAAGTACATATGATTTTTATGCATAAATCAATCAATAAATATCTGTTTTTCCAATATCTCCTCATCAATTCCCCCCTTTAGGTGCTTTTAAGACTTTTTTCTGGTATTATTATTATTTATTTCCAGTCTAAATAAGTCTAAATGCACCTACTTAACTTCTATTTGAGAATAATTTATTTCCTTTATTCAAAAGCATTTACCTGGGGGTTGCTTTCAGAACCTGTATTAATCTGTGTTGCAACCATTGAAAAGACTAGGAGGATTTAAGACTCAATGGTCTGACTTTTGCTCTTATAAGACTAGAGTAGCCAAACTATAGCTTCCTTATTAATCAAAGGCAGACAGAAAAGCAAATTTTACAATTGACTCATAATGCTCATATATCTCAAGTTAGCATTTCTCCCATTATTGATCAAACATACATTTTGCATGCTCATTGAACTAGTTATCAATTCACAAAACTGACACATAAATAAACATATATTACCCACAAAGTTCTCATTCTTCTGGAATCTGGCCGTACGTTGAGTAACCGTTCCTGTGGGTTACAGTAAGGCCTAGCTCCGTCTTCTTTCCTCTCCAGTTGTGGGTCTGACAGTGCGTAGAGCTTAGTCGCTTCCAGGTTATGGACTTAAGCTGCAGTGTCTAGCCCAGTCTTCTCATCCTACAGCAGGTGCAGATCTGACAGTACGCAGGGCAAGAGCTTCCGGGTTGTCTTGCAGTAATGTCTAGTCTGAATCTTCTTTCTGCCACCTTTTTTCCATTTGGTTAGAACAACCACAATCCTGTGTTAATTTAAGCTTTAGTGGGTGTTTTGAATCTAGAATAGCTTGCTAACTGGGAGCAGTTAGACTCAATTCTACTCCAAGGGAGCAAGGTTTGATTTCTGCTACCTTAACTGCACTAGGTGATGTAAAAATCACCACATAAGGACCTTTTCATTTGAGTTGCAAAGTTTCTCATTACCACTCTTTAACCCACACCTCATCCCCTGGCTTACACAAACATTAGGGGTTAGGTGTGTGTGTGTCCTGAACTCATTAAGCATTTTCCATAACTATTGCAGCATTTTCCCAAAGCAACCATTTCCTGTCTCTTTGCCTGGGCCCTTCTCATGCTATTCCCCTTTATGACCTTGAGAATGAAGGAGAGGCCTCTCATACAACATTGCAAAAGAAGACAGTTTAATGGTTCTGGTGGGAATGCATCTAATATGTACTGTTACAACTATGGCTTCAAAGTGTACATTTACACAATGCTGAGTACCTGGGGGATGGCATTGCCCCTGACACTGAGTGTTTTTGGCACAGGTATGACACCTAGCTGAAGCTGCCATTGTCAAGAAAGTGAAGACAATCTATGTTTAACTGTCTTTCTACAAGCTTAGCTAGTGTCATTTTCCTGAAATGACTCATGAGGTCCTTTTACTACTTTTCATGCCATGGTTCTGGGGACAATTATTTTTCCATCTGAAAAGAGCTCACCAACCAATAGAGTTAGCTAAGTCTATTGCACCATTGTCCTGGGCCCATTGCTGTTCTTCTTAATTATAGGTGGGCTGCACACTGGGATTGGGCAAAGGAAGTAGGATAGCCACCTGGAGAGACTTGGCATCTGCTTCTTTGTGGCAGCTGCATCCGCTCTCTGGTTGATTTCTGGCTAAAGGATCCTGCCCTGCCCTGTACATTACAACCACCTGTTTTGGGACCCATACAGCTTCTAAGAAATGCAATATCTTTTTCTGAATGTTTGACTGGTTGGCATGCTGCAGTTAAAAGTCCTCTTTCTTTGTAAAGCACACCATGGACATGTAGTACTGAAAATACATGCTTTGTATCAGTGTATATGTTCAGCTGAACTTCTTGCAATGGAACATCAGCCAAGTCAGGACAACTGGTATAAATTATGTCCAATTTTCAATACAACTATGATGTTCCTTTTGCAGGAGGGTAGCAAATTTAAAAGGTAGAGCATTGCTGAACCTTTAATGTAAGGATTCACAACAGTGCCTGATGTTTTTGCATTCTTGAGGTGCTAAGCATTTGGTTTCTTTGAGTTCTAAAAGTCTATGGTTTGAGTTAAATGCCTGTTGCTACATCTTCCTTCTCAGCAACATAACAAGTGAAGGATTTAGTTACTTCAGGCAGGCATAAAGCAGACTGTCCTCAGCACAGACTTTTATTTGCTGAAAGGCAGCATTTTGCTCTTGTGTCCACTGGAAAGGGCTCTCTTTCGCCCACCTTTGTAACTTGACACAAGAATTTGCCAATTACTTCATAGAGATCCAAATTTTACAGAATCTTGTTGTACCTATTACTTGTATTGGACTTGCTTCTACTCCGTTTCTAGGCTCCTATGACCCTATTTTATCTGGAATCCTAAGTATTTGACTTCAGTTTTTGCACGGCTGGGTCTAGGAATTGGAGTGTTTTCTTCAGACTGACTGACAGACTCCTGGAATTGGCTGTACTATTTTTGGAGGTATGCATTTGGCTATTCCGGGGGGGTTGTTTTCTGCCCATACCTCAGGAGTTTCAAACTTTCTCCTATTCATTTTTCTCTGAGCCTTTTTAAACTACTAGCAGCCTCCACCATGGGGCAGGTGAGGTGCAAAAGGCTTGTTATTTTCTAAAGCCATCTTAGCAGATTCATTTTCCTCAAAGAATAATCTTGCTCTTTAGTTTACATAGCAAGTCTTTCCCAGCAAGGAACTGGGCAGCTAGGCATATATAGAAAACTGATGGTAACTTATTTTGTTGCTAGCTGACTTTTTCTTCCTCTTTCTTTCTTTCTTTCTTTCTTTGGAAAGGATGTAGGCATTGATCTCCAGTGGCTCCCATGAGCTTTATGGCTTTCTGGGTTATGGTGCCACTGGTATCACTGATTTCTTCTGCTCTTATGTCTACCAAAAATGTTTTTTCTTCTTCTTTGGGATCCTAAGGTTAGAACTCTTGACTGACTTGGGTCCTCTGGCCCTCTTCATTGGGGGCATTTGGCCAATCCAATGATTTTTTTTTCTCTTCCCCTGGATGCTCCTGTGACTCTTGATAGAAGGGCAGCTCTCTGGGTCTTCCTATCTGCTCCTGGTAGCCTTTTTCTCTTCCTCTCATCATCTGGGAAGTTTCTCATTCAATGTCCCTGATTCTTACAGTTCGGACATTGATTTGGCTCAAGAAGCTGTCCTCTTTTCTAGCTCATACTTCACCCTCTGCTTCACCCTCTTTTTATTTGCCTTAATGCTGCTGATAAGAAAATGGCTTGAGCCTTCATTTGTCACTGCTTATCTTCTCCTTTTGATCTCTATTCACAACCACTCAGCTGTTAGAAACGAGCGGCTGTGGACTCAGGCGGCATAGAATCTGAGTCATCTATATAACATACATCTGTTGGGAAAGATTCAAGTATCTTCTATGTCAGGACACTGTGGTGTTGGAGGGCTATACTGGCTTCTTGCTGCTGCTGGCTGGAGGGCTGGATTTGCAGGACTTCTGTGGATCTCCCATCATCTCAGTAGAGTAGGGAGGTTAGGCATTTCTTCCTCAACAGAGTTGGGGCAGGATAGGAGATTTGATCTCATTTATTCCTGCCCAAAATCTAGTTTTGCAAAACTTTTCTCAAAATCTTCTAACATGTACCCTAGCAGGGCTTTAAGCTTGCCGCTGAATGACCATCACATGTTTTAGACAAACAGACAACTAATACACAGAGGAGTGAAAAGGTATGTGGGACCTAACCACACAGCATCTGAACTCTTTCATACAACATACAACATTGATTCACTCATACAGACAATCAATCATACAACAATGTACCTAGGCTTTTCCCAACCTTCTTTTCCTTTTTTTTCTCTCTCTCTAGGCAGTCGGTTTCCCTTTCTGGCACACCCAAAAATCCCAAAAAGTCTACTCGGGACTGCCTTTTCCAGGTTAATTACTCCTGGGTTGGTCACTAGCAAACATAGCTATGACCTGTCCTGACGTCTACACTCTTCTAAATGTTCTTTTTTCACATTCATACTTGCCTGTCCGTCGTTTTCTGCCTCCTCTGGTGAAAGGAAAGAACCCCGTCAGGAGCAGCCGCCCTGCTCCAAGCTTCAAGTGATCCCTGGCATCAAACAGAGACACCCCAGCTGGTAGGGTTCAGTTGTTGGTTGGACGCCGGCTTGGCTGACTCCTGAAGGCGTTCCCGATCTCAAAATCTCTCTCTTGGCTTCTCTCTCTCTTGACCTCCTTCAAATCTTCTGCCTGTTACTCCTGGCTGGCTCGCCAAAATGAAATGGCAGGGAAATAGGTTTTGAGGAAAGGAGAGATAATGACCAAGAGACATCCTTTCGGGAGATCAGAAAAGAACGACTTTATTTCCAGCTGGCGACTCTGGTGTGGACTCATGTCCCAAAAGTAAAACCAGAGCCCCGAAACAGGCGTGGACGATGGCTTTTATAAGTTTCAGACTCAAGTAGACAAAGAACATACGTCTTCATACAATCATCATCATCCCTACGTCATCCTGGCATCATAAGAATATCAGGTTCCCACCTCCAACATGCAAAAACATGTCTCTGTGTCTAGCTGAAGAGCAGGCATTTTGCAGTCATCGATCAAGGGGCCTCCTCTGACCTGTCAAAAGGTGCTTCTCTGTCCTAGCACGGGCTTCTCCAACGGGCTTATCTCTCTTCTGGAATGCATACCCCCCTTCCTCTTCAGCCCCTTTTGGAGACAAGCAGCTTGCTTGCTGTTAGCATTCTTGCTACACAAAGGGAACTAGATTTTCCTATACATTTAAAGTACATATGATTTTTATGCATAAATCAATCAATAAATATCTGTTTTTCCAATATCTCCTCATCATAACCACTAAGCAAAAAGGGACATTGGGGAAATCACAGAAGTCTGGCAAAAATGAAATGTAACCTTTAGTTCGGTCAGGGTTAGTGGGAAGCTGCCTTCTAATGGGAAGCAAAGAGCAAGGAAAGTTCTCCAGCTTTTCAGGGCTGCTCTCTCCTTATTAAGAAAACTGGGACGGTGTTTAGGAAGGGTAAGAAATACAAAAATTCAACCCATTGGTAGAAGTCAAAATTGTGGGCTTGGTTGCAATTAACCTTTCAACTTAGTGGATAATAATGGTGGATAAAGGCCAAGATCCTACGATTTGCATAGTGTACGTTGACACTCATATAGGTTGAAGCTACATTACAGAATAGCAGTTTGGCCCCACTTTAACAGCCCAGTGGTTCCTGGGCTGTCTGGAATATAAGGGCAAATGGCTTGCAGAACTATAAATCCCAGAATTCCATGGCATTGAGCCATGGTAGTGAATGGAGAGTCAAGCTGCTGCAGTGTGGATATGGACGTAGTTATTAGTGGTTGAACTACAGCTCCCTCCAGCTAAATACCAACCTTGGCACAGTCAAACACACAATGTCAGACCATCCCGCATTTCGCAGATGAGAACTGGAACACCATCAGAATGAGGTCAAGAGGGCTGAAGCATTAGTAAGGAGGAGCAGACAAGCAAGGAGAAGCTGTGGCACTTTGCGTTTGCCTGAGCCTACAGGAAAGGGCAAAATCACATCCCTCTTTTTTCCTTGTTTGCTTGCTCTGTTTACTTATTTTGCACTTAGAAGTTGCTTGGCATCAATTGGTATCAACTGATTTTATTTATTTATTTATTAACCATATTTATATACCATCTTTCTCAGCACGAAGGTGACTCAGGGCAGTTTACAAATGGCACAATTTGATGCCCACAACACAAAGAACAATTAAAACATTCAGCATAAATAAAACTTGATAAAATAAATAAAATAACACCGATAAAAAACAAATCCACAGCGGCTCATTACTAAAATCATTACCCAATCACATTGTCCAGTCATTCCAAAGACCAGAGTTTGTCTGCTACACTGCAGGTTTTAACTTTTTTCTGAAATGTTAGGAGGGTGGGAGCCGATCTGATACCCCTAGGGAGGGTGTTCCATAGCCAAGGGGCCACCACTGAGAAGGCCCTGTCCCTTGTTCCCGCCAACCGAGTCTGTGAAGAAGCTGGGACTGAGAGCAGGACCTCCCCAGAAGATCTTAGGGTCCTAGATAACAAAAAGGAAAAAAGTATAAGGAGGTGAGAGAAACTGGAGCCCCTTCCACACAGCTGAATAAAATCCCACATTCTCTTATTTGAACTAGGATATATGGCAGTGCGGACTCAGATTAACCAGTTCAAAGCAGATATTGTGGGATTTTCTGCCTTGATATTCTGGGATATGCCTGTGTGGAAGGGCCCTGAGACAATTCTGGCCCTCTATTCCGCCTTGGTCAGACCACATCTGGAATATTGTGCCCAATTCTGGTCACCACAATTGAAGAGAGATGTTAACAAGCTGGAATGTGTCCAGAGGAGGGCAACTAAAATGATCAAGGGTCTGGAGAACAAACCCTATGAGGAGCAGCTTAAAGAGCTGGACATGTTTAGCCTGAAGAAGAGAAGGCTGAGAGGAGGCATGATAGCCATGTATAAGTATGTGAGAGGAAGTCATAGGGAGGAGGGAGCAAACTTGTTTTCTGCTGCCCTGGAGACTAGGATGCGGAACAATGGCTTCAAACTACAAGAAAGGAGATTCCATCTGAACATTAGGAAGAACTTCCTGACAGTGAGAGTTGTTCAGCAGTGGAACTCTCTCCCGCAGGGAGTGGTGGAGGCTCCTTATTTGGAGGCTTTTAAACAGAGGCTGGATGGCCATCTGTCAGGAGTGCTTTGACTGCAATTTTCCTGCTTCTTGGCAGAATGGGGTTGGACTGGATGGCCCACGAGGTCTCTTCCAATTCTAGGATTCTATGATTTCTTCTGAAAAGCAGAAGAAAATGTAGGATAAGAGAGGATTAATTGGGACTGTCCCTGTCAAACCTGGACAGCTGAAGGGTTTGCAAAAGCTCTCCCAAACAAGGCGGCAACCTAAGGTTTATTAACACGAGACTTTAAAAGCAAAACTTTTGTCTTACTAATCTTAATCTAATGAATGTTTGAGGGCCCTTCCGCACAGCCCAATATCCCAGAATATCAAGGCAGAAAATCCCACATTATCTGCTTTGAACTGGAATATATGGCACTGTGGACTCAGATAATGCAGTTCAAAGCAGATATTGTGAGATTTGATGACTTGATATTCTGGGATATAGGGCTGTGTGGAAGGGCCCTCAGGCACACTCAGCTTCTCACATCCAAATACGCACCCACATTTTATTACTACTTTTCAAGAAAAAGTTTCTTCTGATTTCCCTGATAACAGGCCTATAAACTTTCAGCTGCTTAAATGCTCCCCTATTTATGCTGTTTCCTCCATTTACCCTTTAAAAATGACAAGTATTTAGACTCCTTTTAAAAGGAGCGGGAGTAGAGGAACTGATGGCACCAGCAATATTGAACTTAGGCTTGCAAGGCATCTGTCATAAAATATTATGGGAGGGAAACATGAACTTCAATAGCTGAAAAATCTGGTTGTGTCACTTTTCCTCAAATTCCTTCCTGAAGACAAGTCACGGATATAAGGTTAGAGTTGTTTGGTTTGGTATGGTGACATGGCTAATCAATAAAATTTATTTTACATCTTCAGGCTGGAGTTCAAAGCTAGTTTTTTTTTAATGCAGAGGCAAGTGGCTGCACCATTTCTAACTTATGGTTATCTTAAGGCGACTTTAATTCAGAGGGGTTTGCATCAATAAAGTAAATTTATTTTCAGAAAGTACATACTTCACTCTATTGTTCGACATAGTTGCCAAGTTTGTTCAAACACTTATCATACCTCTGAACCAATTTTAAAATACCCTCTCTATAAAAACTTGCCACCTGCTGAAGCCACCAAATCGTCTGTAATCAAAGAAGGGCGACCGGAGCGGTCCTCATCATGGACATTGTCACGGCCATCTTTGAATTGTCGTACCCACTTACGCACTTTGCTTTCACTCATAACAGTATCACCGTACACTTCGCAAATCTGTCGATGAATTTCTGCAGCAGGCAGGTTCCTTGCTGACAAAAACCGTATCACTGAGCGAACCTCACATGCAGAGGGTGAGTTGATAGTCTTAAACATTTTTAAAGCACAGAACAGAACCGTACAGGTTAGCTACAGAGCGGAAACTGAGCACAGTTGTTCCCGAGGCATGCCGGTACACGATGCACGCGCTCATTGCGGTATGCGAGCGAACTACTAGTGTCTACAACAAAACGGACCTTACTTAAAAAATACCCCTCGTATATAAAAATGTTCTGTGCGTAATGGGTACCTTAAAAACAAAAGAACCAATGAACGAAATCACACCAAATTTGGCAACAAAACGTCTCACAACACAAGGAGTGACCATCACTCAAAAATTTATGATTTTGTCATTTGGAAGTTGTAGTTGCTGGGATTTATAGTTCACCCATAATCAAAGAGCATTCTGAACTCCACCAACAATGGAATTGAACCAAAATTGCCACACAGGACTCCCATGACCAACAGAAAACACTAGAAGGGTTTGGTGGGCATTGACCTTGAGTTTTGGAGTTGTAGTTCACCTACATCCAGAGAGCACTGTGGACTCAAACAAGGATGGATCTGGACCAAACTTGGTACAAATACTCAGTATGCCCAAATATGAGCACAGATGGAGTTTGAGGGAAATAGACCTTGACATTTGCGAGTTGTAGTTACTAGGATTTATAGTTCACCTACAATCAGAGCATTCTGAACCCCACCAAAGACAGTGTCTTCCCACACAGAACTCCCATGACCATCAGAAAATATTTAAGGCCACCCAGTCCAACTCCCTTTACCAGGGCAAGAAAATGTAATCAAAGCCCTCCTGACAAAGAGCCACCCAATTATAGATATAGATAGATAGATATGATTCACACACACACAGATATAGTATCATAGATTTGAAAGGGACCCCTCAAGAAGGACAATTATGTGTTGCATGTTCCAGAGTAGGCAAACCAGACACTCTCCACATCAACACTGACAAAGAAACAGCAATAAGTATAGTTTACCCACAAGCATAAAGAAATTACATATATTAGAAACCAACACTTTCTCATTACTTTATATTCCAGATCACCAGACTGGGCCACAGCAACATGTGGCAGGGGATGGCTAGTATATTAATACATTATATTATATTATATTATATTCAAGACTATCACATGATTCTGTGCACATCCCTTTGCTGCTCAGTCTCTTCTCTGTGATAAACTCAACCCTTGCTATTGACAGGAAAACCCATCAATAGACCCTCGTAGCGTGTCATGGTCCCATCACTTACCTGGCACTGAAGTAATGCCAGTAGTTGGACTCTCTTCCACTTGCAATCACTTCCCCTTGGAGTAATACATCAATAAAAAACAAAAAAGTAATCGTTTTTGGAGAAGAGGGAGAGTATGAATGAATGAAATGTTTATTGTACCAGCCCTAGGCCATGATATCACATAATATATTTATTTATTTATGACATTTATATGCCGCTCTTCTCACCTCGAAGGGGACTCAGAGTGGCTTACAAGTTATATGTAAATACATTATAATATTAGCATAGCACAATATTAGTAACATACATTCTCATATTGTAGTATACCACTATACTGTAATAGTATTATTAATATTACATGTAATATGAAATATATAATTATTATATTGTATTATTATTATATTGTATTACATTATAACATTATTATCAATATTATATGTGTATACAATATATTATATTATTAGCACAGCATAATATTAGTATTATATATTTCTATATTGTACTATAGTGTAATATTATTAGTAATATGACATGTAATGTAAAATATATAATTCTTATATTGTATTATTATAAGTATTACATTGTATTACATTATAATATTATTATCAATATTATATGTGCATACAATATAGTATATTATTAGCACAGCACATCTGTAATATATTAATAATATAATCTATATATATAAATTTGTTAGGGGCATCCAACGAGGAAACAAAACTCAAAAAACCCCCAACGAAACTTAACCAAAATTCCCACGCCCATAACACAACCCACAAGGTACAAACATATCTACTCAAAATGAAAAACAACACAACAACACACTCACAAAACGGCAAAACAACAAAACTCAAAAATCCCCCAACGAAACTTAACCAAAATCCCTGTGCCCATAACACAACCCACAAGGTACAAACATATCTACTCAAAATGAAAAACAACACAACAACACACTCACAAAACGGCAAAACAACAAAACTCAAAAATCCCCATGCCCATAACACAACCCACAAGGTACAAACATATCTACTCAAAATGAAAAACAACACAACAACACACTCACAAAACGGCAAAACAACAATACTCAAAAATCCCCCAACGAAACTTAACTAAAATCCCCGTGCCCATAACACAACCCACAAGGTACAAACATACCTACTCAAAATGAAAAACAACACAACAACACACTCACAAAACGGCAAAACAACAAAACTCAAAAATCCCCCAACGAAACTTAACTAAAATCCCCGTGCCCATAACACAACCCACAAGGTACAAACATACCTACTCAAAATGAAAAACAACACAACAACACACTCACAAAACGGCAAAACAACAAAACTCAAAAATCCCCCAACGAAACTTAACCAAAATCCCCGTGCCCATAACACAACCAACAAGGTATAAACATATCTACTCAAAATGAAAAACAACACAACAACACACTCACAAAACGGCAAAACAACAAAACTCAAAAATCCCCCAACGAAACTTAACTAAAATCCCCGTGCCCATAACACAACCCACAAGGTATAAACATATCTACTCAAAATGAAAAACAACACAACAACACACTCACAAAACGGCAAAACAACAAAACTCAAAAATCCCCCAACGAAACTTAACTAAAATCCCCGTGCCCATAACACAACCAACAAGGTATAAACATATCTACTCAAAATGAAAAACAACACAACAACACACTCACAAAACGGCAAAACAACAAAACTCAAAAATCCCCCAACGAAACTTAACTAAAATCCCCGTGCCCATAACACAACCCACAAGGTACAAACATATCTAATCAAAATGAAAAACAACACAGCAACACACTCACAAAACGGCAAAAGAACAAAACGCAAAAAAACTCCAACGAAACTTAACCACAATTCCCATGCCCATAACTCAACCCACAAGGTACAAACATATCTACTCAAAATGAAAAACAACACAACACACTCACAAAATGGCAAAACAACTGAGCATGCGCATTGGCGCCCAGCCGCAAGTTCCATCGCGCGCGCACATGGCCTTCCGACCAACGTTCCCTCTGCGGAAACCATGCCCACTCCAAACCCCGCCGCGTCGCTTCCCGCACACACACACACCCTGCTGCACACACACACGCAACCCCACGCTCCATCACTCCCCCCGCCGCCGCACACACACACGCAACCCCACTCCCCCCGCCGCCGCACACACACACGCAACCCCAGGCTCCATCACTCCCCCCGCCGCCGCACACACACACGCAACCCCACGCTCCATCACTCCCCTGCCCCAATCTTACCTCCTTTTACTTCAGGCCACCTCCAAACCCCACCCCGCCCCTTCCCGCCCTGTCAAAATCTAGGAAAGACAGGAAGGAAGGAAAGAAGGAAGAAAGAGAAAGTAAGGTAAAGAAAAAGGGGGAAGGAAGGAAAGTTAGAGGAAGAAGAAAAGGAAAGAAAAGGAAAGATGGAAGGAAAGAAAAGAGAGACAGCAGAAGAGAAAGAAAAGGGGGAAGGAAGGAAAGAGATACAGAAAGAAGAGGAGAAGGAAAG
Source organism: Anolis sagrei (assembly GCF_037176765.1). Lineage (NCBI taxonomy): Eukaryota > Metazoa > Chordata > Lepidosauria > Squamata > Anolidae > Anolis > Anolis sagrei. The sequence continues at coordinate 18,756,065 of NC_090035.1, read as the reverse complement.
ATGGGAAGGAAGGAAGGAAGGAAGGAAGGAAGGAAGGAAGGAAGGAGGGAGGGAGGGAGGGAAAGAAGGAGAGAAAGAGGGAAGATTGGCCACAGCAACACGTGGCGGGTAAAGGTTGTTATTTCTATTATTATTATTATGCTATTGTTCCTATGAGACCTTTTTAGGGGGAATGGGAGAGGTGTCAGGTCCCGGAGGCAATGCATTGCATTATTGTTATTGTTATGATGGTGGTGAAATAAAAGGAAATAAAAAGTGAAAGAAGGAAGCAAACAGGGAGGGAAGAAAGGCAAAGGAAGAAAGGGGGAGGGAATGAAGGAAAGAGAGAAGGATGAAACCAAGTAGTGAAAGAAGGAAAGAAAGAGGTAGAGAAGGAAGAAAGGAGAGAAAGGGGGAGGAAAAGGGGGAAGGAATAGGTAGGGACCTCTCTTTCATAATAGTCCAGATATCTACCTCAACTTTGATAAGTTTTACTATAGGCCACAGCAACGCGTGGCAGGGCACAGCTAGTATATTATATTAAAGGACCAGTTTGAATAGCAGTAAAAGTGCAACAGCTCTTTTAAATAATATAAAATCTTTAAAAGTACAAAACAATAAGAACAATAAGCACTGTCCAATATAAATATTAAAACTTATTCCATATAATGGCTTTTTAAAATTATAGTAGCAGTGACATGATAACAGTAACAAATGTCTGATTTGTATCATCCCAAACTATCTCCATTTCTAGCCTCTGCTGTGGACTTTACTATTTTAGCTCGGATTTTTGGGCTGCAACTGCAAATGTGACAACCTTTAAAGTTATATTTTTGGAATGATCTGCTTAACAGGTCAAAGATAACTACTGACTGTTGCCATGCTGCCCTTTCTTCCAGAAGATTATTTCAAGGGTCGTTATACAAAGGGCAATGTAACGGATAGTGTATTAGATCCTCTCTTTTCCAGATCCACAAGTACAAAGTTGTTGGGCATGAGGGATCCCTCTATATCTTCCCTGTAGCCAGCCTGATGGCACTGTTTGAAAGCGCAGGGCTGTAAATGCTCTTCTAAGGGCTACAGACCTTAAGTCTTGAAGATATAGCTGACAATATTGGTCATTCTTAAATAATAATTCTTAAATAAAATAAAATAAAAAATTCTTAAATAAAAAAGTGGTGAAACCCTGCTGTTTACTAGCCCGCAAGTTGTCAATTGTATCCATCTCAAAGATTTTGTCTCTAATTACCTTCTTGTTCAACTGTATTAAGGTTGTTGTTGACTCATCAAAATACTGGTGGATCAGAGCTAACCAGTGTTGAGCCCAACCTCCCCGCTTATATTGCTCCATCAGGCATTGCTTTGTTATACTCTCATTCTCCATATCCAGAAGTCTCTTCCCATATGAAATGTTAAGCTTATGCATTCTGGCCTTAAGTGAGGGAAGATCCAATTCAAGCTTTAACAAGGCAGATGGTGTCCCAGTGGAAGGGCTAAAAGAGCTCTTACAAAATTGTTCTGAATTAATTCAATCTGCTTTGTGTTACCTTGCCCCATATTTCCAATCCATATAACATCTGTGGTAGAATTTTAGTGGCAAAAATCTTAATCGTAGGACATACCAAGGAAACTCCCTTTGGTTTCCCAAATGGTAGCATTGATTTTGCTGACCTCCAGACAGATAGTTTGGCTGCCTCTATATGACTCTTCCAGTTACCATTATATAAGAAGTGTATGCCCAAGTATTTAAAGCTGTGACACTGTTCTATTGGGTACCCATCCACTTGCCATTTTGTATCATTTCCTCTTGGAGAATACCATCACTTTGGTTTTTGAATGATTAATCATCAACTTCTCTTGATCACAAATTCTACCTGGTGTCCTCAAGAGTCTCCTAAGTCCTATTTGTGTAGTTGACAAGAGGACCATATCATCAGCATATGATAAGATTTGAATTCTCATATTACCTCCTGATGGTGGGAAATGATCAGGGGAGCTCAATTTGTCAACTAAATTGTTCACATAAAATTGTACAGAAAAGGTGCCAGCAAATAACCTTGCCTGATTCCTCTTCTTGCTTCAGTGTTGTCTGTGAGTTTACCTGACAGACCTAACCACACTCTTAGATCTGTCCCTGAATATAGTTGGTGTAATAATGACAGCAGTCATCCATCCACATTAGTCTTTGCCAACTTTCTCCACAAACGCTGTCTGTCAATTGAATCAAAAGCAGAGGTAAAATCCACATATAAGAGGGAGAGTAGAGGGAGAGTAGAGTTATGATGTGAACTGAAAGTACACAAATTCCACAAATCAGTGAATGGTTGCAATTGTGTGACCAAGGAGAGGAGTGATAGCAAGGGTGATCATCCTAGCATGTTGCTGCTCTTATAATCAGACAAATGACGTGGAATAGCACTTTCGTGCAATAATGTCATGAAAGACTGTGAGTTGCCTAAGGTTGCCCATTGGTTTTTATGCTCGAACAGAGATTTAGGCTCTGTTCTCCAGAGTTATGGCTCAGCACTCAAACCACTGCACCACACTGGCTTTATAGCTGGTGATAACTCAGCACAGCAAGTCCAATTAGCTCAGTGTTTTCGTTTTATGGAAGGTCAGAGTGTTTCCTGTTCCTTTGCAACTGGCATTTCAGCTTCCTTAGCTCTGACTGGAAGCCATTACATTGGTTCTCTTCTTGCTCTTTTGAAGAGCTCTCTTCCAGGGAAGACATAAAACATCGACTTGAAGTTATTTTCTTTGCTGCTATGTCAAACTACACAATGCGAGGAATGTGCATTTCCGACAATTGCCGTGATTTCTTCTTACTATTGGATTTCCTCGCCATGTGCTTCTATAATCTAGTTTACAAACCTGTATTGACTTTCCAGTAACCAAGCACGAAACAAATTGTGGCATGGAGGAAGTTTCCAGTTCTTCCATTCAAGCATTGTCCACCATTAAGATGACATTTTTAGGTCCCTCTCATGAGAACAGTCCATATGCCTGAAGCCATTTCAGTTGGGCACCATTTCTGTAAGAATGCCTTAGAGACCTGTGGCCAGTTTGCCTTTGAGCAGGAGAGAAGAGAGATCCTGGAGAACTCATTTTTTCACAGCCAAGACCTGTTGGTTTTGTATGAAAGGAGGAAAGGAAGGGGTAAATCAACAGTCAAGGTCATCTTGTTGAAGTGCCCACCAGTACTAAGCATAATTAACTGTTCCTCAGCTCTAACCCTAGGGCAAACAGAAATTGAAACAACAGGCAAGAAAGAGAAATGTCAGAGGAAAAGGTGTTCTGAGGAAAATGGCATGGCTACCTTTTTTTTGCTTGTGTTACCAAATAAATATGAAAAGACCCACGTATGGGTTTCTTCCTCACCTTTTCAACTTCACTGTCTGCAGCGAAAGGGGATAATTGGCAGGACAGAGAAAAAAGCAGATCAAGGCGAAGTGTTTATCTAATGGCACAAAGAGGGGAAGCATTACCCCAAGGGAAGCTTCAAAGCCCAGCCATGGGCCGTGTCTGTCTTTGGAGGAACCGAGGCCACCTCTTGTGGCTTCTGATGTGTGCCCAAGACATTCCCATTTCTCTCAGAGGACAGAAATAAGCCCTTATTATCCCATTTTAGCAGAACGATGAACTGAGTGTCAAGTCAAGGCGAACCAAGGAGTACAAGACTTCCCCGCGAATGATGCCAAGGATCAAACATTACCCTTTTATCTCCTCTAATAAAGGGATCCATCTTTCACTAAGGACTAGCTGAGGACAACATATACGGGTCACCTTTAAAAAAAAAACCCAAAATATTTCACTTCCTTGAGCTTTAGGTAAAGGCAGAGCGATTGATAACAAACGTGTCCAAGTGGATGATATTATCAAACTGACTGTTGAAACAATTCAATTCAAAAGAAAAAAAAAAGCTTTGTGCTATCTCATGCAATTTTTATACATGCATTTTTGGATTGGTACAGGAATGGGACTTGGATAGTATAGGGCAAGCATCTGGCACCTGATGGGTGCAGTTTGATCCTTAGGACCTCAAATGACCCCTGCATTTCTGAAAATTAACTCCAGGCATTTGTTACTCCAGATGCACATTGGCTCTATTGCAGAGTTTCTCAAATTGTGCTCCTTTAGATCAGTGGTTCTCAACCTGTGGGTCCCCAGGTGTTTTGGCCTTCAACTCCCAGAAATCCTAACAGCTGGCAAACTGGTTGGGATTTCTGGGAGTGGTAGGCCAAAACACCTGGGGACCCACAGGTTGAGAACCACTGCTCTAGATGGTTTGGAATTTTGCTTCCACAATTCCTAACAGCTGGTAAGCTGGTTGATTGTTCTGGGAGCTGAAGTCCAAAACACCTGGAGGAGCATAGTTTGAGAAACACTGCTCTAGAGTTTGCAGAAACAGGCTTGCTATCTAGAAAGCTGTATTGGGTTCATTTCAACCTGATGCACTGGTTAGGTAGACATTGGCTCAGGCTGAAATCTTTTCTCTGCACTGATCAGCACTGGAAATGGGGACAGATCATCTCGGTATTGCCACTGCCATTTCCCCTCCTTGATGGTCACCCCATTTGGACATTAGCAGACATGACTGCAAGTGCCAAGCACTTACTGAGATGGTCAGGGAGAGGTGATGGTGACATGGAGGACAAGGTGAATATATGTTTTATTGATTAGCCCATCGCCTGTATCAAAACATTTGACAAACTCATTTAACACATACACATACAGCATACAACCCACATTACAACCAAAGTTAAAATAAACAAGCTGTTAACAAGGGGTCAAGATCCTGATCAAATATCTGCATTACCCCTACAATTTACACCATAGGTAAAGTAAAGGTAAAGGTTTCCCCTTGACATTAAGTCTAGTTGACTCTGACTCTGGGTGGTGGTGCTCATCTCCATTTCTAAGCCGAAGAGTCGGAAAAGATACCTCCAAGTTCATGTGGCCAGCATGACTGCATGGAGCACCATTACTTTCCTGTAGAAGCGGTACCTATGGGTCTATTTATTATTATTGATTTATTTACCGCATTTGTATACCGCCTTTCTCAGCCAGAGGTGACTCAAGGCAGTTCACAGTCAGCAGTGATTCGATACCATAACAATGACAAAAATACAGTTAAAAAAATTATAAAAACAATTAAAACATTTAAAATGTGATATAAAAACAATACAGCCTGCAAAAACAAAATCCTCGGCATCTCCTTCCTAAAATCATTGTCCAATTGCATTGTCGGTCGTTCCATATATTCGTTTTATCTAATTATGCTCCAGAAGTAAAAGCTTGCAAATCTACTCATATTTGCATGTTTTTGAACTGCTAGGTTGGCAGAATCTGGGGCTAACAGCAGGAGCTCACTGAATTAATGCAGTTTGATCCTTTTTAAACTGCTATGGCTAAATGCTGCAGAATTATGAGAGTTGTAGCTTTGCAAGGTCTTCTTTACAAAAATTCAGAAAAACACATATGATGGAGGTAAGGTATACTTTTGCCATTGGAAAAATGAATTAGTTCACTCTTCTTGGCACAGAGACACTCTCTTTCTTGCAAGAAAATCCCTTCTCTATTCTGAGATATCTTTTCTTTCTCTCCACTTTCATCTGTCCCTACCCCACCCTTCTTTCTTAAAGACACATTTCCCAGAATCTGTTTGCCTTCTGATTGGCCAGTTGAATATCCCATTATGTTATCACCTTGACCAGAACATCACCCAAGCCCTTCATTCCTGTGGAGCTCTTGATTTCCCTTTCAACCCCATTCTAACAAAGACGACAAATGCTATTGTTATGATAAGTTATGGATCCCCAATGCAGGCTTGTAATTTCATGGCGTGTTAAAGGCTGTAACCGAGCTATTAAAATGTTTTAAAAATCCAGACAGAAGTAAGAGGATTGTGCCTTCCAAGAGAGCCATTGATCAAAATTTCAGAGGATGTATCTTGGAAATGATATGGTTTTTCTATGGCTTGGTACCAGCAATATTTGGATGTGGCTGATGGTCAAATGTCTCTTCTGAAACATATCACCACAGTGCTGTATTTATTTATATTGCAGTGAGTGAGGAAAGATCCAAGGTCAAGCCTATGGGAATTTTCTTCGATTAGATAATAATTCAATATTTATTTTAAATTTATAGATAGGCAGATAGAACACAGCGCAGAAAGCAGCATTGTCCCAATCTTGTGTCATATTTTCCAAAGTACAGGTGATGAAAAACATCCTAGGGTGCATCTACACTATAAATTTAATGCAGTTTGATCTCACTTTAATTGCTAAAGCTCAATGCTATGGAATCCTGGGAGATGTGGTTCAATGAATTACCAGTGCTGAAACCACACCTCCCTTGATTCCATAGCACTCAACAGTTAATGTGCTGTCGCACGCTGGGCCTGTGCATTAGACTGTAGACAGGACATAAATTCTGTGTGCCCAACGGGACACCGGGGCTGCCTCAGATTAAAGGCCCTTAGATTTCCCCAAACAGAGTCTTTAGAGCCGCCGCAAACTAGGCTCCTGCGGGAGCAAACCTTGCCAGCACATCCCTGACGTCATGAGGCTGGCAGAATTCAACTGAGAGAGTATGCTGGCAAGAGGCGGAGTCTCATGACGTCAGGGACGTGCTGGCAAGGTTTGCTCCCGCAGGAGCCTAGTTTGCGACAGGTCTTAGATTGCTTAAAGTAAATCCAACAAAGTTCTTTATTGATGAAAACAAACAGGTACTTTCAAGCTTTCTTAACAGTCTATTGGCTCTTGCAATCTTGTTCACTGGGAACAGGCACTAGCTTCATACTGTATGCTAACTAATGGGGAAATACTTAACTTCTAATCTGGGCAGTCTGTACTTGCCTCTGTTGGTGTGGAGCCCCTGCACCCGGTACCAACTGCATCTGGCTTCCACGAGTGACCCTTACCAAGCAGAGCTTTGTAGACTTCCAGGGGGGAAAAAGGAGTTCAGGTTTCAGTGATGGCTGGCTGAAGTCCTTCAGCAAAGGAGCTGTAAGGCTGTAAAATCCTCAGCCAAGTTGTGGGGCCTTTTCTCCCCGGCCAAGCCATAGAAGATGAAGCTTTCTACAGGAGCTCTTTGTTTTATGTCCTGTGCAAAAGGCTTCTCTGTGTGGACTGAACCAAAAAAGGTTCCTATTCCCTCCAAAACCCCAAAAAGGGGGCGGGACCAGGGAACCTAACTATAATTGACAGGTGGCTTGCCCTATGATTGCTGCCAAAAGAAGCCACCTATCTGCAGAGTCCCTGAAACTTAGGACTGCAACAAACATTAAATGCAAAGCAAACAAAGTTGGAGCTCCTGGTGCAGTTGTACCAGCACAGTTAAAGTGGTGTCAAACTGCATTAATATAGAATGTGGATGCACAATACAGGCACTTCAGTCTTTGTGTCGTTGAATCAGCCCAATTCACAGACTTCTCTGTGACTGCATCTGCACTGTAGAATTAGTGCACTTTGATACCTTTTCCCCTGGATGAGACCTGCCACTATATGAAACCCAAAAGGTTCTGGGAAAGCATGGTTCGATCCTTCCACATGCAATTATTTTGAAAAGTTGTTCTGATTTGATGAGATGATCTGAAAGTTATTTTTTGGTGGAATCCCAACTCAGTGAAGAACCTGGTGAAAAGTTTCCAGCCTTGTTTGTGAACAATCAATATGCAGGGAATCTAGATTTAGAATGAAATATGATGTCGGAAATTGCTTTCCACCCCCTCCCTCCTAGAAGCCAATAACTTAGATTTGCAGCCTTCATTTGTAAGGGAAATGGGATAACAGTCGGAGCCTAAACCTTGGATCTCTTACAGCTTTTGACATGAAAGTAATTAATGCTTCTGAGAAACTGATGGAAATGTAGCCCCCTTCCACACAGCTGAATAAAATCCCACATTATGTGCTTTGAACTGGTATATACGGCAGTGTGGACTCAGATAATCCAGTTCAAAGCAAATATTGTGGGATTTTCTGCCTTGATATTGTGGGTTATATGGCTGTGAGGAAGAGCCCTTAGAGACTCAGGCTCAGTGGGCTGCTAAAGGAAACTAGATGCTTTAGTCCATCTGCCCAGGTATTTGCACCACAGTGGACTTTCAAAATGGCAGAACACCCTTGCAACATTATGGTGCCAGTTACATGGGGAGGTGGATCTGTAATTGGTTAAGTGAACGAACCCAGAGGGTGATTCTCACCAATGCTTCCTCTTCATCCTGGAAAGAAGTGACGAGTGCCTTAAGCAGGGTTCCGTCCTGGTCCTGGTCCTGTTCAACATCTTTATTAATGACTTAGAAGGGTTAGAAGGCATGATCATCATGTTTGCAGACAACACCAAATTGGGAGGGATAGCCAATACTCCAGAAGACAGGAGCAGAATTCAAAACAATATGAACAGATTAGAGAGATGGCCAAAATTAACAAAATGAAGTTCAACAGGGACAAATGCAAGATACTCCACTTAGGCAGAAAAAATGAAATGCAAAGATACAGAATGGGGGACGCCTGGCTCTACAGCAGTACATGTGAAAAAGATCTTGGAGCCCTCGTGGACAAGTTAAACATGAGCAAACAATATGATGCAGCGGCAAAAACAAACAAATAAAAACAATGGTATTTTGGGCTGCATCAATAGGAGTACAGTGTCTAGATCCAGGAAACTCATGCAACCCCTCTATTCTGCCTTGGTCAGACCACACCTGGAATACTGTGTCTAATTCTGGGCACCACAATTTAAGGGAGATGTTGACTAGCTGGAATGTGTCCAGAAGAAGGCAACTAAAATGATCAAGGGTCTGGAGAACAAGCCCTATGAGGAGCGGCTTAAAGAGCTGGGCATGTTTAGCCTTCAGAAGAGAGGAGACATGATGGCCATGTATAAATATGTGAGGGAAGGTCATAGGGAGGAGGGAGCAAGCTTGTTTTCGGCTGCCCTGGAGACGAGGATGCGGAACAATGGCTTCAAACTACAAGAAAGGAGATTCCATCTGAACATTAGGAAGAACTTCCTGATGTTGAGAGCCATTCAGCAGTGGAACTCTCTGCCCCAGAGTGTGGTGGAGGCTCCTTCTTTGGAGGCTTTTAAACAGAGGCTGGATTGCCATCTGTCGGGGGTGCTTTGAATGCAATTTTCCTGCTTCTTGGTAAGGGGTTGGACTGGATGGCCCATGAGATCTCTTCCAACTCTATGATTCTATGATTCTATGAAATGAAGTTTTTGGGACTCCAGTTGGAAAACGAATGTCTCAAAAACTCTTCAACTTTTCCAAGACTTCAAGAGTTATAGTTCTCAACTGCAAACCCAAGTGTAATCAACTCAAGACAGTCTTGGCTTCTTAGAAAGAGCTAGAATCGTAGAATCATAGAGTTGGAAGAAACCACTTGGGCCATCTAGTCTAACCCCCTGCCATGCAGAAGCCCATGATATCCATACAGTTTCTCCTGTAATATATTTTAATGGAGATGCTTATCTTCCTGGGACCTTTCATCACTATGCATAGAACCCAAAGATACTGTGCCATGGGAAATTCTGACTTCAGTGTTTAGAATATGTGTTTGTGTATTGTGTGCTTTCAAGTTGTTTCTGACTTCTGGTGGAAGGGGTGGACTGGATGGCCCTTGGGGTCTCTTCAAAATCCAGGATTCTGTTAAATTGTGGATAAGTGAAACTGCATTTATCAGTTCTGTAGTAAGAATATATTGCATTTTTCAATGCTCTGTAAATGGTTTAATGCTATACATAGTTAATTGTTTTTAAAATAACACACAGAGAGATGGTTTTTCATGTCTGTACTGGTTTTAATAAGCTGCCTTGAGTCCTACTATTGGAAAAAACATAAAATATTAATGTATCATTATGATTTTGTGAGCAAACACATAGAATGCTCATTTCCCCAAACATTATACTTTCAATAACAAGTCTTGTTCAGTTGGGGTGTGTCCAATGCAAGTCAGTGTGTGTGTGTATGTGTGTGTGCATTGCTCTTTCATGAAAGTGATGCTGAAGAGTTGATGTATTAATGAGAGTGTGTTCACCCCATAGAAGCCTCAAGGAAGACCTCAGAACCAGGCAAGTCGGAGAAGGAAGCATATGGCCGGTGCAATGACTGAACCCAGAGACAGCTTGCGAAAATTACAGTGCAGCCGCCGAAACCGGAACTCACGCTAAGCTGCTCAGAGCAAAAGGGGTTGTCATAAAGCATGCAAATGATTGATGTGATGCGGCTGCAAGACGTCTGGATCAGTGTGGATCTGGGCACACCGTCAGGAAAGGCTGGAGGCTCCCATGTCTGAGAGGCGATGTATCTGTGCCAGGTTTGGGATGGCTTTAAAGGAACTCTCCAAGGCTCAACAGCTTGGAGAGCCAACAAAATAACCTGGAGTGGATTCACTGTCCCATTGACATGGGACCTACACAATATTGAGGGAGTGATATTTGGGATGCAGCTGGGATAGGATCTAGATCTGTGTTGCTTGTGGGAGAGATCACAAAGGCCATCCAGTCCAACCCCATTCTGCTAGACAGGAACACTCCTGGTAGATGGCCACCTGGCCTCTGCTTAAAAACCTCCAGAGAAGAAGACTCCACTGATACTCCCAAGCAGCAGTTTATTCTTCTGTGGAACAGCTCCTTCTTCTTTTTTTAAAATAATTTTATTGATTTTATAATAGGAAAATAACACTTAATGACACAATTTCAACAAGTCCACATACACTCAAACCTAAAGAAAAAAAACAACACCCCACCCCCTATCAAGACAACATTTAACTAAAACCGACTTCTACTCATCTTCCTTCACTTCTCTAAGCAAAGGTTTTTTCTTGATCCTTTTCATTACATTCATTCTCTCTCCTTTTCCGAGGTCAATATCTATTTTGTCCCATTAAAATTCATTGTCCATATAATTCTCAAGTGTACTCCAGTCCGTCTTGGCTGTCCCTTTTCCATTATTTTGCCTAAGCCAGTAGGTCAATTCATCCATTTCTTTAATATCTATTAATTTCTCCAACCACTGTGCTCTTGAGGGAGTCGAGTCTTGGTCCAAAGTCTAGCAAAAGTCATTTTAGCAGCTGTTGCAAAAAAGGTAAACAATTTTTCCGTATTAATATCAGTAAAAATATTTACATCATACATTCCTAACAAATAAGCTTCTGGACACATGGGAAAATTTAACTTTAAGATTTTTTTACATTCTACATGGACCATTTTCCAATATTCTCTTGTTTTTTTGGACAAGACCACCAAAGATGATAAAAAGAGCCTTCTTGAGATTTACATTTCCAACACCTGCTATCTCGGTTCTTATACATCTTAGCCAATTTTTGGGGTGTCAAATACCATCGATGTATCATCTTGAGCCTATTCTCTCTGAGGTCTGAGGCATATGTATATTTTAGTTGTTTTGTCCAAATTATTTCCCACTCCCTCAACTGGATGGTTCTACCTATATTTTTGGTCCACTAGATCATTGAATTTTTAATCACCTCAGTTTCCGTGGAACAGCTCTTTCTAATCTTCCAGGGTTAGAATCCATTGCTTCATTGTGTCCTAGTCTCCAGAGCAGCAGAAAACCAGCTTGCCCCCTCTTCAATGTGACATCCTTTCAAATATTTCAAATATCTATCCATTTGATTTTAGGACACACACTGAGGCTGGAAATCCAGAAACTTCATCGACCATATGATAGTGTGGCTAAGGGATTCTGGAAGCCATCAATGAAAAAAAAGGAACTTTCTTCAAGTTTAGGATTCACTTCTGTATTATTCAACTGCTAGCACCCCCAAGACTCAACCAATGCCCTATTGATTTTGTGACTGGGTTCCACACAACAATAAATTAGCCTTCAGAAGCTGTTTATTTATTTATTTATTTACTTTACTTTACTTGTATACCGCAGTTTCTCAGCCCAACAGGCGACTCAACGCGGTTTACAACAAGGATAAGAATCAATCAACGATATACAATTTAAAACCATAAAAGCATAATATACAATATTGACACAACAATAGACAACACATTGCATCTCATAACTAGAGTCGTGATCCAATCCGTCATCCAAATTTCCATTCCTGTAATCATCACATTCATTGCACTGTTTAACCGAATGCCCGTTCAAACATCCAAGTTTTTAATCTTCTTCGGAACACCATTAGCGAGGGGGCTGATCTTACCTCCATAGGAAGGGCGTTCCACAGCCGGGGGGCCACCACAGAAAAGGCCCTGTCTCTCGTCCCCGCCAGCCGCACCTGTGAAGCAGGCGGGATAGAGAGCAGGGCCTCCCCAGAAAATCTTAGGGTCCTGGCGGGCTGATAGGCAGAGATACGTTCAGATAGGTAACTTGGGCCAGAACCGTTTAGGGCTTTATAGGCCAACGCCAGCACTTTGAATTGAGGCCGGTAGCAAATCGGCAGCCAGTGGAGCTGGTGCAGCAGAGGAGTTGTATGCTCCCTGCGCTCAGCTCCTGTTAGTATCATGGCTGCCGAGCGTTGGACTAGCTGGAGCTTCCGAGCCGTCTTCAAAGGCAACCCCACATAGAGAGCATTGCAGTAGTCAATGTTGGGCATTTTGATCTAAGCATGAGCGTTCAAGTGATGTTGCACTTGTGGGTGCACTTGGAGTTTGCACCTACATTTCTGAACTTTCAGTTGCACAGCATTGCTGTTGAAGGGTCTGGAGAACAAGCCCTATGAGGAGCGGCTTAAAGAGCTGGGCATGTTTAGCCTGCAGAAGAGAAGACTGAGAGGAGACATGATAGCCATGTACAAATATGTGAGGGGAAGTCATAGGAAGGAGGGAGCAAGCTTGTTTTCCCCTGTCCTGGAGACTAGGACGCAATGGAACAACGATTTCAAACTACAAGAAAGGAGATCCCACCTGAACATTAGGAAGAACTTCCTGACTGTGAGAGCTATTCAGCAGTGGAACTCTCTGACCCGGAGTGTGGTGGAGGCTTCTTCTTTGGAGGCTTTTAAACAGAGGCTGGATGGCCATCTGTTGGGGGTGCTTTGAATGTGATTTTCCTGCTTCTTGGCAGGGGGTTGGACTGGATGGCCCATGAGGTCTCTTTCAACTCTGTGATTCTATGAATGCAGCTTGCTTCAAAGATGCATCAGCAAAGTGCAGATGCACATTCAGTCATGTATCACATTGCACAACATTGCCATTCAACACAAGTGTTGCAGGGTGCAATTTATGCATGACTCTTACTGACCATATATTATTATTTCACTGAGTGGATAAACCACTCATCTGCAAGTATTCTAATTTAGAGAATAAACATTCATAGACTAGATGGAACAATTTTGTAGCAGCACATGGTCAATTTCTAATTTAGTTTTCCATGCTCTTTTTTTTGCATGGGATGTTGTCCTGGAAGACCAGAAATAATCAAATCCATAGAGTCAGGCCCTCAAATGTGGAGGGCCCATTGTATATTCTGACTTGAATCTTAATAGATAGTTACATGGTGCATTTACATTGCAGAATGAATGTAGTTTGACAATGCTATGGCTCAATGGTATGGAATTCTAGGAGTTATAATTTCACTCAACTACAAAACTGGCTTTCCCCAATTTCCCCCCAATTTTCTTGTTTTTCTTCTGCCATTTTCTCCCAATCTTCTGAAGTTTTAATCTGTTTTAGACAGCCAACTCTCATGCCAATATACCCTTTCAGAAACCTTTCCAATGTAAAAGGCGGGCTGAGGGATATTGTCAAAGGTTGGCCCCCTGTCACTAGTTATAGCTGAAACCTTTGGAGACCCCCGCCATCACAATTAAAAATAACGACACCATTAAGGATGTTCAAATGAGAGAAAACCAATTTGGGTGATCATTACGGGATGGTGACATGTGGGAGCTTGACCTCCGCTTGGCATTGGTGTGGCTTCCATCCGGAGACTTTCTAATTTGTGAGCAATAAAGTTGATTAGCCAAATTAATGCTTTTCCTTGCAATGCAGTTGAGTCTTGGGGTCATTTCTTTGGCAGCCAGACACCTGGGGTGTCCAATGTTTGCACACCAAGGATCCTAAGAAAACAGACTTTCCATGTCAAGTACTCCAGAAAGTTTTATTTGTGGTTTTGGATCAACATCATAAAGCAATTTTATGCTAGAAACTGAAACAGATTGACCAATGATTCCCTTTTCTACTTATAATTTTGAAGGCATAGCAAGGGACTGCTAGTCAAAATGGGCCTGTCCTCTGGTGCAGATACCCTAAAAGATAACGATTTTGAAAATAATGTTTTATTTCTGGGTTGCTGTGAGTTTTCTGGGTTGTATGGCCATGTTCCAGAAGCATTCTCTCCTGAAGTTTCACCCACATCTATCGCAGGCATCTTCAGAGGTTATGAGGTCTGTTGGAAATGCTAATCAAGGTGGCCAATTGCAACATTCACCCTTGCCTCAAGAAGACAAGACTACTCTTTCCCACCCTGGACATTCAAATCTCACTTGCCAACAGATCTCACAACCTCTGAGGATGCCTGCCTTAGATGTGGGTGAAATGTCAGGAGAGAATGCTTCTAGAACATACAGTCCAGAAAACTCACAACAAATGAGTGATTCCGGCCATGAAAGTCTTCGACAATGCAATGTTTTATTTCGTTTTGAAAACCTTGGCAATGGAATATGTTCTGGCCATCTAATATTACCAAAATATTATCAATATTATAAAGATATATCAAGTGCAGTCAACTAGTCATCATATCAGCTATCAACTATCATATTTACTTGAGTCTAATGTGCCATCGAATCTAATGCGTACCTCAAATTTCAAAACCCTGAAACTAGTATTTACATAAACTTAGTGCACACTCTAACTTTGGGAAGGTAATTTAGGGCCTCATCACACTAGAGAAAAAAATCCACCTAAAATCCAGTTTCTGCCTCCTGCAGAATTCTGCAATTTGTAGTTTAGAGAGGAGCCCATAACAACCTCATAAACTACAAACTCCAGAACGCTGCAGGAGGTAGAAACTGGATTTTAAGTGGATTTTTTCTCTATTGTGATGAAGGGTAGGTCAGAAAAAATAAACATTAGAATTGAGTAAATACAGTATACGTTGTTCTTGTACTTGTGTATTTTCAAACTGATGGCAACCTTATCACATTCTTTCAGAAGGGGGGTTGCCATGGTCTTCCTCTGAGGCTGATTTTTACTGGGTGTTAAATATATAACACAAATTAAAAGGTAGAAGAAGAAAAAACCAGGAGCCAAAAGGGGAGGAAATATGCAGAAATACATCGTTTCTGTTGATCCTACTGTGCCACTCAATGTGTCAATTAAACATAGCCGTACTGGCATCTAAGCTTTGCAAATTTTAACCCGATAAGCTGGATCAGAGAGAGGCAGAAGCAAACTCAAAGAGACTGAAAGATGAGCGATTCACATCTCACATGATACCTGCTGGCTTTCTAAGAATGTACAACTACCTTGGAGGATGAATATAAGCACTGCTACTTTGCAAAATTTCATTTGGATCCCCAGGGAGTCCAGGGCTCAACTCCAGACATTGTGTAAATGTTCTCCACTCCCCCTAGAAACCATTTTGGGGCATTTTGAAGCCACATTTGAATTTTTTTTAATTGCAAAAACGATTTGGCTAACAACAACGATCCTGTGGTGCCTGGGTCCCACAAACTGGACTTTGACCGTTACTTAATTTAGATGATCCAATAAAGCCATTCAACTTCATGTTTGCATTCGGTACATGCTAATGATCAGGGAAGTATTCTAATCCACATTAATTAATGTGAACGAGAAAGTGGAGGTTCATAGTTAATCCAGGAAAGCCAACACAATATGCTGGTTTGACTGTTGAATTAATTGTCATCTACAGTGTAGAATTAATACAGTTTGACACCACTTTAACTGCCATGGCTCAATGCTGGAAGTTGTATCTTTGCACAGAAGGCTCAAGACCTTTGCAAAGTTTCAAACCCCACGATTCAAGCATTGTGCTATGATCGTTAAAGTGGTGTCAAACTGTACTAATTCTGCATTGTGGATGCACCAATGACTCTGGAGATAAGGTATGAATACCTGCCTGGCCATGGAGACCCACTGGGTTTCTCTGGGCAAGTCTTTTAGCCTTAGATGGAGACAAAAACAAATCCCTTCCAAGTAAATCTTGCCAGGAAAACCATGTGATACTTCCATCTCAAAATCATCATACATTGGAAATGATTTGGGGTGTATCTACACTGTAGAATTAATGATGTTTGGCACCACTTCATTTGCCACAGCTCATGCAATGGAATCCTGACAGCTGCAGATTTGCAAGGGTTTTAGCCTTCCTTGACAAAGAGAGCAGGTGCCTCACCAACTCCCAGGATTCCTTCACGTCGACCCATGGCAGTTCAAGTGATATCGAAGTGCACTGGTTCTACAGTGTATTTATTTATTTTTTATTTACAGCATTTTTATCCCACCTTTCTCAGCCTGAAGCCAACTCAAGTGTAGAGGCAGCCTTGAAGGCAGGCAGCAACAACAAGCTTGTTTTCTGCTGCCCTGGAGACTAGGACGTAGAACAATGGCTTCAAACTACAGGAAAGGAGATTCCTCCTGAACATGAGAAAGAACTTACTAACGGTGAGAGCTGTTCAGCAGTGGAACTCTCTGCCCCGGAATGAGCTGGAGGCTCCTCCTTTGGAGGCTTTTAAACAGAGGCTGGATGGCCATCTGTTGGGGGTGCTTTGAATGCAATTTTCCTGCTTCTTGGCAGGGGGTTGGACTGGATGGCCCATAAGGTCTCCTCCAACTCTATGATTCTAACAGTTCAATGAATATGGCATTGTATTGTTTGATTGTTTGTTATTGACTGTCACTCAAGTCAACTTTGAATTATGGAAATCTCCAAGAGTCATTGACTGCTCTCCTGCTCAGTTCTTGCAACCTTCCTTGATTGTTGGCTTTTTTGGTTGAGTTCATCCATCTGGAATGCACTTTTCCTCTTTTCTTATTCTTATTACCTTCCCAAAATTATTGTTCTTTCTAGTAAGTGATGCCTTCTTATGATATATCCAAAGCACAACAAGCTTCAGTCTAGTCGTCTTGGTTTTTGGCCAGGTTTCAGGCTGATTAGTTCCAAGTTTTGCAACCATATATCAAAATCAGAACTGCAATGACCTGGATGGTGTTGAATGCTATCTTAATGCCTTCTCATAAGATTGTAATAGATGGATTTTGTTTTAAGAAAACCCTCTTTTCTTATCAATATTTTTTGGAATACTCTTGATCTGCCTCCCCGATGACCCAAGACTTCAGCTTCCTTGCTGAAGATAATGTTCAAACATTGATGGCTCAATTAACAATCAAGAGGAGCACCGCTCCCATGCAACCCGCAATGCAATCAATAATTTATTTTCAAAGAAATTAAATGAAAGGTGCTAATGAAGCCAAGCGTCAAAACCATTGGGATGCTTAATTTGGAAATGTGAGTTCAAAACAAGAGAAGGTGTCAAGTCTGATGTTAGCATTTCAGCCAGGAAAGCAATTCTGCAGGGGCTTGGCGCATACGTGAGCCACAAATGGAGCATAAATATTTGCACAAATGTTTTTTTTATGTCACCAATGTTTTGGCCTCATGGCAAAAGATCAACAGAGCTTCATGCAAACCTCTTATTTCATTATGAATAATATTTATTTTTGGACTTTTTAGCTGACGGAAATGGATTGATTTGGAAGACGACATAAAACAGTGAACTGTTTTAATGTATCTATAATTGTTTTTAATTATAGATACATTAGGTTGTATCTATGTAGGTTAATTGTATATTTTGCTTGTCGTATTGTTTGGCACCTAATGGTACCTGTTGGTAGTCATCCTGAGTCCCTCTTTGGAGGCGAGAAGGACAGGATAGAAATGCTCCTAATAATGATCAAACTGCAAAGACTCTGGCACAAGTCAGTAAAAGTGGTCCCAGTGGTGATCGTCACATTGGATTCAGTGCCTAAAGACCTTGGCCTGCACTTAAACACAATTGGCACTGACAAAATTACCATCTGCCAGCTGCAGAAGCCCACCTTACTGGGATCTGCACGCATTATTCGACGATACATCACACAATCCTAGACACTTGGGAAGTGTCTGACGTGTGATCCAATACAACAGCCAGCAGAGTGATTTTGTCTGCTGTGGACTCATCTTGTTGTGTTTCAAATAATAATAATAATAATAATAATAATAATAATAATAATAATTTTGCATTTTAAATGCTTTTCTGGCCTATTCCATAATAATAATAATAATCATCATCATCATCATCATCATCATCATCATCATCATCATCATCATAATTTTGGAATAGGCCAGAAAAGCATAAAAGGCAAAAGGATCTGGACAGCATTGTAAGAAGGGATGTAAAAGAATACTGTAGGACTCCAGTATCTGTAGGGGATACTTTTGTGGATTTTGTGTGGATACATGAAACTATTATTTTTGATGGGCCTAACACTGGTGATATTGTGAAGGAGGTGCCGCTTCTACAGGAGGCACTAAGTGAATAACTGAATATGTGAAACCAAGGATAGTATAATGGGGTATATTAATCCAGTGGATATGGGGATTGTACTATATTTGCAGTTTCCCAACCTTTATGAGAAAGGGTATATTGACTAGGTGACCAATAGACTTCATCACTTATGGATACTTCACCATACTAGAGAATGAATCCACTTTAAATCCGGTTGCTGTCTCCAGCAGAATTCTGGAATTTGGAATTTTGGAAGGAGCCTTTAGCAGCCTCACTAAACTACAAACCCCAGAATTCTGCAGGAGGCAAAAACTAGATTTAAAGTGGATTCATTCTCTAGTGTGATGGAGTCCATGGGTCCACATCTACACTGCCATATAATGTAGTTTGAATGGCAGTGTAAACCCATATAATTCAGTTTGATGCAATACAGTTGCATTATTTGAGTCTACATTGTATTGTCTGGATGGACTTTTAGAAGTTCTGTATCTACAATAGATCCTGCTCCATGGTTTTCACTGCCCCATCTATCCTTTGAACTGGGTGCTATGTAGGGATTGCTTGACCGTAACCCAGGCATGGGCAAACTTCAGCCCCTTCAGGAACTGACCATGCCTACTGTAACTGTACCCACTGTGAAATCTGAGGTTACACATCCATAACTGCTGTTGGCATGGTGCAGCCTGGGAGAGAAAGTGTGCACCCCTGTTGCAGCCAAGTGCTTCTTTTCTAGAGTGCGAAACAGAGAAGTTGCCTCCATGTCTTGGAAAGAGTGTGTGCGGCATGCAGGACCAGGAGAGAAAGAGTGTGCACCTGCCTACAGCTGAGCACCTCTCCTCTAGAGTAGAAACAGTTAAGAACCTCCTTAAAGTGTGCATCTGCCTGCAGCAGAGCACTTCTCCTCTAGAGTAGAAACCGCTTAAATGCCTAAAATGATGGGAAGGGGAGCCCGGGAAGCCCCCCCCCCCCAAAAAAAAATGGGCCAATAGAAAACAGTTCTTTGGGCACCCCAGAGTTAAAACAGATATCTTCCCTTCCGAATTTGGGAGGCCCCCAAAAAAATGAATTGGGGCCCCTATCGAAAGCCAGGACTTAAAATGGGTCAAGGTTTACCTGGATTGCACAAGCCTAGTTAGACGTACAGGATCAACATGAATGTGGAAAATATGCACATTTTAAATCATGTATTTTTTTTCAAAATCTGAGATAGCATTGAGGTAGGAATCTAGGTGCAAAGATTACTGCAGACACAGACTGCAGTCAGGAAATCAGATGACGCTTACTTCTTGGGAGGAAAGCAATGACCAATCTCGATAAAATAGTGAAGAGTAAAGACATCACACTGGCAACGAAGATCCTCATAGTTAAAGCAATGGCATTCCCCGTAGCAACCTACGGATGTGAGAGCTGGACCATAAGGAAGGCTGAGTGAAGGAAGATAGATGCTTTTGAACTGTGGTACTGGAGGAAAGTTCTGAGAGTGCCTTGGACAGCGAGAAGATCCAACCAGTCCATCCTCCAGGAAATAAAGCCCGACTGCTCATTGGAGGGAAGGATAGTAGAGGCAAAGATGAAGTACTTTTGCCACATCACGAGGAGACAGGAAAGCTTAGAGAAGACAATGATGCTGGGGAAAATGGAAGGAAAAAGGAAGAGGGGCCGACCAAGGGCAAGATGGATGGATGGGATCCTTGAAGTGACTGGCTTGACGCTGAAGGAGCTGGGGGTGGTGACGGCTGACAGGGAGCTCTGGCGTGGGCTGGTCCATGAGGTCACAAAGAGTGAGAAGCAACTGAACAAATGAACAATAGGAATCTCTGGGTCTTCCAGTACAACATTTTAATCCAACCCACAAATTGATCTGTGCTTACTTTCTTGGTAATATTTGATTTCTCTGCAATCAGCTACAAGCAATACAGTGCAGAATGTATTGCTTCTGGCCAAATATTCTTTCGCAGGTAGATGTGTTGGATGTCATGAATTATGTGACTGTTTTACCTCAATGACAATTAAAATGTGACAGAGAAAAGCTTGCTAATGAGTCCCCCTCCTGAAAGAAAACTTCAGAGCATTACAATCCTATCTTTGGACTCGTCCTTTGATAGACACCTAATCAACTGTGATCAATCATCTGAAATTACATCGACATTGTATTTCATCTCCATCCAAAACCCTTTTCTCCCACAGAGCTCTGCTAATCTCCTCCTCATTGTGAAACTCAAAGGGGAACTTCTGTCATGTAGAATATCAGAGCCTTTCGGTTTGTCACCGTAATTAAAGAGACGTTACAGCATTTGAAGGAAGTTGCTGGAGCTGCCAGGATTGCCGCACAGATCCTCCTGCCCCTTAAGAATCAGCGAAATCTTGCTGGAGAGAATTAAAAATGCACCTTCGCCGAGCATTAAGCCCGAGAACAATAGGAAGATTTCGGATTTCCCTTGTTGCTTTTTGGAATAATTTTGTTCTTTCATCTCTCTTTCTCTCTCTCTAAATCCATCTCTATAAAAAAATAGCATGCTTACACATCTTGCCTTCCCGTTTCAAACTTTCTATGGTTTTCCATCTATAATGTAGACTTTATGCAATTTGAGGCTGTGTGGTGGCATGCTGAGCCTTTGGGAAAAACGATAGAGTCTGGCTTTTCTGGGGGGCTATTTGTATGCTTTCTGTTAAGATTCAGACCCTTAACACAGAGAGACACTTTAGGCAAGATGAAAAGATAACCAAATGAGAATGAAGGGTTAACTCCACCTGGGACTATTATAAGGTAACTTAAAAAAATACATTACAAAAGGAGTGATGTATTGTTTTAAGTTACAGAGATGACTTTAAGGCTGCAGTCATCTCTCTGGACTTTTCTGCCTCTGGTGTAAAGCGATGGTTTAAAGCTGGTGCTTATAACTTGTCTCAATCTTCTTCCTTGTGAAGCTTAAGCTGGTCAAAAGCTTCTGTTGTCACTGGGACTGCTGGTATAAGAATCTGCTAAATGCAGGTGCTAAGGAAGCCAGTTTTTTATTACTTGGGCCTAGGGTTACCAGGCAGTACCCAAGACTCTGTTCTCTGTAGCTCTGCTGCAGGAAAAGGAGGAGTCCAGCAAAGAAGCTCTATACAGGCAAAGGGAATAGACCAACTAAGGCTGGCCTCTGGGGTTTTTTTATGCTCCATCCAAAAACTAATACAAAGGAAGGTATCTACACTATTGGGGAAACCTATAAACAGGGGGAACTAAAGCAGAGGAGAGGAAAATGCAGAGCTGAGACTTCACAAGGCTCATTTAACCACTATGGCTCAATGCAAAGGGAATTAGCCTGCTCTGTCAAAGAGTGCTGGTGCCTCACCAAACTACAGATCCCAGATTTCCAAAGAGCCACTATCATTTAAATGGTACCAAACTACATTAATTCTACAGTATAGATGCATGTCCTGGTCAGGTCTGAGATATGTGACCATGGGACCATAGTTTTTGCTCAGCCAAACTGCTGGTGAATATAGGAAACGGCCTTCATTCAAACCGGGACTGTGGCACAGCTGGTTGGAAGTCAGCTGCATTAAGATCACTACTGACCAAAAGGTCATGAATTCGAAGCCAGCCCAGGTCAGAGTGAGCTTCCGACCATCTGTGTAGCTTGCTGTTGACCTTTGCAGCCCAAAAGACAGTTGCATCTGTCAAGTAGGAAATTTAGGTACCGCTTATGCGGGGGAGGCTAATTTAAATAATTTACAATGCCATAAAATCTCCAGCAAGCAAGCAAAAGAACGAGGAAGTACTCCATCAGTGTCACAAATGGACGGTGAAGTGACAGCTCCCCTGGTGGCCAGAATACCCTCATGAAGCTGGAATGTTAAATAGCCTCCGTGTATCTGTCTATATGTTGTGTGTCTATGGCATTGAATGTTTGCCATGTATATGTACATTATAATTCGCCCTGAGTCCCGGAATATAAATACTGCAAATAAATAAATAAATAAATAAATAAATAAATAAATAACCCTTGGTTGCTGAAGTCCAGCATTGTCAGCTCTGGCTGGCAGCAATCTCTCTTAAGGATTTCAGGCAGGATACTTTCCTAGGACTTTATCCCATGAAGCAGGTAAACCAGCATCACATCTGAGCTGTCATCTTTGGGGATGGTCTCAATTACACCATGCCATGTGCACCCTACTATCCGACTGCCTCCTTCATGTGATTATCCTATCTCTAGCTATGAATAGGTCAAACCTATCAATAACTCCCAACTCTGCAATTGTTGGAAATAGCAACCTTCTACAAGCCTCCTATACTAGTTATTTGTTATGTATATAATTCATATTGCTTACTATATTGTATGTATATTTGGATACCCAGTTTTCTTTAACTCTATGTTGTTTGAGGTTGTGGGAATGACTATAGAGCATGTAACCAGATCTGGGACTGTTCAGACTGAGACTTCATTCTAAAAGTCAGTTTGCATCATAAGAAGTACAGTTTAGAAGTAAAGTCAGTGTTAGTGTCAATATTTTGCAGTGTGTAGTCAGTCTGTATTGAGTCAATGTTCAGTAATGTATAATTAGACTGAAGATAGTGTTAGTCTGTATGCAACAGAGAAGAGACTGAAACAGAATGCTTTAGAGAACTTGCTGTTTAAATTCTCAACCAATAAGCAATGTATCTGTATGCTGAATACATGAAGTTTGTAAGTAAATCAGTTATGTTACTTTTGTATTGTTGAAGGCTCTCATGGCCAGATTTACTGGGTTGCTGTACATTTTTTGGGCTGTATGACCATGTTTCAGAAGCATTCTTGTCTGTTGTTTCACCTGCCATAGATGCAGGCAAAACGTCAGGAGAGAATGCTCCTGGAACATGGCCATGCAGCCCAAAAAAACTTACAGCATCTCTATGTTACTTTTAACGAAGACTACCTATTTTTGATCTCTTGAGAGCATGATTTAAAAGCAATATATTTTATGGGAGAGTAGATGTTTTTGGACAACTGAAATAACACTTCTGAAGATCTGCATTGGCATATCTTTGTTCCTAACAGTTCTGAGAGATATGCAGGTATATCAATCTAACAACTGAGAAGCCTAATTTGCCTTGTATAAATACTAGTGGATATTTATCTTAAGGAGAAGATTAACTCAAACAAGTATTTAATGGTTCTCAGAAAGCATTACTTTACAAAGGGGTTATGATTATTCCAAATAGTGTAAATGCCAATTAATCTCTAAAAGGGTCATGTTTCCAAAAGGCTATGGAGATTTCTGGTTTCCCAAAAGGTTATGATCTCTAAAAGGTTATGCCTTTCCAAAAGCAGTGGCCCCATTGCGTAACTTGTTGTGAGATGTCCCCATCCACTTCTGTACCAAGATGTACCACTCCTCCTTTCTACCCTCACTATGCCTACCGGTATATGTAACTGGTGTTGCCCAGGTGACTTACCTTCCTTCCCTTCCCTTCCCTTCCCTTCCCTTCCCTTCCCTTCCCTTCCCTTCCCTTCCCTTCCCTTCCCTTCCCTTCCCTTCCCTTCCCTTCCCTTCCCTTCAATTTTCTTTCTCCACAATCCCCTAATTCGTTCTGCTTTCCTTTTTCCCCTTCTTTTTCTCATCCTTCCTTTCCTCCCTTCCCCTCATACACATGTCACCTTTCTTTCCCAGTGACATTACAGACAGCCACTTCACCCAGCAACAGCTAGGTACAGATTCATACATACATACATACATACATACTTTCATTGTGTGTGTGTGTGTAAATATGATTTTGAAATCTGCCCCCAAAGCAGCACCAACATTTCCATACCTCATGGTGAAGAACTCAGTGGAAGAACTCAAGACCATAACAATGGCAATGAAAGGCAAATGGAGGAGATGCCTTTGTGGCAACGCAAACCCACTTTTGAGCCGAAAGGGTTTTCCCATGAACAATTTCACTGTGTCTCTGTCGAAAGTCTCTTATTGTCTTTTATAATTCCATCTGCTTTTTGGTATATTGAGCAAATGAAGAGGAAGGGGATTCCAACTCCAATCGGAGTTAGAAAACATTAACACAATTCTGCCTTTCCAGCTTGTCAACACAAGATGGCATCTATTTTACACTTATCTGACAAAGGTGATGGATAAGGAGGGAAGAAAACCTCTTTCCAACTTCATGGCCAAATGCAGCAGCCTGCCGGGTAAATCAGAGTATTCCTCTCTCAAATATGGTAATTTGTTATGGAGCGGCAAATTCTATCTATCTATCTATCTATCTATCTATCTATCTATCTATCTATCTATCTCTTGTATATCTTATCCTTCTCCCAATAGAGAGCCAATCTGAGATGAAACTAAATGCTATTAAACCAGAAAAGGTATCAGTATGAGCTGGGAAAAAATAGGCTTAACCTCAGATGAAGGCAATGGCCAAATTCTTTCTGGAGAAATCATAGTAAGAAAATCTCATGATAGCTACATACTATTATTTATTTTTTAATTTTTGCATTTGTTTTGTTTTAAATTGTTATTAGATTGTGTGGTTGTTTGCCTGCATTGATTTTCTATGGGGAGGAAAATGGGATATAAATAAAGAGACTCAATATGACCATCTATCAGGAGGGATTGGATGGTGTCCTTCTGTCAAGTGGAGAGGAGTGGACTGGATGGCCTTCTTTGGGTCCCTTCCAATCCAACCCTTTAGCAATCTATGATTTTCTATCTATCTATTTATCTATCTATTTCCTTCTCTGGGAGCCTTTAAGCAGAGGCTGGATCACCATCTGTCGGGAGAGATTGGATTATCTCTTCCCTTATGGACTGGATGACCTTTGAGGTGTCTTCCAACTCTATGATTCTATGAATAATACTAATAAGTTTGCCATAGGATTGCCATAAGTCAGACATAACTCAAGGGCTAGACTTGTGTGCGTATCTGTTTTTCTTCGGTACCTTCGGAAACTCATGATGGTAAGGGCCCTCCCAGTACAAAAACCTGCTTGCAATGAAAACAAGCGGGAGCCAATTTCGGCTCCTCCTCTGCTTTTCGGCATCACAGTTTAATCTTTTTTATTAATCCCAGAAAACAAAAAGAAAACCCTTATTCCCTGAAAACTATTACCAGTTACCTCTTCTCTAGAGTAGAATAGAAACAGCTGTAAGGCAGCATTAAAACCAAAGCAGAGGGTTTTTAAAAGGAAGTTCAGGGAGGATAGCTCCAGGAGGTTATCACTCTTCCTTACCTGGAAGTGGAGAAGCCTCCTTAAATGCCTTGATCAGAGTGTGTGACGTGGTGCAGGCCCGGGAGAGAAAGTGCACGGGCCTGACTCCAGCACTTCTCCTCCTCTAGAGTAGAAGCAACTTTAAAGCCTCCTTAAAGCATGTCTGCCTGCCTGCAGTGCCTCTCCTCTAGAGTCGAAACAGGTACGAAGCCTCCTTAAAGTGTGTGTGCCTGCCTGCACCGCCTCTCCTCTAAAGTAGAAACAGCTTTAAAGCCCCCTTAAAGAGCATGCATCTGCCTGTAGCATCTTTCCTCTAGAGTAGAAACAGCTTTAAAGCCTCCTTAAAGTGCTAGAGTCTACCTGCATCACCTCTACTCTAGATTAGAAACAGCTTTAATGCCCTCTTGAAGCATGTGTGCCTGCCTGTAGCGTCTCTCCTCTAGAGTAGAAATGGCTTTATGAAGCCTTCTTTAAATGCCTTGGGAAGAGTGCATGCTGTGGTGCAGGTCTTGGAGAGAAAGCACTTGTGCCTGTCTGCAGCACCTCTCCTCTAGAGTACAAACAGCCTAAATGCCTAAAATGATGGGAAGGGGAGCTTGGCAAGCCCCATAATGGGCCAGATTGAAAATGAATCTTTCAGCACCCCAAAGTGAAAACAGATATCTGCCCTCCCAAATTCAGGAGGCTCCCGAAAAATGGATCAGGGCCCCCACCAAAAATCCGGGACACCAAAACGGATCCCAGTTTACCCTGAATGCAAAGGCTTACAAAGGGTACATCAGAACAGCAGATGATGACTTTGACTGGCCATTAGAAGTTAAAGACAGGCTTAGTTTGCTAATTTAGTGGTCAAAGCACCAAATCCAATTGTCCAAATGGAGCCTAGGAAGGACAGGGTATGCACTTTACCCAGAATATCTAGTTCATTGTGCATGAAGGTTTTTCCTCCCTCGCTGTATGTTTTTATGCCCTTGGGTGGGATACAGAAACAAGCAATTGCTGAGAGAGAAATCTCGGCTCCCAAGAACAGTGCGCAACCCGGGTGGAACAACGTCGCTGCCTGCAGTGAATATCTTTATTAAACAATAAACATTTCACAACTTCAAGGGGGGAGGACATGTTTTTTCTCTATCACTAATTCAATTGTGCCTTCTGATAAATCCCTTCCATTCAATTAGTTCCAGAACGGAAGGCGCTGATGCAGTAGTTTGTTTTGCATTCATTAGAAAGGAGGGGAAAGAAAGAAAGGAGACCCTTCTTGCACCTTGTTAGGATTAAAGGATTGCAACAGGGCTTGCAGAGGAAACTCCTCATTCGGCCCTGGCCAAATCCTCCTCTCTTTTCTGCCTCAGATCATCCCAATTAGTTTGGAAGAGTTTGATGGTAAGGTGAAAGCTTTGGGTCACAGTTGTGGGGCGAATCTGAATGCGAGACATCTTTCTGCCACAGAGATTTGGCAGGAACTTCATCAGTGAATTCCTTTGCAAGAAAGTCATTAAAAAGCACTGTCTCAAAAAGGCAGAGTTTCCTCATTTCATCTGAGATGCAGGAGAGATCCTGGATCCAACGAATTCAGAGCAGTGCTCTTTATGATCCTATTGGTTTCATTAGGAGAACACTTCTCAAACGTATTCTGCAAAATGGCTTCTTGCATCAAAAAATGGCTTCTTGCATCAAAGCCCAGCCCTAGTTTATTGGAGAAGGAGACTCTACCAGACTCTTGGGCAACATATTCCACAGCTGAAAGGCTCTTACCATCAGGAAGTCCTTCCTAGTATTTAGGTAAATTTCTGCCATTTGAATCCATGGCTCTATTGTGTGCTCTGGAGCAGCAAAAAACACCATCTTCCATATGATATCATTTCAAAGACTAAAACATGGCTGTCATGTCCCTTTTTCACCATCTCTTCTCCAGGGTAAACATACTCAGCTCCCTAACCTGCTTCTCATGGAAATCCACGGTTTTCCTTCTCTGGACATGTTCCAGCTTGTCAATATCCCCAACTGCCTAAACATTAACCAAAACATTCACTGAACCCTCAACACTGAAGATTGCCCTGGCAATGCTTTAATCACTACTCCATGTTGGCTTACAAGATGCATTTAAAAACATATTTTGATAAAATAATAATAATAATAATAATAATAATAATAATAATTTTATTACCTGTCTCTCCCTGTGGCTCAAGGCAACATCATTAAAACCAGATTTTGTGTTTGTGTGTCAGGAACGAGTTGAGAAACTGCAAGTCACTACTGGTGTGAGAGAATTGGTCATCTGCAAGGACACTGCCCAGGGGACACCTGAATGTTTTGATGCTTTACCATCCTTGTGGGAGGCTTCTCTCATGTCCCCACATGGGAAGCTGGAGCTGACAGAGGGAGCTCATCCACGCTTTCCTCGGATTCGAGCCTCCGACCTATTGGTCTTCAGTCCTGCCAGCACAAGGGTTTAACCCATTGCGCCACCATGGTCTCCTAAAACCAGAGATAAAACACTATTACAAGACATACAACAAGATGCACAGTTAAAATACAAGTTTTTTAAACAGGGAACTACATCAGGACTTTCAGAATGGGCAAAATCCCTTGGGATGTTCAGATCTCCAGATTAGTTCAAGTGGAGCACAACAAGTCAGCTTACACTACAAAAGGAAGTCATTATGTAACTTTATAACTTCTGTAAAGTACGGCAACAAAGGCAAGGAGGGCAGGTGCCACCCTGCCAAGTGAAGGAAGGCGCGTCTTACCCATTAACACTGCTATGCGCCAAACTAACGGGAGTTCAGCACTCTTTGGAGAGCAGATTAAAAGCTATTCCCATATGTTGCCTTTGCCAAAGGGAGTCTCCTTGAATCGCGCTGCGGCAGAATATAGTGGCATATACATTTTTTCCCCAGCAGAATCTGCCTATAAAAAGCCGGCGTATAATTACTTCTCAGAATGCCTCTTAAGTAATATTAAAGTCTGAAAGTGGTTCACCAGAGAGTGATGGCTATTAAAGAAGTTATTGACAAACTTATTAGTTTTGTTTGGAAAGGAATTTAGAAAAACAAGAGCAACCGAGAATTTGCTCGACTCAATATTTCTTTCCGATCCCCTGAGTTGTACACTATTTTAAAAAATAATGATTCATTGCAGGAGGAGATACAGTTAACAGCTGGTAGCAGCAGCTCTATCTTGGGCAGAGTGCTTTGATGGGCTGAAGTTCAGCAGGAGAGGTTTCTCCAGCAGATATGAGCTCAAGTCTTGCAGATATGAGCCTGAGGATGGAGAAAGAGAGGCTAAGGTAGCAATATATAGGGTTTTCCTCACCATGGAGCTCTGTAACTTGACTCCTTGGTCAGAGCTGCAGTGCATAGGCTGAGAGTAGTGTGCATGCCTTCAGGTTGTTTGTCAATATATAGTGACCCCATAAATTTCATAGCATTGTCTTAGACAGACCAAAAAGTCAATTAGTGTAGAACATTGGTTCCCAACCTTTTTTTTGAACAGCGATCACTTGACCAGGGACTGCTTTGACCAGGGATCACTCTCCAACATTAGTTCTAAGAGTTACAAATCAGTTTTAGTTTGGCAGTTTTAGTTTGAAGAGATATTATTTAATGCAGTGGTTCCCAACCTTTTTTTGACCAGGGATCACTAGACCAGAGACCACTTTGACCAAGGACCACTTTGACCAGGGACCACTAGACCAGGGACTACTTTGACCAAGGACCACTTTGACCAGGGACCACTAGACCAGTGACCACTTTGACTAAGGACCACTTTGACCAGGGACTACTTGACTAGGGACCACTTTCACCAAGGACCACTTTGACCAGGGACCACTTTGACCAAGGACCACGTTGACCAGGGACCACTTAACCAGAGACCACTTTGACCAAGGACCACTTTGACCAGGGACCACTAGACCAGAGACCTCTTTGACAAAGGACCACTTTAACCAGGGCCCACTCTCCAACATTAGTACCAAAAGAGTTACAAATCAGTTTTTGGTCAACTTTAGATTCGGTTTGGTTATTTGAGGTGCTGATTCCATAAATTGCCTTGGATAGACCACATTAGCTCTAGTTTCTGATACAGAACACATGCCATCCAGTACTTGCCCTCTGCTTGCCCATAGAAAACCATATTTAATAAGCCTTGGCACTATAAGAGGGTTTTGCGAGACCAGTTGCTCTTGTTGTAACGGTGTAGTAACAGTGAGGCTATGCACCAGATTTTAGTTCCTGCAGACCACTAGTGGTCCATGGATCACAGGTTGGGAACCACTAGTGTAGAACGTTTGCCTTGTAGGTATATTGATACAGCACATGGAAGATGGGCTTTATGAAAAAAAAATTGTATGTGTATTTAACTACATGGATGATTTGTAAAACTTTGACACAGTGTACAAAAATGCTATAGTCAGTCATTTTTAAGGTCATCCCCTCTGATGGTGTAAGCTGGTGTGGTTTGCACCCTCCGCACCTCCCTGGTGACACCATTGGACTTATGTAACAGATACTTCTATGTGATAGAAGAAACACATCAAGCTGTAGGTGAATATGGATGTTGCAAAACTGCACATTTCTGTTTTCTGAGCATGTAAGCCTGCTTATGTAGATGTTCAATCCCAAACAAAATTCCAGCCACGGATGGTTTTGTATTGTATTTTTAGCACACAACCAACCCTCAATGTTTCTGGTTTTAACTTCTATGGATTTGATTATTCAAGGATTTGATTGAAAATATTCTCCCTACATATTTTGATGGGCAACTTCCTTCAATCATGCCAGTCGACTTAGAGATTTCTAGAGAGAATACCTCACTAGGAATCTCTAGGTCCTCCAATGCAATTCTGTGGTGGGCTTCCAGAAGAAGTTGACCATCGATACACACTAGAAGACTTAGGCCCTTCTACACTGCCAGATAATTCAGATTATCAAAGTGGATAATCCACATTATCTGCTTTGAATAGGATTATAGGAGTCTACACTGGCATATAATCCAGTTCAAATCAAATAATCTGGATTGTATATGGCAGTGTAGAAGGGGCCTTAGAAATCCTAGGGAGGTGTTCTCTCAGATAATAAAAGATAGCAATTTCTTTATTCATGGCTCTTCATGTTCACTAGAGTCCTCTGCCTCAGTGAATGTGGAAGGTTGACTGTATTATTCACTGCCTTGATCATTTGAGTTAGTGGGTAGTTCAAATCTGCAATCAATCAATCAATCAATCAATCAATTCTTTAAATTTAAATTGTTACTTTCTGATGTGTGTAATGAAGGCACCTGTGAATAGGTTCTTGTGGGTTTTTTCGGGCTATAGAGCCATGTTCTAGAGGCATTTCTCCTGACGTTTCGCCTGCATCTATGGCAAGCATCCTCAGAGGTTGTGAGGTCTGTTGGAAGTAGGAAAAATGGGTTTATATATAGGTGTGAATGTTTAGCTGATCACCTTCATTAGCATTTGAAGGCCTGCCTGAGCCTGGGAAAATCTGTTGCTGGGAGGTGTTAATCTGTGCCTGGTTTTTTCCTCTCTGTTGTTTAGCTGTTATAATTTTAGAGTTTTTTTAATACTGGTAGCCAGATTTTGTTAATTTTCATGGTCTCTTCCTTTCTGTTGAAATTGTCCACATGCTTGTGGATTTCAATGGCTTCTCTGTGTAGTCTGACATGGTGGTTGTTGGTGTGGTCCAGCATTTCTGTGTTCTCAAATAATATGCTGTGTCCAGGCTGGTTCATCAGGGCACAACCTAACTGCAGCAGGGAAGAGCTCCTTGCCCCACCCCAGCCATTCTACAGATATATAAACCCATTTTTCCTACTTCCAACAGACCTCACAATCTCTGAGGATGCTTGCCATAGATGCAGGCGAAACGTCAGGAGAAATGCCTCTAGAACATGGCTCTATAGCCCGAAAAAACCCACAAGAACCTAGTGATTCCAGCCATGAAAGCCTTCGACAATACATTGCACCTGTGAATGTTCAGAAGTTTCTTTTCTTCAAAACAATGGAACCAAATCCAGTGATAGAGCTATTTTTCTTACCACTCCTGCAGATTTTGGAAACCCAAACTTCTTTTCTCTGCCTTGCTTTCTGCCCATTATGATACAGACTTACCTGATGGCTGAGTTTCTATTTTCCTCCCTGATGCTGGAGTCAGAACACAGGCCGGAATCTGGTGTCAAACTTCTATATTAGACACACTTAGCTGAGAAATAATTCCCGCTTTGCGCAGCATGATGGACTCACTTAGGGGCCTCTCCTTTCTCCAATCCCAAAGGGCACCCCTCCATTGAAATATAGGAGATGGGAAATCGATAAGTAGACAGCTTGAAAAATATGATTGCACTCCAGGGACCTGGTGAGAAGTATCGCAATGGTGGAAAGATCCCAGCAACGGTATGTCTCCATCTTTCCTCATTACAATGAAACCAAGAAAAAGAGGACTTCTAGGGGTACCTAACGAGGATTGATTGGCCACGAAGGCAGCGAGAAATGCTTCACCTTCCCTTGAACTGCTTCTGGCTTGGAAAGTTAACCCTTCCATTCCATTTTAACAAGAAATAAAGAATCTCCACTCTGTTGAGATTCAACCAGGCTCAAAGGAAGTGTGATATTCAAGCAGAAACGAGCAGTTTGGGTGGAGCCCTTGTGCAGCTTGCTTTGTGTTTTATGATGAAATTCAGAAGAGCTGGCAGAGGAACAATGGACTGGGAAATCCCTTCAGGCTAAAGTCCAGAGTGGATTCTGTACCTCATTGACATGGGATCCACCAGCCCAGGAGAATGAGGATATTGCCTTCATTAAAACTTCTCGAGAGTTCCCTACAGTCTCCAAATTTCTAGCATGCAGGGAATGAAGAGTCGAAGTAGTATCTCTGATTATTGTTATGTACATTGCACCCCTCTTTCTTTAACTTCCTTATTGTTTGCTCTTAGGACTGCTTTTCACATTTAGACCTCTGATTGCCTGAATCATGCTTCTACTTATACCCTGTGAATACCCTGGAACTAGTTTGTTTTCATGGGTTGTTGTAGGTTTTTCCGGGCTATATGGCCATGTTCTGGAGGCAGTTTTTCTCCTGACGTTTCGCCTACATCTATGGCAAGCATCCTCAGAGAAAGCATCGTCAGGAGAAAAATTGCCTCCAGAACATGGCCATATAGCCCGGAAAAACCTACAACAACCCATGGATTCTGGCCATGAAAGCCTTCGACAATAGTTTGTTTTCACTACTATTTGTTTCTGTGGACTGGAAGTGCCTTATCAGCTATAGACAGGGCAGATGGAGCCCATGAGTAAGGAACAGTGATGTGAGGAACAACACTCTCCAAGTTCTGACATTAAAGGAAGTAGAGCATTCTCTATACTTCTTCATCTCCCAGCAGCTGCCAAATCCTAGTATGTCCCACTATAGACATTAAACCAGTGGTTCCCAACCTGTGGTTTGTGGACCACTAGTGGTCCACAAGAACTAAAACATGGTCCGTGCCCTCACAGTTACTACACCATTGCAACAAGAGCGACTGGTCTCTCAAAACCTTCATATAGTGCAGATACTTATTAAATATGATTTGCTGTGGGCAAGCAGATGGCAACTACTGGATGGCATATGTTCTGTATCAGAAACTAGAACTGTTGTGGTCTATCCAATGTAATTTTCTGAATCAGCACCCCAAATAACCAAACCAAATCTAAAGTTGATCAAAAACTGATTTATAACCCTTTTGGTACTAATTTGGAGAGTGTTCCCTGGTCAAATCAAAGTGGTCCTTGTTTAAGTGGTCCCTGGTCAAAACAAGGTTGGGATCTACTGCTGATTAAATGGTCATGGAGAGCAAGGGATGGTAGGGTTCTAGACAGGAAACTGAAGAGATCCTGTGGACCTTTAACAGCTGTGTAGAAGATGGTGTTTTAGCAGATGTTGCCTCTCATGCAACCAGGTAACTAATGTTGAAATTTCCTCTTTGATGCTGCCATCAGAGTTAGGACAGAGGTAGATGACCAAGCAGTAGGGACTGTGTCCTGTCCCTATGTAGTTTTCCATTGAGACAAGGCAGTGGAATGATATCGTTTTCTCGCCCATTGCCTATAAAATTGAAGTGGGGACAGGACACAGTCTCAAGTGCTTGGGTAGCCTTCTCCTCTCCACTCCATGGCCATTTAACAGCTGTTATAGCCTTCCTGGGGACTTGTTAGTTGCTGCAGGGATGCTTTGGGTAGAAAACGAAGTGCTAGCTAATAGTCCACTTGGATGTGAGGGTGATCTGGCTGTGACATCTGTCACCCTATTGATCACCAGGGTTGATTCAGCTAATCTGGCTGCCTAGGCGGGTGTCCCCTTCCTCCCTAAACTCTCTATGTGCGTCCCTCCTGAAGCTGCATGCTCGGTGGAAGAGGATGATATCCCAGTATAGAAGGAGTGTATCGAGGTCTCCAGTCTTCGGTTTTGGGTATACGATAGCTGGGCTCCCCTGCTAGAACCTCCAAACAAGCTCAAGGAGAATGTAGGGTAGTCAAGCTTCCAAGAATACTCCACTTAAGACAAATCATGCAAAACCCAGAGTTACAATACAATTCAAATATGTCAGGGACAGGATCCCAGTCACTATTTCACATTAAGATTCAGACAGCAATTCTGTCATTTCATATTTTTGTGCTTCATAACAACTTGGTGGGTTCTCAATATTTTCCTTCCTTGGCGACTTGGTGACATTGCCACAGTCTTGGTTCCTTAAAGCATTATCCTTTTCATCTCTCTTGCAGTTGAAGATATTGTTTCCAGTTGTCTTTTGTCTGGAAAAATGGCTGCACATAGCCCTCCAAAAACCCCTTCCAGTCAGTTCTGTTTTGCAAAAGATTAAAGCCAAGAACCTTTCTTCTACAAATTGCAATTCAAATTAGTGTTTTTGTTCCCCTTTTGCGAACGTTATGTAGTCACGTCGCTTGCTAATGGCTCCTGTTAAATTATTGTTCATAAAGCATATTTTTCTCTTTTTAGCAGCAGGTTAGGGTCATCCTCTGTAGTTAGGAATTAAACACCTTTCAATTTTCTTCGTCTAGGTTTTAAGGAAACACATCAATTAACAGATATCGCCGAAGGCAGACTCCTTGCTCAACATCTGTTCTTTCGTTGCAGAGAATCCAGCAAAAATACATTATGGAGAGGAAATACATCATGCACTAAAAGTCATGCTCAAGGAACTGAGACCAAAATAAATTCCACGATGGAAAGGGTTTGTAGATGTAACCACACCACTGTCGTGTTTAGAGCTGAACTGATATGACAGATAGCTGTTTTGGGTGTCGGCGTCAGTGTTTTCGACAGTACTGCAAATGTCATCTCCTCCTTTTGACATGCTCTCTTCTTGCGAGAATGCTCACCAATTCATTTTTCAGTAACAAACCATGCCAGATGCATTTCAACTTGCTCTCACCTTCTTTTGCCCTTAGAAATGTCCTCAGCCAGAGAAAAGGGGTTGGTGGCATGGAAATAAAAGGTCACATCATTTTGTTGGGATTTCCCCAATTATGTAGGATCATACACGTCACTAATCCAGGGAGAAGCGTGTGTACTGGCCTATTTCTTGCAGTGTCAGACCTGACTATGGTAACTGGTGTCTTAGGACTTTAGTGCACAAGGCTGGCAAACTGGCACTGAAGGTTCCTATTGCATGATCTCACTGCCTCTACACCCCCTCGCTGTTATTAATCTGTTTCCCGTTATTGTTGGACAAAAACCATCAAGAGCTCACAATCACACAAAGTTTTCTTTGTATGATGTATTCATTCCTCTACTGTTCCAATGAAAGGTTAAACTCTCCACCTCTTTTCTTCTTTTCCCATCTTTTCCCGCAACTGGCGCCACCTGTATGTAAAACTTTAAGTTGCAAAGGTTTGAGCTGTTGTAACATGTCCATACTTGCCTGTCTACCTCGTAAATGTATAGTTGAATTCATTGGTTATTTACTGCTGTCAATCAATGTTGTTTTACATCAATTGGCTTGCTTCCCCAGCCCAATTGTTTGGCTCCACCCCTTCCTAAGGAGAAAGAAAAGCAACTCTTTCACCTTTATTCTTACCACCAAAGCTCAGCAGATGGACGTGTGAAAGGCTTGGCTCAAACCCTTTGGTCAAGTCATTTCTTACCACCAATTCTTAGGTTTATACCCTTAAGATTCATATTTCATGCCCAGCTCATCTGAACGACATTGAGGAATCTGAAGTGCCTTCAAACCAGTCCTTTGGCAACAAGAGGAAGATTTCATGTCTTCGATTTAGGCAATTGGACTGGGGTTGTGAGTGTTCCGACCTCATTGCCATTGAGACAGAGGGAACTTGGAAAGCTACTCAGCTGGAAAACTCCTTGGACCCAAGACAGCCAGAGACTGTAATGTATATTTTCTTTACTCCTTTTGGAACATCAAGTTTAATTGCCTCAGAAAGATAACTCTTTGTAAACAATAAAGCCTATTTCAAGTTATCTATAGTGTCTTGTTGATCCTTGGGAGTTCTAGTTCTCTAAAGGAAGGCAAGAAGCAATCCCCTGGGGAGAAGTTGCCATGTCCTTGTTTTTTCACTAAGAACTATAGATTCTTAGTGAAAAAACGACGACGGCATACATCATCTCTCCACTCCCAACTTCTTTGTTTTGGGTATGTTTAAAATATTACAGTAATATTTGGCTCTTTTTGTTATTCGTTGCCGAAATGCAAAAATATTACAGAATAGTGGAAGTGCAAAAAGGTGTTTTTTATTGTGTAAGAAGTGAGTTGAGAGATCACCTCTGGTATGAGAGAATTGGCCATCTGTAGAGCCATTGCCTTGGGAACGCCTAGATGTGTTACCATCATGTGCCTGCATGGGAAGCTGTAGCTGACAGATGGGAGTTCACCCCATCTCGCAGATTCAAACAAGGGTTTAACCCATTGCTCCACTGCAGCTCCTTAGGAAGGCGGTGTTGTGAAGGTATGCGGAAATATGATTTTAGGACCACAAATTGGTGAATTGGCACAGTTGGGCTAATGAATATAGTTGCACTTTTGAAGTTGCTCAGTTATCTGCTGTGGAATAGTGGCTTTGTGCAATAAAGTCCTTGGTCACATTCCCTCTGGATCACACATGCTGTATGTAGGCTGCTTTCGAAGGGTGTTTGGAAACTTCAGCTGATTCAAAGAGCTACAGCCATAATGCTAAGTCAAGTTGGCTATAGAGAATGCACAGCTTTATTGGCTTCCCAACCACTTCTGGGCACAATTCAAAATGTGACTTTTCATGGTGACCCCTGAAGTCTGAAACAATTCAGGTCTAGGTTATTTGAAACATGATATGAACTTGATAGTGTTTTGAGATCATCTGGAGAGGCAATTTTTTTTAAAAAGTTGGTTTTCGAGAATTAGTTTTTCAAGATTTGTAGAGCATGTTGAATTATTGATCGTGGTTGTTTTAATTTGTTTTGGGGGTTGTAATTTTCCCTGCCTCAACAAACTATACCTCCTAGGATCTCACAGCATTGAACCATGACAGTTAAAATGGCATCAAACTGCATGAATTCAACAGTGTAGAGCCAGCCAGAGTATCTGAAGTGGCCACCTTGAATACAGCGGTGTTTCTTCTTGAGAAGGTGAAAGGGTGAAACGGTCATTTCATCTTTTGGGTCATTGATATTTTAAAGTGTTATTTGTTAATCCCATACACACAGAGATCATAAATGCATCCTTCTGAGTTCTGAGGAAAACTTCAGAATTGTGCTGTTGGTTTGCTTTTAAATCTAAATTGCTAGCTAGTAGCTACCTACCAGAAAGCACCCATAATCACTAGATTGGGGTCAGGGATGGTATGGAGAGGGAAACATAAAGATATGTAGCCTTGGGTTCTTTGTTAAATCTACCACCCGATTTACCGGAGTGAGATCTGCTGTCCCTTAGCTGTCATACATTATCCTCACAGCCTCTTATCCAATGATATACTCCTGGAATTGAAAGTTTAGACCAGTAGTTTGCTTGGGATAATATAAAGCCTTCCATTCCCATCAAGAGTAATTCATGCCCCGTCAACAGAAAAATTGACTCTTTAATACAGCAAAATAACTTACTGCAGGGGGCAAAGATGGCTAATGCCATTACAGAACCATTCCTTAGATATTAATGTCTCTCGGTGTTTCCAAAGTGTCCAAAACAGCTTCTGCCTCCTGCAAGCAAAGCCAATAAGAACTGTTTGAAAATAAACCTTAAACCCCCTCTGGGCCCCGGCAGCAATAAGAGCAGAGCCACCTGAGAAAGCTTGAAAAAGGCAGGCAAAGAAACCAAATTTCAAAGCAAATCGAAAGCGAGATAGTCCATCATTTTCTCCCCGGACTTCTAACTCATCCATTGATTATGAGAAAATGTGCTGATCTTTGATCTCCAAAGGGGAATAAATTCAAATGTGGTTTTCAGAGCACGCTCTCCTCAAATCTTGCTAAACTTGTGCTAATTAATATTCTGGAACCTAATTCCACAGAATCCTGACCTGAAAGAGGATTGACTTGCAATTCGTTCCGGCGGTGGTGGACTAAAGAAAAACGGGATGAATGTGTGCCATATTCTGTCCCAGAAAGGGAATGGAGCAGATTGGCTGTTAAAGGATTCTCTGCATTCCCAAAAGACATTGTGAGGTGCTTCATTTTCCACAATCCTGACTCCATTACCCCTAACTCCCTCTTTACATCAATGTTTTTGTATACATAACTCCAGTCAGCCTTCTACATTTGCGAGATCAACCTTTGTGGATTTCATTATTTGTAGATTTGATTAATATGTAATCTCTAGGACTCTCTAGGTTCTCCAGTGTGACTCTATGATCTACTTCTGCCAGAGTTGTGTCATCCAGTAATAATTTTCTAGGGATCTCTAGGTCCTTCAGTACAATTCTTGGTCATCTTTTGGCAGAATCACTAGGTCTTCCGGCATAATTCTCTGGTCAATTTCTGGTGGACTCTCTAAGTCTTCCAGCACAACTCTTGGTCATCTTCTGGAGGAATCTCTATGTCTTCCAGCACAAATCTTTAGATCTTCCAGCACAAGTCTGTGGTCAACTTCTGTTGCAATCTCCAAGTCTCCCAGAACAATTCTGTTGTCAACTTCTGGTGGAATCTCTAGATCTTCTAGCACAATTCTGTGGTTAACTTTTAGCAGATGGTGACCCATAAAGTCACTGAAGGACTTGGAAATTCCCTGTTTGATGTTCACTTTCATGGGGGTCTTGCACTACTAACCACAGCAAGAGGCTGAGTCTAGATACATGCGCACATCTACACTCCTGTTGATGTATTGCATAGAGAACCAGCATTGAGTAGCACATGGACCAGGACTCTGGGAGACCAGGGTGTGATCCCCATTCAGCTATGGGACCCATAGGGTGCTCTTGGGCACATTGCACTCTTTCAGCCTTAGTGGAAGGGAACTGCAAGGCTCTTCAGAAGCAATCCTGGTAAGAAAATCCACTGACATACATTGGAATTGGCTTGAAGGCACATAACAATAACTAATTCGCTGGACATTTTCATCCATTGCTTACAACTATGACGTAAGATCTAGGCCCCAAACCAACAAGAACTTTCTTCCATTTGATACAATTGTTGTAGATCAGTTGGGACTAACAACTGGATGTAAGATATTCTCTCCCACAGTATTTCATTGTGGGCAGCCTGGTGGAGTTCATTCCTGAATCTATAAATGGGTTCAATTCTCTCCAGGAAAAGAACTACAAGACTACATCTACACTTACAATGCTTCATTTTTTCATTTTCTAAAGGAAACAAACTCTTAAGTGTACAGTAATAGATCAGATATTTCCATTCTGTTCTGCACCCTTAGCATGTTCTAAATGCATGCACAACTAAAGGTATCCGATCTAAGATGAATAATAACTGACATAATACATAATTAAGCATTTTGTGCATCAATGTGCAGTATTGATGGCTTCAATATTTCATGTCTAATGTGTTTGGCTAGGCTGCTAGAGACCTCTCCTTATGTCAGGGGTATCTTTTCAAGGTTTTGTTATTATGCTTCACATGCCCCGTGCTCTATATTGAAGAATACTGAAATGGCTTTCATCAGCAGCAGAATGTAGATTTCATAGTCACTTATTGGAGATTTTTAAAATCAAAGCGATGGTTGCCTATGCAATGAGCAAACCAAGTTAAGAGCAGACCTGGTCAGGGGAGTTATTTCAAAGTTTGATGAACTATGAGACCCAGCCTCTGCACCCTGTTCCCCAGCTTCCCAAACTTACAATAAGTTAGTAGTTAGATGTTCCACTTGTAATAACTCTGACACATGGATGGGTGCGGAGATGAAAAATTACCTCTGTCCTGTTTGCAGATGCCTTCACCTTCCTTAAGCCAAATACATTGGAAACACAAACAAATGGGAATGGTCTATGAGAGTGGTTCCCCAACTTTGGTCCTCCAACTTCCAGAATTCTTGACTGTTGGTCCAGCTATTGGAGCGTCTCTGAGTTGAAGTCCAAAATATTTGAAGGAGCACCAATTATGTTACTTCCAGGCTCTGAAATGATTTCCATTCCCCCTTGGATCCTGTGCTGGTACGGCTGTACCAGGAGCTCCAACTTTATTTTCTTTCTGTTATCTGTTTGCAGTCATAGGGCAGGCCACCTGTCCATCATAATTAAACTTTGGTTCCGCCCCTTGTTCAGGGCTCTGGGAGGGAAAGGAGCCATTTTTGGGCAGTCTCACATAAGGAAGCTAAACTATAGGATGTAGACCAGCTCGTCCCGTAGAATAGCTTCTTTTCTCAAGAACATCCGGGGAAACAGAAACAGAAATTCCAGGGGAAAGGTCCCAAGGCTCTGGATGAGAGCTTACAGCCTCTCAGCCTCACAGCAATCAGAGGGAAAACAGCCCTGAAGTTTTCAAAGAATTCTCGGAGGGAGGACAGCATTACAGATCCACTGAACTCCAGCTGAAATATCTACAAGCCTCGGCTGGTAGGTCTACTAGATACCCAGACGCATTTGGAATCGGTAGTAGGACCCACACCGATGAGGCATAGATAGTAAACAGCCTGGGAGAGGTTAAATAGGGTTTTTTTCTTACAGAGAAAGTACAGTTAATCAAAGTTAGGTACCAGTCCATTGAGGACTAGACTAAGAAAGCCTTGAAGTGTTGTTTGAACCATTGAAGATTTGTTGTTTGTTCCATAATAAAGACTTTGTTGTATCATTAAAGACTCTAAAGACCATCACTTCAGAAAAATTCCTGAGAATCTCTCTTTGAGGCCCCCTGGCTTCCCGCTGGGCTTAAAGTATACGTCCTATAGAAAAGACAGCTGTTACAGGCCCAGCGCGCCAGAACAGATCCTCTTTTGGGATGGAGACTTTCAAATCTTCCCTCTATTTTGTTGTTAGGGGTCTTCAAATCCTTGCTAACCCCATGGTGTTTTTTTCTCAACCATATTTGTCCAGAAAACATTTGTCATTGCATTCCTCTTAGGCTAGAATAATGTGACCTTTCACTTTGAGTTTCCATGGCTCTGCTAATTCAATCCCTAGTTTCTCAAAATTTCAACACTCAAAATACTACACCATGCTGGCTCTCTCACATCTTCTTCTTTATGCAACTTCAAAGCAAATACTCTCCTGTGAGGTATGAAACGGACAAGAAATACCTATGTTTTTCCATTCTGAAGGGTAGGGAAAAATGAACAGCCCTTCCAGCCTCAAGCCATCCCTCCTTCCTTACCAATTAGTAAACGATGCATATTCTGAAAAGGATTAACACCCGCTTGGATCCCTTAGGCATGGCCAATGTCATCCATACACAGGTACATTGCTGAGTGTGCTGTCAACGGGAGACCATAAAACATCTTCCGCAATAAGCGATGTAACACTTGGGTTTTCCAACACAGAGAAGTGCAGAATGGCATGGTCAGAAGAGGGAAAAAAAATCAATTTTAATTAGGAAGACAATTATATTTCCCCCTTCTTCAAAGGTTGCCAAGGTCTCCAAGATTTATCTCTAAGGTGGTGGAGAGGTAATCCTTTTGTCGTTCTGTTACGACTGTGCAGAATGTAGTGTCGTATTTTAGGTCTTAGGAGAGGTTGAGAGTCCCGTAGGGTCTCATAAGTGATACAA
Source organism: Anolis sagrei (assembly GCF_037176765.1). Classification (NCBI taxonomy): domain Eukaryota; kingdom Metazoa; phylum Chordata; class Lepidosauria; order Squamata; family Anolidae; genus Anolis; species Anolis sagrei. The sequence goes on along the minus strand of NC_090035.1, from coordinate 18,714,302 downwards.
ATCAATGGGATATGATTAATGTGACCCCAACATCAGCAGCTTATGGTTCTGCCCTTTGATCACTGCAAAATGTGTTGGATTCACCTTTGATCTGTGCTGCTCAGAGCTTCACAAATGTTTACTGCTTTGATACAGTGTGGTATTTTTCTCCTCAAACAGCTCTTGTGGATTTGTGGCACAGTACAGTGAGAGCCTTGACAATGTGCCAGTATTAATGTGGGACCATGGGCGATCCAGATCCAAGACCTCACTGAGCCATAAAGCTCTCTGAGGGTGCATCGATACTGTCAAATGAACGTTGTTTGACATCACTTTAACTGCAATGGCTCCACATATGGAATAATGGGAGCTGTAGCCTTCTCTGTCAAAAAATGCTGGTGACCCGTCAAACTACAGATCCCAGGATTCCATAGCACTGGGCCCTGGAAGTTAAAGAGGCATCAAAGTGTTTAAATTCTACACTACAGGTTCAAGACCTCAATGTGCCATAAATATCCCTAAGGGATCTGTCTCGCATGTTGTGTTGTGAGCAAAAAATTGAGTAGAGACCAGCCATGACCTCAGTGGAAGAAAGGTAGAGAAGAGGCAGGCAAGAAAGAATAACAGACTCTGCAAGGAAGCAGATGAAACAATAGATCACATCCTTAGCTGTGATCGCACAGACAGATTACAAGCAGAGGCATAACACTGTTGCTCAGATGATTCATTGGAATTTGTGCCACAAATACCATCTGCCTGTGACAAAGAACTGGTGGGATCACAAGCCTGAAAAAGTTACAGAAAATGAACATGTCAAACTCTTCTGGGACTTCCAAATCCAGACTGACAGAGTTTTGGAGCACAATACTCCTGACCTCACAATCTTGTGAAAAAAAACCAAGTATGGATCGTCGATGTTGCAATCCCAGGTGACACCAGAGAAACAACTGGAAAAGTCGACATGATATGAGGATTTAAAGATTGAACTGCAAAGACTCTGGCACAAGCCAGTAAAGGTGGTCCCAGTGGTGATTGGCACACTGGGTGTAGTACCTAAAGACCTTGGCCTGCACTTAAATACAATCGGCACTGACAAAATTACCATTTATCAGCTGCAAAAGACCACGTTACTGGGGTCTGCATGCATTACTTGCTGATACATCACATAGTCCTAAATACTTGGGAAGTGTCTGAGGTGTGATCCAATACCTCAGTGATCTTGCTTGCTGTGTACTACTCTTGTTGTGTTTCAAATATTATTATTATTAATAATAAGAATATATAATAATAATAAGAATATATCTTTAGTAGAGGTGGAACAAATATTCATAATTACTTGCTTTCTGATTTTTTAAAAAGGTTTGCAGATAGAAAATATGGTTGGGAAGAGCCACTAATAGCAAAGCCTTGAAAAGCAGGTGTGAATTTCTTTTTGATTTTGTAGAGTGTCTGCAAATCCCACCCCAGTTGTGTCCTCATCTTAGGCACCATAATTATTCCTAAACTTTCATAGAGGAGAAAAAGCTCCATTCCAAGGACTGGATCCCAGAAAGCAATCTTGGCCTGAAAGTTCAGATCAGGACTCGGAAGGCCCACAAATTAATGGGCCAGGGTTTAAGTAAGCTTAATAACCAAACTGTCATAAGCAGAGGCATGGAATGAGCAGGCAGATGTTCCATTAATTATGTTTAAGCTACTGCTAATAGATACCTGTCTTAGCGGCTCTTTGCTCAGGGTAATGGAAAAAGACAGATCAAAAGCCAACGTTATTGCCGAGTCCCGTCTGTTTACCAAATATCTTTAATCTGGGAAGCTCTAGAGGAGAATTCTACATTTACAAAAAAGATTGAAGTAGGTGAAGAGGAGAAAAAGGAGAAGAAGAATAAATAAGAAGTGGAGGAAGAAGAGAAGTGGAAAGAAGAAGAAAAAGAAAGAGGAGGACGAGAAATAGAAGAGAAAGAAGAGGAGGAACAGGAAGAAGAACAACAAGAATAAGAACTACAAGAAGAAATAGAGGCAAAAATAAGATACATGAAATAGCAAAATAAAATAAACAGTTTCAAAATAACAAAATAAAGAAATAGAAAACAGCGGGCGGGCCAAATGCACAGAATAAAGTTGATAAGACCCTAAATGAGATAATAGTGGGAGAATGTGTTTCTGAGGGAGGAGCTCAAAAGGTGTGAGCAGTGGGGTTACACCTTCATTAAGGATGGGGGAAAGTGCATCATGAGGATGGAACTGTGGTTGGAACAGACAAAATATGGAATATATGTTCACTCGGTAAAGGCAAGAAGGAGGAGATGAGATGGCAAAGAAACTAGTCAAATGTGCATGATCATCAATTGGGAGGGATAGCCAATACTCCAGAAGACAGAATTCAAAACGATCTGAACAGCTTGGAGAGATGATTGGCCAAAACTAACCAAATGAAGTTCAACAGTGAAAAATGCAAGATACTCCACTTAGGTAAAAAAAATGAAATGCAAAGATACAGAATGTGGGACGCCTGGCTCGAGAGCAGTACGTGTGAAAAAGAGATTAGAGTCCTCATGGGGAACAAGACAAACATGAGCCAACAATGTGATGTGACTGCTAAAAAGCCAATGGGATTTTGGCCTGCATAACTAGGAATCTAGTGCCTAGATCCAGGGAAGTCATGCTACCCCTCTATTCTGCCTTGGTCAGAGCACACCTGGAATATTGGGTCCAATTCTGGGCACTGCAATTGAAGGGGATGTTGATGAGCTGGAAAGTGTCCAGAGGAGGGCGACAAAAATGATCAAGAATCTGGAGAACAGGCCCTATGAGGAGCAGCTTAAAGAGCTGGGCATGTTTAGCTTGCAGAAGAGAAGGATGAAAGCAGACATGATGAAGGCCATGTATCAAAATGTGACGGGAAGTCATAGGGAGGAGGGAGTAAGCCTGTTTTCTTCTGCCCTGGAGACTTCAAACTATAGGAAAGGAGATTCCACCTGAACATGAGGAAGAACTTCCTCCCTGTGAGAGCCACCCAGCAGTGGGACTCTGCCCAAGAGTGTGGTGGAGGCTCCTTCTTTAGTGGCTTTTAAGCAGAGGCTGAATGGCCATCTGTCGGGGGGTGCTTTGAATTCAATTTTCCTGCTTCTTGGCAGGGGGTTGGACTGGATGGCCCACGACGTCTCTTCCAACTTTATGATTCTACTATCTGTACCCGACACATGTTGCTGTGGCCAACCTCTCCTCCCTTTCTCTCTTCTTTCTTTCTCTCCTTCCTTTCCTTCCTCTTTACTTCCTTCTTTCCCTTTTTTCTTTCTTTTTTCTCTCTTCCTTCTTTCTCTTCCTTTTTCCTTCCTTTCCCCCTTTTTCTTTCCCTTCCCTTTTCTCCCCTTTCTTCCTTCTCTACCTATTCTTGGACTGCAACTCCCAGAAGTTCTCCTGATCCATCCATCTACCTACCTACCTACCTACCTACCTACTTTCCTACCTACCTACCTACCTACCTACCTACCTCTATTTAATCTAACTATCTGGAGGACTCCTGGGAGTTGCAGTCCAGAAATAGGGAATTGGAAGTATGCAGGGATTGGGATGCTCTCAAAGAATTCCAAGGAGAAGAAAGCTTGCATCTTGGAAGCAGTGTATCATCCTCCTCTCCTAAAGGGCCTGGTCTAGGGGACACTGGGAGCTGTAGTCCAGAAGAGAATGTGGATATGCTATTTTGTTTGCCAGGGGGAGTTGTTTTTGCACATGCACTGTAGTGTCTTTTTGCTTCTTTAGCCTTTTAAGCCCCTTCCTCTATGTTTTCAGTGTTTTTATGAGTGATGGTCACTCGTTGGCCTGATTGGTGTCGTGTGTCCAAATTTGGTGTGAATTCGTCCAGTGGTTTTTGAGTTATGTTAATCCCACACATGAGCATTACTTTTTTATTTATATAAATGAGATGAGAGGTCATTTTCTCTCTTGTCATTGCTCTCTTCTCCTTTAGAAAATGGCCCTTTATCCTTTCAACTGTTGGAAAACTCTTTCCATTCAAAGCAGGCTGCACACCCACAGTGAAGTTTTATTATATGCAATTTTGACAAAGGAAAGCAAGGACAAAATTCAATTGTAGTTGTTGGGAAAGGGCACGAGTGAGATAAAACTGCAGGGGAACATATTGTAGCTCCTGCTTGTTTCACAACAGCTTGCCTATTCTGGGCGAAGGGAGCCCTCTGAGAACAGTAGGCGAGGGAATGAGCGAAGGCAGGGGGAGGTAAGGAGGAGGAAGGCGGGGAGGGGAGAGGAGCAGAAAGGATCTCCCCAGGTCAAATAAGGAAAGGGGAGGGAAGGGCAATAGGATGTCCTGATAAGAGCAGGCATACTGGTTCCATGGCAGTTTATAAAACTTGATTTTCTTCCCTTACAAAGGAACAAAAATCACAGTATCCATGAACTGGAAGGAAGTCCGAGGCCATATAGTCTATCATCCTGCCAGTATAGGAGTCGACTGCTAAGGTATGCCCATGACATAGTCATCCAAGTTCTGTTTAATTATAGACCCATTAAATCAATGCAATTGGCCTATGCATTGACTCATTTAACAGCTGATTCAGTAGGTCTTCTCAAGTTGGGATGAACCAATAGAATTGAAGCCATTATATTCAGAAAACCCATTGCATCACTAGGCAACGCTGTCTATCAAAATGTTCCCATTAGGAGACATACTTTTATATACTTGAGTATAAGCCTAGTTTTTCAGCCCCTTTTTTAGGCTGAAAAAGCCCCCCCCCCAACTTATACTCGAGTCAAGGTTATTTATTATTTTACTCTGTTGTTAGTATTATTTATTATTTAATCTTTTACTCTATTTGTTATTATTATTACATTTACATTATTTTCCTCCATTATGATCATTATTACATTTATTATTTTACTCTATTATTATTATATTTATTTTTCTCTATTTATTATCATTTTATTACATATTTATTGTACTCTGTTATTATTACATGTATTATTTTACTCTATTATTAGTGTTATTCTTACATTTCCATTATTTTACTCTATTATTATTTTATGATATTTAATATTTTACTCGCTTTATTATTATTGGAAGGATACACAAGCACATTTACACTGAAGAAGGTTAGAATAATGGTTTAATCAGAGTTCGACATAAATTACTGTTTTATGTAAAAATTCCAAAATATTTCACCTCCTGATGCCTCAATTAATTTAATTTCATTGGTATCTATTTTTTATTTTGAAATTGGCCCATAGCTGCTACATTTCCCACCCTTGGCTTATACTCGAGTTAATAGGATTTCCCAGTTTTTTGTGGTAAAATTAGGCACCTCGGCTTATATTTGGGTCGGCTTATACTTGAGTATATATGGTACATTGATATAGCCTTTCCCATAGAATGAATGCAGTTTGACTTTAACTGCTATGACTTAATGCTATGGTATCACAGCAGTGTAGTTTTACAAGATTTTTAGCATTATCTGCCCCCCAAATAGAGGTGCTTCAGCAGACTACAACTCTCAGGATTCCATAGCATTGATTTATTTGTCATGTCAGAGCAACCAGTCAATTATATTACATTTCTAACAGAACAAAGCAAACAAACAGACAAAATACAACATTTGTGAGTTTGGTAGTTGATTAAATGTCCTTTGACCAGTATCTGGCCACTTGGAGTGCTTCTGGTGTTGCTGCAAGAAGATCCTCCATTGTGCATGTGGCAGGGCTCAGGTTGCATTGCAGCAGGTGGTCTGTGGTTTGCGCCTCTCCACACTCGCATTTCGAGGATTCCACTTTGTAGCCCCATTTCTGAAGGTTGGCTCTGCATCTTGTGGTGCCAGAGCGCAGTCTGTTCAGCGCCTTCCAAATTGCCCAGTCTTCTGTGTGCCCAGGGGGGAGTCTCTCATTTGGTATCAGCCATTGGTTGAGGTTCTGGGTTTGAGCCTGCCACTTTTGGACTCTCTCTTGCTGAGGTGTTCCAGCTAGTGTCTCTGTAGATCTTAGAAAACTATTTCTAGATTTAAGTCGTTGACGTGCTGGCTGATACCCAAACAGGGGATGAGCTGGAGATGTCTCTGCCTTGGTCCTTTCACTATTGGCTGCTACTTCCCGGCGGATGTCAAGTGGTGCAATACCGGCTAAGCAGTGTAATTTCTCCAGTGGTGTAGGGCGCAAGCACCCCGTGATAATGCGGCATGTCTCATTAAGAGCCACATCCACTGTTTTAGTGTGGTGAGATGTGTTCCACACTGGGCATGCATACTCAGCAGCAGAGTAGCACAGCGTTATCACTGTATCTGGTTGTGATCCCCAGGTTGTGCCAGTCAGCTTTCGTATGATATTGTTTCTAGCACCCACTTTTTGCTTGATGTTCAGGCAGTGCTTCTTGTAGGTAAGAGCATGGTCCAGAGTGACTCCCAGGTATTTGGGTGTGCTGCAATGCTCCAGTGGGATTCCTTCCCAGGTGATCTTCAGAGCTCGGGATGCTTGTCTGTTCTTGAGATGAAAGGCACATGTCTGTGTTTTGGATGGGTTGGGGATCAGCTGGTTTCCCCTGTAATAGGCAGTTAGAGCACCTAGAGCTTCGGAAAGCTTCTGTTCTACCATCTCAGAGCTCCCTGCTTGAGCAGTAATGGCACGATCATCAGCATAGATGAAACTCTCTGCCCCTTCTGGCTGTGGCTGGTCATTTGTGTAGATGTTGAACATGGATGGAGCAAACACGCTCCCCTGAGGCAGGCCGTTCTTCTGTTTCCGCCATCTGCTTCTCTGGCCCTGAAACTCAACAAAAAAGCTCCTGTTTTGTAGCAGGTTTCCTATGAGGCGGGTGAGGTGGTAGTCCTTTGTGATATTATATATTTTTCTCAGGAGGAGGCGGTGGTTCACAGTATCATAGGCTGCTGACAGGTCTATGAAGACAGCTCCTGTGATCTGCTGCCTTTCAAAGCCATCTTCTATGTGCTGTGTCAGGTTCAACACTTGCGATGTGCAGTTTTTGCCTTTTCTGAAGCCAGCTTGCTGTGGGATCAGACAGGGGTCTATATTTTCCCTAATTCTATGCAAAATAAGTCTCTCCAGAACTTTGTAGAGGTGGCACAACAGAGAGATTGTTCTGTAGCTTTTTGGGTCATTACGGTCTTTGCCTGGCTTCAAGATGGCGATGACTTTTGCTTTCCTCCAGATTTTGGGGATCTGACAGGATGCAGTGCAGTTGTTCATCAGCTCCAGCAGCCAGTGACTTGCTTTTGGGCCAAAGTTCTTGATTTGTTCCATCCGTAGATCATCCAGGCCAGCTGCTTTGCCATTTTTACATTTATTGAGAGCCAAGTCCAATTCAGTAGATGTGAAGGGTTCGTGAAGGTTGTCGTTCTCAATCTCTGGTTGTCTGGCTATTGGTTTCTTTCCTACTTTGGTGGCAAAGTTGGGTTTCCCATTCTTCAAGAGTTGGTGTGCTATCTGGTCTGCCTTTATGTTGGCATGAGTATTAGTTTGTGAGTGGTCGTTGCTCAACCGTCTCAGCAGCCTCCATGCCTTCTGGCTGCTCCTGCCCATGTCAACCTCAGTGATCAGCTTGATCCACTGTTCGTTCTTGGCTTCAGAGATGGAGGACACAATGCTCTGCACTGCCTGAGGGGTTTTCTCACTAAATTTAGACTCACTGCACCCCCTAACCTCTGCAGAGGTGGAGGACCCATTAAGTTGGTCTGCCCCAGGAGGCTTATGGATCCGGATATCGAAGGCCGCTGAGAGGTCCAGCAGCAACAACAGGGACACACTCCCCCTGTCGAGCTCCCGGCGCAGATCATCCACTAAGGTGACCAAGGCTGTCTCGGTACCATGCCCGGCCTAAAGCCAGACTGTGCTGGATCCAGATAATCCGTGTCTACCAAGAATGCCTGGAGTTGTGAGGCCACCACACGTTCCAGGACTTTGCCCAAAAAGGGGAGATTGGAAACAGGCCGATAGTTGACGAATTGAGTGGGGTCCAGTGATGGTTTTTTCAACAGCGGTTTTATTACAGCTTGCTTTAAGCTGGCTGGAATTTTGCCTTCCCGAAGGGAGGCATTAACCACCACCTTCACCCACTCGGCCAATCCCCCTCTGGCCTCCTTCAGAAGCCAGGATGGGCAGGGGTCTAGGATGCATGTGGTAGCTCTCATTCCTCCAAGCACCTTGTCCACATCCTCGGGTTGCACCAATTGAAATGAATCCATCAAAACCGGACAAGCAGATGCTCGTGTTACATCCTCAGAGACTGCCGTTAATATGGTATCCAGACCAGAGCGGATCAAAGCGACTTTGTCTGCAAAGAACTGAGCAAAGGCTTCACAGCGAGCTGCCGAGTCATCAGGGCACCCATCCTGCATGGTGGGTTTTAAAAGGCCTCTGACAACTCGGAACAGTTCAGCCGGACGGTTCTTTGCAGACGCAAGTCTTCTTTGCGGCTTTTATTGCCGCGGCATATGCCCTTAAAAAGGACACAAACCGTGTTCGATTTGGCTCACTCGGATCCGAACGCCACACGCTCTCTAGTTCCCTCTTCTTTCGCTTCAACGCTGCCAGCTCCTCAGTAAACCGAGGAGCTGGTTTAGCTCGGCTACTTGAGAGGGGACGTTCTGGAGCGATCGTGTCTATTGCCCTAGCCATCTCCCCATTCCAGAGAGCAACCAGGGCATCAACAGGATCACCAACCGAGGTGGCGGGAAATTCCCCACAGAAGCGACCAGCATAGCATTGATGCATGGTGGTCAAGTGGTGACAAACTACATTTATTCTACAGTGTGCATACACCCTTACGAGAAAAAATTGCTTTAGAGCAGTGGTTCCCAACTTTTTTTTGACCAGGGACGACTTTGATTTTTTGTTGTTAGCAGGGACCAAGAATAATAAACTGTGTTAATCTAAAAATAAACTTTAATCAAAATTTTAACACATTCATTAAATTTAATAGTAACATGAATTCAGAATATGATTATAATATTAAAAAGAACACATTTAATAGAAAATTAATTTCCATTTCCATCAATGTGATTTTTGAGCTTGCATCTTTACAAGTTGGGTAATCCCGGGGCTAATATTATTGCTCAAGGAAGCAGGGAGAAAGGAAGGGGAAGAGAGGAAAGGAAAGAAGGATCAAGGAAGGAGGGAGAGAAGGAAGAAGGGATGGAGGGCTCGAGGGAGAGAGGGAAGGAAGGAAAGAAGCAAGGAATAAAGGAGGAAGAAGAGGAAGGAAGGAAGGAAGGAAGGAAGGAAGGAAGGAAGGAGGGAAGCAAGGAGGAAGGAAAGGAAGAAAGGGAGGAAGGGATGGGACTGAAGGAGGGAGGAAGGAAAGGAGAGAGAAGAAGAAGGAAGGAAATGAGAAAGGGAAGCAGGAAGGAGGGAAGCAAAGGAGGGAGGGAAGGAAGAAAAGAAGGAAAGAGGGAAACAAGGAAGCAGGCAAGGAAGAAAGGGAGGACTGAGGGAGGGAAGGAGAAAGGGAAGGAAGGACAAAGGAAGGGAACAAGGAAGGAAGGGGGAAAGAAGGAAAAAAAGAATAAAGGAGGGAGGAAAGGAGAGAGAGGGGGAGGCAGAAAAATAGGAAAGGAGCAAGGAAGGAGGGCGAGAAGGAAGAAAAGAAGAAAGGGGGGAAGAAAGGAGGGAGGGATGGGATTGAAGGAGGAAGGGAGAGAGAGAGGGGAAGGGAAGGAAGAAGGGAGCAAGGAAGGAAGGAGGGAGAGAAGGAAGAAAAGGAGGGAAGCAAGGAAGGAAGGGGGAGGTTGGGAGGAAGGGATGGGATCAAGAGAGGGAGAGGGAGAGAGGGAAGGAGGAAGGAAATGAGGAAAGATGGAAGGAAAGGAGCAATGAAGGAGGGCGAGAAGGAAGGAAAGAAAGTTCAGGACAAATTAAATTCAAGTCCAGTGACAATGGAAAGCACTGAGAAAAAAATCACAGAATTGTTAAGTTGGGAGAGACCTCAAGGATCATCCATCCAACCTCCTTCTGCCATGCAGGAGGAGATATACCAAGCCCTCCTAACAGATGGCCATTCAGTTTTAAAACTCCACAGAAGGAGACTCCACCAGACTCCTAGGTAACATATTATCACACAGCTCTTACCTTTAGGAAGTTCTTCCTAATGTTTAGGCGGAATTGTCTTTCCTGCAACTTGAATCCATTGCTCCATTGTGTACTAGTCTCCAGAGCAGCACAAAACATGCTCTCTCCCTTCTTATTATGACTTGCTTCCAGATATTTAAACATAGCCATCATGTTCCATCTCAACCTTCTTTTCTCCAATATAAACATACATGGTTTCCTTGGCTGTTCCTCAGAGGGCTTGGCTCCCAGACCATTTTGGTGGCTCTTCTCTGAACCCCTTCTTTCTTTGCACAGAACTGGACTCAGGGTTATTCCAGGTGAGGTCTGACCAAAACAGAAGAGCGCGGGACCTTGACTTCTCTTGATCTACAGACTCCTATTGATGGAACCTAGAATTACATTGACATTTTTAGTAGATGGACTTGTCTATCTCGAACCCCACAAGCAGTTTGGTATCAGAGGAAAAGTGTTCCTGCCATACATCAAGGGAACCACTGATCGCATAGGGAAGCTGATGAGGAAACACAACATACAAACAATCTACAAACCCACCAAGAAAATCCAACAAATGCTACGTTCAGCAAAGGACAAGAGGGATCCTCTCACCTCTGCAGGAGTCTACCGTATACCATGCAGCTGTGGACAAGTCTACATAGGGACCACCAAACGCAGCACCCAGATACGCATCAAGGAACATGAAAGGCACTGCAGACTACTTCAACCAGAGAAGTCAGCCATAGCAGAGCACCTGATGAACCAGCCTGGACACAGCATATTATTTGAGAACACAGAAATGCTGGACCACATCAACAACCACCATGTCAGACTACACAGAGAAGCCATTGAAATCCACAAGCATGTGGACAATTTCAACAGAAAGGAAGAGACCATGAAAATGAACAAAATCTGGCTACCAGTATTAAAAAACTCTAAAATTATAACAGCTAAACAACAGAGAGGAAAAAAACCGGCACAGATTAACACCTCCCAGCAACAGATTTTCCCAGGCTCAGGCAAGCCTTCAAATGCTAATGAAGGTGATCAGCTAAACATTCACACCTAACTGCAGCAGGGAAGAGCTCCTTGCCCCACCCCAGCCATTCCACAGATATATAAACCCATTTTTCCTACTTCCAACAGACCTCACACCTCTGAGGATGCTTGCCATAGATGCAGGCGAAACGTCAGGAGAAATGCCTCTAGAACATGGCTCTATAGCCTGAAAAAACCCACAAGAACCTAGTTTGGTATCGTTTACACTCATCTATGAAAGCTCACATGGATAAACTTAGGCAAGTCACCCATTCTCAGGGAAAGCAATGACAAATAAATGGGTTGAGGTCAGACCTCACAATCTCTGAGGATGCTTGCCATAGATGCAGGCTAAATATCGAGAGAATGCCTCTAGAACATGGCCATATAGCCAAAAAAACCTACAACAACCGAGTAATTCCAGCCATGAAAACCTTCGACAACACAATGACAAATAAATCTTAGGAGTGGTTTGCTGAAGCCGGAGTGAAAACAACAACAACAAAATCCAGCAGAAGTTCTTCTGGCAGGGTGACGTTAATTGTTCATAGCATTCATCTTGATCAATCGATGCTAAGTTCTGTCAGAAAGAAGCACAATAAATGCAGAATGGTCAACGAAGTCTCACCAACCTGGCTTGGATCGCTCAGGGGGTTGTCCTATCATGAACTTTGATTTATGAACAAGGATGGGATTAACTCCAGTATCCAGGAAATTGGCAACCTCCTCCTCTTTTCCCCAAACTCACCTGAAGAACTTGGAGAGGCCTCTTAAATAAATTAAAGGCATAAGTGAAAGTGACGGCAAACATCGTTGGAGTATTTAAGTAAGCCACCGAGAACTACCCTTGATAATTTATTCTTGCGAGCAACCTAATGATCACCCAACAGGTTTGGTTAAGAAAACGGTTTATCAGGGCCCCTTGATATAGTAGGGTGAAAAATGTACTGAGCACCTCCGGATGATGGATTGCAAGCTTTATTCATACCGAAAAGGATTGAGATTTACCCTCTTCAGAGTGGATTAAGGTGTTTAGACACAATCACAGCCGATTCCTCGAAGACAACAGGGGACCAGGTTTTCTCCTCGATGAGGACTTAATTTTTATCAGGATGCTCGCACCTCCAAAATGCTCTCTGGGGCTGAAGGGCTGTAATGCTGTCAAAAAGACTGTCAAAATAATGCCTTTATTAAAAGCTTAGTTTGACAAATCTTCTGCTGTTTTGATAAAGGGATGCTACCTTTTGTGTGTGTATAGAATGAAATCACTGACTTATGCAAACAGTGAGCAGAAATTGAGAAGGGCTGGAACAACAGAAGACAGCCTTTATGGATCCCAAGAGGATTTGGGTTTAGCTTAGACAAAGAATGGCATGGGAAGCCATAGGGTTGTTTTGGGAGCCTTTAGTCCTCCCAGATGTTGCCAGGCCCACCTCCCCCTTGTTATTGTTCCCAAAGAAGGGGATTTGGTTCTTTAGGAATCTTCCAGAAGTATTAATTCATATTAAATACGGTTTATACTCAAGTATATATCAACCTCATGAATAAATTGATGGCAGATTTTGGGGCCAATATTGTGGATTTTGATATGACCAATTGATTCCATGTCTGAGCAGAGAGTTGAGCCATGGTCTCCTGGAAATTGATCCTAAGGTGCAGCTCACACTACCTTTGATATGTGTCAAATGGCCGAAATCACCTTTGGTTGAATGTGGCCTGTCATGTCATTTTAAGTGGCTCTCTTGATGCTGGACTGCAACTACTGTATTCCTCACCACTGGGCATCATGGCTAGAGCTGATGGGAGTTGTGATACAGAATCAACCCAGAGGGTGATTCTCGCCAAGGCTTCCTCTTCATCCTGGAAAGAAGTGACAAGTGGAGTGCCTCAGGGTTCCGTCCTGGGCCCGGTCCTGTTCAACATCTTTATTAATGACTTAGATGAAGGGCTAGAAGGCAGGATAATCAAGTTTGCAGACGACACCAAATTGGGAGGGATAGCCAATACTCCAGAGGACAGGAGCAGGATTCAAAACGATTTTGACAAATTAGAGAGATGGGCCAAAACTAACAAAATGAAATTCAGCAGTGACAAATGCAAGATACCCCACTTTGGCAGAAAAAAATGAAACGCAAAGATACAGAATGGGGGACAATGCCTGGCTTGAGAGCAGTACGTGTGAAAAAGATCTTGGAGTCCTCGTGGACAAGTTAAACATGAGCCAACAATGTGATGTGGCAGCAAAAAAAGCCAATGGTATTTTGGCCTGCATCAATAGGAGCATAGTGTCTAGATCTAAGGAAGTAATGCTACCCCTCTACTCCGCTTTGGTTAGACCACACCTGGAATATTGTGTCCAATTCTGGGCACCACAATTCAAGAGAGATATTGACAAGCTGGAATGTGTCCAGAGGAGAGCGACTAAAATGATAAAAGGTCTGGAGAACAAGCCCTACGAGGAGCGGCTTAGGGAACTGGGCATGTTTAGCCTGAAGAAGAGAAGGCTGAGAGGAGATATGATAGCCATGTATAAGTATGTGAGAGGAAGCCACAGGGAGGAGGGAGCAAGCTTGTTTTCTGCTTCCTTGGTGACTAGGACGCGGAACAATGGCTTCAAACTACAAGAGAGGAGATTCCATCTGAACATTAGGAAGAACTTCCTGACTGTGAGAGCCGTTCAGCAGTGGAACTCTCTGCCCCGGAGTGTGGTGGAGGCTCCTTCTTTGGAAGCTTTTAAGCAGAGGCTGGATGGCCATCTGTCAGGGGTGATTTGAATGCAATATTCCTGCTTCTTGGCAGGGGGTTGGACTGGATGGCCCATGAGGTCTCTTCCAGTCCTTTGATTCTATGATTCTATGAACATCTGGAAGGCTGCAGTTTGTTCTGTTCAGTCAGGAGAGTGGGCTTTGAATTCAGATACAAGGCTTGTGAATAAGATGTCTGATTTTAAAATATTCTTTTCCCAGACTCAGAGCCACAAGTACTGTTGGGTCGCAGTTCCCATTATTCCCTGTCTACATTGCAGATAGTCAATGGGAATTGTTGTCCAAACTTGTTGGAAATAGCAATCTTCTCAAGCCTCTACTAGTTGTTTCTTATGTATATAATTGCTTACTGTATTTTATGTGTGTATTGGTTTGCAATTGTACCTAATGTCTTTGTTGTGGGAGTGGCTGCAGACCATGTGATCAAAACTGGGCATGCTCAGGCTCTGACTCATTTTAGTCTGTAGAAACCATTAGACTCATAGAGAGAGTATAAGCTATCTGTTTTGCTTTAGACTTCAGTGGAGACAGAAGTCATTAGCTCTTAGAGAGAGTAGAAGCCATTAGAGATGCTTTGGACTATGGACTATTGAATCTAAGGAAGATGTCATGTGTTACCTACACAGGTAAACTACCTAAAATCCTATTGTAACTGGATTCATAAGCAAGTGCCTGTATGCTGTATACGTGAAGCTTTGTGAGTAAACCAACTCTGTTACTTTTAAAGAAGACTTTTTATTTTGGCTCTTGAGAGCATGTTTTAAAGGCAAATATATGAGGGTTATCCGGAAAGTAAGGCTGCAAGGCATGTAGCTCTCATGGGGAATTTTTGCGGGGGAAGTTGGTATTACTGCCATGTAACAGGAAGCCAGCGTAAGCAAACGAGCACTGCCAGTCATCAGTAGTTCATTGACTGGCATTGCGGTGAAGGTTAGAGATGAGCGTCCTCATTCAGTTTCATGCCAAGTGCAATGTTTGCGCTGTAATATACTGTAGAAATGCTAAGGGCATGAACACCGCTGTGAATCATTGTGAGAAAAATCATGGCATCAGTATTTTGAGGCAGAAAAGGGCTTCTGCTCGTTGATTTTTTGGAAAGAGGTGAAACAAACAATGTTGCAAGATATTGTGAGACCACGAAGAACCTTCTCAGAGCCATTCAAAACAAACTTAGTGGGATGCTGACGACGGGAGTCTGTCTCCTTCATGACATGCACACCTGCACACCACTCATGCAATGCAAGAGTTGTTGACTTCATTTGATTGGGATGTTTTAAGCCACCCCTCTCACAACCTTGATCTTGACTATCATCTGTTCACTAAATTGAAGGAACACCTGGGTGGAAAACACTTTTCCAACAACAACGAGGTAAAAATCGAAGTGACGAACTGGCTGAAAAAGACTTCTATGACACAGGCATAAAAAAAACTTGTTGCATGGATTTAAAAAGTATTCAATTGAATGGTGATTATGTGGAAAAATATTATATTACCTCTGCTATAATCCATGTAAATTTTATTAAAACGTATTCATTCTTTGTATTTTTTAAAAAAAATCTTGTAACCTTACTTTCCAGATATCCCCCGTATATTAAGGGAGGATAGATGTTTTTGGGCAAGTAAAATAACTCTTCTGAAACTCTGCTGAATATATATGTGTCTTTGTGCATTGGCATGTCTTTGTCCCTGGCAGTTCAAAGACATCAGTTTAACAGCTGAGAGACCTAGTTGCCTTAGACCTAGAATGCTGGTGAACATCATTTTTCAAAAGGTTGTGACTTCTAGCAAGGTCATGCCTTTCCCATGACCAGTGGTTTTCCAAAAAGGTTATGAATCCCATTTCCCATTTCACAAATGTTTATCGAGATGCACATTTTCCAAATATAATCAGTGGCTTTTTATAAATTGACTTCTCACTGAAGGCCCTTCCACACAGCCATATAACCCAGAATATCAAGGCAGATAATCCACAATATCTGCTTTGAACTGGAATATCTGAGTCCACACTACCAGATAATCCAGTTCAAGGTGGATTTTATACAGTTGTGTGGAAGGGGTCTTAGTCTTTGATTCGGTGGGTTTGTACTAGATGTAGGCCACTGAATTCAGAATCTCTTCCCAAGACCCATCTTGAGACATCAAACACATTAGATATGCAGCAGTTCAAGTTTAATAAAGCTTAACTTCTTTTCAGTTATACAATGGAGAACTTAGTTGTTGCTGTAACTCTAAATTTTGTATTCTGACTGAATTTTTAGATTCACTGTGCTGCCATGCGCTGGGCCTGTAATTGATTTTTTAAACAGCGGGGAGCCGGGGTGCCACGGGTGAGAGGCCTTCAAAGATTTTCCCATACAGTCTTTAAAAGGCTTGAAATGTTTAACAAAGTTCTGTATTATTTGCTTAGGTCTTCAATAAAACAACAAACACTTCTTGGATCTTCAACAGATTAAACAAATGCTTCTTAACTTGCCCCAAAATGGACAGGCACCTTGCTTGGAGAACTATTTCTTTCTTTAACAAGGAAAACCTCTTTTTAACCCCTCCCAGGCAATCTACTGTCTAAGCTTTGCTGATGTGGGTTCTACTATCGGTTCCAATCTGCGTCTTGGGTCCCGAGTAGACCTACCAGTCAAGGCTATGTAGATTCTCCAGCTGGAGTTCTTTGGGTCTGCAAAACTGTTTTCTTTCGAAACTTTAGGACTGTTTCCCTCAGATACTGTAAAGCTGAGAGGCTGTAAGCTCCCAGCCAGAGCTTTGGGACTGTTTTTCCCTGGAATTTCTGCCCCAGATGCTTTAGGAAATGAAGCTTTTCTACGGATGGAGCTAATCCACGTCCTGTAGCTTAGCTTTCCACTATAAGACTGAACTAAAAATGGCTCCCTCTCTTCCCATGACCCTGGGGAAAGGGGCAGAACCAAAACTTAACAATGATAGACAGATGGCTAGCCCTATGATTGCAAACCACGGGAAGCCACCTTGTTGCAAATGCATGGAACCTTAGAATATATGCAAACACTCAATAGAAAGAAAATGAAGCTGAAGCTCTTGGTACAGCCATACCAGCACATTCACAGCTAATGAGGCCAGCATGGTGTCATGGTTTGAAAACTGGACAACAACTCTGGAGACCAGGGTTTTTATCCTGCTCAGCCATGGAGACCCACTGGGTGACTTTGGGCAAGTCACACACTCTCAGCTCCAGAAAAACCCATGATTCGTGTCACTGTAAGTCGGAAAAGACTTAGAGGCACACAACATTGTTGAGAAACCTTTCATAATTGTTAAAAATATTATGCAGGAAACATTAACAAAACAGAAGAGACAAAATGGCAATGCTGGAAAAGGAAATGGAAAGCTTTGAAAAATGCTGCAAGCAGCTACAAAAGCAAACACAGAAGTTAGTCCTTCTGCCAGCCTCTGTCGGAATGGTGCGCCATGGGAACCGGGGTGATGTGAGCAGCAGGAACGGCGCGCCCGAGGAATTAGAAGGTCATCTCCACTTTGCAAACTCGCATGCCTTCCATTTATCAAGTCATACGCCAAAGCAAATGGGGCAGAATTTGCTGGTAATGAATTAAGCTGCTTCAACAGCCCTCTAAACGCAGATGCGAGGCTCCGTAGGAATTAATGGATTAAGATGTGGGAGGGGAAAGGGAAAAGATGGGAAGCACAAATGGCTAGGTGTTTTCATGCCATCTCAATTATCCACAGTCCAGTTCCTAATCAGCAGAGTGGCAAAAAAGAAAACTGTTTTCCCTCAGAGACAATTTACTTTTAATTCTTTATCAGTCAGATTATTCTAAACTCCCCGCCTTGGAGCCAATCGACTGTTGAGTTATAAAATCACCAATCAACACGGGAAATCGTGAGTTGGCACAGAATGATTGTGCGCCGTCTCCTTGTGAATGTTAACTCTGGTACCTTTTTTTGCAAAAATTGGTTCCATGGTGCTGCTTTTTCATGTTTGTTGGTGTAGTGCACATATTTAGTTCATGGGGAATGTTGCCCAAAAGGGGTCCAACACAATTAGGTTTCCGGATAGAAAATGAATCATAGCATACCAGAGTTGGATGACTCCAAATGCCATCCAGTCCAACCCCCTGCCATGAAGGAAGACACAATCAAGTCCTCCTGACAGATGGTCATCCAGGCTTTGCTTAAAAATCCACAAAGAAGACTCCGCCAGACTCCAAGGCAGCAGCATATTCCACAGCTCTTACATCAGGAAGGTCTTCCTAATGTTTAGGTGACATCTTCTTTCATGCCATTTGAATCCATTGCTCCATGTCTTAATCTCCAGAGCAGCAGTGAAAAAACTTGCTCCCTCCTAGAATCATAGAGTCATTGAGTTGGAAGAGACTTCATAGGCCATCCAGTTCAACCTCCTGCCAAGAAGCAGGAAAATCGCATTCAAAGCACCCCCAACAAATGGCCATCCAGCTTCTGTTTAAAAGCCTCCAAAGAAGAAGCCTCCACCACACTCCGGGGCAGAGAGTTCCACTGCTGAACAGTTCTCACAGTCAGGAAGTTCTTCCTAATGTTCAGGTGGAATCTCCTTTCTTTCCTGTAGTTTGAAGCCATCATTCCCCATCCTAGTCTTCAGGTCAGTAGAAAACAAGCTTTCTTCCTCCCTCCTATAACTTCCCCTCACATATTTATACATGGCCACCTCAGCCTTCTCTTCTTCAGGCTAAACATGCTCAGCTCTTTAAGCTGCTCCTCATAGGGCTTGTTCTCCAGACCCTTGATAATTTTAGTTGCCCTCCTCTGGACACATTCTAGCTTGTAAACATCTCCCTTCAATTGCGGTGCCGAAAATTAGACAAAGTGTGATTCCAGGTGTGGTCTGACCAAGGCAAAATAGAGGGATAGCATGATTTCCCTGGATCTAGACACTAGATTTCTATTTATGCAGGCTAAAATCCCATTGGCTTTCTTTGCCCCTACATGACATTGTTGCCTCATGTTTAACTTGCTGTCCACGAGGATTCCAAGATCTTTTTCACATATACTGATATCGATCCAGGCATCCCCCATTCTGTATCTTTGCATTTCATTTTTTCTGCCTAAGTGGAGTATCTTGCATTTGTCCCTGTTGAACTTCATTTTGTTAGTTTTGACCAATTCTCTCTAATTCTCTGTTAAGATCAATTTGAATTCTGCTCCTGACTTCTGGGGTATTTGACTATCCCTCCCAATTTGGTTTCTTCTGCAAACTTGATGATCCTTAAGGAGACATCATTTCAAATATTTCGACATGGTTCTCATGTCCCCTCTTAGCCTTCCTTTCTCCATGCTAAACATATTCAGTCATTCTTATAACCTTGTAGCTGGCAGTTGGATCGAGCTAAACAATCCAATGGTTTGTTTATATATAGGAGCTTCATGTGTATTGACCGTTTTCAGATTATGTAACATTTTAGATCCATTGGAGGGATACAGATTTAAGAATGGTGTTGGAATAACTCTGATACTGGTGTTTTCTTTTATGAGGTGGAAGATGGAAGACTCTGTGCTTAAGTTGTGAAACTGCTGGATTATGCCCTCCCCTTCTGCTTTAAAAGAAGTCGGCTGCCACATGAAGGTGAAATAGAGGGATCAGGCAATGCCTGAATCAGGATTTTAGTGCATTTGGCCATTTTGAAAGAAGGGGACTGAAAGTAACAGCCCCGCAAGGATTGAGTTGAGAGGCACCAAGGACAGGTGACGGAGAAGCTGAATCAGGGAAACCATGAAAAATTAGCCAGAGCCCTGAGACGCCGGTGGCACTTTCTCTGCTGGAGCGAGATGGATGGAAGAGAGAAGGGCAACATGGCATTTTTTTTCTTAGTGACCTCACCACCTGAAGTGTCAAAAGACTTCTCTCTGGGTACAACAGAAAGCAACAGATTTTATTTGGGAAGAAAACAACACACTGTTTTTATTAAATTTATATCCCACTTTTTCCCAAAGATGGGATCCCAAGTAGTAATATGAAAGAAAACAAAACAGCTGTAAACAACGTAAAAGCATTAAATAACGTCCCACAATGGGTGCATCTACACTGTAGAACAAATGCCATTTTCAGCCACTTTAACCTCAATGCTAAGGAATCAAGGGAGTTGTAGTTTGGGGGCAACCAACTCTCCTTGGCATGGAAACCTAAAATCCATGCAAAACTACAACTCTGACAATTCCATTGTGTTGTGCCATGTGATGTTGGACTGCACCCATTCTTCAGTATCGATTCAGCTTGAAGTTATCTATCTAACCCAGTGGTGTCAAAACCCATTTTCATGGAAGGCCACATCTGCCTTATGGTTGTCTTCAAAGGGCTGTTTAATCCATGGGCAGAGAATTTGTGGATACAGAGGGCCAACAACAACAACAACAACAACAACAACAACACACACACATACACACACATACACATGGAAGTTGCTGCTTTTTACCCAGTTTAGGTCCCCAGATATTATTGAATGATAATTCCATGATTTTTTTTTCAAAAAAATATCAACTATGCTGACTGGGGATGATGGGAACAACACTTGTGGCTCTGAGGCAGGGGGAAAGGTTATAGGATTGTTTATGTCAAATATTCTATTGACAATCTTTGTACCTCAACCCAAACGGTGGCACAAAGGGTTAAACCCTTGTGCCGGCTGAACTGCTGATCTGAAGGTCAGCGGTTTGAATCCGCAAGACAGGGTAAGCACCTGTCTGTCAGCTCCAGTTTCCCATGCAAGGACATGAGAGAAGCCTTCCACAGGATGGTAACACATCCAGGTGCCCCCTAGGCAATGTCTCTGAATAAGCCGCAGTGGCACAATGGATTAAACCCTTGTGCCGGTTGAACTGATAACCTGAAGACCTGAAGGTTGGCAATTCAAATTTGCAAGGTGGGATGAGCTCCCATCTGTTAGCCCCAGCTTCCCATGCAGGGAGGGACATGAGAGAAGCCTTCCACAGGATGGTAACACATCCAGGCGCCCCCTAGGCAATGTCTCTGAATAAGCCGCAGTGGCACAATGGATTAAACCCTTGTGCCGGTTGAACTGATAACCTGAAGACCTGAAGGTTGGCAATTCAAATTTGCAAGGTGGGATGAGCTCCCATCTGTTAGCCCCAGCTTCCCATGCAGGGAGGAACATGAGAGAAGCCTTCCACAGGGATGGTAACACATCTGGGCGTCACCTGGGCAACGTCCTTGCTGATGACCAATTATCTCACACTAGAAGTGACTCGCACTTTCTCAAGTTGCTTCTGACATGATTAAAAAAACCCAAACTCCTATCCTGACTGAACAGAATAAATTGCAGCCTTCCAGATGTTCCTGTATCACAACTCTCACTGGGTCATGTCATGATTCCAGTGATGAGGGATATAGGAGTTGTAGTCTAGTGTCTGAAGGCAACATAAAATGTCATAGTGGGTCAAATTTGGCCTGTGGACCTTGACTTCGACATATATTCTCTAACCCATGACAGTTGAAGAAACATAAGCTTCAGAGTAAAGGATCAGTGCTGGTGAAGAGGGAAGAGAATTAAAATCCACCCAAGGGAATTTAACACTGCCGAAATTAATATTTCCAATGTAGAAACAGAAAGAGGAAAATATCTTATGATCCTTTCCCATTTTGGCTCCAAGTTTTGAAAAGATTCTCCCATTCTGCAAAGGTGGGAAGTACAGTGATGATTTTCTCATCCACTGAAGGGCTATGACATTATGACCAGTGTTGCGCAGCTCATGAAAATGGGTACAAACAAACAAAGAAACATAAACAAAGAAACAAAGCAGCTAGCACACCACCACCACCACACATATTCCTCCCTTTCCCCGCCATGCAAGTCCTTTCAAATTGTGTGTCGTTTCTGTGGGTCCCCCATAGTATTTCCATGATGGATGGATGGTGATTTCTTCATTGGAGCACCTCGGAGCCCGGGCTTGAAACCCTTGACAGCGTTAGCATAAAAGATTTACATTACGTGATGAGGGCCACACAAGAATAATAATTTTAAAATACATTGCCTCGGCTGCCGGTGCACCATGGGAAATCTCGAATCGGCAGGCGGCGAGCCTGTTCAGTAATTACAAAATGGCAGCACTGGGGGGGAGGACGCTTTGGAGACAAGGAACTGGAGACGGAAGCCATCTGCGTGCCTTGGCGAATTGAAATTACAGTAATATATGAAGACATTACCTGAAAAACCCGGTGCTATTTAAATGATTTACTATTACGCCCCAGCAAGCTTTAATTTAAGGATAAAGTCATTCGGCAAGCTAATCTGATAGAGGAGGCATTATTTCACGCAGTTCAGTTAATTTACACTAGCTGGTTTGTTGTTGCAGTTGGCATTATTATCTGCACAAACAGCCGATCGGCCTTGACAGAAGCAATATACTGTTTAATACAGCATCTTAATTCAGCCGGCGAGCTATCTAGGATAAAGGTTTGTTTATAAGCAATAATGGGGTGGAAAGTCATTTGCGGGGCTAAACTGATAACACTGATGAGAACCATGGTGTTCCTTCCTCCCATCCTATTTCTTCTCCTTCTTTTTTAAAGCAAGGAACTATCCATTCATTTGTTTGCTTATATAATAATGTTAGCCCAATGGGTTGTTTCCCTATTGCTCTTACTTTTCTCTCATTACAAAGTGCCCCGTGGTGTCTTCCTTTTTTTAACTCCAATTTATTATTTCGGCAATTCGCTTTGGACAAGCCGGTCGTGAGACGTCTTCTCTTGCTGTTATCAGTACTGCCCAACAAAGCCCTGCATCTTCTGCTTAATTGGAACTAATTTTGGAAATATCTGAGAAGTGTGTTAAGGAGCATGGCTTCACTTCTCTTTCATTGGCCCTTGTTTAATCTTCCTTAAAAATAGTTGTTCAATCACAAGGCTCAGTTTGGGAGTCCTCCAGGACTCGCTGAGCCTGGAACTCCAGGTGTCAGTGGTGACCAGTTGGGTGTTTGCACAACTAAGACTTGTGCGCCAACTGTGTCGGTACCTTGGGAAGTCTGAATTGGCCACCCTACTCCATGCTCTTGTTACATTCTGTTTAGACTACTGCAACACGCTCTACATGGGGTTGCCCTCAAAGACTGTTCGTAAGCTGCAAATAGTCCAATGCGGTGCAGCCAAGTTGTTAACACCCCCCTTTGCGGTGACTCCACCGGCTGCCTATTAGCTACCGAGCATGATTCAAAGTGCTGGCTTTAGTCTATAAAGCCTTAAACGGCTCTGGTCCAACTTACTTGCCCGAACATATCTCCCTCTATGAACCAGTTATATGTGTTATTGTGATCATTTTATGCTTATGTTGTTTCGTTAATTTTATGTTATGCTGTTTACTCTGTATGCTTTGGTGATGTTGCTTGGAAACTGCCCTGAGTCCCCCTCGGGGAGACAGAGCGGCATATAAATAAAGTTGTTGTTGTTGTTATTATTATTATTATTATTATTATTATTATTATTATCATCTTCCGGGGAGGTCCTGCTTTCGGCCCCACTGGCCTCACAGCTGCGGCTGGTGGGGATGAGGGACAGGGCCTTCTTGGTGGTAGCCCCATGGCTGTGGAACGCCCAAGTGAGATCAGGTTGGCCCCCTCCCTCCTGACCTTTAGGAGACAGCTAAAGACCTGGTTGTGGAACCAAGTGTTCAGCCCATCATAGGAATATTTAAAGTTAAGGTGCAAGTTGAAAGTGAAATGACCCAGGATAGTTTATGGGCAATAGCTATGTCTTTGTGTGATATGTGATGTTATTTTATATGAGGTTGTGAGGTCTGACTTCACAACCTTTGAGGATGCTTGCCATAGATGCAGACGAAATGTCAGGAGAGAATGCTTCTAGAACATGGCCATATAGCCCGGAAAACCTACAACAACCCAGTGATTCTGGCCATGAAAGCCTTCAACAATACATTGAAAAGTCTAGTCTTCAGTTTTAGGGCTGTATCATGACATTGACACAATACAGTCCTACTTTTCCTTAACTTTTCTCAAGAAAAGAACCATCCCTTTGAATGTCTTGACTGGAAAATGATGGCGATGATAGCTTGGGGAAGCTGGTCCCCTGAGGCAGTGCTGGCACACTTTCCTCTCTGCAGAAAGCAATTGACCTTTCATATCATCTTCCACAATTCTACCCCCCAAACCTGCCCTTGACTTATACATAAAGTCAACTTATATGTAAGCCTACACAGCAAGCAAGTTACCCCCTGCCCCCCGACAAATATTTCACAAAATAATCTTGAATTTTGAAAAATTTCATACAGAATCCGTTGATTGAATAGTCAGCTAGCTCCCAGGATTCCATAGCATTGTACCGTGGCTGTTAAAGTTTCAAACTGCATCAATTCTACAGTGTAGATGCACCCATGACCTGTACTCCTGGCACTATTACAGTCCTCATGAAGAGTCTGCCTACTGAACCATGTTCTTGAGCCTTTTCCGAGGGACTCTAATATTGCAGCCTTATTTTCTGATTTCATTTTTCTTCCCTTTGCTGTTTTTTGAACTACTTCCCTGACACCAGCTCTTTTGTCCTCTGTGTGCCTTGCATTGTTTTATAGGTGTACTTAGTGTAATTTTATGCACATTTTCTTTTTGAAAAAGACAATAACGGAGACGAATATTGAAGATGGGAGGTATATATTAAGTGTAATCTAAAAGGTTGTTAGCTATGTACATGTGCTTTTAAAAAATATTGCAACACTGGTACATAACTCTTGAGCGTATTGCTTTGCTCGCTTGAGATCATTAGCCGTGATGCCTTTTTGTTAGCAAAGCAAAGATAGAAAATGACTTGAGATGTTCAGAAGTGCTCAGCAGAGAAGAAAAAAGGCAATATCCTCTGGGCTTAAAATACATTCAAAATTCTGGCTGAAATGAATACTTCAGTCTGTTCAGTCTAAGCAAAAGTACCAGATTTGCCTTGATGTGACTATTTTATATCGTCAGCAATAAATCTAGAACTTTTAGTCAAAGAGTTGACCCCAAGATCATGGGTCAACTTATCCATAGCTCAGGGTTGAGTGGTGAAAGACTAGATCTTAGTCTGTCCTTGGACAATCTAGCAGGAACATAGTGGTGTCAAACTGCATTCGTTCTGCAGTGTAGATGCACCCACTGAGGCAGAAGAGTACTTTGGAATTAATTCAAATGGCCCTCCCTAAGCCGCCAAACTCAGAATTATGCAGGATGGAGCCATGACAGCTGCAATGAAACTATATGTTGTCAAAGACTTTCATAGCCAGAATCACTGGGCTGCTGTGGGTTTTCCGGGCTGTATGGCCTTGTTCCGGAAGCATTCGCTCCTGACGTATTGCCCACATCTATGGCAGGCATCCTCAGGGGTTGTGAGGTCTATTGAAAACTAGGTAAGCACGGTTTTATATCTCTGTGGAATGTCCATGTTGGGAGAAATAACTCCTGTCTGCTTGAGACAAGTGTGAATGTTGCAACTGGCCACCTTGATTAGCATTGAATAGCCTTGCAGCTTCAAAGCCTGGCTCCATCCTGCCTGGGGGGAGAAATTGTTGGAAGGTGTTCACTGGTCCTGTTTGTTTCATGTCATGAATTCCTCTGTTTTTTTTTGTTTTTTTTTTAGTGTTCCTCTTTATTTACTGTCCTGATGTTAGAGGTTTTTTTTAAAAAAAAAATACTGGTAGCCAGATTTTGTTCATTTTCATGGTTTCTTCCTTTCTGTAGAAATTGTCCACCTATTTGTGGATTTCAGTGGTTTCTCTATGTAGTCTGACATGGTGATTGTTAGAGTGGTTCAACATTTCTGTGTTCTCAAATAATATGCTGGACCACTCTAACAATAACCATTTCAGACTACACAGAGAAGCCTTTGAAATCCACAAGCATGTGGACAGTTTCAACAGAAAGGAGGAAACCATGAAAATGAACAAGATCAGGCTATCCGTATTAAAAAAAAACCCCTAACATCAGGACAGTAAACAAAGAACAACATTCATAAAATAGGGCAATTCCAGACAGGAAACAATCAGGGCCAGTTGATACCTTCCAACAAAGGACCCCCAGGCAGGAAGCAACCAGGCTTTGAAGCTGCAAGGCCATTCAATGCTAGTAATCAAGGTGGCCAATTACAACATTCAAACTGGCCTCAAGCAGACAAGAGTCCTTTCTCCCACCTTGGACATCATTCCACAGATATACAGACCTCACTTGTCTAGTTTCCAACAGACCTCACAACCTCTGGGGATGCCTGCCATAGATGTGGGCGATAAGTCAGGAGAGAATGCTTCCGAAACATGGCCACAAAATTCACAGCAACCCAGTGAAACTATAGTTCCATAACTTTATACTGTGAAAGAATCCCTAGTCTTTAGGAAAGTTTCAAAGGCATTAGTTAGAGCTATTTCTTTTTAGGAGAAGCATCTAAGGCACTTGGCGGTGAAGGGAGCAAAGATGGAAGGCAATGATAATATTCCAATATCATTAGAACAGCAAAATGCTTCAGTTCGTTCACTGGTGGGCTTCTGTGTGATTCAAGAAAAGGATTCTTAAGTCCTTAACTCACTCAAAAATTGGAGAAACATTTTTCAAACCTCCAAATTAAGTCATTTGTGGAGCAATTGTTGAAGAACTGGAACAGGGATGGAAATCCAATGCCACAATTTAAATGCAGAAGCATAGATTCAATGAAGGAAAAGTATAAAATTGTACGCCAGGGAGAAAAAAATATATATATCGGGTTGCTTGTTTTGCTATGAGAACATACTCCAACTAGATATGGACAAGAAACAAATAGAATTGTATTTTTAATCTTATTTGGCTTAAAGGTGTGGAAAATAAATAAATAAAAAACCCTCTTTTTGCAGGCGGAATAGTCCTATTGTATATTTTATTAACTTTTTTATTAGCAATAATCTTACAGTTGATCTGCAGGTGATTAAAAGCCGTTTACAAACGATCAGATGGAAGACTTAGGGGCCGGCATCAGCTCGGAGGGCTCCAAAGTATTGGTAAACTTAGGGCTTCATCTGCATATAGATTGAGCGAGTCAGCCAAAAGGTGGCTTCGGGTCTATTTCTTGATATATGATTATGGAGATATTTGGGAAACTCTTGCGAGTGGGCCAAACATGCCGTGAGGAATGATTTCGTTTGTCAAGCACTCTTCTGCGGTGTGGCTTCTCCTCCCTGCTTTATTTTTCTTTATTTTAAACAATTGAATAGTATGGCACACTCACATCTGCGGAGTCAAAAAGAAAGAAAGAAAGAAAGAAAGAAAGAAAGAAAAGGAAGGATGCTGGGGAGCGAGCCAAAGGGTTCCTTTCAAAGTCGGATTAGCAGGCGTTTGAAACACAGGCACGCAGAGAGAAAATCCCCACATTATAATGTGATTTAGGATGCTAAGCCCACTTTGCCGAGCTCCCAAGTGATTGGAAGCATTTCCCACCACAGTGGGAGCTATACAATCACAATGAAGCCAATACATAGAAAGAAGAGAAAAATGTGCAACCATCCCATACCTGGGGGCATAGCTCTTGAGATTCCCCAAGGTCTTGCTAGGTCCCCCTTTGCTCCCTTTCAGAATTGGATGTCATTCCAGACCTTTCATGAATTTTTCCTGTTATGAATATTGACACATGTTACTGCTAAAGCACGTGGCACTTTAATCTGGATTGAAACTGGGGTGTCTGCAAAACATTTCCCCTCAATGTGAGTCGCAACTTGCATCCACCCAGAAACTCTGTGATAAATAATAACATAATAATAATTACACTTTATTTGTACACCGCTACCATCTCCCCAAGGGACTCGGTGCGGCTTACATGAGGCCGAGCCCAAACACAACAATACAAGCAATAATCACAACAATACAAGCAATTAAAATAAAGAACATAGACAATAACATACAACATTATCAATAAGACAACATACAATTAAAACTATGGGAAGGCCAAATGTAAAATTAAGATTGGAAATAATGCTGAAGTATGGACGAAAAGGTGATAGTGGCATTTGTGGAAGGACATATAAGCAGACCTAAAAGTGTAAAGTGCTTTGGAGGACAAAGTGCTATGGGATCATTATTCCGGGAAGGCACACTGGATCAACCACGTCTTCAAGCTCCTCCTAAAGACTGCCAGGGTTGGGGCCTGCCTGATGTCCTTAGGGAGTGAGTTCCAGAGTCAAGGGGCCACCACCGAAAAGGCCCTCTCTCTCGTCCCCACCAATCACGCCTGCGATGCTGGTGGGATCGAGAGCAGGGCCTCTCCAGGTGAACGAAGAGATCGTGTGGGTTCGTATACAGAGATGCGGTCATGCAGGTAGGCGGGTCCCAAACTGTTCAGGGCTTTGTAGGTAAGAACCTGCACCTTGAATTGGGTCCGGTAGATGAATGGCAGCCAGTGGAGCTCCTTGTAAGGAGCTCCACTGACCGCTCCCTGTAATGAGCCCCAGTTAACAACCTGGCTGCCGTGCATTGGATCATCTAAAATTTCCGGGCCGTTTTCAAGGGCAGCCCCACGTAGAGTGCATTGCAATAATCCAGTCTAGAGGTGACTAAGGCGTGGACCACCTTGGCCAGATCCATTTTCCTGAGGTACGGTCGCAGTTGGTGCACTAGAAATCCCAACCCCTTTGATAAATGTTCTCATTAAGGTAGTCTCACTAAATGATGGATGAGGACTATCCAAGGGTTCAAGTGCTAGCTTTGGCTATGAGTCATGTTTGGAAACAGCTGTTGAGTCGAGGAAAACTCGGGTGGAAAAACTCAGGTGGAAACCCACTAATAGACCACCTGGAACTGATGCATGAAGAGGGCATCAACACTGTAGACATGGAGAGGGCATCTACATTGTAGTTTGACACCACTTCAACTGCCATGGCTCAATACTAGAGAACCCTGGGAGATGTAGTTTGGAGAAGCAACAGCTTTTTTTGTAGGAAAGGCGAAAAATCTTGTAAAACTCCAAATGCTATGATTCTATTATATTGAGCTGTGGTAGTTCAAGTGGTAGTGGTAGATTCATTCTACAATGTAGATGTACCCTGGGAAGATAATGTAGATCAGTAGTTCTCAAGCTGTGGTCCATGGACCACCAGTGGTCTGCAGGAACGAAAATATGGTTTGTGGTCTCACTATTACTACATCGTTGCCTCGAAACTACGCAGCAACAAGAGTGATTGGTCTCACAAAACCCTCTTATAGTGACGAGGCAATGGGGATGTCAAGAGGGAAAAGGTTGATTACTACTACCACATCAGCTCTAGATTATTAAATATGGTTTTCTTTGAGTGAGCAGATAGCGACTACTGGATTTATTTTATTTTATTTACCACATTTATATAACGCCTTTCTCAGCCCGGAGGCGACTCAGGGTGGTGATGGCATATGTTCTGTATAAGAAACTAGATCTGATGTGGTCCATCGAATACTGTTTTCTGAATCAGCACTCCAATAACCAAACCGAATTTAAAGTTGACCAAAAACCGATTAACAACCCTTTTGGTACTATTGTTGGAGGGTGGTCCCTGGTCAAAGTGAACTCTGTTGAAGTGGCCCCTGGTAAAAAAAAGGTTGGGAACCACTGATGTAGATCCATCACCTTCCCAGTTTGGAAAGGTATGTGACAGCGCGAGTGGTGCCACCTATGTGTAGAACTTTAAAGTGCAAAGGTTTAAACTGTATAACATGCCCAAACTTGCCTAGTTTGTAAATGTATAGTTGGATTGATTGGTTATTTGTAGCTGTCAATCAATGTTGTTTGCATCTGTTGAATTGCCTCCCCTGCTTAATTGTTTGGCTCCTCCCCTTCCTGGGGAAGGGGCAGGGCTTTCTTTTCATTCCACCATCAAACATCTCAGCAGATGGACGTGAAAAAGGACTTGGCTCTAAAAGCCCTTGGATAAGTTATATCTCATTACCAATTCTCAGGTTTTACCCTTGGGACTCATACTTTATGCTCAGTTCACTCTGGGCGATATTGAGGAGACCCAAGCGCCCTCAAACTGGTCCTTTGGCATCAAAAGGAAGACTCTGTGCCTTCAACATAGGCCATTGGACTGGGGGTTGTGTTTGTTCCGACTTCCACAGCCATTGAGAAAAGAGGGAACAGGGAAAGCTTCTCAGCTGCAAAACTCCTTGGACCCAGGACTCCAGAGACTGTAATGTATATTTCCTTTACCCCCTTTAAATACCAAGTTTAATGCCTTAAAGAAAGATAACTCATTGTGAACAATAAACCTATTTCGAGTTATCTGTTGTGTCCTGGTCCTTGGGAGTTCCAGTTTCCTAAAGGAGGGCAAGAAGCAATCCCCTGGGGAAAAGATGTCACGTCCATGTCTCTTTCACTAAGAGCTATAGCCCCAGGTGCGGCAGCACAAGGCATTATAATGCAGTTCAACCATGTCATATGGATCTACATGTCATATAATGCAGTTCCAAACTGCATTATATGGCAGTGTAGATCCAGCACAACACAGACCTCCTGAATTGAAATCCTGCTAACAGGCCAGTTCATGATCCTGTTGACATGAGCTTAATAACTCCTTTGGGAAGACAATTTGTAATTTTGCACCCTCCTTTTTTTTTTATGAAGAGCTCTCTTGCAGTTTTCTGTGGCGAAGGGCTTTTATCAATCCTGCCTGCCAACTCCTGCCTTGTGTTTGATGCTTGTCACCTTATTTATTATACATGTCTCCATACAGTGATAATTGGGTTCATAATATCCTTTGCAGCCCTAATGTGAAAATGGATTTTTTTTCTTGGGCTGAATAGAAATGACTTATTTTTTCCCTCCCTCCTGATTCCTCAGGGGGTTTGTTTTATCAAAACTCATGTAGTATTTAGCAAAGTAATCATTGCTCAATTGTGAAGCATGAGAAGTGTAAAATTATGATAATAGGAGTGGAAAGACAAAAAGCTATAATCGAGCTGACCTCATTTTGCTTGATTATTAATGGCGTTTCATCTAATTTACAAGGCCTAACCTTGTGTGATACAAATGCAGGCTACAAGTGTACCTTTTTAAGCTCGCAAAATTTAATTAGATTTGGAATATATCATATACTTAATTTTTTCCCCTCATTAAATGTCGGAAACCACAGGAATTGTAGGAAGGCATACCGTAAACAGTGCATAAATGGTGTTGAGTAGATGTCCTTATGAAGAAACACACACATTTATTCACACTTTCCCAAAACATTTGTTTTCAAGCTTCTAAGTCATCAGCCTATGTCTGTTCTTATAGCTTGGGTGGTAGACCTCCTACAATGACCATGGTGGTTAATATTGAGATGATATCGGGAGATCTAGAGGCATTGGGGGCAGAAATCCATAAAATGAGTGGGAGGTCACCAAATATAAAAGGGATCTAGGAGTCTTAGTAAACCACAAACTGAATGTGGGTCAAGCAATGTGATATGGCTGCATCTATAGGGGTAGAGTGTCAAGGGAAGCCATAGGCTCCCTCTGCTTTACTCAGATCTCACCTGGAATAACCCTATGTCCAGTTCTGGGCACTGCAAATCAAGAAGAATATGGGTAAGATGGAAGGTTTCCAGAGCAAGATGCCCAAAATGATCAACGGTTTGGAAATCAAGCCCTAAAGGAGCTGGTATGTTCAGCTTGGAGAAAAGGAAGGTGGATTGACAACAGGAGAGTGATTGAGAATAGGGACTGCTTCTTTTCTTCTGCTCTGGAAACTAGAACATGACGCAGAAAGAGATTCCACCTAAACTTTAGAAAGAAGTTCCTGATGGTTCACCAGAGGAATACAGTAACTTTTGGAGTCTGGTGGAGTCTCCTTCTTAGGAGGTCTTTAAACAGAGGTTGAGTGGCCACCTGTCATGAGGGCTTTAGTTATGTCTTCCTGCATGGAGGATGACTGGATGGCCCTTGGAGTCACTTCAACTCTATGATTTTATGAATACACCCATACGGGCATGCCTGGTGGGCATGTGAAAAGGGGCCTTTTTGGTGGCTTCAGAGCTTTTGCACATCTTCAGTAGTATCTTCCCCTATGAACCAGCTTGGAGATTAAGATCATCTGAGGAGGCCCTGCTCTCAGTCCTGCCTGCCTCACAAGTATGGCTGACGAGGTCGAGAGACAGGGCCTTCTCAGTGGTGGCCCCTCGGTTGTGGTACTCCCTCCTTAGTGACATCAGATCAGGCCTCTCCTTATTAGCCTTCAGGAAGAGAGTCAAAACCTGGCTCTGGGAGCAGGCTTTTGAAAATTAGGGCAATTCAGTATGCCGAATATAGAATTATGTGCAATTTGACCTTGGAATGGCCTTAGACCTTGAACTCTGGATGGAGTGCTTTAACTTTGAATGTACTTTAACCATTTTAAATATGTTGTAATTTTAAACTATTTTAAAGGTGAATTTGTTGTTTTGAGGCACTGTGTATGTGCTTTTGTAAGCTCCCTTCAGTCCTGCTGCTGGGGTAGAGAACGGCGGGGTATAAATATGGCAAATAATAATAATCTCAAATTATTTCTTGTACTATTCTTATTTTTTTGTTATACTAGGTGGTGGAATTCCTCTGATTCGTTTATTTCCCAATAGCTTCACTTATCTGTATGTTTGGCTTGCTATTCCGATTCAGTTGATTTATCAAGGGGAAGAATCCCAGTTGCCTCTGGAGAAGTCTTCTGCATTGTGCTTCCCTCGTGTGACCTCCACTTTGCTATTTTGAAACCAGTCTTTTTCAAACACCCACATTATCACCCTCCCTTCACCGTGGCACTGTGGTTTAAAGAGGATTCGCATCAGTTGGTTCTCTTTCAGGTTGGGAAGCCACATTGGTGACTCCTGAGTCAGCTGCAGGAATGGCAGGAAAGAGAGGCATCTCCGTGTCTCAATGCCGTGGCATGGAGTATCTAACTTTCATTTGTATATATCTCAGTTGAAAGAAATCATCCTTCATGCTGTTCCATAAAGGGATTTTACAATCTTCCTCAAACTTATATTAGAAGACAGAGAAGGGAAAACAATCCCTCAGAGATGGCACCAATACATAACCTCAATGAAATGGTTGTGGCAAAGTTTAGATATGATGAGTGCTTTGAAATAATTTCAAACCGAACTGGGGTTTTTCATGCGCTGCGCTCCACTACTGACATTGGCTTGAAAGTGAATACACTCAGTGCAACCAATTTACCTGAATAAAGGCTATTTCCAGGACTTTGATGCACTTACGTGCTATGCTTCTGCAGTTGTGCTATCGCCTTCAATATCACACCTCTCTCCAATTGTGCAATTGCATTGATGTGATAATTGTGGTGCTGAAATTGTACATCCTCTCAATCCCATCTTCCCACACTTCCAGCAGTCATTTTCAAAAGTTTTATTTTAGAACAATTTCATACATTTGAAAAACAAACAAAAATAGCAAATATAAGCATGAAATATAAAATAAGAGGAAAGTGGACCACTTTGGAATCGCAGGAAAGTATGTGGGGAGAGGAATGCCTTGGATGATAAAAGCTTTTTAGAAGTTGCTTTGAGATATTTGGATTTTCAACAATGAAAAGTTTCTTTTTTGAGAATGTGCTGAATGCTCTCCCTTGGACCATTCCTTTAGGAAGTAAGAGAGGCCTTTAGAGATCTCCTGTACAGCAGCAATGCTATTAATCACACCATTAATCTTTGTTTTACTGACAACGTTGTCCCCCTACAACTCCAGAAAATGAGAAAGTTGCAAAATGCCATCCCATTATCTTCTTGATTAGTATTTATGGCCCTCAAAATTACAGACCCAGGGGTTAATTGCAATGAGTGGTACTGTGCCCTGTAACTACCAGTTCCATCTAATTAAAAAAAGACGACGATGATGAGGAAGATATAATTATACAAGTTGAGCACTTGGTTGAAAAAGGGGGCATTCCTTGTATCATTTGGATAAAGAACTTGCCTGGGAAGTTGAAATGGACAGCACTTCCTTTGAAAAGATGGAATCTGGAGGGCAAAGAAAGTGAAGTTCCTCAGTGCTGAATTGCTGTAGCTCAATGGTAGCGCATGTTCCTCAAAAAGACATCCCCAGGTAAGGTTGAGAAACTTCATGGAGAACCACATTCAGTCCATAGAATCTTAGAATCATAATTTTGGAAGACACTGCAAGAACCATCCAGTCCAAACCTTCGCTATGCAAGAACACACAGCTTAAAGTTGGCGATCCAACTTCTATTTGTGATTGCTTACTCTATGGTATGTATATGATTTAGTAGGTAGTTTTCTCTTAACTCTATGTTGTTTGAGGTTGTGAGAGGGATTGCAGACCATGTGACCAGATCTGGGACTATTCAGACAGAGACTTCATTTTAGAAGTCAGTATAGTTTATGAAGTAGCTATTATATACCTGGGACCAAAGACTGGAGACCTCGGTACACTCCTTCTATATCTGGAACGTCATCCTCTTCCACTGAGTGTGCAGCTTCAGGAGGGACACACATAAAGCAGTGAGGGAGGAAAGAAGGAGATACCCACCTAGGCTAGCGTTAAAGACCCATTTGGGATCTTTAAGTAGTTGTTTAGGGCCTCTTTAGTGTGTGCCAGGACCTGTTTTGCCCATTTGGTCCCTTTTAGAAGTTGATTAGGACCTCTTTAGTATGTACCATGGCCTGTTTTTGCCCATTTGATCCTTTTTAGAAGTTGTTTAGGGCCTCTTTAGTGTGTGCCAGGGCCCATTTTGCCAGCCAGATCAGCCGAATCAATGCTGGTGATCAATGGGGTGACAGATGTTGCAGCCAGATCACTTTCATATCCACATCGATGTTAGTATGCAAGGATGCAGAACACATGGATAATGAGTTGGCTCTTTCTCTCTCTTTCGGTATGATACTCATGGACAGGGACCTTTGGTTTCATTTATCCGCATCTGATAAACTATGTTCTCGCTAGGCATTTTTAAGTCCTCCATCACAATTCTTTGGTGTTCTTGAGACAGAAGTGCTTCATCTCATTAGGATTCATTTTTAATCATGGTATCGTAGACCCACACAAAGTCTGTGACTGTATCTCCCATGGATACAGGGTTCATATTTTCTCTCTGTGTGCATTTGTTGGTGTGCATATTCCCTGCTCATACTTGTTAAAAGTGTTACAGCCCCAACTGCCAAGCAGCAGTATAGAAGAACATATAGGTACAACCTGGACTTCCATTTGAGTTGCAAGTTAAATAATCGAGCATGTATTTTTCCCCTTGAGAGGAACTACCAGATAACTTATCTCACTATAAACCGTCTTATCAAAATCCTCCTTCCTGGAAGGCAGGCTGCATTCTCTTGCCATTTTGAACGATAAAAATTAACTATGTTGTATTTACCTTTGAAACAACCTGAAATGCTCTGTTGTCGGCCATTCATCATTACTGCTGCTTCTCATCCGAATGCTATTGGTTGATCCTGGGGCCTCAGCTTTACTCTCCTTTAGCAATAACTTATCAACAAAGCCATGGGGCAAGATTATAAACCTAGTGATTAATAGAAGGATGTGACTGCTTGGCATTCTCGGTTAGATCAAAACAAACTCATAACTTTTTAAATGGAAGTCAATCGTTCTATTTTTTTTAAAATGCTATAGGTTGATCATCCCTTATCTCAGTGGTTCCCAACTATGGACAACTTTGATTTTTTTTTGTTGTTAGCAGGGACTACAAGATTCAAGAATAATAAATTGTGTTAATCTAAAAAAGAACTTTAATCAAAACTATTAACATATTCATTAAACTTAATAGGAACATGAATTAAAAGTACTATTATAATATACAAAAATAACATTTTAAATAGAAAATTAAATTCGGTTTGCATCCTTGTGATTTTTGAGCCTGCACCTTCTTTACAAGTTGGGTAATCCTGGGCCTAATATTATTGCTCAAAGCTATACGCATATCATTGCTTACTTTCAATCGATTTCTGGACTTGTTTTTAATTACCAGCAAAGCAGAAAACCCTTGTTCGCATAAATAAGTTGTGGAGAAGAGCATAAGATAGTGCAAGGCAGTTCCTCAAATTTTAGTATAAAATGGCTTTTTTACACCAAAATTCCTCAAGAGAATCAGATTCAAACATGTCCTTGCAGTTTCTATCATTTTGAAATTCAATGAGCTCTTCCTGGATTTCTTCTGCAACCTCTCCAGTTTCAATCAGTATTAAATAAGTCACAAATTAATATGAATATTGAGAACTTGTGGTTAGTAAAACTACCGGAGCCATTGAATCACATAACAGCAAAACAGAATCACTGACACAGATGAGCAAGACAAAATAATGTGTGCGACTGACTGACGCTGGTGGCAAGAGTATGTGACATCGATTGCTCCCCCCCCCCCCCCCGGCCTCCTGCACCCGCGCAGCAATAGATTCATTAAAATGAATAAAGGTTTAACATTTTAAATGTTTTGTGGACCATATTTTAGTTCTTGTGGACCACTGGTGTTTCACGGACCACTGGTTGGGAATCACTGCCTTATCCAGAATTTTGAAAAATTCCAAAATCTTCAATGGTCCACATGAGTGGTACCTTTGAGACCTGATTGTTCAATATACACAAACATTATTTCATGAACAAAGTTATTGAAAATACCGCATCAAATTACTGGCTATATGAAACCTAAATGAATTTTACGTTTAGATCTGGGTCCCATCTCCGAGATGGGATCTACATATGTGCAAATGCAGGTTTACCAAAATCTAAAAATAAAATAAAAATCTAACTTCCCAAACCATTTTTGGATTCAGGGATTTTAGATCAGGAAGACTCGACCTGGAATCAATTCTGAGGGGTAACATATCCTCAGAGCACATTGTACACCTTGGCTTTCCTTGCAAGAATTGATTTAGGTGTTTTGTAAGAGGGATAGACTTCCTTGGAAGACAGTGGACTCTCTTTCACTGTTGATGTTTAAGCAGAAGAAATTGGACTGCTTTATCTACACTGGAGACCAGGCATGGGCAAACTTTGGCCCTCCAGGTGTTTTGGACTCCAACACCCACCATTCCTAACAGCCACAGGCCCCTTTCTTTCCCCCCTCACCTGCTTAAGAGGCTGAGGGGGAAAAGGAAAGGGCCTGGTAGGAATTGTGGGAGTTGAAGTCCAAAACACTGGGAGGGCCCAAGTTTGCCAATACCTGCTGTGGATTCTATGCCTCTATCATGCAGACAGTTGCATCTGCAATGTGAAAATTATATAGCTATGGCCATATTTAAATTCCTTGATATTACCTGTGCACTCATTCTGCCACTTGTAAATATGGGCAATCTTTCATGTTAGTAAAACATAACTGTAAAAATCCCAAAGGAAAATGAAACCCACCTTAATTATGGATTTGCATATTCTTTCTTCCTGATGATAGCAATATGGCCGAGAGGAGGGGAAAAACCTATTAAAAACAAACCAGTGTTATTTCTATAATGTTATGTCTAACATCACCGGGTAATGTTAAAAAAGAAATTGCTTATTTGTGTATATGTCCTGATATTGGTACTAAATTTGTGAACCAGGCTCTGAAAAGCCTTTATTGCTGTTATTCACGATGCCATTTCCAACACTTCATTAGTGGACAACTGAATTTTAAAAGCTTCCTCCGCCATCTCTCTCTCTCTCTCTCTCTCTCTCTGTGAGCATGTTGGAGGTGTAAAGATTTTTCTCCAGTTTCTTCTTTATGGTTCAGGCAGGCAATCTCACCATGGCAAGATAATGGTTTTAATCCAACATCTCCTTAGCATAGCACACATCACATCTGTTGGGGGTGCTTTGATTCTATGTTCCTGCATGGGAGAATGTAGTTGGACTGGATGGCCCTAAGGGTTTCTTCCAGGTCTATGATTCTATGTAGCAAGAATCCTCAATGCCAATCATAAATGCATAACCCTATGTTACACACTGGGGACAGTTATAGTGTCACAATCCCTACATAGCATCAATTCAGAGGATAGATGGGGCAGTGAAAGCTAGGAAGCAGCCATGGAGAAAAATGGGGATCTGTTCAGTTGAGCCAAAAAGCAACTGGCTGACAGTCTCACAGCAAAAAGGGAATCACAACAATGGTGCTGCTCTGCCCCTTGCACCAGAGATTGCTTACGAGAGAAGGAGAAAACAGCAGTCAACTACATCCCAAGCTATTGGAGAATGGACCCCTATCGATCACAGAAGCTGCTTCTTGGTAAATGGGGATTTAGGGGATTAGGATGGGATCCACTGGATAATGCTGTAACTGTGGTGCTTTACTGCTGTTGTGTGCCTTCAAGTCATTTAACAGAAGACTGAGTGACTTGGAAGGTGCTAAACAAATGGTGCTCTGGCACCACCAGATGCACAGCTAACCTTAAGAAATGCATCTCTTTGTCTAAATTGACTGACCACCTATATTGAATCCTATTTTTGTATAACTCTAATCCAGTGATTCTCAACCTGTGGGTCCCCAGGTGTTTTGGCCTACAACTCCCAGAAATCCCAGCAAGTTTACCAGCTGTTAGGATTCTTGGGAGTTGAAGACCAAAATATCTGGGGACCCACAGGTTGAGAACCACTGCACTAATTTATTTCTAAGGGAAAGTCAGTAACAAGTTTTGCGGCAGGCGATCACTTTCAATTTTAGGCTTGAATCTGAATGTACAGGCCCAATTTAAAGCATCTCTTGTTATCAGACAATAATCCACTGTTCTTGCTCCCCCTTCATTAGTAAAGGTCTGTTCTCCTTCGGACACCTTTTTTTACTGTGCCATTAAGCCCCAAGAAGTCCAACCTATAGATCATTTGCAGCATCAATTATCCTGCATAATTTGAAATTTTGTCTTTTGAGTTCCTTTCAAGGAAGATCTTAAAAATTGGAGCTACAAAGTGGAGTTTACGACATGCGAGTGTAGAGAAGAGCAAACCACTGACCACTTACTACAATCAGAGGTGGCTCTAGGTAATTTTCAATGGTAAGCAAACAGTATTTTGGCGCCGCCCCTCCCAACCAATCACTGATATATATTTTCTGTTTGTCGTGGGAGTTCTGTGTGCCATATTTGGTTCAATTCCATCATTGGTGGAGTTCAGAATGCTCTTTGATTGTAGGTGAACTATACATCCCAGTAACTACAACTCGCATATGTCAAGGTCTATTTCCCCCCAAGAGCACCTCAAGAGCACCCCTGGGCAAAGTCAACTATACTGCAAATGCTTACTTTGCGTAATGGGTTGAGCCACCCCTGACTACAATGCAGTCTGAGCCCAGCCACGTGCACAACGGAGGACCTTCTCACAGGAACACCAGAGGCACTCCAAGTAGCCAGCTTTTGGTCAAAGGAAATTTAGTATAATGCCAAGTTTTTAACTTTGTTTGTGGTTTTTCTATACATTCTAACGGTATTCTTAATTTGTTTCTGACACAATAAATAAGTCATTTTTTACTTATGGAGATCTTGGTGGACCTGTCAGGTGAACTAAGAGTATGTGACTTGCCCAGTGGGTTTGATATTGACCACCTCGACTACCATTAATATTAAGAAGAACATCCTAATGACAAGAGCTGTTTCACAGTGGAATATGTTGCTCAGAATCCGGTGGAGACTTCTTCTTGGGAGGTTTTTGAACTGATGGCTGTTGAGAGTGCATGGATTATGGACTCCTGTCTGGCAGAAAGGGTTGGACTGGGTGGCTCTTGGGGTGTCTTCCAACTTTATTATTCTGTGATTATATGATCTGACAAGCCAGCACAACTCTTGTGCCAAATACCACGAAGGTGGGGAGTCCTACAGGTTTGGAAACACTCTGACAGCCTGGCCGGAAGGTACATGTAAATATACAATTAATGCAGTTTGACCCCTCTTTAATTGCCATGACTCAATACTATGCACTTCCGGGAATCTCAAATAAATCTGGTGCAAAAGCCAAGCAACAAAGCCTCCTTTAAAAATCAGGAAAGAACAAGCCTTGCCCCCAACTACCTTGCCTATGTTCTGCATGGCAGGAAGCCATTGAGGAGTGAAAAATGGGATCCCTCATGTGCCTGCGGTGGTACTGAATGAGTTCAGCAGATGCGATGCCTCGACACATGGCCAGCTGTGCCCTGGAGTGCAAGGTTACGAAGCCAATCCCTTTTGTCAAATAAGGGTCTTAGCCGCTTGACCAGCGAGGTGAGTCTCTACAGACTGGGATGATGAGTCCTCCCTCGACCCGATGATTGCTTTCCCAGGTGCTGAGGAGTCCTGCAGTCCTGCAGAATGGTTGCTTTCTTATTTTTCTCCAGTTTCCAGCTCTTCTTTCCTCTAAAACTGGGAATCAAGATAGCTTTCATTTTAAAACAAGTATGATATAGCTAAAAACATCTAAAAGTAAACATTTAAACATATAGCATTTAAGCATTTTAAATCATACAGCTAAAAAAGAGAAAAGATGCAGTTGAAATAGTTCAGTAAAAACATTACAACATCCTCAAAAGGTCTTTGATTTAACCTCTGGTTTGCTAGTAAAACTGAATTACTTTGTCAAGAAATGATAGCTGTCTAAAAATGGCACCAACATGAAATGTTTGAAAAATTCTGTCCTAGAAACCACATTTCCCCAGGTGTGGGTAAAAGAAACTGTTGATATGAGTTCCACCATTATAGGGCATCTTACTTTATACCTTGAAACAAATTGGCAGCAATACAAATATTATTCATGAACCAGTTCTTTGCTTGGGATGAATGTCCATCACAGGGAATGCATGGTAATTGTTTGCGGAGTGGAACAACATGAATATTTTCAACATCCTTCCTTGTATCAACCGTCCAAAATCTTACCGACATCTCTGTATGCTGAAAACGTTTGGCATACCTGATGTACGGTCAGGCTCAACACGTATTTTTGCTGCTCTGGTGGCCCCGCAATTGCATCCATCGCATTTGCTTCCATAATTTTTCATAACAATAATGCGCCCTAATGCACACACTCGATTGCATCGCAGCAGGACCACAGGATCCCAGTGCCGTTTGTGGAGCCTTTGGAAGAAAGCAATTATCAAAGTGCACGGAGCGCTCATCCGCCACCTACAGGGGGAAATTAATAAGCTTTCAGGAGCTTGCGGTTCACCTTCAGTTTCTTGTAGCCGCCCTGCGAACACAAAGCAGGAACGCAGGCATGCAGGAGGTAAAATTGTGAATTGGGTTTTAGCTGGTTAACACGTAGCGGCTATGGTTTGGAAAATTCATGAAGATATACCTGAAAATATCCATATCCTGCATACTCAAGGGGTAGCAGAGGAAATACTGTGCCATGTTTTCCATGGTTTCTGGGTATATTTCAGACCATGGGAAAATTTCTGCAAAAGCAGATTTTCTGTTTCGGGGTGGAAGAAATATTTGAAGAGCTGAGAAGAAAAGTGAGGGAAGGGGTTCTCCCATGTCCACTGAGGACGATCCACCTCGAGATACTTTCTTGTGTTTTTCTGGTGAGGGAACCAGTAGTTTGAGTACTTGACTACAACTCTGGAAATCAGGGTTTGAATCTCCACTTAGCCTTGAAAACCAACAACAGCGGTTCTGTAAGCCACTGAGTCCCCCACAAAGTGAGAAAGGTGGGGTATAAATAAATAAATAAATAAATAAACTTTAGGACTATTCCTGCCTTCATCCCAGACCCATCCATGGGTGGACAGAAGAAGATGAATGCACATGACAGCCTCCAATGTGGCTTTGCACTATGTGGACATACATAATCTTGAAGGACCTCTGGAGAACCTGCAAGATCTCCTGAAGAGTGCAGCACATTCCTCGCATTTTCCTTTTAAGGCAGGCCACATCCTTGTCTATGCTTATGCTGCTGCCATTTTAATCTACAATGTTCCAAAGGATGATATAGCTTAACTTTCAACTCCTTTTTGGGGGTTATTGTAGACACTATCTCCAAGGAGGTCACAACATCACCTTCCACATGTTAGCTTGAATTCACATTTTAAAGACAGTTCTTATTGGTCCTCTCAGGACAAGGGCAAGCATACATGGGAAGAGGTGTTCTTTCAGGTACAAGGATTCCGAGCTTGTTGGACACATCCAATTGGTTCTGGAAACAGGTCATTATAGGTTGTGCTGGTCTATGACTGAAATAAATGATTTGATTTGATTTGAGTTCATTATAGGTGAACAAGAGATGTTATAAAATCGTAGACTTACCAGGGACTCTAGAAAAGTTCTGGGAAGATGCAAATGAGAATCCTGCTGGTGTTTTGTGTATATATAAATTCACCTTTGTGAATTGGACATTTTTTCCTGATGGAGAACATCTGCATTGAGTTTAAGTGTGCAAGAGATGTCCTTGCTCATGAAGGTGCACATTCATGTGTGTACTCCAGGTATGTTCCATTGCACCTTTGGTTGCTCATTTCACCATGCATTTGGTTGCACAATATTGCCTGTTTGAACGAATAGTTGTGTTGCACAATCAATAGTCTACATGTAAACAATTAGGCTACATAGTCTTGCTGTGGAATTATACGTATAATCTATTGCTAGGCAATATCCCAGCTCAATGAGTTGATTGATCCAAGCCTGAAAATGCTTGAGAAACATGGTCCCTCTTGTTTGAACCTCTGTAGCCTGGTATGTGATCCATATTAGAAAGGTAAGATACGGCCTCAACTCTGATGTGAATGTTTTTCAGGTCCAGTTGGTGCAATCTGTGAATGTCCAGGGTGTTTAGATCTATAGCACGAAAAGATTGCCACGGGCATCACGGGTCTGCCTTTCTTTTCCAGAGAGGTTGGAAATGCCTCTGAAACACGGGGCCATCTTTGACTTTTCAAATTTTACAGCTGGCTGCAGCTGTCACAACTCATCTTGCAAGGGCATTCTTTCAAGAATGCTACACGGGGAGGGGCCTGACCTAACATGCTACCTTGTCTGAGGTGTCACAGCAGGAGAGCAAAAGATAGAAGGGGTTATTAAGGAAAGGGAGAATGCAGCCACACCAGGTGTTCATGTGTGATCAATAAGGCAATTAATATTTGAATAGCAATGCTCAGAAACGTCCCAAATACCCACAGCATATTGAAGAAGAAAAGGCTTTTCACCGTTTATCTGAAGTAGGAACATATTTTGTTTGAGTTGATCCTCTTTTTATCAGCTTTCTTCACTATCCAGTTTTCACAATCTTCATAGGAAATGGGAAATATGATGGAATGAGTAATCCTAACTTTAGTGTTCAATGATACATCAGGATCATGTCCAGTTCCTTCCAAGTAACTTTTCCAAGTCCAAAGGTGCAGTTGAGATGCACTTTAACTGCTATGGAACTATGGGAGTTGTCGTTTAGTGAGGCAACACTACAATTTGGCAGAGGAAGTTAAAGAACGTGTAAAACTACAAATTTCACAATTCCTTAACACAGTTCCATGACAGTTGAAGTAGTATCAAACTGCATTCATTTTACAGTGTAGTCTTCTTCTGAACCCCCAAATGCAGTTTCCATTCTGGTGTATGCTAGAAGAATGAAATAAAACAAAAGACCACATTCCAGATTAATAAACTCAATCAAGGAAGACATGGGTTGTTGTAGGTTTTCAAGCTATATGGCCATGTTCTAGAAGCATTCTCTCCTGATGTTTCACTTGCATCTATGGCAGACATCCTCAGAGGTTGTGAGGTCTGAGGATGCCTGCCATCGATGCAGGCAAAACATCAGGAGAGAATGCTTCTAGAACATGGTCATATAGCCCAAAAAACCTACAACAAGCTAGTGATTCCGGCCATGAAAACTTCAACAATACAAGGAAGACATGTCTGCAAATCTATAAACCCGAGCTGTTGAGGATAGAGCAACCTGGAGGTCTCTCATTCATGGGTCACCATACATTGAAATCCATTTGAGAGCAGATATCAACACAGTAATGAAATAGAGCAATTTAAAATGGCCGTGGATAGTGAGATCTGAGCTGCAGATAGTGAAACCTGAGGTGTGAATACTGAGTCCTGATAGGTGGATACCAATACCTTCAACAGGCCACCCTGTAGGAGATGTGGGCAAAAGATCACTACAAAGACTTGGTCGGTGGCATGCTTCTCCAAAAAGGATTTTATATTGAGATGTAAATTATAATATAGTAAATGCACATGCACACACAAAAGGGCCCGTAGATATCGAGGGAACCCTGCAAATGGGTAGTTCGATAAATATCCACAGGAAAGGGAAGACATACATGTGGATACCGGTGGGGAACCCTGTGAATGGGTGGGTCTCGGAATCCACGGAGGAGGTTAGAGTTGACATGGGGTTATTGGGGCAAAGGTTAGGTGAATGCAAGGGAAATGGGAAGGAGAGTTCTGCTCCTAGAGCCATGGAGGGCCGTGGCCAATCTATGGAATTTCAGGCTCCCGCTACCTGCGGAACTCTCCACTGTGGTGCCAAGTTTATTAAATTATTTTTTTTCCCCGGGGAATGGGGGAGAG
The DNA here is from genome assembly GCF_037176765.1 of Anolis sagrei. NCBI lineage: Eukaryota > Metazoa > Chordata > Lepidosauria > Squamata > Anolidae > Anolis > Anolis sagrei. Next base: position 18,670,090 of record NC_090035.1, on the reverse strand, counting down.
GATTGGCACTTGACAACAGTTTTCTGTATTGTTAGAATCAATTTTGAAAGCTGAATAGAAAAAGAGTTTTTCCCATGTATCACCTGATGCCTTCATCCCATAGTAAGCTTCCTGGGTTGTGTTAGGGCCTTCTTGTTTTCCTTGATAGGAAGTGAAATGACTATTTCCAGTTTGGTCTGGGGCACTGCCTTGAGGCAATCTAGACTTTGCTGGCTCCTATCTGTGTCCAGTTATGGCCCAGAATCCACTCCATCCCCTTCTTATTCTTGGTTGCCTTTTCTCCACTGTTCATTCTGCTCTCTCCCCTTCCAGTATTTCTATATTACATCCCCCTTCTCTTGAACATCAAAAATTAATGTTCAGAATCAGCCCTTGTTCCTTTTTCCAATACATTTCTCATAATTTCTTCAATGTCGGATGGAGAGATTCCATTCATTTTTCACTATGAAATAATCTTAGTGGTATAGAGGGTTTGTGGAGTCTTCATGCATTAAAAACCACATATTTCAAGACCTTTTGAGGTCCTTGGATCCCACGGAATTTTTTCAAAAATAGCTTTTGGAAAGGTAGAAAAACCATTCAAAGCATTCCAACAGAAGTCGAATTTACCACCATCCCCCTTTTGGGTGTGTGTGTGTTTTGGTGTAGAAATAATGCATTAGAGAAGGTTGCCCTATCCATCATCCACTTACCAGCTGTGTTGATGAATGCTCCCATTAACAGGATCTGCTGTTCCATGTCATGCGCAGAGCTGGGAGAGGTCGCATCCCTTCTGGGCTCTTCAGAACCAATAACGTTGGTTGAATTAAAAGCCACCAAAATGATATTTTTGCTTAAAGAGAAGGTTGTTATTTCTCATTGTAAAGTTACACTTCCTTCCTTTCTAGACTTCCAAGATGCTTGAAGTTCTTTGATGTTCAGATTCTCATGACTTGCTGTCCTGGGGTACATCTACACTGTTGAATCGATGCAGTTTGGCATCACTTGAACTGCCATGGCTCAGTGCTATGAAATCCTGGGAGTTGTAGTTTGGTGAGGCACCAGCACTCTTTGGCATCTAAAGCTTATGAAACTACAATTCATAAGCTTTAGCCATGGATTGCTCTGCCATTCAGTAATCAATGGCTAAAGCCTCTTCAAGTGATGGCCATCCAGGTTTCTACTTTAACCTTGACAGTGAGAGTCCACCACCTTCTAAGGATGTCTATACCACTCTTGAATTACATTTACCATAACAAAGTTCATCCTAAGTGTAGGTTATTCTATAGCAGTGTTTCCCAACCTTCCTAATGCCGTGACCCCTTAATACAGTTCCTCATGTTGTGGTGACCCCCAACCATATAATTATTTTTGTTGCTACTTCATAACTGTAATTTTGCCAGTGTTATGAATTGTCATGTCAATATCTGATATGCAGGATGTATTTTCATTCACTGGACCAAATTTGGCACAAATACACAATACACCAAAATTTGAATACTGGTGGGGTTGGGGGGGGGGGTTGATTATGTCATTTGGGAGTTGTAGTTGCTGGGATTTCTAATTAACCTACAATCAAAGAGCGTTCCGAACTCTACCAATGATGAAATTGAACCAAACTTGGCACACAGAACTCCCATGACTAACAGAAAATACTGGAATGGTTTGGTGGGCTTTGACCGTGAGTTTTTGAGTTATAATTCACCTACCTCCAGAGGGCACTGTGGACTCAAACAATGATGGACCTGGACCAAACTTGGCACAGATACTCAATGTACCCAAATGTGAACACTGGTTGAGTTTGGGAACAATTGACCTTGACATTTGGGAGTTGTAGTTGCTGGGATTTATAGTTCACCAACAATCAAAGAGCATTCGGAACCCCATCAACGATAGAATTGGGCCAAACTTCCAACACAGAACCCCCATGACCAACAGAAAATACTGTACTTTCTGATGGTCTTTGGCGACCCCTCTGACACCCCCCTGGTGAACCCCCCCAGGGGTCCCGACCCCCAGGTTGAGAAACGCTTTTCTATAGGATATTTAGCTGTTCAACTTCTTATGGCAGGTCATTCCACAATCTAGAAGTGACTGAAGAAAAAGTCCCGGACCGAAAGAAAAAGGTAAATTGTCCCCCCCACCCCATATAGACCCCCAAACCATATAGTGCTTTGAAGGCAATTCGCAACACTTTGTGCATATTGGTACATCCAGCCTTTCCTGTGCAGGGAAATGAAGTTCTCCCCATGGTCCAGCTGTGTGTGCACGCTTGCCATGTGGATCTAAGCTCGGCAACGTTGAGTCGCAACTTCACTGGGTTGCAAATGGAACAAATGAGAGACAAGCACACAGAAGGCTTTTCTGTCCAGCCCTTGCCAAATTTCATTGGCGCACGCAGAGCTCCCCTTGGCAGTGCCTACAAGGAGAAGAATTTCAACTGACATCTTAACCCCAGTCTTAGCAGAAGTGAAATTTAAGCCGCTTAGCCAGACGCAGGCTGCAGTGTTTGATAGAATTAACAGCCGAGTGGCGCGGGCCAAGAAAACAAGGAAGAAACAGATGTTGGAGGGATTTCCCCCTTTCCCCCCTTGCGAGGACATCAGAAAATTTACCCATGAAGAGTGTTTTGTTAAAGATTTGCAAAAAACCCAGTGCGGCTGCCAAAGGAGATGCTTCATTTTATTCATTTGTCAAAAGAGATGGAGTGCGTGGAGGTCTGGAAAAAGGCTGCCCCACACAATAGCATTCGTGTGTTATTCCTCCAGCACAGTGCTGCCTATTGGCGATGGAGTCATTCTTCTCTGGGCACGATTTTAATACGACTTTGTCCGAATAGCCCTCAACATGTTTGTATTATTCTCTTGCTCTCCGCTTTGCAATTCTCTTTCCAAGAAAATGCTAGAGCTCTAATAGACAAATTGACTAGGCTGACCAAGAAGCATTCATTGCCCAACTGCAAGAAAAAACTGGGATTTCTTGATTGCTTTGTTAAAAAAAAGGTTGGGAGCATTTGTCAATGGTAAAAAGGTAAAGGTTTTCCCCTGACATTAAGTCCAGTCGTGTCCGACTCTGGGGGTTGGTGCTCATCTCCATTTCTAAGCCGAAGAGCTGGCGTTGGCCATAGACACCTCCAAGGTCATGTGGCCAGCATGACTGCATGGAGCGCTATTACATTTCTGCCGGAGCAGTACCTAATGATCTACTCACATTTGCATGTGTTTGAACTGCTAGGTTGGCAGAAGCAGGGGATGACAGCAGAAGCTCATGCCGTTCTCCGGATTTGAACCTGTGACCTTTCAGTCAGCAAGTTCAGCAGCTCAGCGCTTTAACCCACAACACCACTGGGGGATCCTTGTCAATTGTGGGATTTATGAATTAGTAGACTATCATTAAAAGTACAAATGTGATTGTTACTAGCATATATATCCAGCATGAAGCCTCTGGTTTTGCAGCGGATTAAACCACTGAGCTGTTGAACTTACTGACTGAAAGGTCAGCAGTTTGAATCCAGGGAACGGCGTGAGCTCCTGCTGTTAGCCCCAGCTTCTGGCAACCTAGCAGTTTGAAAATATGCAAATGTGAGTAGAACATTAGGTACCGCTCCAGCAGGAAGGTAACAGCGCTCCATGTAATCATGCTGGCCACATGACCTTGGAGGCGTCTACGGACAACACCAGCTCTTTGGCTTAGAAATGGAGATGAGCACCAACCCCCAGAGTCGGACATGACTGGACTTAATATCAGGATAAAACCTTTACCTTTGCTATATCCAGCATTGTCTGTGGCCCCTTCCACACTGCCATATAATCCAGATTATCAAAGCAGATAATCCATATTATCTGCTTTGAATGGGATTATATGAGTCTACACTGCCATATAATCCAGTTCAAAGCAGTTAATCTGGATTTTATATGGCAGTGTAGAAAGGGCCTTGGTTTGCATCTGTTTGTGGCTCTTTCTTTCTTCCTTCTTCCCTTTATATGCCTTGTCCCTCTCTCTTTTCTTTCTTTCTTTCTTTCCTTCTTCCCCTGCTTTCTCTCATACATTTCCTTCCTTCCTTCCTTCTATTAATCCATTTCAGTTAATTTCAGCTCAAGGGGGTAATTTCAACCAAAGTTTTCTTCTGCAGTTGACCAGAGCTGGGAATAAGCTCACTTTTTAAGGCCCCATGAGACATCACTTTGAAAGGTAAATAGGTCTTCCTGCCTTTCCAAAAGTCAATGAGGGGAAAAAAACATTTTCTGATAATTAGAATGAAGGCTTTCTCCAATTTTCACCCAGAAACCAAAGAGTGAAAACCAATTTGGTCAGGGAAAAAAAAAAAGATCTGCAATCTGATGTCAAATATCTGCTGGATAATTTCAGAATTATCCAATATTTGATATCTGCATTTAACATGATATGATATTTGCTTTCCATTTTAACTATTTGATGACATATAAAAGCTGAGCCTATCGGACAACAGATGACATGCTATAGTCATTGAAACCTGTCCAAATACGATTTGTTTTGAAAGAGAGAGATTCCCAAAGTTGAAATCCCAAGGCTTCCTTTCAGAGAAGGATCTAAAATGTCAGTGTGCAGGTACAGCTGTACCAGGAGCTCCAATTTTGTTTGCTTTGCATTGAATGTTTGTTGTAGTCCTAAGTTTCAGGGACTCTGCAGATAGGTGGCTTCTTTTGGCTGCAATCATAGGGCAAGCCACCTGTCAATCCTGCCCCCTTTTTGGGGTTTGGAGGGAATAGGAGCCAATTTGGGTTCAGTGCACACAGAGAAGCCTTCCATTCAGGACATAATACCAAGAGCTCCTGTAGAAAGCTTCATCGGGGAGATATACAGCCTACAGCTTGACTGGGGTTATACAGTCCTACAGCTCCTTCGCTGAGAGACTTCAGTCAGCCATCACAGAAACCTGAACTCTTTTTCCCCTGGAAGTCTACAAAGCTCTGCTTGGTAAGGGTCACTCGCGGAAGCCAGAAGCAGTTGGTACCGGGTGCAGGGGCTCCACGCCAACAGAGGCAAAGACAGACTGCCCAGATTAGAAGTTAAGGATATCCCCATTAGTTAATGTACAGTTTATGAAGATAGTGCCTGTTCCCTGTGGACAAGATTGAGAGAGAGCCAATAGACTGTTAAGAAAGCCTTAAAGTACCTGTTTGTTTTCAATAATAAAGAACTTTGTTGAACCTTTAAGCAATCTAAAGACTCTGTTTTAAGGAAATCCAAGGGCCTTTAATCTGAGGCAGCCCCGGCGTCCCGTTGGGCACACAGAATTTATGTCCTGTCTACAGTCTTATGCACAGGACCAGCATGCGACAGCACAGCCAGTCACCAGTCATGATTGGAAACTGAATAGTAGATACGATCCTATCCCAAAATGCCAGCTGCCGCGTAATGGCAATCAGAGCTATTGGATATGGGAACAGCAGCCAAACGTTTTTTATAGGAAGCAAACAGCAGCAACAAAAGGGGTGACACATCAAGACCTTTTGGAGGTAGATCAAATTAAGTCAAATGAAGAATTGTTTTCTGAGAGTTATAGTTTTCAGTGTCACTATTAGAAAAAAAATATGGGATGCAGCTATCTTTAGATGATGAACATTCAGTTGGCAAATTTTATAAACTCTTATTAGAAGCTGAGTTCGAAGAGCAGGAACAAGAAGTCAAAGTCAGTGTGATAAAGTGGGCTCAGAATCTCAGAGATAGTTCAGATGGCAGAATGGGAAAAAATGTGACCAAAGGGAATGCATTTTATATTATACTATCTCAGGCATTGCCCGGGTTATTTGAAAAAGTCATTTTTAAAAAATTGTTACAGAATGCATAAGGTTGTGGGTGTGTAGGGGACCCCCTGCTTGGGGTCCTTGCTGAGTCCGTCGCAGAGGGCAGCAAAATGAAGAGAGTCTAGCCTCCAGAGGTAAAGCAAATCTCGTTTATTTTCTTCACGGCCGTGGAGAGACGGAATAAGCCAGAAACAACACAGTGTTTCACTCAAAGTGGCTGCCCGTGTTCACATCTCAAAAGTGGGCCTTCTTATACTTTTTTAACAAACATCTTAAACAATGAGATTAAGCAAAAGGTCAAACATCCTATACCTGGTTATACATTAAAGTTTCCCAGTTTTGCTGGTTCTGCATTCCCTAAATTAAGTAATAAAGATGTAAATGAAAGGTCATATAGGCAGAAAAGCTACGTGTCACTCCTTCCAGTATGGGAGGGGGACTTCTGTTTCCTCTCAATCTTTGGTTCATAGTGACCTGTTAAGCCTGACCTCTTTGTTATTCTGCTGACCACTTCCAGTTTCTCTTTCCTTATTCTGCAGGTTTTCTGTGATACGTGTCTCTAGCTCCGCTGTCACTCTGTAACTTGCAAATGACCCTTTGCTTTGCCAAACAGCAGGAAATGCCTATTTTCTATTCTTATCTTAGTTTGCCAAAGTACTTATTTCATTCGCCTGTTTTGAATCTACCTGCTTTGAAAAGGGGAAAGGTATTATGTAAAAAGCTTCTCTAGTATAGGTTTTTAGATTGATTCAACTTTAGGATTATTAATTATTAGGATTTTCAGGCTTAGCCTCCTTCAGGTGAACTACAATGCACTTCAGGCATGTAGCCCGGGGGGGGGGGGGGGGGGGGCTTGAGGGGCTTCAGCCCCCCCCCCCTTGAAATTCTCATGGTGGTCCACGAGAAGGCCTTACTGGTACATTATTTAAACTGTTTATTCATATCATTATCTGATCGCCATGCTCAATATATCCCATATGCATGGGGGTGTTGGGGTAATGATACAAAAGGTTTGCTAGGGTAGACCCTCTTTCACTCAGACTCAGCCCCCCCCGAATCAAACTCAGCCCCCCCCCCCCAAAATTGAAATCTTGGCTACAGGCCTGACTCACATCATACCAAGTCAACCCCAAGGAACTGCATCAGTACTTAAAGTTTGTTATGTTGGGCAAATATGCTAGATGCATCATCAGTGGGGTTCAGAGTACTTTCCAGCTGTAGGGTAAACTACAACTCCCACTATGGTGAGTCAGTTCCCTCGAACCTCTCCAGCAGGTTGAGTTAGTTATGGGGGTTCTGTGTGCCAAGTTAGTTCCAGCTCCATAACTGGTGTTCAGAGTGCTTTTAGACTGCAGGTGAACTACACATCCCAGTACCTACAACTCCTATAAATCATGGTGAATTCTCCCCAAACCTCTCCAGTATGTTCAGTTGTTGATCAATTCATCTGCTTGCTGTGCACCATAGACAAGAATAGGGAAGGATTAAGGGTGAGGCAGTGGGCGGGTTCATGTAAATTCCACACCAATGGAGAGAGTAAGAAACACTGGGATGGAGGAAACACATGAAATCTAGGATGAAATTGTTCTCGCATGAAAGTCTTCACTTGGGTGGTGGGCAGTATGGTGTTTGTGGAGGACATTGGTGGGGTTCTTGGAAATATTAATGGAGCTCACTATAACCTGCAGTGTCATTGGAGGGAAATCCATTGGTGTCTCCTGAGTAGTGGGAGCTATAGGTGTTTGTGGAGGCATGAGCTTGTCTGTGTAAGTGGGCACCCCAGCCACATACACACATACATATTTTGTGTTTAGATTGTCACCTTAAGGAGAATATATGTGTAAGGTTGGCATTAGACTCCTATCACATAGGATTCTCCTTCAACATGATCATATTGGTCTGTCTGTCTCTCAATTGTCATATTTGCCTTTCTGGCATGATTCCCAATTTTCTCTAGGATCATTTGTCTTATATGTCATCCGTTGTGGGTTTGTACTTAATCATCGCCAGATTTGAAATAGAAATCCTTTCCAGTTCTATCAGCTTTTATTGCATTACAATGAAGGGAGATAATTTAATTACATTTCTAGTGAAGGACATTTTTAATACATTCAGTAGAAAATTTGCTAGTTCTCGCCACCTCCCCCTCCCCGTTTTTAAATACTAAAGGTCTAGTTAATTTCTTGATAGACATCATTCTCAAAACAGAGAAATCATACAAAAGATTATTGAGCTAGAATGAGGAGAAATGGAAAGGGGCCGTGTAAGAAACCTCTATGAAAATCTGCTCTCAATATATTATGACCCTAAACAATTTGCATAACTTTAAAGTAGGCAATGAAGATATTGCAATAGTTGAAGGCATTCCATACCTTGATCAATCAATATGGAAACTCCAGCCAAGAAATCAGAAAAAGATGAATGCATGGAAGGCCAACTGTGAAGGAACTGGAGTGCCAAGAATTGTCATTGAACACTAAAGTTAAGATTGCAATGTCCATTCCATCATGTTTCCAATTTTTATGTATGACTTTGAAAGCAGGACACTGAAAAATGTTGATGGCAAGAAAAAAGCATATTATTGTTATTTTATTTTATTTTACCGACAAAAAGGTATATCACAGCAAACGAGATATATATGCTGGCTTTTGTATCACAAATCACAAGTCAAACACTTCCCAAGCATCTAGGATTGGATGATGATGATGATGATGATGATGATGATTATTATTATCATTAGTGATGTGGAGCTGAAGGAACATTTTACAGATACTGTGGGCTGCCAAAACTCCAAATAAATCTTGAGGAAATTAAGCCTGAAAACTCCTTAGAAATCAGTATGACTAAGCTGAGGTTGTCATACTTTGGACATATCATAGAATAGAATCCAAGCGTTGGAGGTTTGATTATCCAGTCTCACCCGCTTTCACCATGAAGCAACATAGAATCAAAGCACTCCTGACAGACGGCCATCCAGCTCTGTTTAAAAACACCCAGAAAAGGAAGCTGTATCACACTCCAAGGGAGCAAGGTTGAAATCAGGACTTCATAATGTTCAGGTGGAATTTCTTTTCACACATTTGGAACCCATTGCTCCAAGTCCTAGTCTCCAGTGTACAGTTGTGCATGGAACTAGTTTCTCCTGTTTCATTCACTTTCTTTTTTTCATTTCTTTTGTTGCTTTGGGAGCATGGAACAGGAAAATCAGCTCAAAACAAAAGCAAGTGGGAACAGGTCTCAGCTCCTGGCCTGCTTTACCGCATCACAGTTTAATCTTTTTTATGACTCCCCCAGCAGACAAAAAGCGAACCCTCTTCTAGGAGGCCATTGCTCTTCCTTATCTGGAAGGGGGAAAGCTCTTCAAAATGCCTTGGAGGGTGCATGGCTGTCTGTCACGGTGTAGCCCAGGACACCTGCAGCCAAGCAGCTCCCAGAACTTGCCTCCTTGCCTTGGAAGAGAGTGCATGTGTAGAGTGCAAGCCCAGAAAGCGTGCGCATCTACCAGTGCTGATAGCAGAGTGCCTCCTCTAGATTAGAAAAAGCAGATAAGATGAAACCTCCTTAAAGTGCACGCCAGGAAGGTGTGTTTGGGTAGGAAGCTACCCCCTCCATATTAGATCAATAGAAAATGGATCTTTTGGCACCCCCGAGCAAAAAGAGATATCTGCCCTCCCAATTTCGTGAGGCTTCCAAAAAACAGATCGAGGCTCCACCGAAAGCCGGGACATGAAACAGGTCAAGGTTTACCTGAAATGCATAACCCTATTCCAAAGTATCTGAAAACAATCTTACTCCTTCATCAATATGACATCCTTTCAAATATTTAAACATATTACTGCTTAACAATCCCCTCTCCAGGCTAAACATACCCAGATTCCTGAGCAGCTCCTTATAGGGATTTATGATTTCTAGATCTTTAACCATTTTGCTTGCCCATCTTGGGACACTTTCTAGCTTGTTGGTGTCCTTCTTGAATTGTGGTATCCAGACCTGGGCACAGGGGTATTCCTAGTGCGATCTGACCAAAGCAGAAGAGTGTGGGGATTTCCCCAATCTAGACGCCATGCTCCTATTGATGCAGCCTAGAATCTCATTGGCTCTCAGGAAAAGGCACAACTCACTAGAAGAGCCAACAATGCTTGTCAAGTCAGAAGGCAATAGGAAAAGAGAAAGACCTCACTGCAGATGGAGAGACTCAATCTAGAAAACTATGAAATCCTGAGACTGCAAAGCGTGAGCAGGATGGTTGCATGTAGAAGGATTTGGATGTCTCTAATTTATAGGATCACCAGAAGTTGAGGATATTTTATTAGGATTACACAAGGAGGTGTATAAACTTGAAAAAAATCATGGCATCAAAGCAAGGTTTGCAAAAAGTTATTTTTTTGGCCTAGAACTCTCAGAAATTTTCAGCCAGCATGTTCACCATCTTCTCTGGGCTTTTGAGGATTTGTGGTTCTCATTAATAACCTTTATGGGATGCAAATAGTGGGAAATGGCACTAGGAACAGCATTCAAAGTCACAGAGGTGGATGGCTTTTTTTTGCTTTCTTACTTTCAGCCTTCCAGTATTCAGGAATGAGTGTGCAGCGCCGCTTTAATTGTGAGGCCTGAGACGTTGGATTGTATACAGAAAACTTAGGCCTCCAGGAGGAGGAAAACAAGGGAAGTGTAATCCATCATTTCTTGGAGATTAAACCAAAAATCCATGCATAATTCTACCCCCCTTCCCCACCATCACTTCCCTATTTGTTCCAGGATGGAGATGCAAGTTTAAAAATTCACATGTGGCTCGATCGATGATTTACTGCCTCGTTTCACTTTTAATTTAGCGATGGTTTCAATTCATAAGACAAAAATGCAAGGTGAACTGCAAGAACTGAAATTTTAAACACCTCATTAGTGTTACATATGGGTTCCCCCCCTTCCCCCTCCTGCATGAATCATTTTATCCGTGAAACGGAGTCACTTGTGGAAGATTTCTATATGAATATGCGTGGTCTGATGTATGGGAAGAATGTTTGCTCATACTATATAATCTTAATTCCCTGGCACATTTTAAGGTGTACATCTAGGGTCCTAAATCAGTGGTTCCCAAACTTGTTTTTGACCAGGGACCATTTGACCAGGGACTACTTTGACCAGGGATCACTCTCCAACATTAGTACCAAAAGGGTTACAAATCAGTTTTTGATAAACGTTAGATTCAGTTTGGTTATTTGGGGTGCTGATTCTGAAAATTGCATTGGATAGACCACATCAGCTCTAGTTTCTGATCCATCTGCTCACCCACAGAAACCATATTTAATAATCTAGAGCTGATGTGGTAGTAGTAACTTTTGGGCCTATTCAGCCTCTCCCTCCTGACATCTCCATTGCCTTGACACGATAAGAGGGTTTCACGAAACCAGTCGCTCTTATTGCTGCATGGTTTCGAGGCAACGGTATAGTAATGGTAAGGCCATGGACCAGTTTTTCATTCTAGGAGACTACTGGTGGTCTACGGACCAAAGGTTGGAAACCACTGTCCTAAATGGTTTTTAACACAAAACCAATCCTGACCAGCAAATATTTCCATTGGTTCCCAATTCTTCTCAACCAGATTCTTCCTGACACTTGAAGAACTCTCTGACTTTTTTGGGGTCATTTTTCGGTATTTTTCCATCCCCAGGGAACATATCTTCACTTGTGTAGCTTCCTATATCCTGAGATGGCACATGGAAGTCCTTTTTTTGAGTCTGATGCTCCATCTATACTGCTATATAATCCAGAGCACCTGATGAACCAACCTGGACACAGCATTTTATTTGAGAACACAAAAATGCTGGACCACTCTCACAACCACCATGTCAGACTACACAGAGAAGCCATTGATCCACAAACATGTGGACAATTTCAACAGAAAGGAAGAAACCATGAAAATGAACAAAATCTGGCTACCAGTATTAAAAAATTCTAAAGTTGCAACAGCAAAAACAGCAGAGAGAAAAACAGGCAGGGACATCTAATCACCTTTCAAGAAGAGTTTGCTCCAGGCACAGTCAGCCCATTGTATGCTAATCAAGGTGGTCAGTTGAAAGATTCACACCTAGCCCAACTTACAAAAGCCCTTTGTCTCACCCTGGTCATTCCACAGATATATAAACCCTTTTTTCCCAGCTCCAGCAGACCTCACCTCTGAGGATGCTTGCCATAGATGCAGGCGAAACGTCAGGAGAAATGCCTCTAGAACATGGCTATATAGCCCGAAAAAACCCACAAGAACTGAGGATTATTATTATTATTATTATTATTATTATTATTAGAAAAAAACAAGATTAGTACACACCAAACAAGATCACTCTGCTGTTTGTTATATTGGATCACACCTCAGACACTTCCCAAGTATCTGGGACTATGTGATGTATCAACGAATAATGCGTGCAGATTTGAGTAGGGCGGCCTTTTGCAGCTGACAGATGGTAATTTTGTCAGCACTTATTGTGTTCAAGTGTAGGCCAAGGTCTTTAGGCACTGCACCCAATGTGCCGATCACCACTGGGACCACCTTGACTGGCTTGCGCCAGAGTCTTTGCAGTTCAATCTTTAAATTCTCGTATCACATCAGCTTTTCAAGTTGTTTCTCTTCAATGCTGCTGTCGCCTGGGATTGCAACATCGTCAATCTATTATTATTATTATTATTATTATTATTGACACAAAAGCACAGTATGCCACAGCAAATGAGATCTATATGCTGGATTTCGTATCACAAAATCACAAGTCGAACCCTTCCCAAGCGTCTAGGACTGTGTGATGTATTTTTGAATGATGTGCGCAAATCCAAGTAAGGTGGTCTTTTGCAGTTGACAGATCGTGATTTCGTCAATGTTTATTGTTTCCAAATGCCGGCTGAGATCTTTTGGCATGGCACCCAGTGCACCAATGACTGTGCTGGTTTATGCCAGAGCCTTTGCAGTTCGATTTTGAGGTCTTGATAGCGGCTGAGTTTTTCCTGATGTTTTTCCTCAATGCGACTATCACCTGGTCATCAATAATCCAGACTGTTTTCTTTTCCACAATCGTGATGTCTGGTGAATTGTGTTCCAAAACTTTGTCAGTCTGGATTCGAAAGTCCCGCAGTTTTTTTGCATGTTCATTTTCCATGACCTTTGCGGGTTTATGATCCCACCAATTCTTTACTGCTGGCAGGTGGTACTTGTGACATAAGGTCTAGTGAATCATCTGGGCCACAGAGTTGTGCCTCTGTTTGTAGTCCATCTGTGCGATTTTCTTGCAACAGCTGAGGATGTGATCCATGGCTTCATCAGCTTCCTTGCACAGTCTGCATTTTGGGTCATCCGCTGATTTCTCAATCCTGGCCTTAATTGCATTGGTTCTGATGGCTTGCTCCTGGGCTGCAAGAATCAGGCCTTCTGTCTCCTTCTTCAGGGTTCTATTCGTGAGCCATAACCAGGTCTTCTCCTTGTCAACTTTTCCTTCAGTCTTCTCAAGGAGCTGCTCATGTAAGGCTTTGTTATGCCAGCTGTCAGCTCTGGTTTGGAGTGCAGTTTTCTTGTACTGGTTCTTTGTCTGCTGTGCTTTGAGAAGTTTCCAATTCTTGACTTCAATTAAAGCAGGTTCTTGGCTTTCCTTGACATATTCTGCCAGGGCGTGTTTTTTTCTTCTTCAACTGCTTGTTTGACTTGTAAAAGTCCTCTACCCCCAGACTTTCTAGGCAGATAGAGCCGGTCAACATCACTACGAGGATGTAATGAATTATGAATGGTCATGAGTTTTCTTGTTTTTCTGTCTGAATTGTCCAGTTCTGCCTGTGTCCAGTTTATGATGCCAGTAGCATATCTTATGACAGGTATGGCCCAGGTGTTTATGGCCTTGATGGTATTGCCTCCATTGAGCTTGCTTTTGAGAATTTTTCTGACCCTTTGAATGTATTCTTTGCTGACCACAGTTTTCACATGTTCATGTTTGATGTTGTCCAGCTATAGTATGCCCAGATATTTATAGGCCTCTGGCTGGTGATTATTATTATTATTATTATTATTATTATTATTATTATTATGGAATATATGGCAGCGTAGATCCAGCCTGAGCTCAAGATAACATTTGAATGGAACCTCAGGTTCCTCCTGTGCTTTCTCATTTTGAGGGTGTAGTGCATCTACACTGTTGACTTAATGCAGTTTGACCACACTTGAACTGCCATGGCTCAATGCTATGGAATCCTGGGAGTTGTAGTTTAGTGAGGCGCCAGATAAAGACCGTATCAAATTATAACTACCATGAGCCCAATCATTACTTTAACTGTATGGGTTGCTTTTTGCAGCTTCTTACGATTTGTAGTTTGCCATTAGTTACTTAGAATGATATTAAAATCCTACTTTCTTCAGACTGCATGATTCCCATACTAAGCAACCAGAAGTTTTTGTGCTTAAAAGAAAACTGTGAAATGTTGCTAAGTTTTGTAACACCTCTAACTGTGCTCAGACAGCTCTGTGCTTCTGGCCTGATTTTATCCTCTGGTGCAATGTGTGGCTTATTCAGACCTATATTTCTCTGTTTTGAAAAATAAAAATCTTTCATAAATAGCAATACAATTAACAGTAAAAATGATCCATTTGAGACACGGATCGATGATTTAATCATACGTGAGCGCTTAAGCCGATATTCTCCTGCACACCGTAAGGACCTATCACTTTTGGTCCATTAAAATCAACATAAATCCAAAAGTACCCTTGCAAGTAATCAATGCATTTTAAATCCTTGCCAGTGTGGCCTTGCCATAAATGCACCTGGCCCCAATCTAAGCACCTGGCCTCCTATTACGTTACACCTGCAGATCAATGCCCCATCGCTGGTATAAAATCTAATAACGCACACGGCATTGAACTCTCCGATTACTATGCAAGCCCATGCCTTTCCCTTTAATGTCTGCTACAAACAGGTATTGATCCAAACTGGGCCAATAGGCAACGTTAGGCAGGGACAACTACGAAAATGTTAAAAGAGTTCTTTGAGTTTCATGGTGGAGGGACTTCTATTTAGGAAAATCTCAGCAAATATATGTGTCTCTGAAATAGGAAGAATTTGTGTATGAACAGATATGGCTGACATCCTGTTGGCGACAAAGGCTGGATCTACACTGCTATATAATCCAGTTTCCGATCCCAGATTATCTGATTTGAACTGGATCATATAGCAGTGTAGACTCATATAATCCAGTTCAAAGCAAATAATCTGGGAGCAGACACTGGATTATATGACAATGTAGATCCAGCCAAACTTTAAAGAAATACTTCATTACATTCTAAAGCAGCATTTCTCAACCTGGGGGTCAGGACCCCTGGGGGGGGGGGGGGTCGCGAGGATGTGTCAGAGGGGTCACCAAAGACCATCAGAAAACACAGTATTTTCTGTTGGTCATGGGGGTTCTGTGTGGGACATTTGGCCCAATTCTCTCATTGACAGGGTTCAGAATGTTCTTTGATTGTAGGTGAACTACAAATCCCAGCAACTACTGTTCTGGTACAGCTGTACCAGGAGCTCCAATTTTGTTTGCTTTGCATTGAATGTTTGTTTGCAGTCCTAAGTTTCAGGACTCTGCAGATAGGTGGCTTCTTTTGGCTGCAGTCATAGGGCAAGTCACCTGTCCATTATCATTAAGTTTGGTTCCGCCCCTTGCTCAGGGCAATTGGGAAGGGAAGGGAGCCATTTTTAGTTAGTCTCAGCAAGGAAAGCTAATGTATAGGATGTGTGCAAGCTTCCCCTGTACAAAAGCTTCAACCTTTAAGAATTTCCAGGAAAACAGCCCTTAAGACCAAAGAACTCCAGCTGGAGAACATCTACTGCTTTACTGGTAGGTCCACTCGGCGTTCGAGACGCAGTTCGACCCGGTAGCGGAGCCCACATCAGTAAGGGTTAGATTACAGTCAGCCTGGGAGAAGTTAAAAAGGGGATTTTCCTTTAAAGAAGAAGTTATTGAAGACAGTTGCCTGTCCTTCGTGGGAGTAGGAATTCACCAGTTGCCTAAAAGCTTGGAATCATTTGCATAATTTTACTGAAGACAAGAGAAGTTTCTGTTTGATTGTTCATTAATAAAAGACTTTGTTGTACTTCACAAGCCATCTAAAGGCTATTTGTGGTGAAAACCCTCTGAGAACTTCTCTTTAGGCAAAGGCTGCACATCCTGTTATTTACAGGCCCAGCGCGCGACAGAACAACTACAACTCCCAAATGTCAAGGTCTGTTTTCCCCAAACTCCACCAGTGTTCACATTTGGCCATATTGAGTATTTGTGCCAAGTTTGGTCCAGAGCCATCATTGTTTGAGTCCATGGTGCTCTCTGGATGTAGGTGAACTACAACTCCTAAACTCAAGGGCAATACCCACCAAACCCTTCCGGTATTTTCTGTTGGTGATGGGAGTTCTGTTTGCCAAGTTTGGTCCAATTCAATCATTGGTGGAGTTCAGAATGCTCTTTGATTGTAGGTTAACTATAAATCCCATCAACTACAACTCCCAAATGACAAAATCAATCCCTCAACCCCACCAGTATTCAAATTTGGGTGTATCAGATACTTGTGCCAAATTTGGTCCAGTGAATGAAAATACATCCTGCATATCAGATATTTACATTACGATTCACAACAGTAGAAAATTGCAGTTATGCAGTAGCAAAGAAAATAATTTTATGGTTGGGGCCACCACAACATGAAGAAATGTATTAAGGGGTCGCGGCATTAGGAAGGTTGAGAACCACTGTTCTAAAGAGTTGTAGTATATTTAATAAGGACACACATGTGCACACACATATCTTATACTCATCAAAGTTTGTGTATAACCCTAACCTCAAACTTCTTCTGTTCCACTCTGACTTTGCACTCCAAAGATTTGTCCCTGTAAAATGGCTGGCTTGGATTATTAACACTTGGAAAAGCTAACATCGAGAGATGCCTGTCACCATGATAAATATCTGGGCTGAATTATTGATAAAAACAGTCAGGATGTTGTGATGGCTAAGAATGTACAAATGGGTTTGGAGCAGAAGTGGAGGGGGCTTGGAACTCCACATTACGGTGCCTGACGGACCACTGTGAAATCCCGTGTTGCGTAAGTCCCATAATTGCTATGGAAATGTGTGCTTTTTATAGCATGAGCCTATGAAATGCGTAGAGTGTCAAGGGATACATTTCGACAGTCCTGAAGCTGTAATCAGATTATTAGTGGGAAATTTGACATTCTTTTTCGTGAGGGAGTTGAAACAAGAAATGAATGACTCCAGTTTCTACATTCGAGTATGTGACGGCACGCCCGAGCCTCTGGGAAAATCTATAGTGTCTGGCTTTACTAGGGGGTTATCTGTATACTTTCTGTTAAGATTAAGACCCTTAACACACAGAGACACTTTAGGCAAGGTGAAAAGATAACCAAAATGAGTTTACTGAAAATAAGATGACTAAAGGGTTAACTCCACCCGGGACTATTATAAGATAACTTAAAACAATACATTATAAAAAGAGATTTTGCTGGTTGTAGTAATCTCTCTGGAGTCTTTGAAAGTCTCCTGCCACTGGAGCAGAGTGATAGTTTACAAGCTGGTGCTTATAAATTGTCTCAATCTTCTTCCTTGTGAAGCTTAAACTGGTCAAAAGCTTCTGTTGTCTCTGGGATTGCTGGTATATGAATACTGGCTGAATGCAGGTGCTAAGGATGCATATTTTGGACCTAGGATTACCAGACAATGGCCAAGCCTCTGGTCACTGTAGCTCTGCTACAGAAAAAGTCCAGCAAGAGAGCTCTATACAGGCAAATGGAATAGACCAACTAAGGCTGGCCTCTTGGGGGGGGGGGGGGGGGGGTTATGCTCCACCCAAAAACTAATACAAAGGAAGGTACCTACACTATTGGGAAAACCCTATAAACAGGAGAAACTAAAGTAGAGGAAAAGGCAAAGCCAAGACTTCACAGAGGGTACATCTACATTGTAGAAATAAATGCAGTTTATATTTATATTTTCCCTTTGTTCCCATGGGAAACATGAATGAGAAGTGAACTATAGTTCTCATAGAATCATAGAGTTTAAAGAGGCCCCAAAGGCCATCCATTCCACCATTCAGGAATACTATTCCACGTTGAACAGGTCTGGAAGTTCTTCCTAATGTTTAGGTGGAATCTCTTTTCATGCCATTTGAATCCATTGCTCCATGCCCTTGCCTCTGGAGCAGCAATTCCTCCTCAATATTACAATGGCTCCCTACTTAATATTAAAATGCTTATCATGTGCCCTCTCAACCCTCTCTTCTCCAAATGAAACACATACAGCTCTTTAAGCTGTTTCCTATAGGGCTTTGCTCCAGACTTTTGACCATTTGCCACTGTAGACATGCTGTTTTATATGTCAACATATCACAGCACAACAAAAATAATTATTTGTGTCTTGTTTTTTTGGTCCGTTCCTGGAGTTATTTGAGGTACTGATTCAGAAGATTACATTGAATAGATTGCATCAATTCTAGTTTCTTTGCCAAGGTTACAATGAATTTCTGTGGGCAAACAGATGGTGACTGGTGGATGCTATATGTTCTGTATTTCCAAAACTAGAGTTGATACTGGGAAAGTGGTGCCATTTTTGGAATCAACAGGTCAAATACACCTAGAAACAGGACTAACATTTGAGGTACCAAAAGGTGTATTGACCAATGATGATGATGATGATTATATTGCAGCCCTTGAGTTTGGGATGGTGCAGTCTGCTTTAGGAAGGGTCATTGTGAGTTCAAATGCATGGCCAACTTGAGAAAAAATGGATAAATGTCCTGTCACATTCTAGATGCAAGTCCACTACTAGCGTGGCCAACATTACTGTTCCATCAAAATTCCCCATTGGTTAAAAGCCTCCTCCCCATGTTGTATTTCTGAAGCAGGATATATGAGTTTCAGCTATATGTGGTGGAAGGTAAAAAGTAGTCATGCTTCCATATTGCATATAATGAGGCTCAACTTATGTAACAGTACGCATAACAGCCTTGGCAGAAGATGGAGATGGTAATATGCATCATTTCCGTGGAACTGCAAGACGTGGTGGGGAAAAAGTCCAGGCTTTGGGTTTGGTCTTAAATTGAGTGATTGACGGCTCACAGATTAAAAGTCTGTATGCCTTTGAATTCATTAGAAAGGAAGAGGTAGGCTGGAAGTCAGTCCAGGAGGATTAACTCTATTAATCCATGTATCTTGCCCAGGGAGTTATGCAATTTCCAAATGATACCTTTTTAATGTACCAATTATGCTTTTGAAGGCAGTTGATAAATGGCTTGCTATCTTTATGGGGAAGGACAAAAGCAAGAACAGGATTGCGGCATCAGGCACTGCAAATATCAAACGGTAAAAGGTTCAGAGTAACCTTGCGTCGGCTTCCTCGAAATGGCAGTTTCATGTAGCGCTGTGCCCCAAATTTGTTTGATAGATATAGACGGCAATCTGTGGTGCATTTATCAATGCCTCTAGTGGAACTACGCATCTGTAGCAGATCTGTATTCACACTCTCTCAATATTCATTTATCTATTTATTTATTTAGAGCATTTGTATCCCATCCTTCTCAACCTTCGAAGGGGGACTCAGGGTGGCTTACAACGAGCAATCTTTAGATGCTGACAAAACAATCACAGTACAACAATTAATATTCAACAAGTCAACAACTGTATAAAATACATTAAAATACATTAAAAATACATTGGCCCATAAAATAATTAACACAACCAAGCCTAAGTCATTGTGCTGCAACCTTAACTGTCCCTCAGACTTACTTTGCCTGGTATCAAGAGCAGAGAGTAGGGGTCCATTGGTGATTGGATGTGAATGGATGACTTCAATCTCTATTATATCAGACAGGGAGGCTGTGACAATCAGAAGCAGGATCCCAGTTGTACTTCCTTATTGCAAATTCGCTGATTGTTGGGATGTCATCTGATTACCCTTCAAATCACCAGAAAAATGTATCCCTTTCTCTTCATGAAATTGGTAAAGCAGGGTGGGGGAGAATAGGCTAGGAAATGCTACTTTTCTAGGCAGCTCCAAGTAGTGTACGTAGAATTTCAGCCACATTCTTAGAAAAGAAACTGCCTGATCTTAGTGGTTGAGTTAGACTATGACTCGGGAGACCAGGTTTGTTTGGGAGTTGAAGGGTGGTCCATTTTAGAGTGAGGAACAACATTCTGCAACCCTGCAGCGATGCCATCTGGAAAACATTGGTCAAGAAGACCATGAATCAAGACCCTGAAGATGCAGGTTCGCAGCTTGGGAGTGATCCTGGATTCATCGCTGAGCCTTGAACCCCAGGTCTTGGCGGTGGCCGGGAGAGCTTTTGCACAATTAAAACTTGTGCACCAGCTGCATCCATACCTTGAGAAGTCTGACTTGGCCACGGTAGTCTACACTCTTGTTACATCCTGAATAGACTTCTGCAACACACTCTACATGAGGCTGCCTTTGAAGACTGCCTAGAAGCTTCAACTAGTCCAACGGTCAGCAGCCAGGTTGCTCACTGGAGCGGCGTACAGGGAGTACACAACTCCTCTGTTATGCCAGCTCCACTGGCTGCTGATCAGTTTCTGAGCACAATTCAAAGTGCTGGTTTTAACCTTTTAGAAGGAAACTCAAGACTTAGCTATGGGGCCAAGCATCCAACCAGTGAATAGCAGCAAGTGAAGGAAGACTTAAGCAACTCATGACAATGAATTGACCCGGACTTGGATTTTGGATTCTGATTTTAACAGGCGTGTTTTAATCAATCGTTGTAATTACTATTTTTTAAAATATTTTAATGTATTGGGGAATGTTTTTATGATGATGACATCATATAGTGCTTCTGGAGGCTGCCCTGAGTCCCCCCTCAGGGGTGAGAGGGGCAAGGTATAAATATAGGAAATAAATAAATAAATAGTGTATAATGCTTGACAAGTGATATTCTGTCCCCCCTCTCAAGACCTGGCATGACTGCTTACTAGACTAACAATGGGTTGGACATTGATTCAGACCACTTCTTAAGGTCAGGAAGTACTTCCTAATGTTTAGGTAAAAACTCCTTTCCTGTAATTTGAACCCATTGCTCCAAGTCCTAGTTTCCAGAGCAACAGAAAACAAGCCTGCTCCCTCTTCCCTATGACACCCTTTCACATATTTATACATGGATATCATGACTCCTCTCAACCTTCTCTTCTGAGGCTAAACATACCCAGGTCTTTCAGATGCTACTCATAGTGGACTCACTGCTCAACTCAAGATTTATTGTAGCACTATAGCATCCAGCCAAGGGAACAAAGGATTTACTCTGGAACCTCTTATCTAATCATTTCAACCAACTGCAAGCAGCTCTCTCCCAGAGACTTAACGTTGATGTTGTGCTTCTGGTGATGTTACTTCTGATGGATCAGCCATGTGACCAGACATGTAACGTAGTCAGCAATATCCTGGGAGAGCTGCTTGCTGGTAGTGATGCAATGGGGGTGAGTCCAATGCATCCTTGTTGCATCCTGACCATGTTGATGGTCAAAGGGCTCTGGGGAGCTGCACCAGAGCCATTGAAACTGGATTTATTTGGTGTGTGCAAATGCAACCTGGATTGCCTACTTCCAAGCTGGATCAGTAAACAGCAACAGTGGTGCCTTCTCATCTTTTCATGAAAATGTTTGGGCACTTCCACCCCTATCAGTGCCATCTCCACTGTATCCCTGCCTGCACATGATCCATAGAGATCTTTGACCTTTTCCTAACAGAGAAGCTTCTTATATGGACTGATCCTATCACATTTAGGGTGGAGGACACATTCATGGTATGCAGCCAAGGTTGGGCAAGTAGGCTGGGAGCCCAGAGTTCCTGCTTTGCTAAACTCTCTTCTGATCTCCCAGTTTGCTTGCTTTTGCAGACAGCGAGGAGCGTGTTTACATCGTTCTTTGGAACAGCAACAATGCCTTCCTCCAATTTCTGTGTACGTACCCAGGGAATTCCTAGCAGCAAACCATCCATGCCCAAAATTATCAGCAGATCAAAGACATTATATTTATCAAGAGCTGCCATAACACATTTAATAGCGGTATGATGGATGCTGTAGCAGCGAGCACTGAACACTTTGATGTACGTGGCCTTCTTTGATTAATGAGGGCGCCTGCTGAGACGCTGCATATGGAGTAGATTAGTCTTTTCAAAAATGGCTGGTTTTGCACTATTGGACTAATTATTTCACAAGCTTGGGGTCAGTTCCAAATTCCAGCTCCAAAAGGGCCAAGTTCTAATTATAGTAAAAGCCGTTTGCCTCTCCGGTTCCTCTCTCCCATTTCTGCTGAGAGAAATGGCTGATATGTCTTCTTTTATTGGACAGAGCTTATGTATTTACCTTCCAGGTTCCATCAGGATAATCAGTGTATGCATTTTCCCATACACAAAGGTTTCCGTCCTAAGTACATCTTCCTGGAAGGTGGCGATCAATTTCAATTACACAAAAATGTGTCTGTTAAATTGCAGATAGTTGTGCTGACTTTTTGAAACCTGTAGCCAGAATTCCATAGATATATGTTGTGCTATGCTTTCTAAGGGACTTTGTGGGTCAATGTAGAATGGGTGTCTCCAGGTGATGGTGGCTGGAATAGAGTCCTACATACAAAACAGTGGTTCCCAACATGTGGTCCATGGAGCACCAGTGGTCCCCAAGAACTAAAATATAGTCCTCAGCCTCACCATACTACACCATTGCAATGAGAGCGACTGGTTTTGTGAAACCCTCTTATAGTGTTAAATCCAGCTTGTTAAATATGGTTTTCTGTGAACAAGCAAATGGTGACTACTGGATGGCATATATTCTGTATCAGAAACTAGAGCTGATGTGGTCTATCCAATGTAATTTTCTGAATCACCACTCCAAATAACCAAACGAAATCTAAAGTTGACCAAAAACTGATTTGTAACCTTTTTGGTACTAATGTTGGAGAGTGGTCCCTGGTCAAAGTGGTCCCTGTTCAAGTGGCCCCTGGTCAAGGGGTCCCTGGTCAAAAAAAGGTTGGGAACTACTGATACAAAAGTATTGCAGATGCATTGTAATATGTAGATGTGCAATAGAGTGGTGTGCCATTGTTCTGTTTTGCTCCAGAAACAGCTTTACAACATGAGTAAAAGTAGCTAAAAAAGATTTACTTCAGCAAAATAATACAAACAGCAGTAAAGAAAACAGAAGATAAAGTCCAAATGCAATGCAAGATCTTACAGCAGATGTGAAACAAAAGTATTTGGTAACAAGTCTTCACACCAGACAGGAGCAAGAGTCTTTGGCAAAAAGGCTTACAATATACAGAAACAAGAGTCTTTGGCAAGAAGTCTTTTGGAAAGCATATGCTGTAGCTGTAGCATGGAGACTGGAACACACATGCACCAAGTAGATCGGTTGCTGCTAGCACTGACTACTGGCTTCACCGTTAATTTATAGCACTGAACTCCCAGCACAGATGGTTCTAGAATGAGGTGTGAAGTGTGATTGCTCAGTATTTTTGTCATGATTCTAGCTGACCGTCTTCTTTCTTCTTTTTGATCTTTGCTATTCTTGAAAAGTAGGGACTTGTACTATGTCTTCCGCACCTTCTCCTTCCTTCTCAACACTTGGCTCCAGATCCCCAAGTGCTACCTCTTCAACCTCCTGTTCTACTCCACCTCAGAATTAGAAGAGTAGTCCACAAAAGCCATAGCTGTCACCCATTCCTTCTCATTGGTTCAATGAAAAATAATCACTAGTGACTATGTGTATTCTTTCTCATATGATCTACTACACCTGTCCTCAAGTAGTCCACTGGTAGCGGTAATGTGGGGGGATGAGATGATGTAGGCTCTTGATTAGCATCCACTCAGAAAAGTATTAATTTCACAATCCACGTGGGGGAACTTTTGACCTATAAAAAGACCGGGATGAAGTACCACTTTTAGGAGAGATACTAGCTACCCTAGCTATTAGTTCTTTGCATCAAAAGCAACTCAGAAATCACTGCCGTTCCATTAGTGACACACACGTGTGGAAGTTATTCCATGCATGTGGAGAAATTATTCGCCATGGCACAATAGAAGTGTTTTATTGACAACAGCAAAAGTGAAGGTGTTCTTGCAGCAAGGTTTTGCTTTGTGTTTACACCCTGCACTACATAAGGAGCCCCCAGTGGCGCAATGGGTTAAACCCTTGTGTCGGCAGGACTGAAGACTGGCAGGTCGGAGTTTTGAATCTGAGGAGAGCATGGATGAGCTCCCTCTGTCAGCTCCAGTTCCCCATGCAGGGACATGAGAGAAGCCTCCCACAAGGATGGTAAAAGATCAAAACATCTGGGCATTCCCTGGGCCATGTCCTTGCACGCAACAAATTCTCTCACACCAGAAGTGACTTGCAGTTTCTCAAGTTGCTCCTGAAATGAATAAAAAAACCCCCAAAACCTACATATTGACTAGAGTTCACAATCACATATTAATAAATCCACAAAAATGAACTCACAAATGTGGTGTGACTACTTCCATGTCATAGCTTGAACAAAAACGCTATGTTTGCACCATGGCTCTCAGACTCCCCCAGCCAGTAACTGGATAGGCTAGCAAATTAATTCTGGAAGAGATGTAATAATAAAAAGAAGGCTGTTGTCTGTATTCTGCAATCTTTTCAGACAGTCTTCTCTTTTTTTCCAAATACCTCAAGCCCTTACTTTTTTCCCTCCCCTTGTAAAAAGAAAGAAAAGGGAATTAATTCAAGTAATGCCTGGAACACGACAAAAGTTAAGTTATTCCATTAGCTTCATTCCCACCCCCAGAAGATTGCTATGATGGGAATTGGTGCCTTAAGCAATTTACCCACTTAGCTTGTTTTTTTTAACAAAATAAAACTCTTAACCACTGTGTTGCTTTTCAAATAAAGTTTTGAGCGAGTAAATATTTTATTGTATTAAGCAAAGCGGTGTATGTAGTTATCTCTGGCTGGCTGAGTTACACTTGGAAGCATCTGCATTCATAGATTATCTGGACAAAAGCAGGATGCAGAAAGAAGGGAGGAAAAGACATTCTTTCCCTCCTCAAAAACGTGCAAGAGGTGAATGGGTGGGCAGCGAGGAGGAAAAGGAAAAATTTCATTGATGGGGAAATAATTTCTTAAGTGCACCGACTGTTCAAGAGGTTAGGCGTAATTCAATTTTAGCTTCATAATTCAGCACTCCTTGGGTTCTGAAACATTTTATTTTCAAGACAGCGTATTCCACCCGCAAAAGAGCTGGCGCAGTGACCCATGTTAACCTCCAAATTACATAACGCTGTATGGCAAGGTATCACTTAAATGGGGCAGCGGAGATTTGGAGAGTCTGTTGCCAGTGTTTGGAACTCCGAATGCACTGAAGAAGGAGGACTCAGTTTAAAACAAGAGCCATGGACCTGAATATGCTTCTATTTCATAGTTCAAGACCTGCAGAGTTTTCTAGTTGAGGATTTGGTGCTTCCAAAATCAGTTGGGGATGCTCCCATGGCTTCCACAATTGGTGTGTGTTTGTGTGTGAGATGCACACAAATGGCACTCCATGCAGTCATGCCGGACACATGACCTTGGCAGTATCGACAGACAACGCCAGCTCTTTGGCTTAGAAATGGAGATAAGCACCTACCCCCAGAGTTGGACACGACTGGACTTAATGTTAGGGGAAAACCTTTACCTTTACCTTTTACACAATTTATTTAACACTAGTTTGGGTACCCAGCAATGCCAGAGTTATTTGAAAAAGTCATTTTTTAACAAATGCATAAGGTTGTGGGTGAACTGCAACTCACATAACGCCAGGTTAAATCCTTCAAAATAAAGTTGGTCATGTTACGCATTTGTGAGATGTTTGCTCTACATGCATCATTGGTGGGGTTCAGTGTGCTCTCTGGCTACAGGATGAACTACAACTCCCACCATGATGGCTCAGTCACCTCAAACCCCTGCAGTAGGTTCAGTTGATTACGCTGGTTCTGTGTGCCAAGTTTGATCCAAGTTGGAAGGGGGTGTGTGGGGAGTTTCTCTGGTTGTAGATGACCTACAACTCTTAAAAATCAAGGTCAATGTCTCCCAAACCTCTCCAGTATTCAAATTTGTGCATATTACTTATGGATGCCAAGTTTGGTCCAGATCCATTGTTGTTTGGGTTCACAGTGCTCTCCAAGATTCAAATCACTACACCACATTGGGTCTTGTTTTGGTAACACAAGAAGGCAAATATCTATATTATGCACACGTATTTTGTCGTAAGTTTCAGAAAGGTAAATGTGAAACAGGATGCAGAGGGAACTAATTGCACATTTATTATTTCTTTCGTAGGAGCTGTAGTTTTACAAGGCCTTTCATTTTCTCTGCCAAGAGCATTGGAACTGATTGCATATTTAATATCCACAACACTACCTCCCACTTTCAAATTGCCATTGTTTAAATTGTCAATGGGTTGTTGTAGGTTTTTTGGAGCTATATGGCCATGTTCTAGAGGCATTCTCGCCTGCATCTATGGCAAGCATCCTCAGAAGTTGTGAGATCATTGTTTTCCTAAATTGTCGTTGTTCACCTAACCATCTCCAAAATTGCCCTCTCCTAGTTACCACTCACCTTTTGGAACTTTTTGGATTGATTTAATCTAAACCCATTCTGCTCTAAGTTATCCCTAGATTCAGATCTTCTGCTTTTACTATGAAGTGATTTAGCTAGGACTGTGGATAGGAGGATCCATGCCCAGCAAAGCATATGCTAAACCAGAAGGCCAGGATAGAGAAACCAACTCACCAGGTTGAAGATAAGCCACAGAGGTTTATTATAATCTAGCCAAAAAGTATGCAGGTAGAAGCCATTTTCTTCAAAAGGTACAAGCATAAACATACAGAGAAATGTAAGACATCTTATACAGTTCTGACAGCCATTCAAACTTCTCACTCCTTCCCCTGTTTGAAAAGAGGCTGGCCAGGATCTTTGCCAGGATTGGCTGAAATCTCAGCTGATGTCATGGCTTCCAGGTGGAGATTCCCTTGGTGGGGAGAATATGGGACTTGGTCAGGGCGAAGGACCAATCAGCTGCTGAGATACCCCCCCCCCCCCTCCGTGGAGTGTGCAATCTCAGAAAAGACAATGTCAATGATATGTTGATGAGCTTTTGGTTAGTTCAATTGTCCAGTTCCATGCTAGGCAAAGATATGGGGCTCAGGAAACAAAAGTGTAAGGTTCAGAGGACAAAGGTTCTGATCCTGGGTAATCAATACCTTGGTTGTCAATGAAAGAGTCAACGAATGCACATACTTTAAGCCTCTGTTTCCGCAGGGGAGCAGCAGGCTCTCAGCCTCAGGTGAATTCTACAAACATTTTGCTAATCTGTCTGGCAAGGAAATGACCTATCTGTACATACACACAATGAATCCTGATATTTTTCAGGCTTGGGAAATAGCTAAAGGGATTTGTCCAACCTCAGGGGATTATTTTACAAGACTACGGAGGAGTGGCTGTCTGGGCTACATTTTGATACATTTCTGTAAAGCAGTTTACATATATCTTATAGAAGAAAAAGATGGTGTATACAACTGAAATATACAAGTTACACAAAAATCATAAAGTAGATACAATGTATTAAAGGGTTAGCTATAATATAGTTTATGGGGTAAAGCTGAATCTGTTCATGATCTTCTGAAGCCTTGAACTTGCACAACTCCAGACCCCTGAAAAGGGTTTATAATTAAAGGAAAAATGTATTTGTTAGTTCTTGGTGAACTATAGATCACTTTGGGGGGATCACCTTGACTTGATAACAGCTATGGATATGCTGGTGGACAGGAAAAGAGATTTAAAGATGAGTTTAAAGCCAACCTCAAAAACTGTGGCATAGACACCGAGAACTGGGAAGCCCTGGCCCTTGAGCACTCTAACTGGAGGTCAGCTGTGACCAGCTGTGCTGCAGAATTCAAAGAGGCACGAATGGAGGGTGAAAGGGAGAAATGTGCTAAGAGGAAGGCACATGACCGGGACCACCTTCCGCCTGGAAATCAATGTCCTCACTGCAGAAGAACATGCGGATGAAGAATAGGGCTCCACAGCCACCTATGGACCCACTGCCAAGACACCACATCTGGAAGACCCTCATCCTTGAGCTACGAGGGATCGCCTAAGTAAAGTATGGTTTTGTAGCTACAAAACTCTGAATTCTATGCTTTGCACCATTGGGGGGGGGGAGGGGGGAGAGGGGAAGGCAGGGGAAAATCAGGTATTCAGAAAACAGAAGCATTGTCAACTCCCTCAATCTGAGAGGATTGGGAAGACAGTATAAGATTTATTTGGCCAAGAAGGTGCTGAATCAGCAAGTCTGCAACACACACAACACACATAGCGATGCTCGCAGTTCAAGCGAACAAGTATAATAAGATGGGTTCCTCCAACCAAAATCAATCTATTAGGTGATATGAGCTGTGAGACCTTGGGGGACTCTCTCATATCTTCCCTTAAATTGTTTTGTGTCTCGTTGAAAGGTGAAGCAAACACATTTTATGTACCCTGCAAACATATCAGAATCCCCTTGTTGCTTCTTTGAGCATCGCAGGAAAAAATATGATTCATGTGTACAGTGCCCTTGGACCTTTGATGCCCAGAGAGGGCACAAGGCCCAGCGGAGAATCACATGAGCCTGCTTCGTGCAAACTCTGGTAGTTAAATGGTAGTTGCATTACACCACTCTCCTGCAGTATATTGATATAGGCTGAGTATGTGTCTTGAAATGAACTTTCCATTCCTGCCGTCCCAGTGAATCAAATGGTGTAAATGCACACACAATGTTAAACTAGCAGGGTTCTGCTAGCACAACTGTAAAAGGAACAGAGAGGTTTTCTGTGAGTATATATATCTATTCGCCGCCCCCTGCCACGCGTTGCTGTGGCCCACATGGGGGTTCTGTATGGGAGGTTTGGCCCAATTTTATCGTTGGTGGGATTCAGAATGCTCTGTGATTGTAGGTGAACTATAAATCCCAGCAACTACAACTCCCAAATGTCAAGATTCTATTTCCCCCAAACTCCACCAGTGTTCACATTTGGCCATATTGAGTATTTGTGTAGAGTTTGGCCCAGATCCATTATTGTTTGAGTCCACTGTGATCTCTGGATGTAGGTGAACTACAACTCCAAAACCAAAGGACATTGCCCACCAAACCCTTCCAGTATTTTCTGTTGGTCATGGGAGAGCTGTGTGCCAAGTTTGGTTCAATTGGTGGGGTTCAGAATGCTCTTTAATTGTAGGTGAACTATAAATCCCAGCAACTACAACTCCCAAATGACAAAATAATTTTTTGAGTGAAAGACATACATTGGGTTGTTAGGTGTCTTGTGTTCAAATTTGGTGTTTGTGCTGTCACACGCTAGGCCTGTGCATATGACTGTAGACAGGACATAAATTCTGTGTGCCCAACGGGACGCCGGGGCTGCCTCAGATTAAAGGCCCTTGGACTTCCCCAAAGCAAAGTTCTGTAGAGGCTTAAAGTAAGTCCAACAAAGTTCTTTATTGATGAAAACAAACAGGTACTTTAAAGCTTTCTTAACAGTCTATTGGCTCTTGCAATCTTGTTCACTGGGAACAGGCACTATCTTCATAACTGTATACAAACTAATGGGGAAATCCTTAACTTCTAATCTGGGCAGTCTGTACTTGCCTCTGTTGGCATGGAGCCCCTGCACCCGGTACCAACTGCGTCTGGCTTCCGCGAGCAACCCTTACCAAGCAGAGCTTTGCAGACTTCCAGGGGAAGAGAAGGAGTTCAGGTTTAGGTGATGGCTGGCTGAAGTCCCTCAGCAAAGGAGCTGTAAGGCTGCAAAGTCCTCAGCCAAGCTGTGGGCCTTTTCTTCCCGGCCAAGCTGTAAGGCTGTATAACCCCGGACAAGCTGTAGGGCTGTATAACACCAGCCAAGCTGTAGAAGATGAAGCTTTCTACAGGAGCTCTTCGTTTTATGTCCTGTGTGAAAGGCTTCTCTGTGAGAACTGACTCAAAAAGGCTCCTATTCCCTCCAAAACTAAAAAAGGGGCGGGACCAGGGAACCTAACGATAATTGACAGGTGGCTTGCCCTATGATTGCAAACTATAACAGGAAGCCACCCTGCTGCAAAATCCCAAGCCTGAGATTGTAAACAAACATTTAATGTAAAGCAAACAAAATTGGAGCTCCTGGTACAGTTGTACCAGCACAGTGTCAATGGTTTTTGTACCAGCACAGTGGTTTTTGTACCAGCACAGTGTCAATGGTTTTTGAGTTCTGATAATCCCAAAAACAAACATTACATTTTTATTTATATAGATGTGACGCCATTAATATCATAGGTTTTCCTTAGGCAAAGAAGATTTAGAGGTATCTTGCCAGTTCCTTCCTTTAGAATAGAGCGTGGAGCACCTGATCTCCAATCCAAGTTGGGCTGATCCTGCTTAGTTCCTTGACTTCATCTACACTGCCATACAAGGCAGTTTGAAAATGCATTAAATGGTCAATGTAGACTCATATAATGCAGTTCAATCTGCATTACAATGGAAATGTTAATGGGTCTTGCCAGTTTTTCCTCTAGAATAGAGTTTAGAGCACATGGTGCCCAATCCAAATAGGGCTGATCCTGCTTGGCTCCATCTACACTGCCATTCAATGCAGTTTGAAACTGCATTATATGGTCTATGTAAACTTTTATAATGCAGCTTGATACAGTTAAACTGCATTATTCCAGTGTACACTAAGTACATAATGTGCTTTCAAATGATATTAAATGGCCGTGTGGATGAGGCCCAACACTGAATGGGACATTTTTATTATTTATTTATTTACAGTTCTTATATTCCGCCCTTCTCACCCCGCAGGGGACTCAGGGCGGATTACAGTCAACACATATATGGCAAACATTCAATGCCAGTTTTGACAAACAACGTTTAACACACAAATACACCAAGGCTATTTAACTTTTTTCTGGCCGCCAGGGGAGCTGCTGCTTTTCATCGTCCATCAGCAACACCGATGAAGTTCTTCCGCATTCCACATTCCCCGGAGTCTTTTTTCTTTATGGCCTCATAAATTAGTTAAATTTAACCTCCCACACAAGGTGGTGCCTTATTTTCCTACTTGACAGATGCAACTGTCTTTCGGGTTGCAAAGGTCGACAACGGGCTACACAATGGCTGGACACCCACTCCAGCCCGGGCTGGCTTCGAACTCATGACCTTTTGGTCAGAGTGATCTTAATGCAGCTGACACTCAGCCAGCTGCGCCACAATCCCGGTGCGCCACATGGTACCTTTAGAATATTTAGGCCTAGATATAGTCAGCGTGGACTCCAACAATGCAGTTTAACTGCATTGAATAGCATTATAGGAGTCTACACCGAATATATAATGCATTAAATGGTAGTATAGATAAAGCCACAGTGTGCAACCCAATGGAAATGTCGGTTCCTTATTCTCAGCATGATATTTCCAAGACTACGAAAGGCGCTGAGAAATAGGCCCGCCTGGTTGAGGGTTGCCAGGATATCACTCGGCTTTGCATTTCAATTCACTCGATGAGACAAAAGTTAAGTTTAAGCCTTCGCTAACAGACAAGCCAGGGGATGCAACTTTAAGTGACGGAAAGCTTTGGAATGTCGTTTTTCATAGCTGGGCTTT
Source organism: Anolis sagrei (assembly GCF_037176765.1). Lineage (NCBI taxonomy): Eukaryota > Metazoa > Chordata > Lepidosauria > Squamata > Anolidae > Anolis > Anolis sagrei. Next base: position 18,638,640 of record NC_090035.1, on the reverse strand, counting down.
ACTTTCGGCAGAAGAGAGAGCTTTAATGAGGATGGAGAGGACAAGGCAGGGGGAGATTTTGGATTTAGCGCTGATGACTCCAAAAGGCCAATGGCAACATTTCGAGGCAGATAAGCGTAGAGGAGAACAGATCCTTTGCAGCGACTGGTTAAAATCCAAATAAAAAGAGGGGAAAAAAATCTTGAATGCCTAAAGACAGCGACTGGATGCTATTACAGGAATATGGAGCTTTGTGAGTTTTCTGAAGTGTAAACATAGTAGATTTCAAGCAGAAAGGAGGACAAGGAGGAAAAAGAACTAGCATCCAACTGTTTGAGTGTGTCCATGGAATACCCAAGAGAAAGGTGTTTTGAACGTTAAAAGGAAAACTTGTACAACTGAGAAGGTTTTGTTCTGCATGTAGTTCCCTAATAGACCCCTTTCAGTGACCTGTTTTGCCTTCTAAAGCAAGCACTTTTTTTTTGCAAGTACCAGCTTTCTCCTCCCTATGCCCCCTTTTTTTCTCAAAGAATGCTGCTTGGAAGTTTACAGTGTTCCCTCACTTATCGCGGGGGTACGTTCCAGGACCACCCATGATAACTGAAAAATTGTAAAGTAGGGATGCCTCATCCCCTTCCCTCCTCACCCTCTTTACCTTCCCCTTTCTCCTCCTCATCGCCGCCTGGGTCTCTTTCCACCACTTGATCCTTGTGATTGAGAAGGCGGTGGAGGTGTTGCCGGGCCCTGGTGGCGGAGAGGAGGAGGAAGAGGAAAGTAAAGAGGGCGAGGAGGGAAGAAGAACTGCTTTGCTTATTGCTTGCTTACTGTTTGCTTACCGTTGAAAATTATCTAGGGCCGCCTCTGCATGTATGTTTCTGAGACACTTTATACACCGACCCTGAAGGTTATTTTACACAATATTTTTAGATTTTGTACATTTTAATGATTCTACACATTTGAATATTTTCAGATTTTGGACTATTTTGGATTTCTGGAAAAGGGGCGCCAATGTGGAACAGATATACTAGTAGAACTTGACTTTAGGCAACAAGAACCAAATGCAACCTGTGCAAATACACGAGAAAGTACACATAAGGAACTGACATGTACATGGCACCAATGGGATTCTGGAATAAATTCCTTGACAGCTTTGTCCTAAGGGTGCATCTACACTGTAGAAAGAATGCAGTTTGACACCACTTTAACCGCCATGCCTTGAGGGTATGGGATCTTGGGAGCTGTAGTTTAGTGAAGGACTGGAAGCACTGGCACTCTTGGGCAGAGAAGGCCCAGGACTTTGCTAATCTGCAACTCCCAGGATTCCATAGCATTTGGCCCTGGCAAAGAAAATGGGGTCAAAATTCATTACTTCAACGGTGTAGATAGGTCCCTTTTCTCTGGATTTTTTATGGTTTCTCTGGGCCCATCTACATTGTCATATATGGATCTACACTGTTCAAATAATGCAGTTTAAATTCCATTATATGGTGGTTTAAATAGGGCTTGTGATTCCCCAAGTGTAGTTGCATTGAACTGCATTATATGAGATTCAAACTGTATTATACGTTAGTGTAAATAGGGCCCAGGTTTCCCCAAACCCCATATAGCATTGCTACCTGCATTGTGAAAGCAGGACACAATATTACAAGGCTGATTAGCGGAGGAAAGAAAAGTCTCAGGTCTTCTTGCCTGATGATTATGTATACTGCCGAGTGTGTTTTGCTTTAATGGGAACTGGAACCTAAATACCACGTTTGGCTCCATTGCCCTTTTGCAAATAAGTCCTGGAGGAATATGAAGAACAGATATTGTAGTTAAGGTCTGAGCACTGCTTGCAACCAACCCCAGTCTATGCATCTTTGTGAACTGTGCCATTTAGTAAAGGGCAGATGGAAAGATAGGCTCCGGGAAGTATGTGTGTGTATGTGTAATAAAGGAAAGGACCATACCCAGCCTTACTCAGAGTAAAATATAATTGGCTATGTTTTTTCTGTGCAAGAGTCTCGCTCTTTCTTTTTAACACTTTCTGTTGTGTAGTCAACCTTGCCTGCAAAAAATTCTAATACAATAAAATAGATATTGAGGCTGACCTGAGATGTAATTCTTTGCATTCTTCATCCTACTTGCAAGGACAAAGAGTTTCTACGCCACTCTTTTTGGTGCAGGAAAATACGTATTTGCTTTAATTGGTTGGAAACTGACATATTCTTCTTCCTCCTTTTCCGCCTTCTCCTCCTCCTCTTTCTCCTCCCCCTCCTCCCCCTTTCCCCTTCCCCTTACAAATAACTTACTGCAGTTTTTGGCCTTTCTTTGTTTTTCCTCCTCTGCTCTTGACTAACCACAAATTGTCCAGGGACTCTCCTCCTCCTCTTCCTTCTCCTGTGGTCCCACCTATCCTGCCATATAATGCAGTTTAACTGCATTATATGTGTCTACACTGAACATATAATGCAGTTTCAAACCACAATATATGGCAGAGTAGATGTGGGTCTATATATTCAAGTCACATAACACTCTGACCTTTGTTGTTGTTGTTGTTGTTGTTGTTGTTGTTGTAAGAAAGCAGGATATTCCTTCAGAAGAATCCTCCTGCTCTATTAAAAACTTGCTTCTCATTGTGTATTTTGGAATAAGCAAGTGCAGATTGAATTTCCCTTATCCAAGATGATTGGGATCAAACATTTTTCACAATTTAAAGTTTTGGAATAGGTATGTTTGTTTATATGTAGTGAAAAAGGGATGGGGAAAGGGGGCTGCACACCCATGGGGAAAAGAGAAGGGGGGAAATGGGGAGGACTCGGCTTATACATGACCCCCATAAAAGACATGTCCCAGATACTTCTCAAGCAGCACCAGGCCTGTAGCCGGGGGGGGGGGGGGGGGGTGTTTAGGGGTTCAACCCCCCCCCCCAATTTTTCAGGTTAAAAAAAAAACCTGGTTTACTCATGAATTTTAACTGGTTAACCAAATCCCCATGCTAAGTCTATGAGATGCAAAAACCCAAGAGTCCCTCCAGAACTGCAAGCACTATCTCAAGCAAATATTGACAATTTATTCACACTGTCATTACTTGCAGCAATAGCCGATGTAGTGAAGCAACCAAGTTTGGGGGGGGGATGTTGAATGCTCTCATTAAGGAGGCCAGACTTGGTGGAGGTGGTTGACAGGGGCAGAGCTGCAGGCTATTGAAGGCTGCTCTGCCCCCTGCTGTGCTCTTTGCTTCAGTGTGACCCTAACCCCCCCCCCTGAAATTTTCACCCCCCCCCCCCAAATTTTCAACCTTCCCCGAAATTTTCAACCCTCCCCGAAATTATTTCTGGCTACTGCCCTGGTCAGCACACTTTTTGTCATTTTAGCAAAGTAGCCAGAAAAAAGGGTGATCCTTCCCTCTGATTCTGACACAATTGACCACTGCCTGTATCCGATTCATCAAAAATTTAGCAAAATTATATCACCCATCATATTTATCATATTTGTCTACTTGATGATATTGAGAGGGACCAGGTACAATTCGGAGCAATACCAAAGTAAATGACTAATGTGTGATGCATACAAGTTGTTCTGAAAATCTACAAAAATCAGGATTTCTTTCGTGTGTGTGTGTGTGTGTTTGATGGAAATCTGTAGGTAGTTTCATCCAAACTTGTTCACCAAGTCGTCTTATGTTTCAGCAAAGCTCCCCAACAGAATTTATTACACCTATTTTAATTAAATTAATATTCTGGACTGAGAGGCTTACGAGATTTGAAACCGGTATGAGGTTCATTGACTTTTACTTGGAGGGTAAAGTTTCCAGTCTTTGTATTCTCGTGGGGTCATATGGAAATTTTACGATAGAAGCAGAGTTTTTGCTGGAGGCAATGGCATCCTTGTGCAATTAAAACCCTTTCAATATTCTCCTGTTCTCTCCTTCTCTTTCTCTCTCCTTTCTCAGGTCTATAGGAAGCAACCATGGCCGTTCTGCTCAACAGGCTGTTGTTTTTTCGTCTTGAGGATGGGAAACCATTTATACATCATTATATGGTTGTAAATTCCCACCACTTCCATATTGTGCAAAACATATTGTGCAAAAGTTGGGACCAGATGGTGAGGGAAGCTATAACAACAACAAAAATAAGCCTCTTGTTTGGTACTTCATTTATCTTGGTTTGTAACTTACCCAAATCCCATAGGTTCAGGGTCGAACTTTATGTGACACATTCCAAAATGGCATCCACTTCTTTCCTGCTCATTTCCAATTATGCAGCTTTGGGATTCTCAGGAGGTTGAACACAGTTCATTTAATGGGAAGAAGGATTATTTGGCTGCACAAATGAACTAGCTCAGAAATAATTCAGTTCTGGATTTACAGAGGCCTCTGCAAGTGTCATCATTTTATACCCTCCAACTGATTTGACAAGGATGTTCATTCCTATGTCATACTAATCTTTTAGGTGCCTTTTCCAATGTCCCAGTTTCTCTTATTTCCTTTTACTTTCCTTGGTTGATCCCATCTTACTTTAGTTGCTGCAAAATGAGCATCAGTCTGGGCTGCCTTGCTGAGATGGAACTTGGAAGTACTTTTTTTCCCAGTGGATCCATTCCTTCCTGAAGGGATTAATCCAGAAGGTGGTGATGAGAGACTACTGTTTAAACCCCTGACCATTGGCTGTAGAGTCCCTCACGAATCTATTTTGTTTCCAATGCTATCTTAGTACCTACAGTGTTCCCTTGCTACTTTGCGGTTCACTATTTGCGGACTCACTGTTTCATGGGTTTTTGCCTCCTGGCAATGATGGAGTTGGAAGGGGGTTTCATCTTCCTCCTTGGGAGAGAGGAAACCAATCATAAAAAAGGAGATACAAAGAGGAGATACAAAGCCTTATAGCCCCTTCCTTATAACTAGCAGAAAAAAAGGTGTGCAGAGCCTTTAAACCTTTTCTCGCTTCTGCCTCACCCTTGGAATGTTGTGTGTGTGTGTGTGTGTGTGTGTGTGTTTGTGTGTGTGTGCATGTGTGTAACATCCCAACTTCACAGATTTTCACTTTTCATGGCTGGTCCTGGAACATAACACCCACAATAAGTGAGGGAACACTGTATGAGCATCTACATGAAACTGCTAGGAGAGGTCATCTGGAATTTTGGAGTGCATTGCCTTCTACATAAAGAAGACACCCAACTCTACTACTCCTTTCCATCCAAAGCCAAGGAAGCTGTTCTAGTCCTGAACCAGAGCACTCAATTCACAAAGCTTGGGTGGGAAGCCAGCAAGGGCAGGAATCTTGCCTTTCCCAGCAAGCATCTAACCCAATCTCATTGCCCAAATGCCCCAAATCCTTGGTAGATAGATAATCTCTCTAAATATCTAGATCCTAAGTATGACCATAAAGTCAACCTGGAAGACTTTAATCAAATAAGTGAATAATCAAAAGTCAAAACTGCAAATGTGGAAGGATGACTGCACTAAAGACTGCAATTAGGAAGTTTATTCTCCTATCCCCATTTCAGTTAACAATCTGGTGGTATTGTTACTCTGCATTCTTCCTTTTTGGTGCCATTCCAACTGTATTTTCAAGCAAAGTTATCTCCCTCCATAAAGGAGAAGTCTCAGTAGGGTTTTACACACCTCGCTTTTGAACATCATGTGCCAAAGAGTTCTGGAGACTGGACTGCCCTGTGGAAAAATCTTGATTTTCACCCAGATTTCTTCATTAACACATTCTTAATAGAGGCTAAGCGGTCTTGCGTATGTTATTATTATTTTTAACAAAGGGTGGGAAGCAGGATGAAAGGAACGGGGAAACATAAGCAGATGGCCACGTTTTACTATGCAGGTGCTGTTCAGCAATTTTCCCCACCAGCGAAAGGGTTGCGTTTTCCACAATGTTCTCCCAATTCACCAGACAATCAGGGAAAGAGCAAGGCGGCTGCTCCTTTTCTGCTGCGCTGTGCTGAGACAGCAGGTTATCGGCCGCGGTGACTTCGGAAGGCTGCCGACATCTGACATGAATTCCTGGCATGCTGACTTTTGAGAAGAGGGAGAGCGAGGGGGGAAAATCAATAGGGACAGACCTGGGAGTAACTGCAAAAGCGGCTAAGCTTAACGCTGCTGAAAGTGGTCAGGCCTGATTGGCTGGCGAGGGCAAGAAGGTCAGCCAGAGGGGCAGCCAGATCTCATCAGCAAGAACAGGCGCAGATTATGAGAGCAGGTAGTGGAATATAGAATGGTAGACTGCATAGACCACATGTGTCATACTCAAGGGTCCTTGGGCCGAATGCGGCCCGCCATGTCATTTTGTGTAGCCCTCTATATGCTGGACTACAACTCCAGTATTTTTCATCATTAGATATCATGACAAGATCTGATGGGAGTTGTGATACAGCAACATCTGGAAGGCTGCCATTTGTTCTGTTGTCAGGAGAGTGAGGTTTTGATTTAGAGGCAAGGCTTGTTGATAGCATGTCCTTTATTTATTTATTTTGTTTATTTATTTCCGGTATTTCTATTCCTTCTCAACCCTCAAAGGGGGACTCAGGACAGCTTACATTTGGCACAATTTGATTCCATTAAATATAACAAAGCAATATAACAACAATTAAAACAATAAATAAAACATTAATTAAAACAATAAAACAGTATTAACCGCCGTATCACCATTCCAGTCAAATTCCATATCCAAAAGCCTGGTCCCAGAACCACGACTTCAATTTCTTCCTAAAAGACAGGAGGGATGAAGCAGATCTTAACTCATTGGGAAGCAGGTTCCACAGGTGTGTGTGTGTGTGGGGGGGGGGGGGGGTTACAACCAAGAAGGCCCTGTCTTTCGTCCCCGCCAGACGTATTTGTGACGTTGACGGGAGTGAGAGCACGACCTTCCTGGATGATCTTAAACTGCAAGGCGGCACATAGTGGGAGATGCGTTCAGACAAGTAAGCTGGGCCAGAACCATATAGAGCTTTATAGGTCAAAACTAGCACTTTGAATTGAGTTCAGAAGTGGATCGGCAGCCAGTGGAGCTGACACAACAAGGGGGTGGTGTGCTCCCTGTATGTCACTCCAGTTAGTAATCTGGCTGCAGCCTGTTGGACTATTTGAAGTTTCTGAACAGTCTTCAAAGGCAGTCCCACATAGAGTGTGTTGCAGTAATCTATCCTTTGACCTTTCCCCAGCCTCAGAGCCACAGCTGCTGTTGGGTTACAGTTCCCATTATCCCTGTCCGCATTGCAGATAGTTAAAATGATGGGAGTTGTCATTCAACAACATCTGGGGACTATTCTGGAGTGCTAAAAATAATCTTTTCCAAGTTCTGTCTACTTAGGGGAGTGAATCAATATCTAGTATTGAGTATACCACTTTAAGGGATTTGGTCATCTTCTCCCACTCCTTTTATCAAGTGCCACTTTTCATCATAGCTTTTGCACATCCATCACTGAAACACTGAACCTAAAACAAGCCAACTGATCAGTATTTCCAGGACCAAACAAACAAACAAACAAAAAACCTCACCTAGCCTGAGCTTTCAGCTTTCCACAGTGAGTTGCAATATCACATCCATTGCTTTTTATCTGATTTCTTAACCCATTTTATATCATCCGGATTAATCTCTGAGTTGCTTTGGTATGTTTTGCCACTTCCCTTGTGATACTTTATGAAAAGCTTCACAGAAATCTCAAGAGATCAGATCAAGTGCTTTTCCCTATCTATAATACCAACTGCGCTCTTTCTAATACATACAACAAAAAAACCCTAGATTTCAGATCGGTTGAATTCTCCACTTGCTCAAATGGCATTTGATTTCCCCAAGATGAGGCAGAAAATTGCTAAGAGGAGGTATAACACATTCTCTCCTCTACAGCCTTTGATCAGGGGTTGGAGAAAAAATTGTTCTGTGTGCATTTTAATAGGAAAAGAACTCATTTGCACACCCTGAACCTCCAGGAACCAGCGCACATGGATGCTTCTCTAAGTTTTGTGATACAATTCTCCAATTAAAAGAGATCACCAAAGTGTTTGAATTTGGGAAAATGCAAGAAGCATATATCCAGAAGATGCTTAGTCTAAAAAATTGTATTGATGAGGAGGTAATATGCCAAAATTACAAGTATAAATGTTTGTGCAAATTGCTGTTGAAATGGTGATGGGATGATGTTGTATTTACAAAGTGTGTGGGCATTACAGAAAATAGACAGTCCACTATGAAGAAATGACAAGTGCAGCTCTTCTTTTCTTTGTTTATGTCAGGACATTTTATCACCATGTATTTGGATCATATTGGTTTATTTATACCTTGTATAATTATTCAATTAGCATGTTGTAGTAGTTTGAGTGTTGGGCTACAACTCCAAAGACCAGGGTCCAATACCCCATGGGCTAACCTTGGGCAAGTCACACTCTCTCAGAATCAAAAGAAGGACAAGAGCAAATCTGTTTGGGAATGTATCTTGTCATGAAAACACAGTGATAGGTTGACCAGGATCACCATAGCTTGGAAATGATTTGAAGGCATAAAACAGAAACAATTTTCTGCAGAGGTGGGTCTCCAAACAGCCTTTCACTAGGACTTAATTCATATTATATTGGACTGGCATTTCTGCAAATGTTTCACATAAATATTTGGGAGGCTTACAGTAACCATGCTGGCTTTTCCTAGTGGCAACCAACTTGTTCCCCTTCATTCTTGAAATGTTTACAACTTGACATTGTATAAAATCTTTTCAATTTGCCTCAAAAGTCACCTTTACTGATAAGATTTTGTTGATAAGGAAAGCCAGTGCAGTGTAGTTGTTTGAGTGGTGGCCCAAGTCTCTGACAACTAGGGTTCAAATCTCTGCTTGATCATGAAAGACCACTTGGTGATACACTACCGACCTCAGGAAACCCATTGACAGACTCACTTTACAGCTACCGTAAGTTGGAAATGACTTGAAGGCACACAAAAACAACCAATTGCAAAATAAATATTGTGGCACTGGCCATCAAAAGAGAGATTTTAAGACTTTGGGTTAACATCTTTCATGCTTAAGCTGTGGATTCCTGCATGGCAGGATGTTAGACTGTATGGTACTTGTATCCTTTTTCAATGCTAGGAATCTATGTTGTGTGTCTCTTGAAATACATCTAGAGGAGGTATTGGAAGGTCTTAAGAACAAACACTATGAGTATTAACTTACAGAGCTGGGTATGTTTGCCTTAAAGAAGAGACAATAGAGAAATATATGATGATCATCTCTAAGTATCTCAACAGCTGTCTGGAAGAAGATGGAATAGACTTATTTTTCCTGCTTCAGAAACTATACATTCAAGCAATTGATTCAAATGATCAAAGACATTCCACCTAAACATTTGGAAGAGTCTACTTGATAAGAGCTGTTTGAAAGAGTCTAACTTTGGAGGATTTAAAACAGAAATTGGATGGCCATCTTTTGAGGACCAGGTTGTGGCACAGCTGGTTGGGAGTCAGCTACATTAAAATTACCACTGACTGAAAGGTCATGAGTTCGAAGACAGCCTGGGTCGGAGTAAGCTCCTGACCATTTGTCTAGCTTGCTGTCGACCTTTGCAGCCCGAAAGACAGTTGCATCTGTCAAGTAGGAAATTTAGGGTCCGCTTATGCGGGGAGGCTAATTTAACTAATTTACGACACCATTAAAATCTCCAACGGTGTGCAAAAAAATGAGGAAGTACTCCATCGGTGTCACAAGTGGACGGTGAAGCAACAGCTCCCCCGGTGGCTGGAATTCAGGCATACCCTCATTAAGCTGGAAAATTAAATAGCCTCTGTGTGTCTTTCTATATATGTTGTGTGCCTATGGCATTGAATGTTTGCCATGTATATGTGCATTGTGATCCACCTTGAGTCCCCTGCGGGGTGAGAAGGACGGAATATAAATACTGTAAATGAATGAATGAATGAATATTCCTTGCAAAATCAAGAATTAGACTAGGCAGCTCTTGCAGTTCTAGGATTCTATGCTGTCTTTCAGATGAAGGTTGTGAGCTTTTGGTTCCAACAGTGTGAAAGAGCAGAGCAGGGCAAGTAAAGACCACAAGGCTGTAAGATTCTGGATCCACTGTGAAAAGTCCAAGTCCCAATCACAGTGTAATCTACACCCCAGCTCTGGAGACCACTGAACCCTAAAGATCATGCAAAGCCCTTTCTTCCTCTCCATAGACTGTCATTTACCCATTCCTGCCATGAAAGTCCATTTTGTATGAATTATTTAACTTCTGTACTTTTGCTCACATGTTCTATGCCATGATTCCACGTGCCCAATATACATTTATTTATAAGAAAAGAAGAAAAAAGCCTTAATTGGATGCTGGCAACAGTATAGTGGCCAAAGCCACAAGAGTTATGGTTGTTTACCGTAATGCTGAGACAATCCCATTAACAAGAGTGATGGTAAACCACATCTCTGCATTATTCTTGGACGGGTGGTGGGACTTGACAAATATGTCTAGCTAATGAAGGTGGTATACAGAGTAAACAAAGGCCACCCTTTCCCACTTTTCTTTTCTTCACCCCAGTTTTCATACTGAATGTTTACAGCCAATTGCCATGTATCAGTGCTATGGAATCAGAGAAGATGTAGTTTGATGGGGCCCCAAACTACATCTTCTATTATTCCATAGCACTGATCCATGGCAATTAGTGGTGTCAAACTGCATTACTTCCACAGTGTAGATACACCTCTTACCTGGAAAAGAGCAGTACAGTTTTAATATACTCTTTCAATGTTATTCTCTCTTTGGAGGCTTGCGCTGTTAGTCATGAAATGACTTTCGCGCCTCCTTTTTCCTCCTGCCTAGTGATAGGAACCGACTAATTAAAATCAATTAAGTTATGAATGTAGTTGGAAATTTGCTAACAACAAGGGGCAATTTAATTAAACTTATATTTTAACGGAAGTGATTGACTTATGTTGGAATTTCAGCATCACTGTTTCTCCAGATTTAAGCTATTAATTAAGTTATTAATTAAATGAGCCAACAAATTGTACATTATGCAGTTGGTTCTTTACCTAAAGCCTAACTCTCAGATTCCCCTTTTATTAAAAAAAAACTTGGAGTTCTTGCTTATTATTAGTCCCTTGGGATTGGGCAATTACAAGTTTTGGGTCACAAGACTCACAACATTGACTAAAGATTGATTTGTGTTGAAAGCTTTTGAAGTTAAAGGTCTTAGTAACACCATCTCATCAACTCACAATGCATTGAAGTAATGGTTCATATTGTTGAATTTAGGCTACTCTTTATGAAATCTGGAGGATTTGGCCCGACTGTAGAAACACTTGAAATGTATGTGAAGTAAAGACCAAAAAGAAAGCCAGTGATGTAGTGACTTGCTCATAGGACTATAACTTTGGAAAGCAGCATTTGAATCCCCGTTTTGCCCTGAAAAAATCAATTGGATGACCCTGGACAAGCCACACACTCTCAGCCTCAAGCTCAGTAACATGGTGACTTTAGAGAGTCTTATTTGGGACATAAGCCTGGGAGTGGAAACTGTTAAACAAACTCATTTTAAGTCTCCCAGGGAACCCCTGTGGTTGAAGGGAGGAATTTAAAGTGTTAGATATAGTCTTGATTTTTGAGGATTTGTTTTTGGATGTTCTGCTGTTTCAACTGATCTAAATGATAGCCATGTTCCAAAGTTTTGATCCTTAGTTGACTCTTGACACTGCAGCTGTTTTTTTTTTTTTTTGGTAAATGCTGGGTTGTGTCTCTCAACTGATTTAGTGCCACAGAGTGCTTAGTCTTGCATTTACATGCTTAACCCCCCTCCCCCCAAGTTCTGCTTTTCAACCAGTTCCACTTTCTGACAGTGTCCAGTTCCTAATCTGTTAGAAAAGTGTGGGCTTCCTCTAAATAGATAAATAAGCCAAGAGATCCAAATAAAACAAGGTAGGTTTTAAAGGATACTAATGTTTAATGTAACTCATTAATCCTTTCTCTTAACATTCCCTAATTCTGCTCCTGCCTTTTAGTTTCCCCTTATGGAAGGCTTGGAGGGAATGTATCCACTAGAAGTTGACACGTGTGCATCTTCCTTTCCCAATCTCTAAAGCAGGTTCCAGAGCCCCAGGAGTCAGCAATAGTTGCTTCAAATTGCTCCAGAGAAGGTCGGTTTGCTTTGGATAAGTTCTGAATCTCCCTGCAAATGGGTTTTTTTTTCTGTTGAGGATTCATCCAAATTGACAGCTGCACAACCTTGGCTTGAATCAGATACACTACCAAAGTCAACACTGGAATGACAATAATTATTTTGGGGTCTTTATACTAGGAATGTGGCCTAAAAGCATCATTATCTACTTTAGAATACTGATTTGCTTGCAGTTCTTTTGATGAATGTAAACAGAGATAGACAATTCCTCCACTTTTGTTGTTTTATTGTTTCTTTGTATCACTTTGTTTTATGCTCCATCTTTTCCCAAATGGCGACTTAGCTGCATGAACATGCAATATCAATTCTACACTTAGAACATGGATCGTTGCAAGAGTATTTAGTTCTTCCACACACTTGGCATCTTCCTTTATCCCCCTGCCTTACCAATATATGCTGAAATAAAGCAACCTTCCCTTCTTTGAATTGTTGCATCACAATTGCTTTGTGTAGTGTTTTGCTGAGGCACACAGAAACCTTTGCATCTTGGTTTACAAAAAAGACACCACTTTGCAAAAAAAATATCGATTCAGCTGTTTGTGCAATCGGATCATGTTTAGCTTTTTTGTTGCATCTAAAAAGCATCTGTAACATTGACAGACATCTGGTTTTCAGATATTTGTTCTTCTCACTTTTGAACCCAAAGATGCACTGACTAGAGCTCTGTGCAAGATAGAGCTTGTCATAGATGGAGCTATCAAAAGCTCAAGTCCAGTTAAAATCACATAATGACAACAGCAACAGTTGTTATAGGATAAGCTTTATGTTGATGCTATGTGTTTTCAGGTAATGGTGTCTCTAAGGTCCCATCCACACAGGCAGCATAATCCATCTGGAATCAGTCTTAAGACGGGGTGTCAACAAAACCTGTAATACGACTTCCAAAAGACATAGGAAATTCCAGATCAAGCCATAAAATCCATTGAAGTTGATCACTATATAAAACACTGCAGAGTTGCAAAGCAGAAGAAGCATTTAGAGTTCTTATCAAAAACAGGGATACATTCCAGGAGTTACAGTTGGAAACTGAATTAAGATTGTGACATCAAGGTAAACAATTGCCTCCACTCCTGCAAACAAAGAGAGGCATCCCATAGAAAAGCTGGATTTCAGCGCCTGAGCTTGCTCTTCTTTAAGTTATGCACTGACTAGGGACCTCTTCACCAGTGAAAGAGAAGGTGCGCAGGGTGGCTTGTAGTGCCCCGTGTCCTCTCCTTCCCTCCCTCATCACATGGAGGAGACACGAGATGGTGCTTTGGCACCCTTTCCGTCACTCCATCAGATGGCAGAATGGGTGGCAATGCGTGTTGCCTTTCTGCCCTTTCTGTCATTGCAAGGGGAAATGGAAGGAAAAGTGTGAGTAGTTCCATTGGAGCTACCCAAAATACACTTTTCTCTAGACTTTGTTAGGAAAGTGGGTGCAGGACTGCCTCGTGTAATGGTGTATGGCAGGCCTTGTCCTCGCTGGGAAGCAAAGTGGTAAAATGGGGCAAAAATGCCCTGTGTGAAGAGCTGGTAGCTCTTTTCAAACAGCGTTTTTCATCATAAAAATAAAACAAAACAGTAATCCTGGATTTGGTTTGCTCCAAAACCATTAGAGGTTTATGGACTCTGGCTCCCTCTACTCTGCTATGTCATACAGTTTGGAACTGTATTATATGCTCAGTGTGGACTCAAAAATGCAGTTCAATGCTGATAAACTGTATTATATGAGTCTACACTGACTATATAATGCAGTTTACATTATACATTATATGACAGTGTCAATAGGGCCTCTGGCAACTTGCAATAGGTTCAAGGGGTAGGCATTCCAAAGTGAACTGGATGTCTTAAATCTAAATTCTCTCCCAGATTAAATGGCTGCGTGAAAGAGCTCCAAGGCAAGCAATTTTTTTTCTGGGACTGAGATTTACTCGAAGTATCTCATCACACTAGAGAGTGAATCCACTTTAAATCCGGTTGCTGCCTTCTGCAGAATTCTGGGGTTTGTAGTTTAGGGAGGAGCCTATAACGGCCTCACTAAATGTCAAACCCTAGAATTCTGCAGGAGGCTGAAACTGTATTTAAAGTGGATTCATTCTCTAGTGTAATTAAGTAGATAGTTATCCAGTGTGTTTACATGGTTAAATGGAGAATTCAGTTCAGGACTCCAAACCACTACACCATGTTGATGCGTAACAGTTTCTGTGGAACTTGGAATTATGGTATATCCATAAATGTGTGTTAAGTCTGAGAGAGGTAGCTGGAGGGATTTCTAAGCTTTCTGTTTCCATTCCTATGCTTTAAAGTTCTATTGTTTTCACTAAGAAATACAATTTTACAAAATGTATGTGCATGTAATGAAAATGCTGCTGTCCTTTGATAGTATAATAGAGCAGAGAATGGGATGCCCAACCAAGGCCCACTGGGGAATGAATTGACTTCCAACTTCTTATACCAAATGAATTTGAAAAGAAACAATGGGAAAATGAAAGTGTGATGGCGTCTATCTGTTGTGTTCTCATTTACCAAGCAACCAACCCTATGTCTGTCTGGGCTTTCTTTTGGCTGATGCATTAATCCAAGGGATGGAAAGAATATTAATTTGCTGTTCATTTCCCAACCATGAAAGGAGTTTTGTGATGTTTAGAGAACACTATCAGAACAAAACAGACAGTGGAGATTCTTTGCACTTCGGGAAGTTTTCATCTCGGCAGAAATAAACGTGTGCCCTTTAAAAAATAAAAATACATGTATGTGCGTGTTTTCTGCATGGAAAAATAATATGTATTTCTGTATGGAAAATATGTTTTCGGAGGAAAAATGGGTTAATTTCTGCACAGAAATGGCATTTCTGTACAGACAAATGCATTTCTGTACAGACAAATTAATACAGAAAAAGAAAACCATATATGGCCAAGGTTCTGTATCAGAGACTATGATGGAGCCCGCATTGGCGCAAGCCTTGTGCCGGCAGGACTGAAGACTGACAGGTCAGAGGTTCGAATCCAGGGAGAGTGCAGGTGAGCTCCCTCTGCCAGCTCCAGCTCCCCATGCGGGGACATAAGAGAAGCCTCCTACAAGGATGGTAAAACATCAAAACATCCGGGAGTCCCTTGGGCAATCCTTGCAGATGGCCAATTCTCTCACACCAGAAGTGACTTGCAGTTTCTCAAGTTGCTCCTGACACACACACACAAAGAGAGACTATGATGCATAATTTTACAATGATGGAGCTACATTGTTAAATGCAATATGCAGCCGTACAATGAATTATGAATGTGCATAATGGAACATCATGGAAGATGTTCCAGTTTGCAGTGAGAGTTCCCATTGTGCAATGGGATATGTTGTTAGTCAGAATATGTTATATGTCGGCAGCCATGTAGCCGGGGGGGGGGGGGGGGGGTTGAGGGGCTTCAGCCCCCCCCCCCCCCGAAATTCTCATGGTGGTTCACGAAAAGGCCTTACTGGTGCATTATTTAAACTGTTATGTTTATTCATATCATGATCTGATCACTATACTCAATATATCCCATATGCATGGGGGTATTGGGGTAATGATACAAAAGGTTTGCTAGGCTAGACCCTTTTTCACTCAGACTCAGCCCCCTCCGAATCAAACTCAGCTTTATATGTGATGGCCAACCCAAATGACTCTATGAGATGGCAGAAATGTGACATACATTAAAAGAGGACTGGAGGAAGAAAGGAAGAAAAGAAGGAAGGAAGGAGGTGGGACATTGCAGTCTCTTAGGTGGACGGGTTCCAAAAAAAAGGTGTTCAACACATGAAGGAGAAGCTGGATGAATATTTTATTAGAAGAGAGAGGAAACAGCAGCAAAGTTGGATTCTAAGCAGAAAAACAAAACTGCAAGGCAAATGCTTTCTGCCAAAACATTCAAAGTTCTCCCAGTGCTTTTGACTTCTGGCCATTTCTATTATTAAAGCATTTGCTGAGACACTGCATTTTGATCCTAACATATTTATCACCAGGGGGAATGAAGCTGAATGGTGTTGGAAAACAAACTAATAAATTCCAGCTCTAAGTACCTGATGTTTGCAGCCTGATCCTAAGACCGACTGTATCAGCAAAAACTTTTCAAGATGGAGGGGATGGGTTCTGAAAAAATGTGTTCTGCACCTATGCATGTGAGTTGTAGTTTAACCTTTTGCCATCTCTGCCCAAAAGCGCTAGTGCCTCTCACTAAACCAAATCAGCCAGGACAGAGAACAAGTGCTCCAATTGATGGCAAAGCTACAAAGGTTTATTATGATTTGGCTAAATAGGATGCATGTACAAGCAATATGTTTCAAAAGGTGCAACATGAACTCAGAGAGAAAATACATGACATTTCATGCAATTCTGACGGCTATTCAGACTTCCCACACCATCCCCTGATTGGCTGAGAAGAGAGGCAGGCAAGGATCCATGCTGGGATTGGACAGAGGTCCCCTCGATGTCACAGCCTGCAGAAGGAGGTTCCCATGTCAGGAAGAAAGACAGCTGATAGTTGGTCCATTCTAAGAACTAATTTGTTGCAGGGATGCCCCTTGGGAGGGCGTGAACCTGGAGGAAGTGGTGACATGGGTATGCAGATGAATCTTTGATTAACTGAGGGGTCAAGTTCTGTGTGAGACAAAGGGTGTAAGATCCAAAAGACAAAGGTGGTAGTTGCTGATAATCAGGGACTTGGCTGCCCATTCAGAAAGTTAATAAATTCATGTTTTCTGAGCCCCCTTTTTTGTGGGAGTGGCATACTCTCAGCCTCAAGTTGAATGACCAAACATCCTGAGCTCATCTTGGTGACAAAGAGGATCATCTGTCTGCACACACACACACAAACACACATTTACCTGGCTTGGGAAATAGCTGGAGGGACTCTGGTCATGTTCTCCTTTTCCAAGGGATTTTGAAAACTGAGGGCACAGAGAGGTATCTGCTTTCTAGATACATTATGATTTATTTTTACCCAATTTATGCATTTTATACCTTTAAGAACTGACACAAAAATAATCAGGTTGATATATTTTATGTCTTTAGATATTGACGCACTATACAAATGATACAAGTTACACATAAAATATCAAGTTGATACATTTATTAAAAGATTAGATTTGATAGAGTTTTAAGGGTACAGCTGCTTCTACATCCATCCTGGAACCTTCAGCAGCTTCGACATTTTACAACTTTGGAGCCATGGAAAATGTTTACAAAATAAAAAATATATATCTTGCTTGGAGCCTCTTTAATGTCTGGAAACATCTGGGGAGGAAGGTGCTGTGGTTCGACAACACACTGACAACTCCCATGATTGCATTTCATGAAGTTAGGGCAGTGAAAGTAGAGCAAACTGCATTCATTCTAGAGTGTAGATGTACCCTTGGTGTGTGGAGCCTTTTTATTCCTGTTTAATTCTCTCTTCTGCTGTACAATATGTTAATTTTGAAGAAATGACCCAAATGAGCAATGATCGGCTGCAGGGTCCATTCAGAAAGGACTGAAATCAATGACATATTACATAGTCTGCTCTTCCTGTCAGTTCTGTTTGTCGAGGAGAGAGTCTTCTTTCACAGAATTGACATTTCCCAACAGAGGGATTGTTATATCCTTTCTTTTCTTTCTTTATTTTTGGCCATTTGGATGGGACTTTGGCTCCCGTTTGGTTCTCTGTGTTTGTCTTTATTTCTTCCTTCCTCCTCCTTTTTTTTCTAAACAGGCGGATGAATGGGACTGCTGGACTTGATGCATAGGCTTGGTTACAGCCCAGCTTCTTTCACGGCGATCATAAATGGTTTTTGAGATATGAAACAAGTGTTTGAGCATGGTCCATTGAGCAGAAGTGAGAACAAAGCTACTTTCCCTGTTGTCATTGTGCATGATGTATACAATGATTGCCACTGTACATCCAGATCAAGAAGACGTTTAGTAATGTAGTACACAGGATTCTACTTGGTTTATACCCTCCGAACAAGCCAAGGAGACAAAAGGAGGTTGCTTTTCCAGACTCACAATGTATGCTGTCATTTTTTGTTATTCCTGGGGCCAGTTCTCAGAATATAAGCAGGGCAGAATCCTGTGAGCGTCCTTTTCCTGTGTTCATTCATGCGAAACATTGGCAGTGGGTTCAAATTTGTGGAAGTTTGTCATGCATGCTATAGATTGCAGATTGTGCATGGAGGTACATGCACACTGGGGGACACATACACATTTGGGGGTTTGGTTCAGAGTTGTGCAATGTTGCCATTCAGCACGAGGTTGAATTGCTTGATTGATGTACACATGTGGATATTTAGGTTGACTCCCCTCCCCTCCTCTTCCTCCTTCTCCTCTTCTTCCTCCTCCTCCTTTTTCTTTTCTATTTGTTTATATCCCACCTTTTTGCCCATGTTGGGATTCAAGGTGACTTCTTCTTGTTGTTAACTGCCAACAAATTGGTTTCAACTTATGGTCACCCTATGGACAAGATAACTCCAAGGACACATCCAAACTGTCAAATGAATGCAATTTGACTTTAACTGCCTTGGCTCAATGCTATGAAACCTTGGAAGCTGTGGTCTTACAAAGGTCTTCAGCCTTCCTTGCCAAAGAGTTCTTGTGACTCACCAGATGACAACTCCTGTGATTGAACCATGGAAGTTAAAGTGGTGCCAAACTGCATTCATCTTACAGAGTACTTTATTTAGGTGATCCTCATTGTACGAGTAGGATTGTCTTCCAAGATCGGTGTACTGGTGGTGGGTTCGTAGGTGACTGTGGAGCCCTATTCTTGGTCTGCATGTTCTCCTGGAGTGAGAGCATTGGTTTCCAGGTGGAAGGTGGTCCCAGTCGGGGTTGGCTTGACATGCCTTCCTCTTGACACGTTTCTCCCTCCATTCTTGGCTCTTCAAATTCTACAGCACTGCTGGTCACAGCTGACCTCCAGCTGGAGCACTCAAGGGCCAGGGCTTCCCAGTTCTCAGTGTCTATGCCAGAGTTTTTAAGGTTGGCTTTGAGTCCATCTTTAAATCTCTTTTCCTGCCCATCAACATTCCATTTTCCATTCTTGAGTTCGAAGTAGAGCAACTGCTTTGGGTGATAGTGTTTGGGAATCCGGACAACGTGGCTGGCCCAGCAAAGTGGTCTTTGCTTCTTCCAGCACACTGACATTTGTCCACTTGTCTTCCCAAGATATTTCCAAGATTTTTCAGAGGCAACGCTGATGGAATTATTCCAGGAGTTGCATGTGATGTATGTAGATAGTCCACATTTCGCAGGCATATCACAGGGTTGGGAGGACAATAGCTTTATAAACAAGCACCTTGGTATCCCTACGGATGTCTGGGTCCCCAAACACTCTCTGCTTCATTTGGAAAAATGCTGCACTTTCAGAGCTCAGGCGGTGTTGTATTCCAATGTCAATGTTGACTTTTGTGGAGAGGTGGATGCCAAGGTAGTGGAAATGGTCAACATTTTCTAATGTTACACCATTAAGCTGTATTTCTGGCATTGCCGAGGGATTGGTTGGTGACTGCTGGAAGAGCACTTTGGTTTTCTCGATGTTCTCGTATGCTTCTGCGAAGGTGTTTAGAGTGGCTTGTAGGTCTTCTTCTGAATGCGCACAGATGACGTTGTCATTAGCATATTGGAGTTCTATAACAGATGTTGTTGTAACCTCATCCTATAGAGTAGATGCAACCCAAGTTACCCTGTCCTCAACAGTCCTGCTCGGGTCTTGGTTGAATCTAACCATCTATAATGGAGCCTCTCTTCCCACTGCTGTCTCCCTTGCCAAGCATCATTGTATCACTTAGTGAGTAATGTCTTCCAAAATACACCAGTCACAGTCCAGTGATCTTGGCTTCTTGCAAAAGTTCAGACTTGATTTGCTGTAATAGCCTTTTGTCTCTCTTTTTAGCAGTCCAGGGTATCTGTAGCTACATCCTAGGAACAACCGCTGAAAAGACTCTGTCCTGTGTCTTCATCCAATATGGTTGTGAGATTGAAGACATCCCTCTCTTGAAGTTCTAAAAGTTAGTCAGGTTTTTATGGAACATATGTTTTTGCCAACAGATGATATCTAAGAATAACCTGACTGTGATTTGGCACAGTGAGACTTCACAATTGCAGCTCTCTTTCTTTTGCAAAGTTTGGGTTTTATGAGCAGCAAAGTTGAGATATTTTTGGCCTTGCTGCAATACCTGCCCTGTCTGTGAGGAGAATTGATGGCAGGCAGGCAGGGCATCTCGTAATAGAGGATCTGCGTGTCTACTGAAAGCGTTCTCCTTACTGCTAGATTGAATGCTCAAATATGACCCTTTGGCTGGATGGCGAGTTTCATGCAGGCTCAGGGATTCTCCTTGTTACTTCCTTGTCACTTTGCCTCTTAATCGGGTCTAATATATTTGTCACCCTTAGGGTCTGGTTCAGCTGGGGCAGTTGGAGCTACGTGCATTGATTGATCATTCGTATTATCTTTAGGCCACGGTGTAATGATGAGACATTTATTTCCCACTAAAGAGCCTGAGTTTCCTTCTTTTTGTATTATTATGATGCCCTTATGAAGCTAAACGGAATGGTAAAAGGGTTTTTTTCACAGCTCCCAGCACAAAGGCTAAATGGTGAAATTGTTGAGTATTTAAGGTGGAGGGATCAAGTCAAACCCTTAATTCTGAAATGGTATGATGGAAAATAACACCAGCAGAATATATGCATTGTATAAATGGAGAGATGTTATTGCAGCTACAAATAAAAGCCTGGACATATGTGACACAGGCTGACTCTACACTGCTATATAATCAATTTCCTGAATCCAGATTATTTGAACTGGATTATTTGAGTCTACACTGCCATATAATCCAATTCAAAGCAAATTATCTGGAATCCGAAACTGGATTATAAGGCAGATGCTATTAAGGGAAAAGGACAGGAAAGCTGGGAGAGCCTATAGGAATTCACCTTTTGTCTGGGAAAAGTGAAACTGAGGGCATTATCACATGAGGCTCTAAAGACAGATTGAAAACATCTTGCTTTGAGTTGTAGCACTCTTCTTATCACACTGATCCATTCCTCAAGTGCATGAAAAAATGAGCCTTTTTAAAATCCTCCTGCTGGGATTTTCCTAATCTGCTTATTGCCCCTGTTTGTCCGTGACCTCCTTTTTCCCTCTGAAGACGAACAAATGTGTGAGTCCAAAAAGGTTCAAGACCGGTGCTTTGCAATTTTGCTTCTGCAAATTCAAATGCAGAAAAGACCACAAGGGCCATTCAGTCCAACCCCTTTCTGCCAGGAAGGAAAAGCACCATTAAAGCTCCCCCAAAAGATGACTATCCAGCTTCTGAATCATAGAATCCTAGAGTTAGAAGGGACTCCAGGGTCTGCTACTCAGCACAGAAGCACAAACAAAGCACTCCCAATAGGAGCTTAACTCCCTTTGTTTTCCCAGTTATGTTACATTTGTTGGGTTTCTGGCTGACAAGAGAATCAGTTGCCATTTTCTGTAGAGCTATGAGTGACAACCGCAGCTTTTTTCCTAAAAAAAGAAGAAGCCCAGAATCAGTGAGAGATATGTTTAGGAAGGATATGCCTTGTCTACATAACTTGATAGATGCTATACTAGGAAAATTGAAACTATACTTCAGTGGAGTCCAATACTGCTTTTTTTTTCCTAGGGAGAGAAGGCTTTTGGGTAAAAATGAATGCCATTTTCTCCTGGTGTTTATGTTTTCCTTCCCCCTCTATGATGAAGTGCGCAACTACACAAGGCCAGCAGCTGCTGGTAGACATCAATAAGCACTCTGACTAATTTATTGCTATATTTACTGTCCATCTTGGAGACACACCAATTAACCCCCGCCCCTGAATGCCAGCCACCTCCTCCAGATGAATCTTCGCTTCTTGAAAGTGCTCTTCCCGGCATGTGAAATGGAGAGCCATCACAGTGAAAAGGGCCAATTTTTCACTTTTAATGACATTTTCTCCCTGTCAGACCTGGTAGGGAGGCTTCCTAAACCTTCAGGAGAGAATAACTTGTGCATGAGAATGACGGATGAGAACACTGACACCCAAGATAGGTTTGTTCATTTTGCATCTTCTAGTTGTTGTTTTTTGTTTGTAGTCTGAGTAGACGAGGAGGATGTTTCTGTCATTCCGCTTGAATTGTCTGGGTTGCATCCTATGGAATCTGGGGAGCTGCAGTTTGGAGAAGCACTACAGCTCTCTGGCTGAGAAGTCTAATTTTGTTGCTGTTGATGTTATTTGCCATCATCACCTATGCCTTATGGTGATGCTTTGGATGAGAGATCTCCAAGAGCCTCGGTCCTCAACTGTTCAACTCATGTTTTGGAAGCTCACGGCAAGGGCTTTTTTGAGTGATACATTCTTCCTCTTTTCCTTCTTCCACTTGATGACCAAGTATTATTCTCCAGGAAGGACAGCTAGATGAGATCTTCAAGTGCAAAGATACAATATTGAATATTAAAGTTAGGATCATCCATGTCATATTGGAGCCCCTGGTGGTGTAATCGGTTAAGTCCTTGTGCCGGCAGGACTGAAGACCAACAGGTTGCAGGTTCGAATCTGGGGAGAGCATGGGTGAGCTCCCTCTGTCAGCACTGTCCCCCCATGTGGGGACATGAGAGAAGCCTCCCACAAGGATGGTAAAACATCAAAACATTCGGGCATCCCCTGAGCAAAGTCTTTGCAGATGGCCAATTCTCTCACACCAGAAGTGACTTGCAGTTTCTCAAGTCGCTCCTGACACACACACAAAAACAAAACAAAACAAAACATGTTTTTGCATTTCCCATTTCTATAAATGGTTTTGAAAGTTGGTCACTGAAAGAAGGGGATAGGAATAATCTGAGATATGGTGCAGGACAAGAGTTCTGAAGACTGTGGATGGCTAAAATGATAAATACATGGGCCTTGGAGCAAATCAGGTGAATGTCTAGAGGAATAAATGGCCAAGCCACAGCACCCCCTTCCCCAAAGCTATAGGTAAAGGTAAAGGGTTTCTCCTGACATTAAGTTCAGTCGTGTCCGACTCTGGGGTGAGGTGCTCGTCTCCATTTCTAAGCCGAAGAACCGGCGTTGCTCGTAGACACCTCCAAGGTCATGTGGCTGGCATGACTGCATGGAGCGCTGTTACCTTCCCACTTGAGTGGTACCTATTGATCTACTCATATTTGCATGTTTTCGAACTGCAAGGTTGGCAGAAGCTGGAGCTGATAGCAGAAGCTCATGCCACTCTCCGGATTCGATCCTGTGACCTTTCAGTCAACAAGCTCAGCAGCTTAGCGCTTTAACCCACTGCGCCACCAGGGGCTCCCCCCAAAGCTATAGAATAATAATAATAATAATAATAATAATAATAATATCCCACTTTTCTCCTACAAAGGGATCCAAAGCAGCTTCCAGCATGTTAAAAATACAGTCAAAATTCAATAAGAAAGCAGCAGAATCAAACCACAAATATAGAACATAATAACCAATCACTATGGACCTTGTCACATGGCCCAGCTGGTCCATTCCATCTTGCTGGCTTTTACCGGCAAAAGGGAAGGCTCGTGGGGTGACTCGTGGAGCCCTGCACATCCTTCCTCCTCCCTCATCACATATGGAGGGTGGGAAAGGGTATGTTGCCCCCCCCCCCATCACATATCAGAAAGGGTGGCAACACATGGGCTTTCAGGGCCAAAAGTGCGGACAGCTCTGTCGGAGCTATCTGTATGAAGCTTTCCTCTTTTTAGTGGAGGGTGAAGCGCCTTTCTGGACTTTGCGTCCACTTTGGGAGGAAAGTGGGTGGGGCCTACCGTGCATTTTGTGATGGTGCACAGCAGGCCCTGTCAAAGCTGCGCATGAAGGTGGCAAAATGGAGGGTTTTTGCCCCATGTGAAGAGGTTAACATAAACATAAATAAAGAGATTGCAAGCGAGATATATGATTGTTTGCTTTCATTTTTTTGACATTTTCCACAGCTACAAAGTTGGATCCCATGATTTCTCTTTTCAGTAGACCATGGTGTCCACCTAATCCCCATCCAGCACAGCATTTTGAAGTTGTTTATTGTCTAGTAAGCTTCACTCTCCAGCTTCTACAATCATTTATGGAAATTGGAAACATGATGGCATGAGGAATTCTGACTTTGGTATAAATAATTTATCTCCACACTTGAGGATCCTATCTAGCTCAGTCATAGTTGCTTTTCCAATCTGTAATTTTCTTCTGATGTCTTGACGAAAGTTCCCATTTTGATTAATAATTGAAGGTATAGAATTATTCCTAGATCTCCCAAGATTTCAGAGTATAAACCATGGCAATTAATGTGGAATCATAGCACTATAATTGTGTAGGGCAAAGCCCCCCATGTTTTACTGCCTGGAATTTTGGGTCTTTAACATTTCTAATCTGATCCAAGAAAGAAGTAAGACAAGAGAAACAAAAGTCAGGATTTGAGAAGAAATAAAGTTTGTAGATGTAGCAAAACCTAGGAGACAGCAGAGCTGAAGAAAAATAAAGAATGTGAAAACATTATGAAACATTGAGAAATATAAATGGAAACTCCATATCTAGGGGGGGGGGGGGGACAGCTACGATTCTGGTGGCAATAGGTCCTCTGGGAGAAATTTCAAGTTGAAAGGCAAAACATTCAAATGAAATGGCCAGTTACAAAAAAATGACACTACGTGGAACATGGCACATTATCTGATGATACCTGATGATGAAGATGAAGATGAGGATGTCTGAGAAGAAGTCAAAGCACTAGTTAATAGCCCTTCAGAACTCTTCACATTTCTGTGGGGAGATTTTTTTGTGTGCGGTTCTTAGAAACATGATAAATATCAATCTCTAATTAATGGTACTTTCACATGACACAATTATAGCATTATGATTCCACTTCAATAGCTGTGGTTGATTCTACACTATCGTGGGATTGGTAGGTTTATTGGATACTAGATAACAATGTAAATGCTCCTTCTTAATTTGGAGGCAACATAGGATGGAACCATGACAAGTAGAGTTGCATCAAAGTCTGATAAGTGGGTTGCTGTGAGTTTTCCGGGCTTTATGACCATGTTCCAGAAGCATTCTCTTCTGACATTTCACCTGCATCTATGGCAGGAATCCTCATAGGTTGTGAGGTCTGTTGGAAACTAGGAAAATTGGGTTTATATATCTGTGGAATGTCCAGGGAGGGAGAAAGGACTCTTGTGTGTTTGAGGTAGGTGTGAATGTTTCAGTTGGCCACCTTGATTAGCATTTAATGGCCTAGCAGTTTCCAGTTTTGGCTTTTGGCTGGAGGAATCCTTGTTAGGAGGTGATTAGCTGGCCCTGAGTGTTTCTTGTCTGGAATTCCGCTTTTTTGAGTGTTGTTCTTTATTTACTGTCCTGATTTTTGGTTTTTTTTAAATACTAGTAGCCAGATTTTGTTCATTTTCATGTTTTTTTCCCCTTTCTGTTGAAATTGTCCACATGGCTTCTCAGTGCAGCCTGACATAGTTGTTGTTGGTGTGGTCCAGCATTTCTGTGTTCTCAAATAATATGCTGTGTCCAGGTTGGTTCATCAGGTTCTCTGCTATGGCTGACGTCTCTGGGTGAACTAATCTGCAGGGCCTTCCATGTCTCCACATTCATGTTTAGTGAATGTAGGCTTGTCCACAGCTGGACAGTATACAGTAGACTCCTGCAAAGGTGAGAGGATCCCTCTTGCAGCTGTGGACAAGTCTGATAAGTGTCAAGTGTAGATGGGCTCTTGACCAAGACAAGAACATTCCTAAATATGTTGAACAATTTTGTTCCCTCATCCAGGCCCGTAGCCAGGATTTCGTTTGGGGGGGGGGGGCTGATTTTTTTTCAGGGGGGTTTTTGGGGGGGAGCTGAGTTTCGGGGGGGAGGGGCTGAGTCTGAGTGAAAGAGGGTCTGCCCTAGCAAACCTTTTGTATCATTACTCCAATACCCCCGTGCATATGGGATATATTGAGTATGGTGATCAGATCATGATATGAATAAACATAACAGTTTAAATAATGCACCAGTAAGGCCTTTTTGTGAACCACCATGAGAATTTCGGGGGGGGGGGGGGGCTGAAGCCCCCCGAGCCCCCCCCCCCCCCGGCTACATGCCTGCCCTCATCCTTAGTTTGAGGTGTCATTCCAAATTGTTATCTCTCACTATACTTGGCTTCCTGATTGCAACAGAGGGGTGCCTTTTATTTTATCCATCTGCACAGAAATAGATAATCTCAGCTTTGTTCTGTAACAATTGAAGGAAAGACTCGGTGCAACACAAAACAAGAGTAACGACTCGTCTTGATTCTTTCCCCTTGTTTTCCTGGCCAACATTTACCTGTCACTAACATTTGGAGGTTCCGTGACCCTCCTGTGCATAGCTGGGCGCATTTCAGCATGATGTAGTCTTCAGGGTAGGCAGGCTTGTGCCCTGACAGAGCAGCGCACTGATCATTTGTCACTGTCATTTGTGATTTATTTACTTCCAATTCTGTGCAAGTCAGCAGCCTGCCAGTAAGGGAAGCTGTGTTAGAGGGCGGGGGGCAGAGAGGGAATCACAAATTAATGCATTAATTTTGTTTAATGCTCCACAGACTTACAAGGCAAGGGACGGCCAACCCAGCACCTTTATTTCTACCCCTATTGCTTCCTTTCCACATTCTTGCATTGTATGCTGTGGTCCCAGACAAGGTGAAACTCCTCCCAGTTTTATGGCTTCCATTTGCTATAAATTGGGAGTTTAATGATTTGTGAATGGTGACTTATGGGAAGAAGAAGGAGAATTTATGAAAGGTTTGCAAAGCTCTGCTGGACTGGCAACCACTTTAGATTTCCTGTGATATATTTAACTCAAAAAGAAGCTTTACAGATTTCTTTCATCCTAACTGAGAAAGGAGGTCTTAACATCCTGAGATACCCCATTGAAAAAAAAGTGAAATGTTGTGCATTTTTATCGTGTCAAAAGCAAGTCACTTCTAGTGTAAGAGAATTCGTCGTCAGCAGAGACATTGCCCAGGGAATGCCAGGACGTGTTACCATCCTGTGGGAGGATTCT
This sequence comes from Anolis sagrei, assembly GCF_037176765.1. NCBI lineage: Eukaryota > Metazoa > Chordata > Lepidosauria > Squamata > Anolidae > Anolis > Anolis sagrei. The sequence continues at coordinate 18,611,496 of NC_090035.1, read as the reverse complement.
CTCATGTCCCTGTCTGTCAGCTCCAGCTGACAGACAGAAGCTCAACCTGTCTCGTGGATTTGAACCACCAACCTTCAGGTCAGCAATTCAGCTGGCATAAGGATTTAATCCATTGTGCCACTGCGGCTCCTTAAAAATTCTGCTGTCAAGTCATCTTTATCTTATGGAGACCCTATGAATGAGAGACTACCAAGTCATCCTATCCTCAACAGCCCTGCTTGTATAGACCATGGCTTCCTTGGTTGTGTCCATCCGTCTGTAATGTATCCTTCTCTATTCCTATTGCCTTCTACCTTTCCTTAATCTAATTGTCTTTTCTAATGAATATGTCTTCTCATGATATATCCAAAATATGATAGTCCCATATTTACAGTACTCACAAGGCAGTTCTTGTTGTGTTTCGTCAACTCTTTCCTCATCCAAAGCTCCCCAAGCCTTCTTCAGATCTTCTCCATGTCTTCCTCAACACAGTTTTCTTCTTTTCCTATTGCCTCTTACCTTATTAAGCATTCTAATCATTTATGGTGAATCCCGTCTTCTCATGATGTGTCCAAAATACTCAACTTAGTCTTCTTGATCTTTAGGGAGCCAAGTTTGATTTACCCTAGGATCCATTCGTGAGTCTTGTTTGTAGCAGTCTGTATGAAACATTTGTGTTATAAATTAATTTTTAAAACTCACAAAAGCAGTGACATAAACTTTTGTGTTTTCTTCAGATTATTATTATTATTATTTTGGATAAAAAATGTATTGGGAGATGTAGTTACAATGACGTAGCTATCTATGTCGTCTTGTATTGCAGGTCAACCCTAGAGTTGCAACGGAAGACCTAGGGATTCCCAAAGAAGTGTTCTCATCACTAATAGAATAGCAGTTTTTTTCCTTAGTGTTGGGAATAAAGAGTTCTTAGGCTCAAAAATAACCCTCACTTGGGATGATTCCACAAAAATATAGCAGAGTGCCAGAAGCACAGTTCATTACTAGCAGAAGCTTACATGTAAAGAGCAAGGATTGGTTTCCATTCAACAAGATGGAACAGGATTGCAGATTCATAACTTCATAGGTCCTAAAAATAATATGTTTATTAAAGACAAAATAAACTCATTCTGGTTAGGAAAGTTTCTTGGCGCTGACTAGCTTCACTGAGCTATCTTCAAAGGAAAAGAAAAAGAAAAAAATGGCAAGATGGCCAGCCCAGGGCAATAAAAATACTTTTAAAGAGGAAATTAGAGATTGCCAAGTATTGATCACAAAGGGGGCGGAGATAGTGGCATGCAGGATAAGTAAGACAACACCCCTACTAATCCTTCAAAGACCCTTCATAGAACCATAGAGTTGGATGAGACCTCATGGGCCATCCAGTCCAACCCCCTGCCAAGAAGCAGGACAGTCGCATTCAAAGCACCTCCAACTGATGGCCACCCAGCCTCTGTTTAAAAGCCTCCACAGAAGAAGCCTCCACCACACTTCAGGGTAGAGAGTTCCACTGCTGAACAGTTCTTGTGGTCAGAAAGTTCTTCCTAACGTTCAGGTGGAACTCCTTTCCTGCAGTTTAAAGCCATTGCTCCATGTCCTAGTCTCCAGAGCAGCAGAAAACAAGCTTGCTCCCTCCTCCCTATGGCTTCCCCTCACATATTTATACATGACTATCATGTTTCCTCTCAGTCTTCTCTTCTGCAGGCTAAACATGCCCAGCTCACTAAGTCGTTCCTCATAGGGCTTGTTCTCCACACCCTTGATCATTTTAGTCATCCTCCTCTGGACACATTCCAGCTTGTCAATATCTCTCTTCAATTGTGGTGCCCAGAATTAGACACAGTATTCCAGGTGTGGTCTAACCAAAGCAGAATAGAGGGGTAGCATTACTTCCCTGGATCTAGACACTGTACTCCTATTCTTAAGATGGGCATGCATAAGGAATCTGGGGAAGGAACCCCTCACTCTAATCCATCTAGGCTAACTACTCCTTGAGGTCTAGAGACTTGTGCAGTCAGGAATGAAACCCAACACTTAGCAGTTTTTACACTTTAAGCCCAGCAAATATAGTGGATTGGCTGTATACTATTTTTTTAAACCTGGTGGTTGTATTCCTCTTTGCTTTCTCAGTCTTGTCATTTTTCCTTTCCCTGATTTCCTTCCTTCCTTCCTTTCTTCCTTTCTTCCTTTCTTCCTTTCTTCCTTCCTTCCTTTCTTCCTTTCTTCCTTTCTTCCTTCCTTCCTTCCTTCCTTCCTTCCTTCCTTCCTTCCTTCCTTCTTTCCATGGAGTTTGAGAGAGAATCCCCTATCTGCATGAAAAGAAGAAAGTAGGGCTCTTCCATCTTTGAAGCACACCAGGGCAAGCTCTCTAAAAGGAGGTCATTTGCTCCGCCGACTGCTCAAGCACAAAAAGGCATTAGAAAGCGATGCATTCTGTTAATTTTGTTAAGTAGCTGGAGTGGCAGGATACAAACTTCACAGTATTGAGCCCCCGGCATTAATGTGATAAAAGATTTAAGGGCTGGCATGGGGAAAAGAAAAGGAGAAGGAGCGTGAAGCTTTTAAACCTTTGGTAAGGATAAAAGAAAGAAGTCTTTAACATTCTTGATGGCTGAGCTGTATTATATTGATTGCAAGAGACAAGGGTTTGGACCAAGTTCTCGGAATGTTCTTTCTATTTCTACCTGGGTAAGGCAAAGCCAGACTCTTAAATCACTCCGAAATACGTGTTTACACTGCGGAGTGTTGTAAAAGGCATTAGCATCCATGGCTGCTTTATAATTAGCCCATAATTAATTAATATCCCAAGTCACAGAAGCGGAGAATCCTGTTGTCCCACCAAACGATGGGATATGAAAACTAAATGTCAACATAATTTCTACCAGCCTGTGGTGACACAATTCATAAATGCAGTCTTTTTTCCCCATCGGCTGTGATTTAAGGGCATTGTAATCCATTATGTTCCATCGAACGTATCTGGAGGACTTCATAAAACAGGGTAACCTTCTCCTTTTCAAATATAATTGTGACTGAATGCCAAAGATGGCTGCAGCAACTGACTCCAGGCAAGGTGAGAGTGTAAGGCTGAACTGAGAACCCAGGCAAAACCTCTTAAATTAAAATTTGGAGTTGGGGTGGGGACCCCAATTTGGGGCTTTCAAGATAAGTCTATGGAGGAATTCTCAGTATTTTTATGAAACTAAATTGGGATGCAAAGGATCTCATAGCACCTTTGAGATTAACTGAGAGAACAAAGTTGGTAGCATAAGCTTTCCTAGGCTGAAGTCAACTTTCTCAGATGCACTTAATCCAAGAAAGCTTATGCTATCATCTCCTTTCTCTCGGTTGGTCTCCAAGGTGCTGCAAGATCTATTTGCATACTGATATTCCAGACGAACACAGCAATGGAAGTAAATGCTAAGGATAACAACTTTGCAGACTTTTATCTCTTTCTTAAAAGTTCATTTAAATACTTCCATCTGTGGCAATAGTCATATTTTCCCCTTGTGCATCCCAGATCAAACATTATTCCAGAGTGTCTACAATCATTTTTATATCTTTCAAAATGAATGGTGTGTTAATAAGCAATATTTTGTTTAAACATGATCTCTTAGAACTGTTGAATCACAGAGCCATAGAGTTGGAAGGAACCCCCAGAGGCCACTTAGATCAAATCCCAGCACCTAGTTGTCCAGCCTCTGTCTGAAGTTGTCCAGAGAAAATCACTCCAACATCTTTCTAGGAAGCCACAGGGAGGAGGGAGCAAGCTTGTTTTTTGCTTCCCTGGACACTAGGACACGAAACAATGGCTTCAAACTATAAGAAAGGAGATTCCATCTGAACATGAGGAAGAACTTCCTGACTGTGAGAGCCGTTCAGCAGTGGAACTCTCTGCCCTGGAGTGTGGTGGAGGCTCCTTCTTTGGAAGCTTTTAAACAGAGGCTGGGTGGCCATCTGTCAGGGGTGATTTGAATGCAATATTTCTGCTTCTTGGCAGGGGGTTGGACTGGATGGGCCATGAGGTCTCTTCCAACTCTTTGATTCTATGATTCTATGATTCTAGGAGCAACATTGCACCAGAGCACTGTAATACTGGTGTATTACCCAATTAAAACATGTCAATAAGTAGACAAGTGGCAGAGATACAAATGGCTGCTCAATAGCAGTACAATGAGATATTTGTAGCCATGGAACCCACATCTGTTGCTTCACTTATCCAAATGGTCTTGCTAGTTCCTGTAGGTGATTCCCTCAGAAGGACAGAGGTGTGTTGGAGGACCGAGCAAATTCCTAGAGATGATATTCCTCTAGGAATCTCTAGGTCCTCTACTGAAACTCCGTGGTATGCTGTGAGGGAAGCATACTGTTGTCTGAAATTTGGGGTCCTCTTGGGTTGCTACAGCTCTCAGTTGGTCCAATGAAACATGCAGAAGTTGTAGTCAGGAATAGAAATCAATGTATTCACAATGGTCAGAGCAAACACTGGAGGAGTCCCCAATCCAGCACATTTTCCAAGAATAAAAATGGATATTTAATGGATATTTTATAGAGAATCTTTACACATTTGAGTACATGAAAAACGGAGATGATTGAATCATAGAATCATAGAATCAAAGCGTTGGAAGAGACCTCATGGGCCATCCAGTCCAACCCCCTGCCAAGAAGCAGGAATATTGCATTCAAAGCACCCCTGACAGATGGCCATCCAGCCTCTGTTTAAAAGCTTCCAAAGAAGGAGCCTCCACCACACTCCGGGGCAGAGAGTTCCACTGCTGAACGGCTCTCACAGTCAGGAAGTTCTTCCTCATGTTCAGATGGAATCTCCTCTCTTGTAGTTTGAAGCCATTGTTCTGCGTCCTAGTCTCCAGGGAAGCAGAAAACAAGCTTGCTCCCTCCTCCCTGTGGCTTCCTCTCACATATTTATACATGGCTATCATATCCCCTCTCAGCCTTTTCTACTTCAGGCTAAACATGCACAGCTCCTTAAGCCGCTCCTCACAGGGCTTGTTCTCCAGACCCTTGATCATTTTAGTCGCTCTCCTCTGGACACATTCCAGCTTGTCAATATCTCTCCTGAATTGTGGTGCCCAGAATTGGACACAGTATTCCAGATGTGGTCTAACCAAAGCAGAATAGAGGGGTAGCATTACTTCCCTGGACCTAGACACTATGCTCCTCTTGATGCAGGCCAAAATTCCCATTGGCTTTTTTTGCCGCCACATCACATTGTTGGCTCATGTTTAACTTGTTGTCCACGAGGAATCCAAGATCTTTTTCACACGTACTGCTCTCAAGCCAGGCATCCCCCATTCTCTATCTTTGCATTTTGTTTTTTCTGCCTAAGTGGAGTATCTTGCATTTGTCACTGTTGAACTTCATTTTGTTAGTTTTGGCCCATCTCTCTAATCTGTCAAGATTGGTGCAGTTTCGGGAGCTGCTTTTTTTACTAGGTGAAGGGTCTTATCCATTCCTGACCATTGATAGGCTGAATGTATAAAAGTCCATAGATCTTGGCTGCTGATTGGCAGGAAATTTTATAAACTGTCACTGGCAGCATTTGAAGATGTCTGTTACTTGGTGTGTCCACACACATCTTTTTGGAAAGGTTTGGAAGTGGAATGAAAGTAATGCAGGGAGATAACGGATACTTGACAAGATAATCCCTGGGGACACCATTCCCAGTTTGGAACAATTGGATTCCCAGTTGCTTTGATGGATTCAAGGGGTGCTTGGGTGCTCCAGTGGGCTTCTCAGGCATGACAAAAAGAGCAAGAAGGTGGGTAAAGGTTTTTTTTTTAACTTCATGCTTGATTGGGGTCTTTTGTGAGGCAGGGCAAACCGACTGGGGACAATTCCCAGTTATTGTGATGGTGCTAGTAAGGGGAAAGGTGTGGTATTTTTGCAACTTGGAGCCAGACTACTGGGAGGATGGTCCCATTTGTCTTTGGGAATGTTGGAGTGACAGTTGAAAGGGACCTTATGAGGCCATCCATCTAGTCCTTGTTCTGGGTCCCGTTTGATAACAATACCAGAGTCACTGGAAGGCATCTCATTGCATTCTGTGCAGCATGTAACATCTGAATCCCAGTCATATCATTAAAAGCATCCCCATAAACTGCTTGTTAGCCAGCCATTGAAATTATTCAGTTAGAAACTGAGCAAGAGAAAGAGGGAGGGAGAAATGCAGAGGCAGAAAATTGTCCAAAGCAGGAGCAAATCCATAGAAATGTCAAGGTGTCTTTGGGATCAATGGCACTTTAGAGGAAATTGTCCTCGCAGTTTATCAAAGTTATTGTTCTCGTTGGGTTGTAAATTTCTCCCCGCACTTTGATATTATTGGCAAAAGCAGAGAAGGCCATAAAATTAATTAAAATTTTAATTACACAAATTCTTTGTCGCAATCCTCGGGTTGGTAAAGTCGGAGATTATTGGAGTTATCGCTCAAAAGTGAAACAAAAAGGAAACAAGCCAGGGCAAAAAAGGAGGCTCTTTAGGAAAAGAGCTTTTAAGAATGGGATATTGTTAGCAAACGGGAATGGGGAGAAGCAATTCTCATAGAATGGATTGCATTTTCCCCTTCTGGCTGTGAAGTCTCTGGCCATTATTGGCTTTGCTGGTGTGATGGCCTGGAGTCGTCAATTCCTTAGGGAATGAAGCAGTTTGCAAGGCAGCTTCAGCAAGGGAAAGGAAAGTAATCCATTTAGCTGGGATTAAAAACTGGGGCTGCACTGAAGTTTTCTTCCATGTTTCAGGGGCCATTCTCATTCACTTTGATGGAAAAGAAATTGCTTTCAGTGTTGCTGTTGAGGAAGAAGGAGGAGAAGGGGGAGGAGGAGGAGGAAGAAGAAGGAGAAAGAGAAGGAGGAGGAGGTGGAGAAGGAAGGAGGGGAAGGAAGAAGAAGAAATAAGGAAGATCAGGATGAGAAAATATCTGTGAAATTCTTAAGAGATGAGTGTGAAATAATTGCATATATGGACTGTGCCAAGAAAGACAATACAGGAAGTCCCTCTTTGATAGCCTCCATTTTCTAGGAAGAGTTGACAAGCACCAGAATGCATCACATGATGGGTTTTCATGCTCTTCAAGGCTCTAATTGCCACTTATATGCCCCTTGGAATGGTTTCGATTCAACTCACCCTCTTGTCCCCAGTGCAGTGTGAAGTAATCTGTTCATTTTGGGGCCAGATAGGAATTTCCTCCCCTTTACTTTTCTTCTTTTTTTGCCTATTTCATATTGACTTGGATAATTCACAGGAGATTGCCATGTAGGAAATGGCAAGAGAAGGTATGACTGTGGTATTCATCATGGCATCTTCAGGTGCAAGGCAGACAAAAACAGATTTCTGACTCATTGAGTTAAGATCTAGCAATGTACTTTGGTAGCCTGCATTAGCTGAATTGGATGATGCTGGAAATTCGAGGGTTTTTTTTTTAAAGCCCCATGGAAATTGAGGGATGCCTGGCAAGCTTTGCTAACTGTGAACAGGAATCAAGAATCTTACCAGGTTGAAGGCAAACGACAGAGACTTTATTCAATCTGTGCAAAAGGGACAGCAACAGGTGTTCAAAGGTACAAGCGTGAAACATAATAATAAAGCAGGCATTTTTATACACTGGGGTTTTCATGCATTAACATTGCTATGTTTTGAACCTCCCCCCCTTCCCCTGATTGGCCAGTATTGAGAAGTTATCAAGGTTGTCCTTCTCTGTGTGGTTAAGTTCCCATTGAAGAGATTTGATTTTAATTAACTGCTAATGGGATTGCAAAGACTTATTTGACTTGAAAGACATTGTTCAGGAGGTATGTCTGCAACCCCCTTTCCTCTTCTTTCCCTTGCTTTGCAACTTTTCCTCCTTTTCCTTTATCTCAGCAAAAGGTGATTGGCCTTAGAAAATGGCAGAGCCCCATGAGTCAATGAAAAAAACCCAGATATCAAAGCTCTCAAAATCACGCTGAGATCAAACTGAGATCTTGAGAAAGTTGAGGAGGATAGAAAGGAGTCATTGAGTCTTTTTTAAAGTGTCTGCAAATTGCTTGAGAAAAAACGAGTGCACATAGTACCAATAATAATAATAATAATAATAATAATAATAATAATAATGGATTGTCAATGTTGCAATCCCAGGTGACAGCAGGATTGAAGAGAAATAACTGGAAAAGGTGACACGATATGAGGATTTAAAGACTGAACTGCAAAGACTGTGGCACAAGCCAGTAAAGGTGGTCCCAGTGGTGATCGGCACACTGGGTGCAGTGCCAAAGACCTTGGCATGCACTTAAACACAACCAGCACTGACAAAATTACCATCTGCCAGCTGCAGAAGGTCACCTTACTGGGATCTGCATGCATTATTCGCCAATACATCACACAGTCCTAGACACTTGGAAATAAAACAACCAGCAGAGTGATCTTGTCTGCTGTGGGCTCATCTTGTTGTGTCTATAATAATAATAATAATAATAATAATAATAATTATTATTATTATTATTATTATTATTATTTGCAGTCATAATTTGTGCCAAGATAGAGTTCCTTTTCAACTAGCAAGCACAGTGGAAAATCTGGTGATCTTCTAGAATATTGAAGGAAAGTTGCAGAAAGTTGCAGAATGATCCATTGGTGTCACAACACTTGCCCCAGGTGTTTAAACGGTGACACACCCTTGATCACAAGGAAAAGAGGAATAAATCTCGTATCTTTGTACACTGTGGCCGAAATAAGAACTCCTCTCTTGCAGTTGTAATTAAGAAAAGAGAAAAACTAAGAAATTGTTGTTTGTCAAGCATGTCCAGGGTGCTCCACAAAAGCCAACTTTTCATTTTCATGTTCATCCATGCCCATGTCCACAGAAACTGTGCTTTTGGATGCTTCTATTCCTTCCTCCTTCTCCTTCTCCTTCTCCTTCTCCTTCTCCTTCTCCTTCTCCTTCTCCTTCTCCTTCTCCTTCTCCTTCTCCTTCTCCTTCTCCTTTTCCTTTTCCTCCTCCTCCTCCTCCTCCTCCTCCTCTGCCGCCGCCGCCGCCGCCTCCTCTTCCTCCTCCTCTGCCTCCTTCTCCTCCTCCAAGGATGTTCACCAATGCTTTCTCTTCATCTTGGAAAGAAGTGACAAGTGGAGTGCCATAAGCAGGATTCTGTCCTGGGTCCGGTTCTGTTCAACAACTTTGTTAATGACTTAGATGAAGGGTTAGAAGGCAGAATCATCCAGATTGCAGGTGACACCAAATTGGGAGAGATAGCTAATAAACCAGAAGACAGGAACAGAATTCAATGTGATCTTAACAAATTAGAGAGATGATTGGCCAAAACTAACTAAAATGAAGTTCAACAGGGACAAATGCAAGATACTCCACTTAGGCAGAAAAAAATGAAATGCAAAGATATAGAATGGGGGATGTCTGGCTCGACAACAGTAAGTGTGAAAAAGATCTTGGAGTCCTCATGGACAGGAAGTTAAACAAGAGCCAACAATGCAATGCGGTGATTAAAAAAAGCCAATGGGATTTTGGCCTGCATCAATAGGAGTTTAGTATCTAGATCCAGGGAAGTCATGCTACCCCTCTAATCTGCCTTGGTCAGGCCACACCTGGAATCACACTGTGCCCAATTCTGCACACCACAGTTTAAGGGAAATGTTGACAAGCTGGAATGTTGCGTTCGCGGAATTCATTTTTAGACAAGGCTAGACAGCCAGTATTGTTGTATTGTTTTTCATTGTATTTTTTAGTTAAACTAATTTGTAATCATTTTACTGTGTTTTAAATGTATTACCATATGTATTATTTATATGTAATGGCATTGAATTGTGCCAGATGTAAGCCACCCTGGGTCCACCCCCCCAGGGGGGGGGGGGGTTGAGGAGGGTGGGGCACAAATGTTTGAAATAAATAAATAGAAATGAATAAGTGTGTCCAGAGAAGCGCGAGTAAAAGGATAATGGGTCTGGAGAACAAGCCCTATGAGGAGTGGCTTAATGAGCTGGGCATGTTTAGCTTGCAGAAGAGAAGGCTCAGGGGAGACATGATGAGGGCCTTGTATAAATATGTGAGGAGAAGTCATAGGGAGGAGGGAGCAAGCTTGTTTTCTACTGCCCTGGAGACTAGGACACAGAGCAATGGCTTCAAATTGCAGGAAAAGAGATTACACCTGGACATTAGGAAGAACTTCCTAATGGTGAAAGCCATTTATAAGTGGAACTCTGAGTGTGGTGGAGCCTCCTTCTTTGGAGGCTTTTAAACAGAGGCTGGATGGCCATCTGTTGGGAGTGCTTTGAAGACAATTTTCTTGTTTTTTGGCAAGGGGTTGGACTGGATGGCCCACGAGGTCTCTTCTAACTCTATGATTCTATGATTCTATTCCTCCCCCTCCTCCATCCCCCCTTCCCTAGCTCTCTACCATGCCTCCAGGAATTCCAAAGCAAATCTGCAATTTGCTTTTTTGAAAAATGTATGCGCTCCCTGCTGCACTTTGTAGGTCAAATAATTTCTCATCCTGCTTTACAACGGCAGTCATGCATGAAAGATACATGGCTATATTGTTCTCTCAGCCTCATCCCTGGATTTGCTCTAATGCAACGTAAAGCCCTTTCTATTCCTGCTTCAGTGTATAAAAGAGGCATCCCTGCTTAAGTCTTCCAAATGCTGAACTGATCTCCATTGTTTCGCTCCGCATTTGTTTCCCAGCAGCAGGATTTTCGTCCCTTGCCTTTGCCTTCCTGCATAAACTGATATCGGAATATTCATGGTGGGTGGAAATCCATCACTGATTCCAAGGATATATTCATACCAATGAAAGAAGAGTCCAATTCTCTGCAAATGCCATCGGCAGAAACTATTTTGAGGAGCTGCATAGGACACCCTGGTTTGGTATGAGCTTATTGTTTCTGTCCCCAATCTTATTAGCTGGAAAAAGAGCAAAACAAGATTGCAAAAGAAGGTAGACCATTATTATTACTTTTTTGAAGTGCAGGTTGAGATATGGCTCTGGATCCCATTGCTTAGTCCCAACTGGAGTAGACTCAAAGATGCAACTTCTGAATGATGAGCTGACATATATATCCAGCCTGCTGATTCAATGGGTCTACTCTAGTTGAGACTATGAACAGGATTTACACTCTGTTTTATTCAGATCATTTAGACACTAGGCATATAGGACTTTATAGGCCATAACCAGCATAATAGTTCTGCCATTTTCACAATGTACATTGCATTCCCTGAAAAAAGAGAACGCATTCCCTGAGTGATATATTTGCAATGGTTTCTCTCTCTTAACTAGCCCTCCACAGATGGTTCCTGCTTATGTCCTACTTGGAGCCCTGCACTCGTCTTCAACCTGAACACTCAAATGATTCATTATCCCTATTAAAAGCAAACAAAAGCTTTCATTGGCTCAGAGAGCCAAACAATTGCAAGTAGTAAATTTGAACCAGGAAGCGCATCAGGGCAGACGTTATTTCTTACCAAGCGAGGAAACGCTTTTGGCAACGGGCTAAACTTGAATACAACAAAAGGCAATTTAATTTAGTAATACAGCCAGATGAAAAATGGAAACTCCAGGTTTAATAAGAAGGCAGAAGGAGGGGTAGAGAAGAAGAGGAAGACGGGCATACATCATCCGAAAGGATAATTATGAGAAACTATTTTGTATGATCCAGCTAAATCAAAGCTTTTAATGCTTTCTAACACCTGTCAAAAGAAGGAGATACAGTGTCTTAAAAATGGGTTTTTTGCAGACTTCACTGCCAAGAAAAAATGATTTGTTCCTTGATAAATGATGGTTGATCTCTCTAGATGTGTAGAGGGGAAAAATATTGCTACTGGAATAAAGACCAACAGAATGCTATAGATGCTCTAGATCCATGGTTACTTTTATTAATTGAAGGGGAAGACCCCCATAGAATGATAGAATTGTAGAATCCTAGAGTTGGAAGAGACTTTGTGGGCCATCCAGTCCATCCCTGTTCTGCCAAGAAGCAGGAATATCGCATTCAAAGCACCTCCGACAGATGACCATCCAGCCTCTTTTTCAAAGCCCGCAAAGAAGGAGCCTCCATCATACTCCGGGGCAGAGAGTTCCACTACTCAACAGCTCTCACAGTTAGGAATTTCTTCCTAATGTTCAGGTGGAATCTCCTTTCCTGTAGTTTGAAGCCATTGTTCCATTGCGTCCTAGTTTCCAGGGCAGCAGAAAATAAGCTTGTTCCCTCCTCCCTGTGACCTCCCCTCACATCTTGATACATGGTCATCATCATGCCTCCTCTCAGCTTTCTCTTCTGCAGGCTAAACATGCCCAGCACTTTAAGCTGTTCCTCAAAGGGCTTGTTCTCCAGATCCTTGATCATTTGAGTCACCCTCCTCTGGACAAATTCCTGCTTGTTAACATCTCATTTAATTTCAGTGTCCAGAATTGGACACAGTATGATTGCAGGTATGGCCTGACCAAGGCAGAATAGAGGGGTAGCATCAGGATGAGTTTGAATGAAAGAAGGCCTACCCTAGCAAACCTTTTGTATTGTTACCCCAATTCCTCCATGCATATGGGATATATTGAGCATGGTGATCAGATCATGGTATGAATAAACATAACAGTTTAAATAATGTACCAGTAAGGCCTTCTCACGGACCACCATGAGATTTTTTTTTGGGGGGGGGGGGCTGAAGCCCCTCAAGCACCCCCCCCCCCCCGGCTACATGCCTGGGTAGCATGATTTCCCTGGATTTAGACACTAGACTCCTATTTATGCAAGTCGAAATCCCATTGGCTTTTTAGCCACTGCATTGCATTGTTCATGTTTAACTTGTTCCTCTGAGGACTCCAAGATCTTTTTCACATGTACTGCTGTCGAGCCAGGCACCCCCTATTCTGTATCTTTGCATCTGATTTTTAATGCATAAGTGGAGTATCTTGCATTTGTCTCTGTTGAACTTCATTGTGTTCATTTTGGCTCATCTCTCTAATTGTTTAGAATTCTGCTCCTGTCTTCTGTCTTCGATCCTCATTTTGTGTGTTCTTCCAGATTTTATTTTTGATTCCATATTTCCCCCTTTCAACTAAATAAGACAGGAGAAGGTAAACACACACAGAATCCATATCGAAGTTGAAAAAGCAGTGAACCAAAGAAAATATTATACTGTTTTGCCTTTCCTCTCCTCCTCCTCCTTCTTGTCCTCTTTCTCCTCCTCCATTTCCTTTTATCTTTTCTTCCTCCTCCTCCTCTTCTTTGTCTTCTTCACCTCCTCCTCTTCTTTCTCCTTCTTTTATTCTTCTTCTTTCTTCTTCCTCATCTCCCTCCTCTCCTCTCCTTCTCCCATTTCCTCCTTTTTCTCTTTCCCATTTTTTTCCTATTTTGTCTTCTTTTTCAGCTCCTTCTACTTTCTCCTTCTCCCCCTCTTCCTCTTCCTGGTCATAATACCCAGTAGACTGGGAACTCATTACCAACAATAAAATATTGGACATTTCAGAAGTGGCACATGCAGCATAGAGGGTGAGGGGAATATAAGTAAAGTATTAAATGTTTCTTAATACCTAAATGTTTGTGTTCCTATTCCAACATTTGTTTATTTTTTGGTTATGGTCATCGACCGTAAGAATTCTATATAAATAAAAATGTAATGTTCGTTTGTGGGATTAACAGAACTAAAAAACCACTGGACAAATTAACACCAAATTTGGACACGATAACCTAACAACCCAATGTAAGTCCTTCACTCAAAATATTGATTTTGTCATTGGGAGTTGTATTTGCTGGGATTTATAGTTCACCTACAATCAAAGAGCATTCTGAACTCCATCAACGATGGAATTGAACCAAACTTGGCACACAGAACTCCCATGACCAACAGAAAATACTGGAAGTGTTTGGTGGGCATTGACCTTGCGTTTGGAAGTTGTAGTTCACCTACATCCAGAGAGCACTGTGGACAAAAAATGATGGATCTGGACCAAACTTGGCACAAGCACTCAATACACCCAAATATGAACACAGATGGAGTTTGGGGGAAATAGACCTTGACATTTGGGAGTTGTAGTTCACTTACAACTCCCAGTTCACAGTTTCACAGTTCACTTACAATCAAAGAGCATTCTGAACCCCACAAATGACAGAATTGGGGCAAACTTCCCACACTGAACCCCATGACCAAGAGAAAATACTTAAGGCCATCCAGTCGAACTCCCTTCACCAGGGCAAGAAAACGTAATCAAAGTCCTCCTGACAAAGAGCCATCTAGCCATAGATATAAATAGATAGATAAATATGATTCACACACACACAGATATAGTATCATAGATTTGAAAGAGACCCTTAAAGAAGGACAATGATATGGTGCATGTTCCAGAGTAGGCAAACCAGACAATCTCCACATCAACACTGACAAAGAAACAACAAGAAATACTGTTTACCCACAAGCATAAAGAACTTACATATATTAGAAATCAACACTTTCTCATTACTTTATTTTCCAGATCAACAGACCGGGCCACAGCAGCGCGTGGCAGGGGACAGCTAGTAAATATATATAAGTAAATGTCAAGCAGATAAATGTCTTCTATGCAATGAGACCATTTGCTTCACCAGACATAGTCTTGTGGCATGAATGGGCAGAGTGGGCCAATGAAGGGCCAGTGCTATCATTTTGTGCAGTGGAGCACCAAACCCAGGTAGCAAATACTGGAGAGCGAGGAGGCAGACATAGCTATATCACCCAGGAGATTTCTGCTTCACCCTTACATTGGAAGAAATAAAATGATGGTATAATACCATTAATATGAGGTGTGTGTGTGTGTGTGTGTCTGTAAGTGCATTGCTTCAGTTTGTGCTTCACATATAATTATTAATGCATATTTAAATATTAGTTGCATTTGCAATTTAATAGGTACATGTGAACATTTGTACAGTTTGTATTTCTGCCGACTATGCCTTCCCTATAATTATTAATGCATACTTAATTATTAATTGCAAATGCAATTTAATCTACATAAGTGCATGTCAGTATTTTTTGTATTTCTTCCATCTATGCCTAGCCTAAAAAATATTAATGTATATTTAATTATTAATTGCACTTTAATAGGAGGCCTGGATCCTGTTAGTTATTCCCAACTGGAGTAGAACTACCAAATCAATTGTTGTATTATGAGTCAACACACAGGGAGATTCCATTGATTTATTGGGTTTACTCTAATAGCCATTTTTCCCTGATATTTCTTCATGGTACGCCTTGACTGTAATTACAAATGCATGAACACTGATCTCTCCATTTTCTTTTAACAGCTCCCTAAGAAAGTCTTACAAATATTTATTTGCCAACATGCCTTGAACTAACATGGGAGATATATATATATATATATATATATATGTATGTATCCTGAAACTCAAGCTGAATCCACACTGCAGAATCCTAGCAGTTTGACACTATGTCAACTGCCATGGCTTGATGCTATGGAAATCTGGGATTTGTCATTTTGTAAGTTATCCACCATTTTTTGCCACCCTTCCCTGTTTGACACCTCTTTAGCTCCTATAACTCCCATCTATGGAATGTTGGGATGCCATGGGTTAGAGCTTTGGCATTTAAAGTGGTGTCAAACTGCTATAAGTCTGCAATGTGGATAGGAAATCTCTCTTTTGTATCTGCTTTCCCTGATGGATATCAGAGCTGTGTGTACTCCATAACCATCCTGGGTTGTGTGAGCTCAAAATCTATATGGATTATGGTGAACTAATTGTCACATACAACAATAACTTTGTTGGATACAAAATATATCGTGCAAGCATTCCTCATGAGAAAATAATAATACACTTTATTAATATTCTGCCCTTCTCCCCTAGGGGACTCAGGGCAGATTACAACATTACATACATGGGCAAACATTCAATGCCTTTACAGTCATATACAATGAGGCACACAGACGAAGGCTGAAGCTTCTCCTTTCATTTCTGGCTTCTGGAGGCAGTGCTCATCTCTGGCTCTGGGGAGGTGCTTTCCTCCATTTTCAATCTGAGGAACCTGCATTGTCACCTCCTGGTTGTTTGGCTGGCAAGATTGCTTGGAGCATCTCTTTGCCTATTCCTGCCAAAGTAGTACATATTTATCTACTCACATTTGCATGTTTTTCAACTGCTAGGTTGCCAGGAGCTGGAGGTGACAGATGGGAGCTCACCTCATCTTGCGGATTCCAACTGCCAACCTTCAGGTCAGCGGTTCAACTAACTTTCAGGTCAGCAGTTCAGCAGCATAAGGGAATGCTGATGAACTGCTGAATGTTTAGGAACTCATTTAAATAACAACAACAACAGCAACAATCTTTATTTCTAGACTGCCCTCTCTCCCTAAAGGGACTCAGGGTGGTTTACACACAAAAAAGGCAAAGATTCAGTGCCTCAACTGAGTAAAAACACATCAAAAAATAATACAGAATAATGCACCGTAATAACAGTGAACTTACAATGAAGAATTAAGCATCAAAATGAACAATAAAACAGAAACAATCCAATAAGACACCATAAACTAAAACATGAGTAAACATTACAATATATACCCTTTTTTTTGTTGTGTCAGGAGCGACTTGAGAAACTTCAAATCACTTCTGGAGTGAGAGAATTGACCATCTGCAAGGATGTTGCCCAGGGGATGCCCGGATGTTTTGATGTGTTACCATCCTTGTGGGAGGCTTCTCTCATGTCCCTCCATGGAGAGCTGGAGCTGATAGAGGGAGCTCATCTACACTCTCCCTGGATTCGAACCTGCAACCTGCTGGTCTTTAGTCCTGCCAGCACAGGGGTTTAACACACTGCGCCACTGCGGGCTCCTGAAATATACCCTGAAAGCAATTAAGATTCAATTACATTAAAAATGGCTAACACCAGAGTTCATTTAAAATGTATCGTAGCAGCCGTACAATGCAAGTGGGATTAGCCAGTGTTCCAATGGGTAAAGTCTCCTAGTCCTGCTCCTCTCCATACGCTAAAGTGCATAGGTGCATTTTAAGAAGTTTATTAAAAGAGAAGAGGGTGGGGACCATTTTTATTTCTTCAAGGAGGGAGTTCCAGAGACAGAGAGCGATCACGGAGAAGGCCCCCTCTCTTGTTCCCACTAAATGCACTTGTGACAGGGGTGGGACCGAGAGAAGGACCTCCTCAATTGACTGCAGTGCACGGTATGGTCTGTATAGGGAGATGTGATTACACAAATAGCCTGGACCCAAAACATTTAGGGCTTTATAGGTCACGACCAGCACTTTGTATTTATATAGGAGAAGAAAAGTGGCAATGTCCTATTGCCAGCCTTGGAGGAAGATTCAACTGCTCATAGAGTTATGAGTTGTATCAAGGTCCATGATGCTCTTGGGATTATCCTTGGTCTGCTGAGACCTTCTAATTCTTGTTTGTCCAACTAGCTTGGACATTTCCATCTTCTCTTATTGGCTACTAGGCATCTTAGCTTTCCCACCAACATTCCACATGGCATACTGCACCAAGTAAGTGGAAAATAATGCAGTTGAAAGGAAATGAAGATGTGTCCCCAGATGCAATACACCACCATTTCCCTTCCCCTCGGAGATGAGACCAGCTGCATTTTTTCCCTATGTGTTGTTCCATTTCCTTTTGCAATGATAAGAAACAGCACCAGGACAACAGTGTCTGGATACAATGCAAAAGGATATTGAGAAAGATACAGACCCATGAATAACCCATACTTCCATGCTCATAAATCACTAATAGGATCCTAACTGGAATTTGTTATGACAAACTACACAGCAGTGCAACCCTTCACACTAAGGGGAAGTTCTCTTTCCGTTTGCTTAGGTTTTTTTTTTTGTTTGAGTTGAGAAGAAAGAGTGGAGAATGGCCTGATTTAAATTGAAGCTTTTGACACGTTTTCTTGGGGAGTGCAGTATGTTCTCCCATTTATCTTCAAGCCTAACCTCCTGGCCTTTCTACAAAGCTATTTCGCAAACGTATGGTGGAGGCAATATCAGCCACGGCAACCCAAGTGACCCTTTGGAAATGTGATGTTTGGCTGGACAAAGGTTTTAAAGGATTTGCTCGCAGATGAGTAAAGGTGTTATCAAGAGAGTTAACCTTGCTAATTAAAAGAAGAAGATGAAGGAAGAAATCCCCAAGGAAATTTCTTCTCTGGTCTGGCCACAAGAAACTAGGATCAACCATAATTGGAAATAAGACCAAAGTTTAGGCTGCAATGGATCTCAGCATACTGAAATCTGCAGAGAATGAAACACCATTTATCACAGTGGGGTTTACCTGCATGTAAACAGAGAGATGCTACTAGTGGAAGGTGCTTCTCTGTGGATAATAGAGGTGGATGAGAAGTTCCTCTGAATTGACTCAAGGAATCTCTCCATCTCATTCCAAAAGAACAGACTGGAGAATGATAACCTAAAGCAGTGATTCCCAAACCTGTGCTCTCCACGGGTTTTGGACTTTAGCTCCCAGAATATTTAAACATTTGTCAAAGTGGCCGAGACTGCTGGGAGCTGAAGTCCAAAACAACAGAAGGTCTGAGGTTTGAGAATAATTGTCCTAGTTCATGCTAGTGAAGAGTAAAGCTGAACCATACATAAATATGCTCCCTATCCTACTTACCGTTTGGCAGCTGGATTATCCCCTTACAACCATTTAGTGACCAAGGTGAACTGGGGGAACAATTTTGCCAGAAGACCTTTGTTCTTGCAGTTGGGTGCATGAGAATGATATTGTCCTCAAAAGCTCTTGAAGGACCAATGGGAGATCCATTAGGAGGTCTAACTCTTCATCTGGGACAAAGTGGATGCATCCGTTCTCACCAGTTTACCCTGGCCAGTAAATGATCGTGAGAGGAAATCAGAACTGCACAATAGTGGGAGAGTGGGATATTATTCAGGATAGATGTGCTGTATATTTCTATCTGCAGTGACTCAAACTAGACATACAGTTCTGTTGGTAGATGTCACCAACAGATTTCTAACCAGAGAACATTATTTGTTTCTGAAGAAGACCAAGAGTGTATTCTTGGTTATTCGAGATAGGTAAGACCCAGCTGTGCAAACTCTATACCAGAAAAAGTTAGGCTGAATCCAAAACTTAGCCTAGGGCTGTTGGAAATTGCTTACACCTACCTTGTCTTAATCTTGTGCTACACTGGGTTTTTATCTTCTTTGGCTGGAGAAAGCTCCTCTCACTCCCTGGTAGTCTTGTGCAATTTGGGTAAACCTTGACCTGTTTCATGTCCCAGCTTTTGGTGGGTGTCCTGATCTACTTTTTGGGAGACTCCTGAAATTGGGAGGGCAGATAACTGTTTTTGATCTGGGGTGCTGAAAGATCAATTTTCTATCAGTCCATTATGGAGGGGGGAGGGTATTCCCAGGATCCCTTTCCCATCATTTTAGTAATTTAAGCTACTCTAGAGGAGAGGCGCTCAGTTGCAGGCAGGCACACACTTTGAGGCTTCTTCCCTATTTCTACCCTAGAGGAAAGGTGGTTGGCTGCAGGCAGGTACCCACGCTTTCTCTCCTGGGCCTGCACACCAAATACACTCTTTCCAAGGCAAGGAGGCAAGTTCTGTTTCTTACTCTAGGGAAGAGGTGCTCAATTGCAGGCAAGTGCGCGCACTTTCCCTCCCAGGCTGCACCATGCCAGCAGCCATGCATACACTCTTCCTGTCATTTTAGGCATTTAAGCTGTTTATTACTCCAGAGGAGAAGTGCTCAGTTGCAGGAAAGCGTGCTTACGCTCTCTCCTGGGCCTGCATGCCACACACACTCTTTCCAAGGCAAGTAGGCAAGTTCTGTTTCTTACTCTAGAGGAGATTAAGAAGCACTTGGCTCCAAGCAGGCATGCACACTTTTGCTTCCAGGCTGCACCATGCCAGCAGTCACACATTCTTTCCAAGGCATTTTAAGGAGGCTTCCCACTTCCAGGTAAGGAAGAGTGATGACCTCCTGGAAGAGGATAGTAGTTTTCAGGGCATTTTCTTTGCTGGGAGAATCATTAAAAATCATTTAAAAAGATTAAACTGTGGTGCCAAAAAGCAGAGGAGGAGCTGAGATTGGCTCCAACTTGCTTTCATGTTGGGTGAGTTTTTGTACCGTTTTCTTACTTTACCGTTATGGGCTCCTGCAGTACTGAAGGTACTGAAAGAAATTGAGACAATGGAAGAAATGAATTTCATGCACAAGTGTACTCCTTGGTGCCCATTCTCTACCTCTCTCATTTTTTTTGTCTGCTCTACCACAAATTTATTTATTAGGCTGCCTTTCTCTCAAAGTGAGACCCTGGTGCAACAAAATTTCCTTTGGCAGAAGAGACCTATTAGAATTGGACTGTTATACCTTACCATCCTCCCCTTCTGCTATATTATTAACACACCAAAGAAAGCCTACATGGAAAGTAGATACAGAATGTTTTCTCACCTTTGTTTGACGATAGCATGCAAAGCTCCCTTTGTTCCTTTGGCAAATTAAAGTAATAGGTCTTATTTGCTACCTCCCCTGTGACACAGAGTTCATGCGCTTGGTGCCTACGGCTATTCTTGCTTGGAGAAAATTAGATACAATAGACAATACCTATTGTATAGCGTAGTGTTTTAAAATTAGACAGTAGATGCTTTTGGAAGCACACATTATTTATTGTCACAGCTATGCCTCTGTGGGTAAAGGAAATAAGAGAAACATCTCAAAAACTGTTGTTAAGTCTGGGGAACCTTGGGCCTTGGGGCCAAAAGCAATCCTCTTGGGGTCCCAGTCCAATGCTAGGTTTTCTTCCAGGAAGAGAGAGGGAGGCAGAGTTTTCCCCCCAGTTATTGGTATATCATAATAGCCAGTCCTGTTTTGGAAAAATAAACCTTTAAGTCTCTCCCCTCCATCTGATCCAGCAAACACACCTACGCAAAGGTAAAGGCATATGGTATGAGAACACACACTTGTGCATACACTGTATACTTTCTTCTTTTACTCCCTATTTGAGAGAGAAAAAGGTTGTATTGTTAGTCTGAGTGAGTGATGCTTGCATTGGGGGATTCAAAGATGAAATTACAACCTCTGAGACTGACACATTTCATGGTAGGAGATATAATTTTAAAAGTGTTTGGGATGAGTCAATTGGCAGCCCAAATCCTCCAACCTAGTTCCTTAAAGGCAGAACTTTATTTTTTAAGTGAGAAAGGAGGGAGGGCAATTTGATTTACTATAATCCATTGCTCACAAAGCTGGGAGAGATAGACTTTTTTCTAATCACCAACAGAACGTGCTTCTCTCCCTCCTGGCCTCCTTCTTCCCAAAACACGTCTTAGGCTTGAGATTAGAAGGAGGAAAGTGAAGCTTAGTGGCAAAGATGAGAACCTTGGACTTTACAAGATGCCATTTCAGTTGACAAAAAGTTTAATGACCCTATGGAACCAAGAGGAACACAATTTGGAGACTGACCACTATGTAAAAAAAAGAAAAGAAAAGAAAAACTACAGGCAGTACCTGAGGGTTTTTGTGTGTGTCAGAAGTGACTTGAGAAACTGCAAGTCACTTCTGATGTGAGAGAATTGTCTGTCTGCAAGGACGTTGCCCAGAGAATGCCTGGATGTTTTAATGTTTTACCATCCTTTGTGGGGGCTTCTCTCATGTCCCTGCATGGGGAGCTGGAGCTAACAGAGGGAACTCATTCATGCTCTCCCCGGATTTGAACCTATGACCTGTCAGTCTTCAGTCCTGCCCGCACAAGGGTTTAACTCATTGCACCACTGGGGGCTCCATAGTACCTGAGTTACAAACATCCAACTTACCAATGACTCATAGTTACAAATGGCGCTGAGACAACAGAAAGTGAGATAAATCTACCTCTAGGAAAGGAAATTCACTCCTGGAAGAGTTACTAACATGGGGAAAATGTGGTTCCATTGAAGCTCTATCACCAATCCTTGTTCCCCCATTAAGTCAAATTTTTCAAAATCCAGTTGTCACAGGGACAGGAAATGAGAGGAAATCTTCTGAACAGGGACGCAGGCAGCAAAAGAAACACCACAAGGGTGTTATCCAAAGCTAAGATATTATATATATTTGACTGGAGTTACACTTAAAAATGTTTCTGTTCCAACTTACAAACAAATTAAACTTAAGAAAAAACCTAGAGACCCTATCTTGTTTGTAACTTGGGAACTGCCTTTGTAGTTTCCACTGATTCTATGTCCATGGGTTCGATGCTTGCCCTTTGTAAGCAACCATAATAAGGCAGTTGTGGTCCTCCATGAAAGTGTTTGACCTGTGTCTTAGAGGGATGGGAGACAACATTCCAGATTTCCAGAAATATAGTGAGGGAAATGAGATAATATTTATTTATTTAAATATACACTGATATACTACATTGGCTACTTAGCTACCTATGCCAAAACTGCCTACTGACACAGTGATTTAATTCACCCACGAGAAACCTCAGAACTTGCTAAATCAATCAGAAATGGCTGCTAGTGGCTGGAAAAGGTGAAACATGCAAATTGGAAGTGACAATGCATCTGTTCACTCCAGGGCAGAGAGTTCCACTGCTGAACAGCTCTCACAGTTAGGAAGTTCTTCCTAATGTTCAGGTGGAATCTCCTTTCCTGTAGTTTGAAACCATTGCTCCATGTCCTAGTCTCCAGGGCAGCATAAAACAAGCTTGCTCCCTCCTCCCTGTGACTTCTCCTCACATATTTATATATGGCCCTTATCATGTCTCCTCTCAGTCTTCTCTTCTGCAGGCTAAACATGCCCAGCTCTCTAAGCCACTCCTCATAGGGCTTGCTCTCCACACCCTTGATCATTTTTGTCACCCTCCTCTGGACATATTCCAGCTTGCCAATTCCAGCCCAGAATTGGACACAGTATTCCAGGTGTGGTCTATAACCAAGGCAGAATAGACTTCCCAAATCTGGACACTATACTCCTATTTATGCAGGCCAAAATCTCATTGGCTTTTTTAACTGCATCATCACATTGTTGGCTCGTGTTTAACTTGTTCTCCACAAGAACTCCAAGATCTTTTTCACATGTACTGCTGTTGAGCCAGGCATCATCCCCCATTCTGTATCTTTGCATTTCATTTTTTCTGCCTAAGTGAATTATCTTGCATTTGTCCCTACTGAACTTCATTTTGTTAGTTTTGGCCAACCACCTCTCTAATCTGTTAAGATCATTTTGAATTCTCCTCCTGTCTTCTGGAGTATTGGCCATCCCTCCCAATTTGGTGTCATCTGCAAACTTAATGATCATGCCTTCTAACCCTTCATCTAAGTCACTAATAAAGATGTTGAACAGGACTGGGCCCAGGACGGAAACCTGCAGCACTCCGCTCGTCACTTCTTTCTAGGATGAAGAGGAAGAATTGATGAGCACCCTCTGGGTTTGTCTGCTTAACCAATTACAAATCAACCTAACCATAGTTTTGCCTAGCCCACATTTGACTAGTTTGTTTGCCAGAAGGTCATGGGGGACTTTGTCAAAGGCCTTACTGAAATCCAGGTATGCTACATCCATTGCATTCCCTGCATCTTCCCAGCTTGTAACTCTATCGGGGAAAAAAAAAAGAGATCAGGTTAGTTTGGCATGACTTGTTTTTGATAAATCCGTGTTGACTATTAGTGATGACCTCATGGTGTTTGCAGACCATTTCCTTAACAATCTTTTCCAGAATTTTGCCTGGTATCGATGTGAGGCTGATCGGACAGTAATTATTTGGGTCGTCCTTCCCCCCCACCCCTTCTTAAAGATACTATGGCTCTATGCAATATAGTCCTGGGAGTTGTAGCTTTACAAGATCTTTAGCCTTCTCTGCCTCAGTGTTCTGATGCTCCACCAAACGACAACTCCCAGGATTCCATAGCATTGAGCTATGGCAGTTAAAGTGGTATCAAACTGCATAAATTCTATAGTGTAGTTTGGCTTTCTAGATCTAGTTGAAGATAGTTTTTCTATTATTATTGCTTCTTTGTATGATGTTGCCTCCCTCCCCCAATCCAAGCTTATTTAAATGAATTCAATTACACAAAGCACAGCAATTATGGTGATATAATGAATGTTATTTTACTTCAAAATGTATTATCTTCTGCAAATATTAGTCAGCCTTAAATAGACAGAATAAAACATTTCACCAAATTAGACCAATAAAGATCTAATACATACCAATTTATGAAAGTTTAGGTTTCAAGTAGCAATGTGATGACTTTAGGAAAAGACTCATGTTCTGAATTTCCCATGTACTTTCACCCTCATTATATACTCAATGTCTGAATACCAAGTTTTGGAATTTGTGTCCTGGATTTATTTGGATCGGACCAAATCTGTACAACTGAAAATAGGGTTTTCTTAGGCAAGGGATTGCGCCACGGCAGCTAAAGTGCCACCAAACTGCATTCATTCTACAGTGTAGATGCACCAAGGAAGAATAGTATCATTGGAATATACTTGTGCCTCACATTTCCCATCTAAGAATCAACGCTGAGGAGGACGAAAGAGAAAAGCTGTAATGTGTGGAGCTGTAAAGTAAGTCAGAAAGTCATCTGGTTCCCATCATTCCCTTATGGTCTGAAAGATGCTGGCTATGGATGGAGGCTGAACTGCAGCAATGGAGGGCAAACATTACATCAAACTGCAGGTGCAGTGATGGGAAGGAGGCTTCGCCAATTACTTTCCTTCTCATGGCTTTTCTGGGATGCACAGATTCCTCTCAGCAGCTCTCCTTGTTTGGCGCCGATAAAAATAAAGTTTAACGATGGAATTTTCCTTAAGATAATCAGAGGCGGTCTAATTTATGCCTCCAACGCCCGTTTGCAGACAGATGTAATGCCGCTCGGAGTGGCAACATTACAGTTAGTAATGACTCCGGCTGACTGCTGTTTGGGGAGAATTTATTTAACAGTTGACTGAGCAATGACCCCATATGATATTGCCATAATCAACGTGTGCTTTTTTTAAAAAGGAAGATAAATAAATAAATGGGTACCAAAATAGGCCTCTCTCTGCTTGTGGGAAGGGTCTTGAATGATGCCGAAGGAGAAGAATGATGGAAGCAAAGAAGTCAAATTTGGGGCATTTTGGGTGGGCAACTTGCAGTCCAGAAACTAATTGAAAAAGGAACAAGCTGCCTCTCCAACGACTGTCTGCTACACTAGAAAGAAGAGGGAGAAAGACTCCATCTACACTGCCATATAATGCAGTTTGAAAGTGCATTCTTTGGTCCGTGTAGATTCATATAACAAAGAGAATCAGAAGAAAAGGTGGTGGCAAAAAAAAAAAAAAAGGAAAACAGAAGTGGAAGGAAAAAACAGGATGGATGGTGTGCCTGCCAGAGAACCTGAAAGAATGAGAAATGAGTAGGGAAGAGAGCAAAGCATTGGAAACAGGGAAGGTTATCACCAAACTACAAATCCCACAATTCCATAGCTATTCAAGAGATGTCAGACTGCATTTGCTTCTACTAGAGGACACTTCCACACAGGACTAAAATCTGCACCAAGCAGATTTAAATAACACACTTTGGCATGGATTCCAGACCTCACTCCCCACAGAAACCCAGGAGTGGGTTGGGTTGGGGTGGTGGCTACATGCCATACTGAGACAAATTGGGATGCAATGAAGTCTCCCCTCCAGTCCCCCATTTACCCCTAAAACTTACTTTAAAAGTCCCTGGTCACCAAAATTTCCCTCCTCATGTCCTCCTGGCATGAGAAAAGGCTGTCTAAGAAGAAGGGAGGGGAGAGGAGGAAAATCCCGCTCCCGTCTCCTCATGCATCATGCCAGGAGGATGCGAGGAGGGAAGTTATAGTGGCCAGGGACCTTTAAAGTGCATTTCAAGGCTAAATTTAGAGCTTGGAGAGAGTGTGCGCCATCCCAATCTTCTGGACTCAATACCCCACAAGGCCCCGGGTCTTATAAAAAGGCCCAGATGGAATGGTGTATCTAAACCATGGCCTGTTCTGAATTAATTCATTATTACTAGAGGCATCATTTGGGTACCTCCGGTAAAAATCGAGATAGGTCCTGGTTTTTGGGCCCATCTGGATGGGCCCGTTGATGCATCTAGAGCAGTGGTTCCCAATCTTTCATCCTCCAGGTGTTTTGGACTTCAACTTCCACAATTCCTAACAGCAGTTAAGCTGCCTGGGACTTCTGGGAGTTGAAGTTCAAAACACCTGGAGGACCACTGTTTGAGAGGCAGGCTTATAAGAGTTGATCAGAAAACCTGGCCCTAAGCTTTATAGGGCTTTATGGCTTTTAAACAGTACTTGGAATTGTGCTCAGAAACAGACCAATAGCCAGTGATGCAATTTCAACAAGGAAGGTGTACACTCTTGATAACCAGCCCCTCATTTATTCATATGTCTTCTCTAGGTAGGTATTTTTGAGGCCCATGAACATGACTTTGTGGTAGCACTTTCCAAGTATTTCAAGTTGGTAACATGCTTTTTAGACGTGCATCATTTTGAGACAAAGTAATTTGCTTTTATTCATAAGCTGGGGGGGGGGGGGGGGGGGATCCAAACTGTGATAACAAGTACCTACAGATACATGAATTCTCATAACAAAATGTATGAGGTCTCAACAATGCCCATGAAAACCTTTCATTTTTCGCTTATTTCATTACATTCATTTGTTACACCTTCTAAGTGCAGACAACACACTAATGTGCCATGACACACCCTTTGGAAATCTATTTATTTGCCATATTTATATACCACCTTTCTCAGCTTGAAGGTGACTCAAAGCAGTTTACAGTCGGCACAATTCAATGCCCCCAACAACACAAAATACAGTTTAAAACATTTAGCATAAATATAAAGACCATACAGAACTATTAAAACCAATAAAAACATAAATCTTCAGTGTCTCATTACTGAAATCACTATCCAGTCTCAGTGTCCAGTCGTTTCATAGATCTAAATTTGTCTGTTACACTGCATTTGTAAATTCTTGCTTGAAAAGCCAGGTTTTAACTTTTTTACAAAATGTTAGGGGGGAGGGGGCCAATCTGATATCCCTAGGAAGGGTGTTCCACAGCCGAGGGGCCACCACTGAGAAGGCCCTGTCTCTCATTCCCGCCAAACAAATCTGTGAAAAAGGTGAGACCGAGAGCAGGGCCTCCCCAGAGGATCTTAGAGTCCTAGATGGTTCATAACGAGAGATATGTTTGGACAGATAAGCTGGGCCAGAACCATTTAGGGCTTTATAGGCTAAAGCCAGCACTTTGAATTGTGCCCGGTAGCAGACTGGCAGCCAGTGGAGTTGGTGCAGCAAAGGAGCTTTGTGCTCCCTGAGCGCTGCTTCTATTAGCAACCTGGCCACCGCCCGTTGGACCATTTGGAGCTTCCGAACAGTCTTCAAAGGCAACCCGACGTAGAGCGCGTTGCAGTAGTCCATACGGAAATCTCAGCTCGGTGTTATTCTTGATCCAGAAGACTGTCCTTTCAATAGGGTTAACTATTATCCATGGTTTCACATATCCTTGTAAAGTCCTGAAATGTTTGCCCTATGGTTATGTAGATTTATTGTATTCTACATTGACACAAATGGCTTTTACAAGAGGGATTTACACTTGCCAGGAAAACACCAGCAATACATTTGCCTCACCTCCTCAGACAGCAAGATGTCTTAGACTGGTCTCTATATGTGTGTGTGTGTGTTTATGTTTAAAATGTGAGTGGCGAAAAGTCCTATACATCCATTTTTGATTTAGTTTGGTGGGTCTGTGTTTGAGGTTTTATGAGAGAGAGAGGTGCAATCCACTTGTCTGCCATCTTAGGTCTCCTCCTGACAGTCCTCTCTCTGATAATTTGCCATCCTTCCTATTAATCTTCAAACCGACCAATCTCCATTTTATTGATAATGCTCAGCTCAGTCTCAGAAATAATGGGAAGGAATAGTCCCAAGGTTTTTGTGAGAGCCTCGCCTTTATAAATCCTCCAACTTTAAGAGTTCTCATTTACGACTCAGATATATTTAGGCCTTCATGCCATATTGAAATCTCCCCCAACCATCATTAGCAAGCAGATGAGCTGGTAATTTCTTCCTGTAAATTTGTTCGGGCTCCATCAGCTATTTTATACGGAATTTATTTGTTTTTTATATATCCAATATTCATCTTCAGAAGTGGAATAATTTTGGTGATGGCATTAGGGAGGTCTCAAGTCATCCGTAATACTCATTTAAAGAAACACATTTTACTGTCTTTCCTCAAGTCAACCCATGGCAAAACCTTCCCAAATTAGTAAACTTTTATTACACAGTAGCTGCTAAAATGATATGAGGGCAAATATATAAAAGACAGAGCCTTCTGATTTATCAGTAGACACAGAAATAAGGGGCAATAACTGCCGAAAGGAAATGTTGCAGCCGTATCTGTTGAATGTATGTCTTGCGGGCCTAATCACTTAATTATATCAAAACTCTTGAAAGTTTTTGTGGAAACACTGATTGTCCATATTAAATAGAGTGTAGAAAGGCAATAGGGCCTAGTTGTATTTTCATATATACGTTCCAATAGTATTATATTCTATCTGTGTGTCTAACCATGTTGCACCCCACCTTGAGCTGTAAGGAGAGGAAGGTATCCAACTTATCCAATTTTCGCTTATCTAATGTTCTGTATTATCCAACGCAGTCCAGGGTGGGAGAAAGAAAGAACCCTGTTCTGTTTTGGTGCTAAATTTGTAAATACTGTAATATCTTCACAACATTACTGTGTATTAAACTGTGTTTTCTGTTGATTTGTTGTAAAACATGAGGTCTTGGTGCATAATTTGTAAAATCATAATGTGATCATAATGCAATTTGACATTTAATCCCTCCTTATTATCCAACATTTTTGCTTATCCAATGTTATGCCGGCCCATTTATGTTGCATAAGTGAGACTCTATTGTATTGAAAGGGGAGTATTGATTATTTCTGACCTATGGTGATGCCAATGTGAAATTATCATAGGTTCCCCTTGGCAAGATTTGTTCAGAAGACATTCATCATTGCTGGGCTGGACTTAACACAGCAGGTTAACTGCAAGCTGTAGTAAATCTTGCCAATCTAAAGGTTGACTGTTCAAAGTTGGGTCAGGGTGAGCTCCTGGCCTTTACTCTCACTTGTGCCTACCTAGCAGTTATGAAAACAGCAATGTGAGTAAATAAATAAGTACCGCTTCCGCAGGGAGGAATTTAAGGCACCCATAAGGAAATGCCAGAAAAAATGCCAGAGATTCTATCAAGGAAGAAGTTTACAAACAAAGCTCTTCCTCAGGGAAAAGTGGAGTGACATCACCCCCCTCCCGGCCCCCTGTGGCCGGAACCAAGCACAGCCTCCAAGATGCCGAAAATAGGAAAGCCTATATATACCTCTATGTACAGCTGTCTGTCTTGTCAATGTATAATGGCACTGAATGTTTGCAATATATGTTTTTTATGATCTGCTCTGAGTCCCCTTCAGGTTGAGAAGAGCAGAATATAAATACTGTAAGTAAATGAATGAATGAATGAATGAATAGTGATTTGCACAAATCACTCAATAGATTTTATTTATTTATTTATTTATTTATTTATTTCCTTCATTTATTAACCGCCGCTCTCAGCCCTAGGGCGACTCGATTTCATGGCCAAGCAAGGATTTGAGCCCTGGTTCCCAACTCTCAAACCACACCACACTGGCTTTGAGTTATGATTATTATATTATGATTATTATTATTAACATTTAACATGTTCAACTTAATTTTAAAACATAATATTCTATCCCAGGGGCGTCAAACTCATTTTAATCAACTCCCATAGCCTCTAATGATGAGGAACATAGGAGTTGTAGTCTAGCATCTGAATGGCCACATAAAAGGACATGGAGGGCTGAATTTGGCCCGCAGGCCTTGAGTTTAACACATGCATTCTATGCTTTGCTTACTATTTATACATTTATCCCCACACCCCATTGGCTCAGATTACTTGTTACAAGTTGGTGCTTTAACTCCCAGAAATTCATTCAGAGGATTATTTGTGTCATTTGCATTTTGCCTGGGGTTTAGCTCTATCTACAGCGTGAATTGCATAAGAGATCCAAAATCCTCCTTTTGCGGAGAGAAATACAGGTGGATAAATGATGGTGCTGTATATGCACTTCATAGGGGACTACATTAACTCAGATCACTGTAGGTTAGAAGTATTCAATGGTAACAGCATATTCCATTACTCTTTACCCAAAAAGGACATTTATTTAATGTCCATATGTTAGATTGCTGCTAATAAATGGCTAGATTTTATCACTCCGGGCTCGATGCTGGCTTCCCAGAGTTTAATAAGGATGTAAAGAATTAGCTGCCTGCCTGCTCTCTGTGGTTGGACATGCAGCGAAAAGTTTTCCACTTCTATATTTTACTTATTTTTAATAGCACTTAATAGTGTAACATTCTACCTTTTGATGAAGAGTTTATACCAGTAAACAAATAATAAAAAAGCAAATGCAGTGACTGGCCTTCTGTAATGCTGTTACCTATTCCTAATCTAAACTTATGGATCTGTACCTTAACAGATTAGAGAGCTGGGTCAAAACTAACGAAATGAATTTCAACAGAGAGAATTGTACGATGCAACACTTTGGCAATAAAAATGAAATGTGCAGATACAGGATGGGAAAACAGTCTATGCAAAAGGGACTTAGGAGTCTTAGTAGACCACAAGCAGAATAAGAGTCAACAATGTGATATGGCAGCTAAAAAGGCCAATGTGATTCTAGGCTGCATCAATTGGAGTCTTGTGTCTAGATTGAGATAAGTCATAAACCCATTCCATTTTGTTTTGGTCAGGCCTCACCTGGAGTAAGACTGTGTCCAATTCTGGGCACCATACTTCAAGAAGGATATCAACCTGCTGGAACGGGTCTGGCGAGATACTCAGGTTTCCCCAAGTCTCCTCCAAGAGGGATTAAACTTCTGAAACTTTTTAAATTTATATTTATTTATTTACCATATTTCTATCCCGCCACTTCTCAACCCCCAAAGGGGGCCTCAAGATGGCTTACAATGGGCACTGTTACGATGCCACTACATAGCAATTACAATAATAAAACCACAATTGAACATAAGTCATAGTTAAAAACAATACATAAGCAATCATTAAAACCGTAAAACAATCTCATCAGCCGTATCACCGTTCCAGTTAATGTCCTTCTAATGTCCTTTTGCCCTTGGCTGGGAGGATGAAACAAGCAAAGGTTTTCCTTCCTTTCATTTAGAGCACTTGAGAAGTATTTAGAACATCCTCTCTATATTTTCTGAGCAAAGAGATTCCAGTTGATTTATTTCCATTGAAGCAGTGGAACCCATTCTCTGTTTTATACCTGATTCTCCTACTGCTTCTCCAAGTTGAAGGTGTGGGTTCTGTTTTCAGCTTCAGCACCAGGACAGCTCCCCTGAAACCAGAATAATCAATGGAAGCACAATATCATAGAACCTGTTGCACTCCAGGCCAGGAAACACCTATGACCTCCCCCCCCCCCGCACCACATAAGAGTCCAGGAATATAAGCAAACAGTTTATTGCAAAAACATATTAAAAGCATATAAAAATCAGGAATAAGAAAGGAAGAGATATAATCCAAAAAGGTTTAGCAACAGGTGATAACCAGACAATAATCCAAATGTCTCATAAAGTTCCAGAGGTGACAAAGTTCAAGAACAGTCAGAAATCACAAATACAGCAGAAGTCCACCATCAAGACGGAATAACTAGTAAAACTGGAGCAGAAGTACATGAACAGGAAAATAGAAAAAATGTTCAGGATATATTAAATCCAAAATCAAAGCTTGACTTGAACCAGGAACAAGTAAACTCATGCTTAGCTTCTCACTCTAATGCAGCATTGCCTGAACTGATCTTAAAGTAAACAACTTGTTGTTTAATAGACACCCATGAAATCATGCCTTTTCCTGTGAATTTTCTTCACAACTTTCCCACCAAATCTATTTTCGGGTCTGATTTGTAAATGAAGACCTTCATTGATCTCCATAGCTACAGGTGGATCTCCATGAGAACCCTCCTTATCACCCAGCTCTTCACTCAACTCCTTATCTGCTGTTACTACTTCTGACTCCCCTGAATGCCCTTGAGGCTCTGCACTTTCCAAGTCCGTTTTCTCGCAGAGAGAATCATCATTTTGAATTTCTCAGACTTGAGAGTTCATCACTTTGTGCCACAGGAAAGTTCACCATCCTCTCTATATCATCAGTTAAACCATCAGCCTCTGGTGGCTGATCTACAACAGAACCATCCAATCCAACAGACTGCCATGCAAAAAAGTACTCATGACAGATGGCTATCCCGCCTCTGCTGAAAAGCCTCCAGAGAAAATTGAGAATTTATTCACCATTCCTCCAATAACAGACCCACTGGCTGACCCTGTATCTCCATTATTCCAAGGGCAGCCTTCTAAGGCAGCAAAGGAAGAAGTATTATTCCTACATTGCAGATGATGAGAAGACGTGAAGAGAAAGAAAGAGGGAGGAGCTTCCCAAAAGCAATTCATCATAGAGAGGCAGTTAGAATGCTGTCATACTGGATTCATTCCTCAGTGTAGATGCTTCCTCTATTTCCAAGGCAATACATTTCCATAGTTCTCCTGTGTATCCTTTCCTATCATGGGCTAGTGAGCATTTTTCAACTGGGAAAAAATGTCTTTATTGCACTGGGCTGAGAAGGAAGGCAAGGACTCCATGAAATCCCACAGGCAGACCTGAAACAGATGAACAAATCATACATAGATTTGACTGCGGTGGAAGTATTGTATTCTCAAGTCAGCAGTTTCGGGACTGGGGCCTTTGGAGGTAGCTGTAGGGCCCCTGCGAACACAATGGAAGAAAATTACATTAAAACTGTGTGCCGAGCTAATAAATCATACAGTAGCCTTGTAGAAACCGGTGCCTCAAGAAAGAACTGTCTGCTCCTGAATGAAAATAGATTAAAGCTTTCTTAGGAATCCCAGGGTTCAGCTTATTTGCTCCTTTTGCCCACAGCAAGTCTTCTTAATTCTCCAGCCCTTTCTGTGAAATTAATAAGCCCGAGTCAGCCAATGGGTGAGTGGAAGTGATAACATATGACTAATGGAGCCAATTGGCACATGAAAGAGAAAACTACCAGGGGATTCTCAATTGCTGGCATGAGGAGAGGAATGAAAGCCTTTTCTCATTTTTTACATGGTCAAAGACATGGATCAGAAGGCATGACGGCATGCAAAGAAGTTGACCTAGCTTCAAGGATGCTATGGAAGTTTGCTCAAGCCTGGCTCAGAAACAAACTTCTCAGGTTCTTGAAAAGTTTTCTTCAAAGAAATGCAGCCAGCTAAACATTGCAAAGAATAAGAATGCTGATCTAAGGCTAAGTCTACACTGCCAAATAATGCAATTTGGGGCCACGGGGGTGCAATGGGTTAAACCCTTGTGCTGCTGAACTGCTGACCTGAAGGTTGGCAGTTCAAATCCATGGAACGGGGTGAGCTACCACTGTTGGCCCAAGCTCCTGCCAACCTAGCATTTGAAAACATACAAATGTGAGTAGATAAATAGGTACTGCTTCAGTGGAAAAGGCATAAGACACTCCAAGCAGTCATGTCGGCCACAGGCCAGGAGATGACAACACAGGCTCCTTGGATTGTAAATGGAGAACAGCACCTCCCCTAGAGCCTGAGATAAACACCGCCTTCAAAGCCAGAAATGAAAGAAGTCTTTGCCTTTTTTTGTGTTTGTGTGTCTCATTGTATTGTAACAAGCATTGAATATTTGCGGATATCTGTTTATATTGTAATCCACTCTGAGTCCCCACAGGGAGAAGGGCAGAATATTAGTAAAGTGTATTATTATTACAATTTGAACTGCATTATATGATCAGTGTAGACCCATGTAATGCAGTTCAATGCAGTTCAATATATATATATATATATACACTGGCCGTATAATGCTTTTCAAATATATATATACACTGGCCATATCATAGAATCATAGAGTTGGAAGAAACCTCATGGGCCATCCAGTCCATGCAGTTTGAACAGCAATATATGGCCAGTGGAGACCTATATAATACAGTTTGAACTGTGTTGATCTGCATTACATGGGCCTACGCTGACCATATATTACTGTTCAAACTGCAATATTTGGCAGCATAGATCCAGCCTTACTGATCAACTCCATTTTGGAAAAGATCTCATTTGTAAACCAAACGTTGTCATTTGTGCTATGGCTCTACTGTGAGTAGTAATCTTCAATTTCTGTTAATTATACTGGAATATTACCAAGACAGAGATTCCAATACTGAACCTTGTACAATTGAAGAGGTTAATAAATAATCCAATTGCCAAAAGCAAAAGGCATTGGGGTCCCCTTCCACCAAAGGAAACCATCATGGAGACAGTGGGCAAGTGTAAGTTTACTTTTGTTTATGGACGGGCAGGAATTTTTTGTCCTCTTTTATAATGTTTTTATTTTGACTACCCAACACTGTAAATGAGGACTTTGACGTAAAGTTGTGTCTTTCATAGGTGTCACTGGGCAAGTAATAAAGGGGATAAAGTTGAATTCACAGTGAACACCTATGGCACCCATCATGTTGAAGGTTGAGTCTCTGAAACAGCGAAGCTCAGGCTAGGGGAAAGGAGATGGAACTTGGATATGGTTTTTGGTTTTGGCTTAAAGCAGGGGTTTAGGGCACTTCCAGACAAGCCCTATATACCAGGATCTGATGCCAGGTTTTCTGTTTATCCCAGATTATCTGGCAGTGTGGACTCATATAATCCAGTTTAAAGCAAAAAAACTGGGATCAGATCCTGGGATACAGGGCCAGTCTGGAAGGACCCTTAGGGATCCTTGATAGCAGGCTCCCTTAGGGAGCCTGCTATGTATCCCAATACATAGCAGGCTCAACAGTGACCCAGTTGTTAGGTTTACTATTGGGGCTAAGGCATCATCACTCCATTTAAGAGGAAATGAGGTAAGGAAGAGACCCCTATTTCTACTGCTTCCACATTAGGACTGTCCCTCTTTTATGGGTTTTAAAGAAGTTTCTATTTGAACAACAACAAGGATTAAAAATGTATCATAGTTGCAATTAGAGTGAAACCAAAAGTGGATCCACAACCCTAAAAAATTGGATGCGGACATTTCTCTATCTCCGCTACATACACATAGAGGTGGGCTGTAATCATGAGCTGCTTTTTTACTATTATAGAAGCAGTATTTTTTTTTTACCGTCTGGGAAACAAGAGCAATCGAATGCACTGGTAGGCTCCGTAACCCCATAGGGAGCAAAATAAACAATAAAATTAACCAGATCCCGACGGCATGGCATGAATGAAGAATGAACGCAGTGGATGCAACTTGAAGCAGAAGAGAAAAAGTCCTAAGGCTTTGAAGTAGTTTAATTTCCTGAGCTGGTTTGGGCAACATTTGTTTTTTGAACACCAGATTAAATATCACCACTCGGCTGCCAGGGTTTGAGGGCAACAAATGCTTTCAGGGCAAAGAGCAGATAAGCTGCCATGTCGGAAGACTCTTTTCCAGTCTCCCCTCCTATTCTGAAAATTGCCTGCATAAATAACAAGCGAGCGCAACATAGTTTGATTGAAAGGAGAAGTGCATGATTTATATTTTCCTCCAGCGCCTTATTCCTATTATCTGTAGGTGTGATAAGAGAGGGAGCGTGAGCCCTTATGAGGAAAAGAACAAACCAGAAATCATGGTCTATAGTTCAGAGGTAGGGTGGCCAATGAAAGCCATCATTGTGTCCACGGGATATTCTGAGGTTAGAAGAAGTTGTATCCTTACAATACCAGAGTGCGTTGAGCATTGTATCAGTGGGAGGCACAATGCCTTCTGCCTCCAGTTACATTTCACTTCATTCTCAAATTTCTAGCTCTGAATTTCTAGACATTAAATGCTGTCCATCCCTGCAAGGCTTACATTTGCTATGTTCCCATTTTCCTTGGTAATTTTCCCTGCCCCCCCCCCTTTTTTGGATGCCTCAGTTGTATTTCTAACCGGTGGTCCATGTTACCGCTTTACCGCTTTTAACATTTTCAGTGCAAAGAGCCATTGCCGTCCCAGTTCTCATGATGATTCATCAAAAGTAGCAGGAGTTGTAATTCAAAACTCTGGGGATCAAAATTAGGTAAAAACTTAAAGAGCACTGACCCCTCCTCCCTCTCTGTATATGATTTTACTTATGTTAATTGTTTTTAAATTATTCTTGTACTTTGTGGCATTGATTTTTGCCTTGTAAACTGCCTTGAGTCACCTGAGGCCTGAGAGGCGCAGTATATAAATACAGTAAGTAAGTAAGTAAGTAAATAAATATTCACAGATTCTCCATCCATGGATTCAGCAGCCCTTTGAAGTCACCCATAAGGCTGATGTGGTCCTTGAGGAAATTGAGTTTGACACCCCGTTTTACAGTATGCTTCTACTGGAAGTCATTTCTTTAATAGGATTTGCTATTATTCTTGGTTTCAAGTATCCACACATATACATATTTAGATGTGTTTCCTATAGATAGTAGGCTTCTGCAATCCAGGTAAACCTTGACCGGTTTTGTGTCCCGGCTTTCGGTGGGGGCCCCGATCCATTTTTTGAGAGCCTCTTGAAATCCGGAGGGCAGATATCTGTTTTTGGTCTGGTGTGCTGAACGATCCATTTTCTATTGGCCTATTATGGGGGATTGGGCTTCCCAGGCTCTCCTTCCTGTCATTTTAGGCATTTAAGCTGTTTCTTACTCCAGAGGAGAAGTGCTCAGTTGCAGGCAGGCATGCTCGCGTTCTCTCCTGGGCCTGCATGCCACACACACTCTTTCCAAGGCAAGTAGGCAAGTTCTGTTTCTTACTCTAGAGGAGATTAAGAAGCACTTGGCTGCAGACAGGCATGCACACTTTTGCTTCCAGGCTGCACCATGCCAGCAGCCACACATTCTTCCCAAGGCATTTTAAGGAGGCTTCCCACTTCCAGGTAAGGAAGAGCAATAACCTCCTGGAAGAGGAGAGTAGTTTTCAGGGAATTGGGGTTTTCATTTTGTTTGCTGGGGGATTAATAAAAAAGATTAAACTGTGATGCCAAAAAGCAAAGGAGGAGCAAAGATTGGCTCCCAGTTGCTTTTGTGTCGGGCAAGTTTTCATACTGGGAGGGTCCTTACCATTATGAGCTTCTGAAGTACCAAAGGTACTGAAAAAAATGGAAGAAACAGAAGAAATAAATTCCACTCACAAGTCTAATCGATATGGGGATCTTACTGTCTCTAGACTAATTCCAAAGGCAACAATTAGATTTATTAATCTGGGAGAATCAAAGACGCTGAGAAGACTCTCTTAGAATGACTTTGTCATAAGTCTTTGAATATGCTCTTTCTCTCCTTTTCTAAGTCTGAGTTCTGGGATCTGTATGTTATGGGTTATGGAGAACCAGCTTGTATTTCTGCCTTGGAAGATGGAGAGGGATATGTCATATATCTTGGAAGGCCTTCTCCAGAAAAATAGAATAGCAGCTTTCTTTTATTAACTACTAGCTTGGGGACCTGACAATGCCCAGGTGATTTGAGAAATCATTGTTTTGCAAAGTTTGGTAATTTCAGTTCACTATGTATTAGAGAAAAGATAGCCTTTCTTTTTGTTTTTTTATGAATGCTCCCAATAGAAAATGCATAAGGATGTGGGTGAACTACAATTTCCAGAATCGTGTGTCAATCCAAACCCTACCATTACTCAATGTTGGCCATGTTGGGTCTGTGTGCCAAGTTTGGTCCAGATCCAACATCAGTTGGGTTCAGTGATATCTAGAGCACCTGGTGGCGCAGTGGGTTAAACCCCTGTGCCGACAGGACTGAAGACCGACAGGTCGCAGGTTCAAATCTGGGGAGAGTCGGATGAGCTCCCTCTATCAGGTCCAGCTCCTCATACGGAGACATGAGAGAAGCCTCCCACAAGGATGATAAATACATCAAATCATCCGGGCGTCCCCTGGGCAACGTCCTTGCAGACGGCCAATTCTCTCACACCAGAAGTGACTTGCAGTTTCTCATGTTGCTCCTGACATGACAAAAAAAGTGATATCTAGATAAAGGTAAACTACAACTTCCAGATTCCCAGGGCAATCACCTCCAAACCCAGCCAGTATGCACAATTGGCCATGTTGCTTCTTTGTGCCAAGGTTGGATCAGATCCATCATCAGCTGGGTTCACTGTTCTCTGGATAAGGGTGAACTACAACTCCCAGGGTAATCACCTCTAAACTCTGCAAGTATGCACAGTTGCCCGTGTTCGGTCTGCGTGCCAAGGAAGTTCCAGGTTCATCATTGGTGCAGCTCAGAGTGTTCTTAGATTGCAGGTGAAATATACATCCCAGTCCCCACAACTCCTATAAATCATGAATTCTCTCCAAACCTCTCCAGTATGTTCAGTTGCTGATCAATTCCTCTGTTTGCTGTGTACCATAGGAAAGGGTTGGAAACAGATAAGGGAGAAGCAGTGGGAGGGGTCATACAAATGAAGAGAGAAAGGAACACTGGGATGTGCTCGCTATAACCTGCAATGTTCTCAGAGAGCGTGACTTGGTGTCTCCTCAGCACTGGGAACAATAGCCTGTTTGTGGAGGTCAGAGTCTGTGTGGACAGATACCTGTGCCACATACACACATTCAGATTTTCACTTTTATAATGTGTATAGATAGAGATATTTAGGGCAGCATACTTTTTATATAAGATTGCAAAGCAATTCTTTTTCATTATGTGGTGGTATAATGCAACATCCCTAGGGAGAGATATGGCCATCAGGTATGGAGCAGAAAGAATGCAAAACTTTTCTCTGTCTGTACTCAACATATTTCACTTTCTTAAAGCATGTGATCAAATGGGACACAGTAATAATGTAATTTGTGCAAAACCTAGCCAGCTGTATCACTTGCTGGCCATCTTTCCCCACCTTTATATAACTATCATTGTCCATGGGCTAGCGTCCACCCGGAGAAAGTCCCATTAATTTCTGCGTCCCAAAGGAAGAGCCACGATCACATTTATTCCTCTCAGCTTTGCAGTTCATCCTTAATAGGCATTCCTTGGATGAATAGAGTTGGTTAGTAATTCATGGAGGTATTGATCCCTGTATATTAAATCAAGCAGAAGCCAACTCTTGACCTTCAGCTCCTCCCTTCAGTATTATAAGGAGAGCATTGAGTTCTGCGGCAAAGCATCCAAAGAGCTTCAAAGGCTGTGCAATGCTACATCTTTCTGGAGAGAAGTCCCAAAGACAGAGGAAATCTCTCTTCTCTCAAACCCAGCCATTCTTGGCAACCTGAGTGACATGAGAATCCAGTCATAGAGGACCAGTTAATGGGAAACTCCCAGGATCCCAAAGCATTGAGACATGGAGGTTAAAGTGGTGTCAAACTGCGTGTGTAGATGCAGCCTAAGTACCTTTAAAATCGAGTAGCTACAGTTCATGGATGTGAAAATCTTTCAGTCTTGATTTCATCGTTTCTCTACATCCCATCTGTATTTTCTCAACTTCTTGAGTTCCCATTCTCGCATTCAAATGTGTTCAAACTTTCAATGCATTTTAATGCCTAGGTTGCCAACTTATTTGCACGATTTGCCTGATTTACATAACTTTTTCTCGGTTAATGAAAAAAAGCTTACACACATTTCCAGTAGGCTCATTTCACCTGGTGTCAGTTTCCTAAATCTGTGTTGTTCTGTTCACACTTTATTTCTTAGAAACATTGCGTAAGCCTCACATTGATGTAAATATAGGCAGTCCCTGAGTTACAAACATCTGACTTACAAATGACTCTTAGTTAAGAATGGGGTGAGAAACAGTACATGAGAAATCTACCATTCGGAAGGGAATTTCACTCCAGAAAAAAATAATAATGGGGATAAGGTGTCTCCACTGAAACATTATCACCAATCCTTGGCTCTCCAAGGAAAGGTAAAGGTTTCCCTTGACATTAATTCTAGTTGTGTCCCATTCTGGGTGGTGGTGCTCATCTCCATTTCTAAGCCGAAGAGCTAGCTTTGCCCTTAGACACCTCCTAGTCATGTGGCTGGCATGACTGCATGGAGCGCTGTTACCTTCCCAGTGGAGTAGTACCTATTGATCTACTCACATTTGCATGTTTTCAAACTGCTAGGTTGGCAGAAGCTGAGGCTAACAGCGGGAGCTACCCCCGCTCCCCTGATTTGGACTGCCGACCTTTTGCTCATCAAGTTAAGCAGCTCGGCGGTTTAACCCACTGCACAACCAGGGGTCTTGTTGGTTCTCCGACAAGCAAATGTTCCAAAATCCAATCCTCATGGGGACAGAAAGTTAGGTGGAATCCTCTGAACGGGGGCACAGAAAGCAAAACAAAAACACTGCAGGGGTGTTAACCCTTCCCTATGCTAGCCAAAGCTAACACACACACACACAACTGGAGTAACACATTAAAATGGATCTGTTCTGACTTACAAACAAATTCAGCTTAAGAACAAACCTGCAGGGAACCACTTACCGCATAGGGAAGCTGATGAGGAAACACAACATACAAACTATCTACAGACCCACCAAGAAAATCCAACAAATGCTACATTCAGCAAAGGACAAGAGGGATCCTCTCACTTCTGCAAGAGTCTACCGGATACCATGCAGCTGTGGACAAGTCTACATAGGGATCACCAAACGCAGCATTGCCCAAACACGAATCAAGGAACATGAAAGGCACTGCAGACTACTTCAACCAGAGAAGTCAGCCATAGCAGAGCACCTGATGAACCAGCCTGGACACAGCATATTATTTGAGAACACAGAAATGCTGGACCACTCTCATAACCACCATTTCAGACTACACAGAGAAGCCATTGAAATCCACAAGCATGTGGGCAATTTCAACAGAAAGGAGGAAACCATGAAAATGAACAAAGTCTGGCTACCAGTATTAAAAAAACTCTAAAATTATAACAGTACAACAATAGAGAGGAAACAAATAAGGACATCTAATCACCTCTCAACAAAAGTTTGCTCCAGGCACTGTCAGGCCATTATATGCTAATCAAGGTGGTCAGTTGAAACATTCAAACCTAGCTCCAGCAGAGAAAAGTCCTTTGTCTCACCCTGGTCATTCTACAGATATATAAACCCATTTTCCTAGTTCCAACAGACCTCACTACCTCTGAGGATGCTTGCCATAGATGCAGGCGAAACCATGGCCATATAGCTCGAAGAAACCTACAACAACCCAGTGATTCCAGCCATGAAAGCCTTTGACAATACATAATCTGGGATCCGATCCTGGGATATAAGGCAGTGTACTGTACATAGATAGCTGTTAGGTTATTTCCCCCATTTACACAAACCTAAAGAAAAATGACTATTATTTACTGATTGTGCACCTATACTACAGAATTAATGCAGTTTGAAAGCACTTTAACTGCCATGAGCCACAGAATCACAGGAAATGCCTTGAGCCTACTCTTCCAAAGATAGGTGGTGCCCAGCAAACTACAGCTCCCAGGATTTCGTAACATTGAGCCATGGCAGTTCAAGCGGTGTCAAACTGCATTCATTCTGCAGTGCAGGCACACCATTAAACATTTGAATGCTGAAAGCCATTGGTCCACACAGTGCAGTACAGATTTAATAGACACAACAGGCATGAAGCATGGTGCACATGAGCCAGGACTTGACCCATGCAATCCTCCTACTCCACTCTTGAGACCACATTCATGCAAGTATAACCTATTGGAAATTCCATAATCTATTGGAATTAACTGTGTCATTACCTCATTGAAAAAGGTAAAAATGATGTCACATCCGTTTGGCAAAATCTTCACGAACATGTGGAGACCATCTTTTGAAAACCACTAGCCAAGAAAAGCATGACCATGTTAGAAGTCAACTCTTTGAACAAGTGATATTTATAAGCATTCATGTAATGGCACACAGGTAACTCAGCTGTTAAACTGAAGAACCATGTCTTTAAACTGCCAAGGATAAAGACATGCTACTACAAAGATATATTTGGCTAGTAGGGGATGGTTGTTTCTTTGAAACAGAATTTGAAGTTGCCCATCTGCTCTCCCTCTTGTTTAAAACATGCACTCAAGAAACAAAAACAAAGTAGTCTTCTTTAAAAATAACATATCTTGTTTACTCATAAACAAGTTGTATATATCCAGCATACCAGTCTTTAAGCATATAGATATAGTCCAAACTGTATAAGTAGCTTTCTGTTTGCACAACACTGGGATCCAGGTGAAATATAAGAGGCAACCATCTTTCTCACTCTCTCCTATTATGGGTTCCCTGAACTGGCTCCAGATTTCCATCCCAAACAACCTGAAATGAAATTTGACTTTCACTTTTCTTTTATCAGAATTTTGGAAATAAACAAACAAAAAAAAAGCCACACTCAACTAGACTGACACGGAATCCACTCTGTACTTTTACACTGATGAAATTATTTTAGTCCTTTTGAAGCTCTTTCTGCATCCATCAACATTCATCTGAAGTTTACTTTCTCCCCCAAGAGGAAGCTTTCAATTTCCTTTGAATGAAATTCACTGTCAGTTTGTCAGACTAAGTTTTCTGCTGCGATCCCACATTGGCTTCCACCCACAAGGCTTGACTGTTTCCTGCTTGCAATACACTTTTCTGGAGTTTACATTTTCTTCAGTGGGATCAATTTCCTTCACTTTGTTTCTTCTAACTGGGGCCCATTCACACTACACAGCTATATTGCTATGATTCCACTTTAACTGCTATGGTTCTCTATAATGGAGTACTGGGATTGGTAATTGAGGGAAGGACATCTGAGATTCTCATCCAGAGAGCTCTACTATGCCAACAAACTACAAAGCCCAGAATTTAATAGGATGCAGTCAGTCACCCCGTGCGGCTTAGCATCTTCTGGGAAGAGGACAATTAGCTAGAGAATAGCTGCTTTGGACTATACAGAACAAGCAAAATCTATGCTATTTATTTATTTATTTATTTATTTATTTATTTATTTATTTACGGTATTTACATTCTGTCCTTCTCATCCTGAAGGGGACTCGGGGCAGATCACAATGCACACATACATGGCAAACATTCAATGCTGTTTTTGACATACAAGACATACAGACAGAGGTCATTCAGCATTTTTTTCCACTTTGGATCCTGGAGGTTGCTCGGCCACATGGGGAGCTGTCACTTCAAACACTATGATGCCAAGCCTTTTGATCGTAGTTTATCCTCCTTGCTCTCTGGCATTTTTATGGTGTCATAAATTAACTTCACCGCAAAACAGTCCCTAATGTCTCTACTCACAGCACATCTGTTTTCAAACTACTTAGATAATCAGTAAGCTGGGCTATTTTTTAACAGCTATTTAATAGTCGGGAGCTCAACTCTGAACTCGGGCTTTGAACTTGCCACCTTTTGGTCACTAGTGATTTATTGCAGCTGATTAATCAGCTGTGCTACCAGTCCGGCCCAACATGAAATGCATGTATTAAGTGGGATTCAAATCCTCATCTCTCTATTTAAGAGGAACACAAAAATAGTTGCAATTTTTCATGGTTTCCATGAGACTGGATGTTTTGACACATTGGAGCCTTCCCTCAGTCAAAATGGCCCAGTGAGATTGTTCACATTTTCCAAAAAATTCATCCAGAGGGAAAAAAATGTCTTGGTATAAAATATATATTTTGCTCAAAATTTCTTATTATCTTGGTTTCATGTATTTTAATATGTGTATGTTTTAACATGAAGCTCTAGGTGCTCTTACTGCCTATTACAGGGAAAACAAGTTGATTCCTAATCCATCCTAAATTTAGATGTGGGCTTTTCACCTTAAGAACAG
Source organism: Anolis sagrei (assembly GCF_037176765.1). NCBI lineage: Eukaryota > Metazoa > Chordata > Lepidosauria > Squamata > Anolidae > Anolis > Anolis sagrei. The sequence continues at coordinate 18,567,700 of NC_090035.1, read as the reverse complement.
ACAAGCCTCTCGAGCTCTGAGGATTATCTGGGAAGGAATCCCACTGAAGCATTGCAGCACACCCAAATACCTGGGAGTCACTCTGTACCATGCTCTGACCTACAAGAAGCACTGCTTGAATATCAAGCAAAAGGTGGGTGCTAGAAATAATATCATATGAAGGCTGACTGGCACAACCTGGGGATCACAACCAGACCCAGTGAAGACACCTGCCCTTATGCTTTGCTACTCTGCTGCTGAATAAGCATGCCCAGTGTGGAATATATTTCACCAGGTTAAAACAGTGGATGTGGCTCTTAATGAGACATGCCACATTATCACAACATGTCTATGCCCAACACTGCTGGAGAAATTATACTGTTTAGCCAGAATTGCACCACCTGATATCCTCTGGGAAGTAGCACCCTGTAATGAAAAGACCAAGGCGTGGACATCTCCGACCCATTCTCTGTTCAGATATCAGCCAGCAAGCCAATGCCTTAAATCAAGAAATAGCTTCCTAAGATCTACAGAGATATTTGCAGGAACACCTCAGCAATCAAGAGTCCAAAAGTGGCAAGCTAAAACCTGGAATCTCAATCAGTGGCTGAGACCAGATGAGAAACTCCATCCTGGGCACACAGAAAATTGGGCGACCTGGAAGGCACTGAACAAGCTGTGTTGTGGGACCATGAGATGCAGAGCTAACTTTAAGAAATAGGGCTACAAAGTGGAGTCTACGACATGCAAGTGTGGAGAAGAGCAAACCACAGACTACCTACTAGCAGCCTGAGCCCTGCCACATGCACAATGAAGAACCTTCTCACAGTGACACCAGAGGCACTCCAAGTGGCCAACTTCGGGTCAAAGGACATTTAGCACAATGCTAAGTTTTTAACTTTGTCTTTGTTTTTGAATACATACATTATAACTGTACCCTCAATTAGCTTCTGACATGATAAATAAATAAATGTTTTAACATATGCTTTTATGGTTGTATTTCAAGTATGTTTTAATATGTGCTCCGTAGATGTATTTGGCTCTGTTGAGTGCCCCACCTTGAGTCTAATGGAGAAGAGGGCAATGTTGTTGTTATTGTTCATTCGTTCAGTCATTTCTGACTCTTCGTGACCTCATGGATCAGCCCACGCCAGAGCTCCCTGTTATCATCCCCAGCTCCTTCAAGGTCAATCCAGTCACTTCAAGGATGCTATCCAGCCATCTTGCCCTGGGTCGGCCCCTCTTCCTTTTTCCTTCCATTTTCCCCAGCAATAAAATATTTTTAATTATTTTTAAAAATGTATTGAGTTTTTTTTCCATAAAAGGACTTTTTAAAATTTTCTTAAAAAATTAAAACCTCCAATGTGACCCAGTCATTAACACAATAGAGAGCTAATGAACCTGTTTTTATGCAGTAAAGGGAAATATCTATGGCAGTGGATGTGGTGACCCAAAGTTTAGCTCTACTCATAATGTTATCAGTCTTGGCCATGATCCTGTGCTGTTGTCATCATACCTATGAATGTAGTACTCTATCATCATAGTTATGGTTAGCAAAGCACCACTAAACCTATCTTGAAACACATTGGAGATGTTGGCAGTTGGGACACTGGAAATGAAGTCCTTGAACATGGGTATCTTGAGAAGGTTGAGTCCAGGGTTAGTTTCCATTCCAGATCTGAATGGGTTCATCTTTGACTGCTCATGCTGCTGGTCCTTCACTTTATTGCATCTATAGCACACCAAACTTTAAACAACAACATTCAATTAATGGAACTTCCCTTATCATTGTCACAGGAGTAGGAAAATAACATAAAGCATCGAGGAGACAATCGGGATCACGGCTGTGTGCCAGGATGATAAGTAAGCAGCACAATTTAGTCCTTCTTAATCCACAAATTTAGGGTTGCTTGGCAACAGGAAAGCCCATCTCAAGAAGGCTTTCTATGTATACATTGTCTGCATGCTGAAAACAGTAAGCCCTTTCCCTGATGAAACCTTGTTTAGACACATCAGAGAAACTCTCCCAGGAAACTTGGCTAATTTGATTGCAATGCTCTTGAATTCGCTTGAGGTTCTCCCCTTGATGTTTGCCAGAGCAAGACCCTGTAAACTGGCCTCAAGCTTCACTTCGGGCGAGATCTATGGCCATGGAGAGAGATGTTGAACTTCCCTGAGAGAGCATCTCTTAATCTTCTTGAAAATCACCCTGTTTCCCTTAATATTTGCTATAAAGGCTTCACCTCCAATTTTGCTTCAGGTAAAACGTGGCATCAGTTCTAATGTCTCGATTAACATCTTCTTATATTAGTTTTCCATGAAATCCGCTGGCGGACTTGACTCAAATAATAAAGAACTATCCAAGGTACTGAACCAGTTTTTGTGGGGTAAGATACAGCACTATGTACAGCTCAGACTAAACTTCAGACTAAAACTAGACTGGATTCACAGCCTCATTGGCATGAAAGCCGCCAGCCCTACTAGATCCAATTCTGCAAGGGGTCTATTTAGGCTTTGACTTTTCCTTGCCTTTGTCAGTTCTGAATTATTAGACACTTAGAATCATAGACTTGGAAGAGACCACATGGGCCATCTAGTCCAACCTCCTGCCATGCAAGAAAAGCACAATCAAAGTATCCCTGACAGATGGCCATCTAGCCTCTGTTTAAAAATTTCCAAGGAAGGGGCTTCTACCACACTGAGGAAGAAAGTTCCACTGCTGAACAGCTCATACAGTAAGGAAGTTCTTGCTAATGTTCAGGTGGAATCTCCTTTCTTGCAATCTGAACCCATTGCTCCTAGTCCTAGTTTCAAGGGGAGCAGAAAACAAGCCTGCTCCCTCTTCCTTATGGCACGCTTTCACATATTTACACATGGCTATCATGTCTCCTCCCAACCTTCTCATCTGAAGGCTAAACAGACCCAGGTCTTTAAGATGCTCCTCATAGGGATTAATGGTCTCCAGACCTTTGATCATTTTAGTCACCCTCCTCTGGACAACTTCCAGCTTGTCAATAATTCTTTTGTACTGTGGTGCCCAGAGTTGGACACAGTATTCCAGATGAGGGCTAACCAAAACAGAATACAAAGGCACCATGACTTCCCTCGATCTAGACACTATAATCACATAACACTATAGTTTATTTTTTACTGCTGTTTTTTTTAACTTAATTGGTAGACAGTTACTACTGTGGATTATCTCATGTGACACGTTACACAGAATCCTGTAGACACATTCCAATTGGTCTCATTTGAGGAGAAAGATAAGATATTAGTTTGGGCAGATTTTCTGTTGATTCTTAATTTTTTTTCCAAAAGTGGTTGATTTTCTTGTACATTTTATAGAAGGGATTTGTCCATCCAAGCTCAGGACTGCTCAGTTTTCAAAGTTCGGATTGTCACCTATCTCTCCTTGCTCCCCCCCCCCCCCCCACCACTGGGCTCCTCATCTTAAATTGTTATATGACAAGAAGGTACAACCTTTAAAAAACATTCTTTCTTTACAATTTCTGTTTATTTATCTCCCAGACAGAAGATTGTAAGCAGTACATGAAGCATCCATTATGACTGCTTGAGAAAACTAGCAAGCCTAGAAGCCAATTCTGTGGGCTTCTGAAACCAAGTCTAAGTTCACATAATTAACACTCTGCACCAAACTAACAAAATATCAGTATGCTTTCAAATGTCTTTGAATAGACCCCCCCCCCTCCATCAGGGCCCTTCCACATTGCATAAGTACAGTACTATATTTATTTGTCATGTCAGAACAACCAGTCAAATTATATTACATTTCTAACAGAAACAAAGCAAATAAGCAGATTACAGAATTTGTGAGTATGAGAGTTGATTAAATGTCCTTTGACCAGTATCTGGCCACTTGGAGTGCCTCTGGTGTTGCTGCAAGAAGGTCCTCCCTTGTGCATGTGGCAGGGCTCAGGGTGCATTGCAGCAGGTGGTCAGTGGTTTGCTCCTCTCCACACTCGCATGTCGAGGATTCCACTTTGTAGCCCCATTTCTGAAGGTTGGCTCTGCATCTCGTGGTGCCAGAGCGCAGTCTGTTCAGTGCCTTCCAGGTCGCCCAGTCCTCTGTGTGCCCAGGGGGAGTCTCTCATTGGGTAACAGCCATTGGTTGAGGTTCTGGGTTTGGGCCTGCCACTTTTGGACTCTCGCTTGCTGAGGTGTTCCAGTGAGTGTCTCTGTAGATCTTAGAAAACTATTTCTAGATTTAAGTCGTTGACGTGCTGGCTGATACCCAAACAGGGGATGGGCTGGAGATGTCTCTGCCTTGGTCCTTTCACTATTGGCTGCTACTTCGCGGCGGATGTCAGGTGGTGCAATACCGGCTAGACAGTGTAATTTTTCCAGTGGTGTAGGGCGCAGACACCCTGTGATAATGCGGCATGTCTCATTAAGAGCCACATCCACTGCTTTAGTGTGGTGAGATGTGTTCCACACTGGGCATGCATACTCAGCAGCATACTCAGTAGCACAGCGCAAGGGCAGATGTCTTCACTGTATCTGGTTGTGATCCCCAGGTTGTGCCAGTCAGCTTTCGTATGATATTGTTTCTAGCACCCACTTTTTGCTTGATGTTCAGGCAGTGCTTCTTGTAGGTAAGAGCACGGTCCAGAGTGACTCCCAGATATTTGGGTGCACTGCAATGCTCCAGTGGGATTCCTTCCCAGGTGATCTTCAGAGCTCGGGATGCTTGTCTGTTCTTGAGATGAAAGGCACATGTCTGTGTTTTAGATGGGTTGGGGATCAGTTGGTTTTCCCTGTAATAGGCAGTAAGAGCACCTAGAGTTTCAGAGAGCTTCTGTTCAACTATCTCAAAGCTCCCTGCTTGAGCAGTAATGGCACGATCATCAGCGTAGATGAAACTCTCTGTCCCTTCTGGCAGTGGCTGGTCATTTGTGTAGATGTTGAACATGGATGGGGCAAGCACGCTCCCCTGAGGCAGGCCATTCTTCTGTTTCCGCCATCTGCTTCTCTGACCCTGGAACTCAACAAAGAAGCTCCTGTTTTGTAGCAGGTTTCCTATGAGGCGGGTGAGGTGGTAGTCCTTTGTGATATTATACATTTTCCTCAGGAGGAGGCGGTGGTTCACAGTATCATAGGCTGCTGACAGGTCTATGAAGACAGCTCCTGTGATCTGCTGCCTTTCAAAACCATCTTCTATGTGCTGAGTGAGGTTCAACACCTGCGATGTGCAGCTTTTGCCTTTTCTGAAGCCAGCTTGCTGTGGGATCAGACATGGGTCTAGTTTTTCCATAATTCTATGCAAAATAAGTCTCTCCAGAACTTTGTAGAGGTGGCACAACAGGGAGATTGGTCTGTAGCTTTTTGGGTCATTGCGGTCTTTGCCTGTCTTCAAGATGGCTATGACTCTTGCTTTCCTCCAGATTTTGGGGATCTGACAGGATGCAGTGCAGTTGTTCATCAGCTCCAGCAGCCAGTGCCTTGCTTTGGGACCAAAGTTCTTGATTTGTTCCATCCGTAGATCATCCAAGCCAGCTGCTTTGCCATTCTTACATTTGTTGAGTGCCATGTCCAATTCAGTGGATATAAAGGGTTCATGAAGGTTGTTCTCAATCTCTTGTTGTCTGGCTATTGGTTTCTTTCCTACTTTGGTGGCAAAGTTGGGTTTCCCATTCTTCAAGAGTTGGTGTGCTATCTGATCTGCCTTTATGTTGGCATGGGTATTAGTTTGTGAGGGGTCATTGCTCAACCGTCTCAGCAGCCTCCACGCCTTCTGGCTGCTCCTGCCCATGTCGACCTCTGTGATCAGTTTGATCCACTGTTCTTTCTTGGCTTCAGAGATGGAGGACACAATGCTCTGCGCTGCCTGAAGGGTTTGCTCACTAAATGGGTCTTCGTTGTGGAGCCTGTAATAGTTTTCCAACAAGACAGCTGTTTCAGGAGTAATACCCTGAAGGTAGTTGGTTCTGCAGCCTCTCGGTATGGAGGCCCGTGAGCAGGTTTTCACTATTTCAATAAAATGCTCGTATTCCTCAGGGATTGGCGTGACTGATGAGATCATGTCATCTAACATGTCTGAGAATTTAGTCCAATCTGCCTTTCTGAAGTTGTATCTTCGTTTAAATCGAACTTCTTGAGGCCTTATTGTTGGGAACAGTTGGCATATTATTGGTCGGTGCTGTGTGTTTGGAATTGGTGGTCCCACTGATTTGGTGCATTGCTGTACGATGCTGTCGCTCACAAATAAGAGGTCTGGGTTATAACCTCGGTGCCACCTCCCGCTGTTGTAGGATGGTGGGAGCTTGCTATCATGGATGAGAGATAGTTTGTGCAGTTCAGATCAGGAGAGGACAGCCTCTCCATTTCTGTCCTCTTGGGCATAGCCCCATACGTGGCTATGGCTGTTGAAGTCACCAATTACTACCGCCCTTTGGTGCCTGTCAAAGTTCTCGGGGGAGGAGAAGCAGAACTCTTCATTTGGGGGCTTGTACACAGAGGTGATGGTGATGTTATTGAGCTCTACTGTTAGAACCTCGATATTGTTTTCTTCAGTGTTGTGGGCACTGCTGACTTGGAGGCCTGGTTTGACAAAGACGGCGCTTCCATACTGTGCATGTGGTCTTTCCGCTACTAAGACCATTCCTGGAACTTTGGGTCATTTCTGTCTTTCATCCCTGTGTGTTTCTTGGACACACAGCACGTCACATTTCTTATCTCGGCACAGCTCATAGAGCAGTTGTTCTTTGGCGGCTGACATGCCTTCGATGTTGATAGAGATTATTGTCATGGTTGGTCCTGAAAAGGTCCGTTGGTTGTTTTGCTTGCTTGCTTGCATGCTGCAAGTCATCTCTGGTTTCTTCTGGATTGAGAGAATCAGCCGTCTGCGAAGACGTTGCCCAGGGAATGCCGGATATCTTGCAATCCTGCGAGGAGGCTTCTCTCATGTCCCCCAGTACAGTGCTATGATTCTACTTCATTCTCCAAGACATCAACCTGGGAACATTAGTACTAGCAATTTGAGGAGGAAAATTCATTCTTCACACCCACAGAACTCTGGTGCCAGAATACTGTTTTGACACAGTAATTAAAGTGAAAGACTATGCAATATCTATGTAGTGTAACTGAGTTTGTGGTCATAATGGCTGTGGGCATCAATGATTCACCAAAGAGTTGATCACAATGCAAAATATGCTGCTAAATGAAATGCTAACTCCGATGTCCAACTTGGTATTAAATGGAGACTGGTGGAAGATTATGGTGGAGGATCTGCTCCCAGTAGGCCCAGAAGTCTGGAAAACAGACCCACAATATTCCTGTTAGGTCTAATCTTCATAAGGACATGAATGTCCACTTTGAGTCTCATTTGGAAGACTCAAAGTAAGATACTACTACTAATAATAATAATAATACATCATGCAGAAAATACCAATAGTTGCTAGATACTGAACCAAATCTGTGGCTCACCTAGTAGCAATAACTTTTTAGGTTTTCAAGCAGGATTCTTTCCTAGCCACATATAGAGAACCTTAGAATTCTCTGTCGGCTTCCCCTCCAAGCCCCAAGCCCAGTCCAACCTTACTTATCTTCTAAAATCAAATGGGTTCCGCGTGGTATTGTATCAAGGAGAAGCCTAAGTTGGGAAGCTTCCTCCTGACTTGCTGCTCTTCTTGTGCAAAGAATCATTTCACATTGAGAAGCTACCATTTCTAGGGACAAAGGAAGCTGCCTTACACCCAGTCTACTATTGCTCTGCCAGCCCATTATGGTCAATGTGACTGGCATCAATAGCTTCCCAGAATTTCAGAGCAGGATTTTTCCCTAACTCTATCTGGAGATCCTTTCTATAGTGTCCAGGTACTTACCAGCTGTGATTTTGCTTAGCTTTCAAAATTAAAGGAGATTATAATTGTGGTAGATTCCCCTTTACAATCCAAAGGGACACAGTTGTCCTACTTATCTGTTATGAAAGATCATAGTCAGCCATGTTTCTCTCTTTCTGTCTTTTTTCCTTAGAACCCCCCCCCCCCTTTCCACATAATTATCATTCCAAAGGCAATGGCTGCAAATTGATAAAGACAAGACAAATGAATGAAAAAAATCCTTGCACATATTAATAGTCGGATGCTTTTGGAGCTAAATGGCCTGTTTGCTCAACGGTATCCTTTCATTACTCTGCCATCTCAACATCTCTCTCCCCCCATCCTCCCCATGTGCTAAAATTGTATTTTGATTAAATAAAATTTCCTGGTGCATATTTCGACACCGCTGAGTCGAGATCTTAGCGCTGATGCCTTGATGTGTTAGGCCCATAAATGCAAATTGAAGCAATCACGCAAACACGAGAGCCAAGTGAATGAGAGCGAGCGAGCCGGGAAGGCTTCTTTTGAAAAAATAATAATCCAAACAAGCTCAGTCATTTGATTAAACTTGCAGTAATTTGTCCTTCCTATCATTTCCCCCCATTATAAAAATGGGAGCAGTAAAGACGCAGGCTTCAGCTCAGCAATAAAGATACATTCACCAAGAAATAGCTGAAGAAAACCTCCATGAACCTCTGTACCATTAAAAAGTTATGTTAAATATCACTGCTTCTTCCCCTCCCTTTTCCCTTTAAAACACAGTATCCCAAATTTGGAGATTAAATGGGTCTCATAAAAAGTCTCTGCAAAGTCGTTTCAGCGATTCCTAGCTCTGTGAGATAAGATTCTACACACCACAAGGTAGTATGGTAGTTCTGCAGGATAAACTATTGTATACATATCCACTCAACACTTTTTGGATACACTATTGAGGACAACTCAACCGTCCTCTGTGAAGTGTTTGCTCGGTTCTTTGCGGACAAAGTCGCTTTGATCTGTTCTGGCCTGGACACCATATTAACGGCAGTCTCTGAGGATGTAAGACCAGCACCTGCTTGTTCGGTTTTGATGGATTCATTTCAATTGGTGAAACCCGAGTATGTAGACAAGATACTTGGAGGATTGAGAGTGAACACATGCATCCTAGACCCCTGCCCATCCTGGCTTTTAAAGGAAGTCAGAGGGCGATTGGCCGAGTGGGTAAAAGTGGTGGTTAATGCCTCCCTTCAAGAAGGCAATATTCCAGTGAGCTTAAAACAAGCTATAACAAAACCGCTGTTGAATAAAACCAACACTGGACCTCACTCAATTCGACAACTATCAGCCTGTTTCCAATTTCCCCTTTTTGGGCAAAGTCCTGGAATGTGTGGTGGCCTTACAACTCCAGGTATTCTTGGAAGACACAGATTATCTGGACCCGGCATAGTCTGGCTGTAGACCGGGACATGGAACCAAGACAGCTTTGGTCGCCTTAGTGATCTATGCCGGGAGCTGGACAGGGGAGTGTGTCTCTGTTGGTTCTGCTGGACGTCTCAGTGGCCTTCGATACCGTCAACCATGGTATCCTTCTGGGACGCCTTGCCGGAATGGGCCTTAGAGGCACTGTTTTACGGTGGCTCCAGTCCTTTCTGGAGGGTCGTACCCAGATGGTGTTACTGGGAGACACCCATTCAGCCCCACAACCATTGTCTTGTGGGGTTCCTCAGGGTTCAATACTGTCTCCCATGTTGTTCAATATATACATGAAGCCACTGGGGGAGATGATCCAGAGTTTCGGGGTGCAGCGTCGTCTGCATGCAGATGATGTCCAACTCTGTCACTCCTTCCCACCTGCTACTAAGGAGGCTGTTCAGGTCCTGAACCGATGCTTGGTTGCTGGGATGATCTGGATGAGGGCTAACAAATTGAATTTGAATCCAGACAAGACAGAGGTACTCCTGGTCAGTTGTAAAGCCGAATAGGGCATAGGGTTACAGGCTGTGTTGGATGGGGCCGCACTCCCCCTGAAGACACAGGTTCGCAGCTTGGATGTGATCCTGGATTCATCGCTGAGCATGGAACTCCAGGTTTCGGCTGTGACCTGGAGAGCATTTGCACAATTAAAACTTGTGCACCAGCTGCACCTGTACCTTGGGAAGTCTGACTTGGCCACGGTAGTCCATGCTCTGGTTACATCCTGTATAGACTACTGCAACACACTCTATGTGGGGAAGCCTCAACTGGTCCAACAGTCAGCAGCCAGGTTACTAACAGGAGCAGCTCTCAGGAAGCACACAATCCCCCTGCTGCACCAGCTCCACTGACTGCTGGTTTCGGAATGCTCTTTGAGTGTAGGTGAACTATAAATCCCAGCAGCTACAACTCCCAAATGACAAAATCAATCCTCCACAACCCCACCAGTATTCAAATGGGGGCATATTGAATATTTGTGCCAAATTTGGTCCAGTGAATGAAAATACATCCTGCATATCAAATATTTACAATTCATAACAGTAGCAAAATTACAGTTATGAAGTAGCAACAAAAATGTTATAGTTGGGGGTCACCACAACATGAGGAACTGTCTTAAGGGGTTGTGGCATTAGGAAGGTTGAGAAACGGCACTAATTCAATGCTGGTTGTGATTTTTAAAAGCTGGCCCATTTAAATTGAGGTTGGCTCCCTTTCAGGAAAACAGGACACATATCTGGAAGTCATGAATCTCTCAGAAAAACAGCTAAGCGGGCTGTGTATGTTTAGCCTGGAGAAGAGAAAGAAAGGGACACGATAGTCATGGTTAAACATAAAAGTATGTCATATCAAGGATGGGGCAAGGTTTTTTTCTTTTACTCTGGAGATTCAGATTTAGAGCAATAGATTCAACCACATTAAAGAGATTTCAAGTGAATATTATAAAGATTTTCATGATGGATACTTAGAGCTGTTCAATTGTGGAATACGCTGCTGTCTGGGAGTCAAGAAGAGTATTCTTCTCTGGAGGTTATTAAATAGAGGTTGGATGGCCATCAGTCAAGATGACTTGGATTGTGTTTTCCTGCATGGAAAATGAGGGTGGAAGGGACGGCCCTTGCGATCTTTTTCAACTTTATCATTCCATGAAACAAGCACAAAGTTAAAGCAGACAGTTTTGGGGTTGCCTAAGCTATCTTTCTCCTTCTCCCTGTCAACAGCAGAGCCGTTTTGAGTCTCCTTTGTGGAGAGAAAAAGTGGGACATAAATAAACATAATAATAATAATAATAATAATAATAATAATAATAATAATGGGCACCACAATTCAAGAGAAATATTGACAAGCTGGAATGTGTCCAGAGGAGGGTGACTAAAATGACCAAGGGTCTGGAGAACAAGCCCTATGAGGAGAGGCTTAAGGAGCTGGGCATGTTTAGCCTGAAGAAGAGAAGGCTGAGAGGAAATATGATAGCCATGTATAAATATGTGAGAGGAAGCCACAGGGAGGAAGGAGCAAGCTTGTTTTCTGCTTCCTTGGAGACAAGGACACGGAGCAATGGCTTCAAACTACAAGAGAGGAGATTCCATCTGAACATGAGGAAGAACTTCCTGACTGTGAGAGCCATTCAGCAGTGGAACTCTCTGCCCCGGAGTGTGGTGGAGGCTCCTTCTTTGGAGGCTTTTAAACAGAGGCTAGATGGCCATATGTCAGGGGTGATTTGAATGCAATATTCCTGCTTCTTCGCAGGGGGTTGGACTGGATGGTCCATGAGGTCTCTTCCAGCTCTTTGATTCTATGATTCTATGACCTTGGTCAACACTTGAAAATAATAATAATAATAATAATAATAATAACAACAACAATACTTTATTTATATTCTGCCCTTCTCACCCCAAAGAGGACTCAGGGCGGATCACAATACAGATACACTGCGAACATTCAATGCCGTTTTTTGGATGGGCCAAAGACAGACAGAACAGGAAAGAGGTATATTGTGTTGTGTTGACATCCAGTTGAACATCCAGCTTGTCGGTGCCTTTGAAAGTTGCCAGCCACAGGGGGCGCTGTTGCTCCATCCTCTATGATGAAGAGCTATCAGGACTTCCTCCTTCCTTTTGGCCACCGGCATTCTTTGATCTTTTTCTTTATGGTATCATAAAATACCTCCCCTGTATTTCTCTAATCACAGCTGTAAGCTGTTTTTGAACTGTTTAGGTAAACAGTGAGCAGGGCGGACAGTCGTGTGCTCATGCTGACCCAGGTTTTTGAACTTGCACCCTTTTTGTTTGTAGATCTTATCATTGCTGGTGATTTACGAGCTGTGCTAAAGCCCCAATGCTGACAAAAGTACCACCTTTCAAATGCAAAAGGCCACCATACTCAAAACTGCATGTATTTTTCTCTTAAACATCACATAGTCCTAGACACTTGGGAAGGGTCTGACATGTGATCCAATACAAAAGCCAGCATAGTGATCTTGTTTGCTGTGTACTAATCTTGTTGTGTATCAAATAATAATAATAACTTTAGACCTACAATTGAAAGGTCTGGACCTTCATTTTATGCTCTACAGGTGTAATGCAGAATCTTTGTTATGTTTATTTTTAAACTTTACCCAAATGTCAAAGGACTTGGGAGAAAGAGAACACAGAATCAGGGCCTAGCCAGGAGCATCTGAGTACCTCCAGTCATATCTGCTCAAAGTTTGAGCAATGGTAAATGCCAGTTGGCTTCATCTTCTTCTTTTTTTCCCAGAGAGTTGGTCCCTGGGAGAAAGGTCTATTTTCAAAAGTGTCACCTAAATGAGATTGAATGCCTACGAGTGCTTTCTCCAGTTACTTGGAAAGCAATTTGGTGGTCATTCGGCTCCTTCTCGCTGCCCTTAAACGGTCTGTTCATTCCCATCCGAGTTCCCTCATATCATCCTTATCGCACCCCGCAGAATTAATTGAGCGGGAGATTTTCCCTGCTGCACTCGCACCCCTGAAGCAGAGGCCTGGCTGCCTCCCCGTCTTCCCGGCTCCAGCCAGAGTCAGGAATGATTAGCATTTGATGAGCTTCTGTTTCAAGACTTCAGTCTCATGTACTTTGAAATTGAAATTCCTTAGCCTGCAAGGGGACCGGAGCTCTGACAGCTGACTTATTGAACTTTCCCAAGCTGTAACAGCAGAGAAGGTAAATCTATCAGGGCTGCCTCATACTGTAGTGGCATTTGTAAAAATAAGAAGACAAGAGGGGACAAGAGAGACAGAGAAGGGGAGAGAAGAGAAGAGAAGAGGTGGCAGTAAATTCTCCTGGAAGTCCAAGACACCCAAATTAACCTTTGCTTTTCAATCCTGCCTGAGTTTAATTAAACAAGAGGTGATGTCCTGCATAGCATCTGAGGGTGGCACACACTTGCCATGTTGATTTCTTGCAGAAAGCAGAGATGCTTTTCATATCCCTTGTTTATTTTTTAAATGTAATTTCTATCCTGCCTGGACAAAACAAGTCTCCTCCATCTTTAATGAACACATCAGAAATACCGGCTATCTTCTAGATTGAAGGGGCCATGTATCCATCTGATTTCTAATCAAAAATTAGAAGGAGCTATCCTAGGTGTTGAACCTTTCCTACCAAACAGGTTTCACACTTTGGATGTGTATGAAAGTGATGGAGTCGAGAAAAGTGGAGGAAAATAAGCATGATAGAAATATAGTTCTGGAAGAGAGTTCTAAGGATATTGTAGATTGCTAAAAAGACACATCCATGAGACTGAGAGAAAGTTTTTAGCTCTGAGAGCAAATAAGATCTCCTTAGGAGCCAAGGTGATCAGGGCTCATGGATGTTTCTCACCCATGTGTATATGTGCCTTCAAATTGCCTGTTGACTTATTGTGATGTTCATGAAATTTCACATGGTTTTCTTAGGCAGGGCATCCTCAGAGGTGGGTTTGCCCATTCCGTCTTCTGCATAGCACCAGGGATTCATTGGCAATCTCCCATCCAAATGCTAACTAGGGTGGACCTAATTTTGCTTCCAAGATTAGATGGAGCCTGGTGTTTTTAGGACACAGGATCATACGTTGAAGTTGTCTTGGTGGCAACAAACAACGAACCAATTTATTTCAATTTAAAACCAAATGTGTTATACAATATACCATGTGTGTGGCCTCCTAAATGATAAAAATATATTATTTATTGGGTATTGGGGTTCATTTGGAGGCAAATAATTTGAATTAAATATGGGCAAACAGAAATGACCCATCAGGCTCATGGGTCTCCCTTTTGTGTCCTGGGTTATGGGCAAAGATAATCAGCTGTCGTGAACAATGTGAAGACTAAATGGAAAAGCAGTTCCTTGTGAAAAACTCCTGGCTCTCCCAGGTTTTTGTTCTCTCCCTTTCTTTTTTTTCACTCTTCACTTGGCTGCAGCTGATTAATTGGCAAAAGCAGTTTCAACTTTAGACTCAGCCTGCAGGCCTCCATTGATAATTTAAGTAAAACCTAACATCTAACACTCCCTTCTTTTGTAACTTTTTCTCCCTTCCTCTCCTTGGGCGTTTGCAGTAACCGGCTCCTGGATCAGCCAATAAACCTCTGACACTGAAGCATTTTGAGGCCAGTGTCTTTTAGATCAAACGCGCCTCTTGATTTTCAGTGTACTTCAATTATGCTCAGCCACCTTTTTGCATAGCTTTGTCTCCTGCTGATCTGCAATAGGAGAACGAAGGGCTAAGTTTATACTATTAGTCCTGAAGCTGTTCTTGGGTCCTGTTTCTCTCTAATGTGAATGAAGGATGGGAGAGAATAGCTATAAAGTCTCACTGACCTTCCCAAGAACCACATTTCCCAAAATGCCATGAGAACAGTGCAGCAATGGCTTGACTTCCAAAACATTTTAGGCAAGGCAAGTCTAGTCAGGAATGGCCAATCACAGAAGGAATAGACTCAGTTTTTGCCCCCATTTCCCATTGGGTCTCACAATCTTGATTCAGCACACAGGATCGTATTCCAGTTGCCATTTTGTCTGATTTGGGTAGTTTTGAGAGATTGTTGGTGAGCTCTAATGGGGGAAGATGTAAACTTTTGCATTTCTACTTGTGATCAAGTCATTCCAACACTTTAGGGTCTCCAAAATTGCCACAAACTTTAATTATTTACAGGATTTCTTCCAGGTCACTAGAGGCTTTATTACTCACATATTGGTTCCTCCAAATCTGTAGGTGGTCTACTTGCTATTGTAAGGTCATGGCAAGTGAGAAATTAGGAGGAGGAGAGTCCAAACCTGTTAAACAGAAAAAGAGTAGGTGGAACAGAAAAAACCTTGTAGTTGACTTTTCGGGGTGTTGTCAAAAAATCACCTTGCTCCTGGGCTGGGGCTGAGCTTGGCTCAGCCCCAGCCCAGCCCCAAACATTTCTGGAAGGATTAATCTAATCATTTAGCAAGCATAAAACTGGTTTGGCAGGAAACCTTTCAAAGACAATGCCCATTCAAAAAGACAATGGACACAACCCCCTTATAGAGGTTTACATTGACACTTTTAGAACTTATCCTATGTCACTTTTAGAACTTATCCAGGTTTATGCTTTATTAATAACCAGAGAGGGGAGATGACTTACCCACAAAAACTGGGGTGTGACCATAGACTTATTCCTGTGCACCCAAAAAACCTTAATATAATATGTAGCCTTGGGAAACCTTTGAACAGTTGAACATCCAGGAACTCCAAGCACCTTAATCTGATCAGATCTCCTTTTATGATTCTGAGGAAACCCCTGGAGTCCATGTTAGGCTGTGACCCCAACATTTCAAGATTGACCTTTCACTCATCTCCTGAACCCCACGCTCTCTGTTAGGTGTCTCTTTCTTCTTTCTTAACTTCTTCACTGTTACAAAACTTTGTATAATTGAACTGCCATCTCCAATATGTTACCATTCTGTTTTTACAACTGAGCTCCTGCTGAACAGTGGACCAATACAAGCTCCATTAGACCCAAGGTTATCAAATATCATATATGTTACGTAGTACTTATATGATTTTGGACTATGTGATTATCTTGGGAAACAACACAAATTCTTTCAGTGGACTCCCTGCTGAGACACTGGTTGCCAGTAACCCCCAGGACTCATAAAGGACTTTGTTTACCCAATTGGTTGATTTTCTGGTTTCCCAAGCCTCACTCTTTGTGTAGAGATTATTCCAAGCTTCCAAAGTCAATAAGTGCTAAATACCCATTCTTTACAGTCTGAACAATGGGAGCCCACATCCCTCAGAGGCAGGCACAACAGACCTTTAATTTTGAACCACTCTCCCATCCCAGCTATTCTCTCTTCCTCTCCGTCTTGGTCTGTGACATCAGGAAGAATTCTTCTAAATGGCTGCCAAAGGTGATAAAGTGCTTTGCACTGTATTATATGTTATGTCAGTTCTTTTGGCGATTACGTGTTCTGTCATCTAGCTGACCAGGCAAATAAAACTTCTGTTATTGTCTTCAAATCATGTTTTTCCTGGCTTTCAAAGCAGCATGGCATGCCAGGCAACAGGTGTACACTGTGCCCTGGCGGAAGATAGCTTATTTTGGTAATTGGGAAACTGTTTCAGTCAAGCTTGGGTTTGAGGATCTATTTTTTGCCGCAGGACCTTCTAGGTCCCTTACAAATGGTCAAAAATAATGCAACAAAACAATTCAACAACACCAGGAAATGATGAAAATCCACTTTTGGTTTGAACATTACTTGCAGCATCTTTCATATGTGATTTGCCTTTTGGAGGCTTCCTAAAAAGACACTTTGCCCTCTTCTTTGGGGTTACAAACAGAACATTTTTGGGCCCATTTTTTTGAGAACCACAAAACAGCTGACATGGGTCAGAAGTTGTACTTTGCCCATTTCTGCTATACAATTGATTCACCACAAGTCACTAGGGATTATCCCCGAGTAAACATTACTCTGTTCTCTGAAAAATAAGATTTTTCATCTCTCCTGAGATCTTTTTTTTTTTGGGGGGGGGGGGGGTTGCTCCTCTATGAAGGAATAAGAGGAAAATTTTGGACCAGGTATCCAGTTGTGATCCATCTCAACTTTTCTCAAGTGCCATCCCATATCCCAATGTGTCACCCTATCTAATATATCATGACAAATGCAGTCTTCAGAGTCATGGGTTGGGTCCTGAGCTATTTCTCAGGGTGAGAAGGAGGGAGGAATAAAATATTTTCATGAATTCGATTCCTTCTCTGCCAGCTCAGAATTGATCCAAAAATGTTCCACCTCATTTATCCCCTACAGATTTTTACGTCTTTAGAGAGGAGGGAAGAGAGTGAGACAGAGAAAAGAAGATGATAAACCAGTCTCAGGAGTTATTGTCTTGTCATCTGTGTGGAAATCTATGACCTTCCCAGTCACAATTCATACTTAGGTGAAGACAGTCATGAAACGAAGATTGTTTTTACACCAGAAAGTCTGATGTCTCACAGTAAGAAGGAAAATGGATATAATAAAGTCCGTGGTGCACAATGTGGTGTTAGGACACCCATTCAATATTGTCTTAGCATAGTGTTCATATCTGCATGCGGAGCTATGCTATCTGAACCATATATCAACCAACCAGAATATTCCAAAGCCCCAAGACCATCTTACATGTTGATTCCATGTTTCAAAATAAGAAAACAGGATTGGAGAAGATCTGACTATCACCCCCAGAGCCAAACATACAATGAGGGTTATAGTGATGAGATCTAGGGGGTCATCTGGGAGTCTCTGCCAGGATAGGGCGTACTTTCCAGAAGCTTCTTTGACTTCAAAATATTCAAAAACTTTGAAGTATGGAATGGCCATATGAAGCAACTCTAGGGCTTTACCGTCCATTGGGAGGGGATCACTATGCAGTGCGTGGAGAGGAAGGAAACCCCAACATCCATGGTACTCAAAAACACATCCACAACTGTAAGAGGCATTCCTATTAAACACAGCCAAGGTGTGTTGACTTGGAAGTAAATCCCTTTATGTGAAGTAGGATTTATGGTGTAAGTGAGAATTAGGTAGCAACTTCAGCCTGGATGCACATCTACTTTGACTTCCACATAAAGTCCGAAGTCAACTCTGAAGAGATCCCATTTGCCTTCAAGCCACCTTGAATACACCTGATTTTCTCTGATTATGATGGTAAGCTAAATCAGGTCTGATTAATCCTTGGGTGGGAGATCAACCAAGGGATCTCCAAGTAGTCATAGGTAGGACCTCTTCCTGGAACCTTAGAGAACCAATGCAACCTGCCAAAGTAGATAATACTTAATTAGACTGGTAGTCTGGTTCCATATAAAGCAGTTCTCTATGTTCCTTGAGCCATTGTGTAGGGGGATGCATTAACTCCACAGGATATCATGAAGGGCCACATTTCACCACAAAATGTTTATGTCAGATGCCTTTTAAAGAACAGAAGTTCACCCCATAAACCATTTTAAGTTCAGGAGAGTGTCTTTAAACATTATGAAATGTGAAGGTGTCACTATATGGTGGTCAGTGTAGACTTATAATGCAGTTCAGTGAACTTAAACTGCATTATGTAGCAGTGTAGATGGGGCCAAAGTCATCTAGGTAAATCTTCCAATATCCTTCCTTTGCTCTCATGTCATCTGGACGTATTAGTTGATGGCCCAGTGTTGGCCCATTGCCTGGCACACCATGCTGCTTTGAAAGCCAGGAAAAACATAAACAGATTTGAGCACAATAACAGGTTTTATTCACCTGGTGAAATGGATGACTTAAATTTCAAAAATGATCTAAGCAGAATAACACTGTATCCCCAATCTCTGAATTTGAGTCTGAACCAGCTCTTTGATGGAGTCCTACCCCAGGGAGAACTGTTTCACACTAGAGCAGAATGCTCTGGAAAATAATTGATCCCTTCCTTTTTTCTGAACATATTTCAGTTTATGCTGGAAATTTGTAGGGAATGCTATATTTTTGAGATTTCTGCATGTATGAGAGATTGTATCAGATGGTCTCCAAACTGCCTTCTAACTCTGAGATTCTGTGATCAAGATAGACCTTTGGCCTTTTTCTTTTTTTTTTTTTTAAATAATTTTTATTAAAGTTTCCACAAATCCACACAAGGAAAGAGGGGGAACAATAACAAGAAGACAGAACAGTAGGAAAGGAAAGAAAGAAAAGATAATACAAACAAAATAACCAATACATAACCAACACTCAATACAAACAATAAAATTACTTAAACTATTCTAAAATGACTTCCACTCCAGCCTCAGGATCTTCTCCATATGTTTCTTCTCCTTAATATCTATTCTCATCCCAATGTTTTTTCAACTTTTTTCTCATAATCATATATGGGGGACCAATCCGTCCTTCTTAAAGTTTTTCCATTGTTCCTTCTCAACAAAAAAGTCAATTCGTCCATATCTCTTATTTCTTTAATTTTCTTCCACCATTCTTCAATATTCGGGACCTCTTCATTCTTCCAATATTTGGCAAAAACCATCCTAGCCGCTGTTATGCAATAAGTAAATAATTTATCTTCATTCTCTTCCAGTTTGAGATCGGAGTCTGTAAATCCAAGAAGATAATATTCGGGTTTCTTTTTAAATCTTTTCTTTAGTATTTTTTGCATCTCCTCATGGATAATAGACCAGAACTTACATGTCTCTTTGCATGTCCACCACATATGGTAAAAAGTACCTACTTGCTCACTACATTTCCAACATTTATCTGATACATTTTGATACATATGACTGAGTTTACTCGGTGTTAAATACCACCTATGAAACATTTTATACCAATTTTCTTTTAAATCCATAGCATAAGTATATTTTAATTTTTTATTCCACATCATTTCCCATTCACCGAAGTGAATGGGCCTTCTTATATTTTCAGCCCATTTAATCATACAGGCTTTCACCTGATCAGTTTCTGTCAGCCATTGAAGCAGCTTGTTATATAGTATTGTAACCGTTTTCTTTTGTGTTTTTAAAATCTTGTCCCATATATTCTCCTTCCAATCAAAACCGATTTTTTGGTCTTGTTTGAAGTATTCTTTGATTTGTAGGTAATTTAACCAAGTTATATTATCATATAAGATCTTTAACTGTTCAAATGATTTAATCTCCATTTTGCCTTTCACTAATATATCCTTATATCTTGGCCAGGTCCTCCATCCCAATAGTCTTCTTTGGTGTGCCTCCATTGCTGAAATCCATAGTGGTGTTGTTTTGTAAAAAAAATCTTTATATCTCAACCATGTCCGTAATAAGGAGGCTCGCACAAAATGATTACCAAAATTTTTCTCCTTCGTCTCCCTATTGTACCAAACATAGGCGTGCCATCCCACTCTTAAGTCATAACCTTCTAGATTTAGGCACTTTTCTTTATCTAAAGTCATCCATTCCCTTATCCAAGATAGTGCACAGGCCTCATGGTAGGTCTTCAGATCGGGGAATCCCAGCCCCCCTCTCGTTTTTTTATCTATTAAATTTGTATATTTAATTCTCGGTCTTTTTCCTTTCCATACAAATTTCAATAGGTCCTTCTTCCACTTTTTAAAGAGAGTTTGGTTTCTTATCACCGGTATGTTTTGAAACAGAAATATGAGTTTTGGTAACACGTTCATCTTTATCAAAGCGATTCTGCCCAGGAGGGATAGTTTCAACCGGTCCCAGTTCTGTATATCCTTTTGAACCGTTTTCCATACTGATTCATAATTATTTTTCAAAAGTTGTCCATTTCTGGCAGTTACCCAGACTCCTAGATATCTGATTTTCTTCACACCTTCTATTCCCGCCTGCTGTTGAATCTTTATTTGTTTCTCCTTGTTAACATTCTTGAAGAGAAGTTTGGTTTTCTTCCTGTTGATTTTAAAGCCTGCCACCTTTCCAAAATCTTCAATTTTATTTATCCAACTTTGTAAATTTTTCTCTGGGTTTTCAATTGTGCCTATTAAATCATCCGCAAACGCTCGTATTTTATATTCATATTTACCAATTTTTGCTCCTTTAATCTTTTGGCCTTTTTCTGAGTGCATTACAGACTCCAAAAGAAGAGTTAAAAATGCCATCGGTGGTTAAGAAATGGGTTGGTATAATTCACGGTGAGCTTTCGGAGTCAATGACAAAGTGTTTTACTAATGGCAGGGGTGTTTGGTTTTGATGTGTCCATTTATTATAGTTTTCTTCTTCTTTTTTCTCCCTATGTCTAAACTGTAAAAATATTGGCTGAAAGAACTGACCCATGTCCTTTCCCTTTCCCTGCTCTTTTCTCTTTGATTTATAGCATGGCGCACCCGCTGGGTACTCACAACACCTACCGCAGTTAAGCATTGGCACTTTGCAAAAAATAATAAGTAAATAATAAGTGGTAACACATGAATAGGGAATGTCCTTTTGCCTTCCCCCTTGATTAAGATGCAGGGGGTCCCAAGCTTCAAGGCTTGTCTTGTGGGTTGGCATAGCTGGGCAGCGTGGTGCTCTCCATCTGAAAATGAATCAGCTCCCTCTTTTCTTAACAGCAGCATAACATGGACCAGGAGAAGCAGCATTGAATCAGTATGCAATGTACTTGCTCTCTTTCCCTATCCAAAAGCTTCCTCCTGTCATCTCCTTATCTCAGACTAAGCCATCCCCAGGTCTCTCATTAGTGATGACCAGAGCTCATGAACAGCTTCTCGGAGGCTCAGGTGACCTCTTCTACCATACCACCCTATCTTGGTTTTACTTTAAAGCAAAATAGAGCAAGAATGACCCATATGGGGTCCGTTAGATCCACCATATGGGCTACTTGCAGCACATGTGTTACGGGTGACCATTTCATTGGCACTGTATGATTAACACCACCAAAATGGTGTCCCTTCTCTTATTTTAGAGAGGTATGGAAATTGTTTGATTTGTGGTCCTGTTAGCCCTTATGGCATGGAGGGGATACTCTAGGAACCTCCTACACCACAGAGAACCTTTCTGTTGTCCCAAAATAGCAACTACCATGATGTTGGATTTGGAAATTGCTAAATCCTGTCATTGAAGGTGCCAGTGAAGGAAATGCTGACAGGTCTATTGGTCTAAAGAAGTCTCTAAGAATTGGAAACTGTTATGAGCACAATCCAAAGAAGGATGCAAATAGTATCTTGATGCTGTGGCCATACAAAGATGGAGGTCAGATCAGCCTAGAGAGGGAGGGATGGACCTTATGGCTAACTCTCAGGAAGATGTTACAACTTCATTGTGTTTTCGTTGCCATTATCAAAAGGAAGATGGGGGAAAGTACAAAATCAGAGCCAAGTTGAGAAGACCATTCAGATGGGTTCTGTGAAACAAGAAATTGGGCAAACCTTAGTAGAACCAGCCAAATACAGTGCATGAAATACTGTGTGTGAGGCATGGCTATAACTTAGAATTAGTTAGGACCAGTAAGAATTAGAGTGAAGGTCAGTCAGGAGGAAAGGAATGGAGATCTGAACAATATTTTGGAAGTCGAGAAAATGGAGGGAGTTCAGGGAGGAGTGTCACTTGGTTTGAAGCAGAGAAGTTACGGTGTACTGAAGCAGAGAAGTTACGGTGTACTGTGCATGGAACCAGCCAAGAGCTAGATGTTCATTTGGTTTTTAATAGATCTTTTCTACATCTTTATCTGAATGTTTTAATTCCATACTTAACAAGGACAATTGGCTATGTACACATAGAACTGAACACTATAGTTGCTTATACAGTAGAGAGGTTGCCTTGTGACCCAAATACTAGATCCAAGGTAAAACGGTACGGGACTGCCAGGAAATGCTAAGGTTAGAACTGGAAGAAAATCTGAGTCCAAATATACTCCCCAACTTCAGTACACAGATAGACATTAATACAATTTGGAATGCCATATCAAGTTTGACCCTGGAAACACTCCCCCTTTTTTACTGGGGACATTGACTTAGTTTGTTCATTTGCTTTGACCAGTTAATTGTAGGAAAGTTCTCCCCTCCTTGTTTTTTCATGTGAGTTGGGAGCTAACATACACTTTGCATTTTTGTAATGTCTCCTCCTGGATCTAATTACTCTTTAATTTAAATGCAAACGCCGACCCAGTATGGCTCTTGAGAGGGAAGGAAGAAATGCTGCTCGATTCTTGTACATGACGACCTTTTATGATACCCATTATATAATAAGGAGCATCTGGAGTCTTAACAATAACGCTTCCTTGAAGTGTGCTCCTCTCGCCGCCCCAACCCCTGTTTAACCTCCCCCCATCTGTATTCAAAGTTTATGCAAAGTAGCTTAGGGATGCAAGGACATTTTCTTCTCAGTCTCTTAGAACTTCCACCACAAATTAATTTTTTTCTTAGAAAATAAATCCACTTGAGGAGTGTTGAGGAAGATGCCTTTATTGACTTTCATCTTGGTAGAAAGAAAAACAAAAAATTCAGCTTTGCTTCCAAACTATCCCTTTTGTTTATTTTTTAGGGAAAAAGTCTTCTCTATTCTTAAACAATTTGATATTTCTGACCCTCCTATTAATTCAAGGAGACAAGACCTTTAAAGATCAAGGGAATTTTTTCCCACCAGGACATCAATTTCATTATTTTACCCCAGATTCCAGAGTTAGATTCATCCAACCAAAATCTACTCCATGACATGTGATTATCTTCCTTCTTTCCAGAATATGTCCCCTTCTCATTCTTCGTTGGGTTTCTGTCCAGCATTTCTCATGCTTTCATCAGAAGGGGAGCAAAGAGGGTAGAAAGTCCACCTCATACTCCTGACAGAACATATTCAATGGACAAAGCATCCCATGCATGAAATGTCCTAGTGCTCTGCTTTAGGTGCACTCCCAGATATTCTTTGGCTTTATCCTTCAGATAATCCAGCTAGTTTGGACAATCGGGTGGGTTTTTGAGATTCAGTGTGCAATGCTTCTGTTGAATTGCAAAAATACATTTTGATTAGGTTTGAGCATTGGATGGTGACCCTGGAGATCAGATCTAGATGACGTGCCTGATCATGGAAACCCACTATGTGACACTGAGTGTGTCACACACTCTTAGCCCCAGAAAAACCCATGGGTTACCGTAAGTTGGAATTGACTTGAAGGCATACAACAATAGCAAACTTAAGATGGTGGAAATAAGATGGTGCTATGTTCTCTCCAAGTGTGGAATACCAGTGGTATTAAAGAAATCTCTACTACCATTTCTGCTTTCTGCCAAAAGAACAAACTACTTTGTATCCACAGTGTTCTTTCATACAAAAGAAGGCACAAGGTGCATGTAAATTTGGCTACATCCAAGAAACAGCTTCAGATACTATTTCTAAAACCAATGCTCAGATCTGGAAGGTGTCCTTATGTATTCTTCCTTCTTCCTAATGGGAGGAATCATAGAATGAGTGAAGATCTCCAACTGTGTTTCTGTATCTTGTGCTTTTGTATGCATGGAGCTTATTTCCACTATCATTTCCTCATAGGGCAAAAACCCATAGGGAGCAAAGCTACTTAGATGTGTATCACCAGCTGAGTGCTGAGGTCAGGCATCTACAGACTTACAAGGTGTTGGATAAATGTGCAGGTGTTTTCAATCTGGATGTTACCTGCTCTGATGCTAACTTCCTCAAGTTTTTAGTCCAAACTTTGAAGAAAGTATCCAAAGATTCATAGAGTCATAGAATGATAGGTTAGAAGAGACAACATGGGCCGTTCAGTCCAACCCCCTGAATCCTATTGCCATAATCAGTTTTGCATTGTAGTCAGCTACTTTAAAACTTGAGTGAAAACTTGGAGTGAATAATCACTCCACTCCCATGTCTCTGGTTCTGTCCTAGGAATGGATAACAGCAAATTCAGGTTCTTTACTGCATTTCCAGTTGAAAGCACTGTGGCTAAAGGACTTATGCATCAGAGAGCATAGCCATCCCTGGAACATAAAGAAAACGGGCCATGTTGCCTTACATCATCCAATGAATGTGGAGGCAGAGAGCTGGGATAAACATCTGGCCTTTCACTCTAAAGGATTTTTTTCATCCATGCCCTCACATTTTTATAGGGTGGCATTTAGAAAACTCTAAGATCTGGAAGATCTGAACTTTCCTGTTAAAAGTTTAGAGGGGAAAGGGTTACGAGGGCAGCTTAGAGTGTTTTTTCACAAGCCAAAGTAACCTGGATAACTCTTCAGGTCTAAGTAAACATCTAAAATATTGACAGAATCATGAAAAATTCATTTGTTCTAAACATTAAACATGGAGTGATAATATTTAATATGTATGCCTAAGAGAATTTTGGGCAAATGAGTACGGCTGTATCCTCCTTTCCTGAGGATCTAAAATATTCATTTGGGCAAGACATTAAAGAGAGGGTGAGTGTGGGAAGTGCCGTCTGACAACATTTTGCACCAGCCATAATTTTGCATAATCTAGGATGGCATGAACAGCATCATGTTCAGGTCACTTGTTGGTGATGGACTACTTTGCCTAGTTCTGGGCATCACATGATAAGAACACCTTAACAGATGAGAGTGCTGGGCCAAAATGAACAAAATGAACTTTAATGAGAAAGATGCGAGATACTACACTTAGAAAGAATGAAATTCTCAGCTATAGGATGGGTGACACTGGGCTCAACAACAATATGTGGGGTAGTGAAAACACCAATGAGGTCACTGGACACCAATGAGGTAGCAGATGCCACAGCCACATCATCCTTACATCCAATGGAAGGTAACCAGATGTTGAGATTTCTGGAAAGCAAGGTCCAGGAGTAATGGTTGAAAGAACGTTGTGATGAACCAACAGAAAGAAGATTAAGTGTACTGTTTCTTAGGGATAGAAGGAATATTTGAAAATATTTTAAATGTTTTCTGTGTCTTTGTAGAACTGAGAAAACATCATGTTGAACTGATGAAGATCTCTGAAGTTTTGGACTTCCAATTGGGGCTGTGCAAAATTTACATGCGGTTGTTTTTGCACAGAAAACAACATTTTATGTGTAGAAAACAGTAGCCTGGAAGACAATGAATGGTAAACCTCTTATGAGGAAATCTTACCAAGTAAACCCTGTGATAAGTGTTAGAGATTTTTTTAATCATTTCTTAAGTAACAAGTAGTGTAAGGATCAGGGCAGCAAGCAGTAAGAGTCAAACCACTTGGCTAGCATTGTGTAGTTACAGCCAGGGTGAAATAACTGCTGGGATAATAAAGGAGTTGGAAGGTTGGAGTTCTGAGAGGCTTGTGTCTTGAGGAGACTGAAGACTGGAGTATCAAGAAGAACTACTTTTCAAAACTAGCCTGCTGCAAGTAAGAAGTTTCCAGTTATCTGGAAGTATCAAGAAAAGAAGGCTGGAAACGTATTCCAGTCTTCAGTCACTGTAAATGGACTCTGTATATATATTTTTGTATAAAGTCTGTTGCAAAGACAAAGGTGTGAGTTTACTCCTTGATTGGAGGGGGAAAGCTTCCACGGCTGTTTGTGACTACACATATTAATCTTCATTGCGACAATAAGTTTATCTTAAGGTCACCGTGGGCCGGAAGTGACTTGAAGGCATACAACAACAAACAACAACATCCAAATCCAGTTCATGGTTTTTGAAATAATTGCCAACTCAGCCCTAGTGTAGAGAACTCTCCATGGTTGAAGATATACTTAATCCAAGGCTGATCATATGTCTATTGTGAACCCTTGCTGGCTGTTGTACACTAATGTGGATGTTTTGTTTAGATTTATGTTATTATAAAATTTTGTCTGACTATGTGTAGTTTAATTTATTGATGTTATGTTTAATTTAGTGATGTTAGGTTTCAATTTGATGTTAGGTTTTAATGTTGTTTTCATATGGTGTTTTTTTTCTCCTGGGATTTTATGTTAGTATCGTATGTTTTATGTAGGTATTGAATGGTTGCCATTGTTATGTTGGAATCCACCCTGAGTCCCCTTGGGGAGATAGGGCAGAATATAAATAAAGTTTATTATTGTTGTTGTTGTTGTTATTATTATTATTATTAGAAACACAACAAGATGAGTCCACAGCAGACACTCTGCTGGCTGTTGAATTGGATCACATGTCGGACACTTCCCAAGTGTCTAGGACTGCGTGATGTATCAGCGAACATTGCTGGCAGATCCCAGTAAGGTGGCCTTTTGCAGCTGGCAGATGGTAATCTTGTCAGCTTCGATTGTATTTAAGTGCAGGGCAAGGTCTTTAGACACTTCACCCAGTGTGCTGATCACCACTGGGACCACCTTTACTGGCTTGTGCCAGAGTCTTTGCAGTTCGATATTTAAATCCTCATATCGTGTCATCTTTTCCAGTTGTTTTTCTTAAATCCTGCTGTCACCTGGGATTGCAACATTGACAATCCATACTTTGTTTTTTAACATGATAGTGAGGTCAGGAGTGTTATGCTCCAGAATTCTGTCTGTCTGAATTCAGAAGTCCCAGAGGAGTTTGGCGTGTTCATTCTCTGTAACTTTTTCCGGCTTGTGATCCCACCAGTTCTTTGTCGCAGGCAGATGGTATTTGTGGCACAAGTTCCAATGAATCCTCTGAGCAACGGTGTTATGCCTCTGCTTGTAGTCTGTCTGTGCAATCTTCTTGCAGCAGCTGAGGATGTGATCTATTGTTTCATCTGCTTCCTTGCAGTCTACATTTGGGATCTGTCATTGACTTTTCAATTCTGGCTTTGATGGCATTTGTTTTAATGGCTTGTTCTAGGGCTGCCAGAATCAGGTCCTCTGTCTCCTTTTTCAAAGTTCCATTTGTGAGCCACAGCCATGTTTTTTCTTTGTCAATTTGGCTCTCAAATTATTATTATTATTATCATTATCATCACTATTATTATTATTTGGGGCATTGAAGATCATGGATTGGACAGGGATCCATTTATATGACTTCTGTGTAGAAATGGAAAGAAAGTTTGTTCGACTTGGTAGTCTTGATGGCTAGAATCCTGTTGGGGACTTAGACCTAGAGTTAGAATTGGGCAGTTCTGTAATGTTAATATCCAGTAAAGGGCTGCTGTTATATTACTAGATAAGGGATCCAGTAAAGTGAACAGATGTGAAATAGGACCAATGTTGATCTGGACATTGACTCAGGAGAGCACTGAGACTCTTGCCAATATCCTAATACACTTCTCTTCAATTCACTAGTAGGGTTCCTTAGCACCTCCACTACATAGCTATATATACATAAAGTTATGTAATAATGGTAGAGGATTTCAGTTGATAAAAGTGACCTTTTTTGTTGCTCTTCAGAATCTGTTTGAGAGGAAATACATCAAGGATTTGTTCATTTGTGAAGCTTACAGGCATTTTGGGGAAATAAAATGCATACCAAGTGAGGCACACATTTCAAAATGAGAGTTGTAAAATAGGTCTTAAATGAAGAGAAAGAGATTCAAGGAAAACCAGAAAAATGCATGTGCACAAACAGGCTTTTGTCAAGAGGGAAGATGTGTAAGTTAGATAATGCTTAATGCATAAATAAATATGCACATTAGGAAAGGGATGTGTTAAAATAAGAACAGATTTCCATATGAGGAAGCAAAGACTCTGCAACCTGACACAAAGCAAGAAGGGGAGGATAAGACAAGTGGGTTATAGAGAAAGGCAGTGAAATAGAAATTGAGAGATGATCCCTTCCTTACTTCCAAATTCCTGACCTACTGTATGATCTTATTATGTGCTAGTAATGCTACTAATAAGAAAGTCCTGAGTATCAACCTTGGTGCCCTGGCTTTTGTGGGCCCATCCATGCAAGGCCCAAAATGCGTGAGCTCACGCACTTTAACTGGAGGCATCCAGTAAAAGTGAATTAATTTGGGATAAAGCGGAAAGATCCTGTTTTGTCCCAAATTAATTCCTGAAAGACCCAGGTCTAATCCAGTATGGGTCCTGTGTGGACTGCCCACTTGAAAGTACGGGGACTTCTGAGGGGGCTGTCCATACAGCCCTCTTGTGTTTTCCGGGTTGATTCAGCCCAGAAAACCCAGAGAGCTGTAAACAGCTCCCCCAAACCCCTTAAAAACACTCAAAATTAAAAATAACTTACCCAACTGCCATTACCCTGGTGGTGGAGCTCTCCTGGCACGTATAAATGATATGCCAGGAGAAGGGGAGCAGGAGCCAAATCACTCCTGCCCCCCCACCCTCTTGGTGCATCATTTCTACATGCCAGGAGGACTCCAGCACCACAGTAATGGGGGCTGGGTACGTTATTTTTAATTTTAAGGCTTTTTGGGGGGATTTTCTTTTGGGTATGGGTGCCCTGTGGGAAGGTCTGGCAGGGCAACTATACCCCCCCCCCCCCACACACACAATTGGGTGCGGGTTAAAACCTGCTTGGAACGAGCTTGAAAAGTTGACACAAAGTAGAGAGCCTGTGCTCCCCCATCTTCTCAGGTCCCCTTCTTTTTAACTCAAGTCAGCATAGTCAATTGTGAAGAATAATGGGATTTGTAATTTGACAAAATCCAAAGGACCATAGGTTGATCATTTCTGGTGTAAGTCATTATCCTTTGGAATATCCTGGGACTGAGGGGGACAGATAGAAATATTAGCCTCCTTTGCTAGATTGAAACCATAGACAAATCAACCCTTTTGGTACAAGTTGGTAGTGATTAAGATATATTATGTCTCTTCATTTTCTCATGAAGCTGCCCAGTGGGCTGGTCCAACTTTGACCATTCCCAGAAGTTAAAACAGTGTTCAACGAAATGCAACATAAATTGAGGCAAGGGGAGGGAAGCACCATGTCTTTTCCAAAGAGATTTCCCCCCTACTGTGCCCTTGATACCCACCTACTCTTTCACAGATTGCAAATAAGACAGCAAAACTATGGGAGGGGAGGGGAGGACATTCTGGGTTTAACCCCAAACCTCAAATTGTCCAATGAGAGACACCTAATAAGAACCAGAGAGCAAGTGATCATGGCACTGTGAAATTACTTCCTGAGATTGTAAGAGGGGTAACCATCTTTGGAGGTCAGCTGGGCTACGGAAAGTTGCATTGCAGTTGGTTACTGAGCAAATTGACTTTTTGAAGCTGTAAAAGGACATACTCTTAAACTTCTTTTAACTGCTACAGGGCAAAGCCAAAAAAGCAAAGGAAAAAAATTCCCTTGTAGGAATTATCATTAATATTTCAATAAAAGGCAAGATACAAAGTTATAATAAACTGGGTTAAGGCCAGTGTGATTAGCTTTATTTTCAGTTTAATTGCTTCCTTGATAGGACTTCAAAGTGATCTGTGTGCTTATTTTCAACTCTCTCTTTTTTGTAAAGGGAGGGGGATATTCTGTTTATAAAGATGCTTGGCCCTCTATCAGATACCAATGCGCTCATTCATTCAGTATATTATTGATACGGGATGTATAGTGCTCTATGAAAATTCTGTTTATCATCCCCTGTAAAGTTGACTTTGACACACAAATGCAATGTGAAGAACCTTTATTTTGGAAGAAACTTGAAAATTGTTGGTGTTGTTAGAATCATAGAATCATAGAGTTGGAAGAGACTTCATGGGCCATCCAGTCCAACTCCCTGCCAAGAAGCAGGAAAATTGCACTCAAAGCACCCCTGACAGATGGCTATCCAGCCTCTGTTTAAAGGCCTCCAAAGAAGGAGCCTCCATCAAACTCCAGGGCAGAGAGTTCCACTGCTGAACATCTCTCACAGCTCTTGTTGTTAGGTGTTAGACCTGAAAGATATACTCCCAGGAAGTTATGTGCTGGAATCATTTTTGGTAGAGGGTTATAAGTTGGACAAACCTGAAATCACATAAAAGCAATCATAACAGCACCACCACTTAGTCATGGAATCTTGCTGGGTGATCTTGGGCAAGTGGCAGTCTCTCAGCTTTAGATGGTTTGCAAGAAGCAAACCATCTACGAAGAAATCATACCCTGATAATAAAAATGATTTGGAAGGCACACGGCAGTGCTCAAATTCTCTCATGGAAGCAGTTGTCTCTTATGGAAATCCACATTCTATACAGCCTTGATGGACTGTGGTGGAGGCTCCTTCTTTGGAGGCTTTTAAACAGAGGCTGGATGGCCATCTGTCGGGGGTGCTTTGAATGTGATTTTCCTGCTTCTTGGCATGGGGTTGGACTGGATGGCCCATGAGGTCTCTTCCAACTCTATGATTCTATGATATAAATTCTTGCCCATTGTATCCCAACATTAGTTAGGAAGTTGAACGTTGATACGCATGAGTCCTGCCACATAACTTTGATATTTAGAACCATTTGAGAATGAGGTTTTTCCCCTCTTCCAAGCGAAATTCATCTTTCTATGCACCCCTCTCTCTTTGTAGTGGCTTGAGTATTGAGTTATGACTATGGAGACAGGATTTGATTCCCTGCTCAGGAATGGAAACCCACTGGGAGGCCTTCAGTGAGTTACACTCTCTCCATCAAAGAAAATCCCATGATAGGTTCACTTTTAGGATGCCATGAATCACAAACAACTTGAAGGGACACAACAACAATCTATCTAGTTACCTGTCCTTCCATAAATAGATTGATGCTGGCATTCGGTGTTGCACTTATAGATTCATAAATGCATTAATCTTGTATAGTCTGCAGCTCTTAATCCACCTTAAGATTCAACTGCTGGATGAATCTTAAGGCACAGAGGAGGAGGTTTCCAAATCCTTTCA
Source organism: Anolis sagrei (assembly GCF_037176765.1). NCBI lineage: Eukaryota > Metazoa > Chordata > Lepidosauria > Squamata > Anolidae > Anolis > Anolis sagrei. Next base: position 18,536,322 of record NC_090035.1, on the reverse strand, counting down.
ACCATCTTGGTTTGTTCCTTGTTGTAGCCTTGCACCAGATTCACCCATTACAGTGACTGACTCTTAAGGGAAGGCATGTAGAATCATAGAATCAGAGTTGGAAGAGACCTCATGGGCCATCCAGTCCAACCCCCTGCCAAGAAGCAGGAATATTGCATTCAAATCACCCCTGACAGATGGCCATCCAGCCTCTGTTTAAAAGCTTCCAAAGAAGGAGTCTCCACCACACTCCGAGGCAGAGAGTTCCACTGCTGAATGGCTCTCACAGTCAGGAAGTTCTTCCTCATGTTCAGATGGAATCTCCTCTCTTGTAGTTTGAAGCCATTGTTCTGCGTCCTAGTCTCCAAGGAAGCAGAAAACAAGCTTGCTCCCTCCTCCATGTGGCTTCCTCTCACATTTTTATACATGGCTATCATATCTCCTCTCAGCCTTCTCTTCTTCAGGCTAAACATGCCCAGCTCCTTAAGCCGCTCCTCCTAGGGCTTGTTCTCCAGAGATGCTACTTAGTTCAAATGACAAGTGATATAATGACAAGTGATACTTAGTTAAAGTTAAGGTTTCCCCTTGACATTAAGTCTAGTCATGTCCAACACTGGGGGTGGTGCTCATCTCTGTTTCTAAGCCAAAGAAACATCATGCGTTGTCCATAGACACCTCCTAGGTCATGTGGCTAGCATGACTGAATGGAGTGTCGTCAGCTTCCTGCTAAACCAGTACCTATTGGTCTACTCACATTTGCATGTTTTGGAACTGCTAGGTTGGCAGAAGCTGGAGCTAACAACGGGAGCTCATCCCATCTGCGGATTCGAACCGCTGACCTTAGCTTAGCGGTTTAACCAGCTGCGCCACCGCAGTCCCATTGCTACTTAGTTACATCTCCATTAAAAAGCAGTTGATTGGGATTTCAAGATTCATTTGTACTGAAGGCTGGTACTTCGAGATGCATGCTCTGAAAGAAGCCACAAATGACAATACACAATGACCCATCCAAAAACATTCACGTTGACTCTACTTTATCAAAAACCCAGTTCTTCTTTTAGAGGTGACTTCTCCCACCTTTTAATAATAAGGCTGTTTATTAGCCCATCTGCACAATATCTGTGCAACATTTATTGCCACATTTACACTCTACGATTACAACAAGGCGAGGTAACAGTAGTTTCAAGGTGACCATTGTAATTCAAGGTAATCAGCAGACTCCGATAGTGTTGTTACCCATGATTATGAAGCACATTATTATGTAATGGTAGTCAATAAGGGCAAATGGGTTTTGCTTCATGCTCTGAATCTAAGGGTGGTGATGTGTGGAGGATGAGGCTACAGCAAGGGGCTGGGGAAGTAAGAAAGGAGAACCATTGTGGGGCTGGAAAATATTGGGAAAATGGCAGGCAGCCACATCCCGTGAAAAAGGGTGCAATGCCCATTATCTTGAAATCAGGCCAATGTGGCAGCTGAAATGTTTGGAAGTTCTAGTAGGCAAGTGCAGCTTTCTTGTATTGGTTGCCAGTCTGTTTTCAGGAAACAATCAAAGCCATGTATTACGTCTGTATTATCTGATAGACCCCATCACCTCTATTTGGGTCCCAAGATCTTCAGAAGAGGCCCTTCTCTTAGTCTAACCACCTTCATAGGCATGGATAGTGTGGATGTGTGATAGGGCTTCCTCGGTGTCTGCTCCTGGAATTCCCATCTGAATGGCCTCCTTGTAGTCCTTCCGTCAGCAAAGTCTATTCTTGATCTGCATGTTCTCCCACAGTGAGGGCATTGGTTTCGGGGTTGGCTTGACCCACCTTCCTCTTGGCACATTTCTCTCTTTTGCCTTCCATTCATGCCTCTTCAAATCCTACAGCACTGCTGGTCACAGCTGACATCTAGCTGGAGCGCTCAAGGGCCAGAGCTTCCTATTTCTCAGTGTCTATGCCAGAGTTTTTATGGTTGGCTTTGGACAGTAGGCTGTTAGGAATTGAGGGAGTTGAAGACCAAAACACCTGGTGGGTCAAAGTTTGCCCATGCCTGCTCTAGAGCAACCCCTCCTGAGTATTCCTTGCCTAAGACAACCTTATGAAGTCTGTGGTGTAGTCATAAGTCGAAAGGCGACTTGAAACCACACACATACATTGAATGCTTGTTGGGAATATATCCAAGTAGGAAATAACTACATATGGCCTCCACTTTGGCCCTAGTTCATTCAACTGCTGGACTATGGTCCTCTAAAACCTTCCTAAATTCTAACTCAGCCCAATAATAAGAAATGTTTCCCATCCCTGATAGAAAAGTAACCTGAAGTCCTGTAAGGCATTTTTCTATTATAGGTACTCAGATTTACTTTTCCTCACACCAATGAAAGCTACAAGATCATCCCAATTCACTGGAATGGATTGGGCTCTGTTTCTACCAGTGCCATGTCAGGACTGCCAGTCTCTTATGACTCCTACTGGGAACCACTCTCTTGGCTGTCCTCCTTTCTTCATCATCCAAGGAAGATTCCTCCTGGTAGGACTGGGCAACCAGACAGCCAAAGGCAGAGAACAAAAGTAAGAAAACACCTTTCACAGATGGAACAGAAGGCCTAACCATATGCAGCACCTTCGGCATCCAGGCATGGCACAGTTATATGAAAAGGTGAGGGACTCCCTGAGTTGAGCTTCTTTCTTTTGGGATTTGGAAGTAATCTGCATTGTAATACATTGCATGACTGATTGGGGAACATCAGTCAAAATAATGATATTGCCTGCCAGTCAAGATCTAAGAGAGAGCTTCTTCCCATTAAATTCCAAATCCGTCAGGAGTGAGGTTAGTGACATGCCTAATCTTTTCAGTGCTCTCAAAAGGCAACCTACAGGTTGGCTCTTCTTTTTTTTCTGACAGTGCTGAGAGTATGTGGGATTTATATCTAGGCTCTACATTCAGGCAGAGTACTGGAGCTGCAGTGAATATCTGCAGAGGAATTTTGATGGGACTTCTGTCTTGAAACCAAATTAATTTGCTCCCAAAACCTCGCTCCCAAAGACTCACTTGGGTGTCAACCATTCATTTGCAGCACATTCTATAACTTGCAGACCTGTATTTTGATATTTAGCAATAACCTGAATCCTATTGTTATTCTGTAGAAGGAAAAGTTCCCTCTTTGTCCACTCTTGTCTACAGTTGCTTCAACTTCTGAATATTTAAGTGGCAAAAGTAGCTTGCACTCAGTTTTGATGACCAACTGTGGAATAACCAGACTAGACACAGAAAGCTGGATTAAATTAGGTTCACTTTATTTCACCTATTTCCTTTTCAAATAGATTGAATCTGAATGGAGCAAGAGGGGAGAGCAATCTGTTGTAAGCTCAGCTCAGATCGGGTGTCTACCCTCAAATGTCCCTGGAGACCTGAAGACAATCTACTAGTTGAGATGCTCCCCAACTAGGCACTTACTGAAAGGAAAATGGAGGATATTGCCTCCCAGGTCCCAGAACTTTATAAATGGGAGAAGCTCCCAGGTCAGTCTCAAGGATAGACATCTTCCCAGGACCTGTGGAGGCTGTTCTAAAGTCCTACCCCTCACCAAAGTGCCTTGCCATGGACAAGGGACAAGGATTCCCCACCATTTAGCCAATAAGGCAGCCACCCCGATTGCAAACATCCCAGGAAGATCAAAGTGACTTCTTGCCACTATGACCATTGAGACCACCCAAACAGCATCTTTCCCTGCAGGGTTTTTCATAGCGTAGCCCTAATAATAATAATAATAATGATAATAATAATAATAATAATGCTATATTACTCCTCTCCTTGCATATATAAACTCAGCAGGAGAAGGGGAGAGTTGGAACCTTGCCTACCTAGTAGATTCAGGAAAAAGAAAAGGGTCCAGCTTCTCCTAGCTTGTTTGTTCCCTCTGAACATTTCTCCTCTGATATTACTTGACTTCATGTGCCCTAGTTTCCATCCATGGATGTTTGGATGGTATGGGGATCTCCAAGGGTTGCCACAGCTGAGGACACCTTCTCTGTCATCCTACACCATATCGTCCCCATCGAAGGGACACGGAAGATCTTCTTGGTCATTCATGTATGTGTGTGTGCATGTGTGTCTGTGTGAGAGAATATATGGAGAGGTATTCTTTATAGGATCTTAGCCAAAGTGTTGCAAAACCATTCAATATCTTAGGATGATGTGTGTGTCTGTGTTTGTGACATGTAGAATTATAACAACCTTAAAAATATTATAGAGCCTAGGTGGGTAAGGAATACTCTGAGGTGGTTGTGTGCTAGTAATTGATGTGGAGGAAATGAGCAGAGAATTGCACCCCTGCTCCTTACTTCCTCACTGCATTTTTGTCATACAAACAACTCCTCCTTTTGACTACAGCTAAGCCTTCCGGCTCCATCATTCAAGCACCAAGATGGTGTGCAGTCTTGGGATGTAGGAATGCAACACGCACCCTTTCTAGGTCTGGGTTTGAGTGCCAATGTAGTCAGGAAGGAGGTATGAACATATCAGATATGATTTTACTCCTGTTCTGTTTTCAGAGGCATGTAAAAAGTATCATAAATCTGTCCCTGGGTGGGCACATCTTCCTCTCCTCCTGTGTCTATCTGGGTTGCTTTCTGTGTTGTTGCACAGGGAATTTGGGTGAGGCCTTTTATTCCCTTCCTGTTCCATCTCTCCAAATCCCATAAAGACAGCCTTTGCCAGCCACCGTTTTTATAATGTTTCTTCCTCCCGATATCTAAGTGAGAATTATATGTCTTTCCCTTCTCTTCCTCCCTTCCTCTGTCTCCCCTCCCCTCCTTCCATGATGGAGATTTAAAACAGGGACAGAGCTAAAAATTTAATATGCACAATAAAATTTAGTATGTAGCTGAGCAAAAAGTCTATGCATCAAAAATTGGTCCAGTCCAGCAGTTTTCTAAATGATGTAGGAGAAAAATAATGGGGCAGAGTAACGGCAGCCTGACCCTTCTTTCCCATAAGGCTTGAAGATTTATCACCTACATAAGCAGAATGCTACAGAAAAGAGATCTATTGACCACGGCAATAACTCACCGACCAGTAAAGCTAGTAAAGGCGAAGAATGCAGGGCTGGTACTTGCTGATAGAACCTTTATTATGGGGTGTTCAGAATGGTTTTAAATAGCCTTGCTCAACAAGCTTCAGTTTTTTTAAATATTACAAACTACCTTCACTCTTTAGATTCCCCATTTATTTACCATATTGTTATTGTGAGGAGGGAGGGGAAAGGAATGGGAGAATGCGTAGTCGATGGGGTTTACTATTTGAATAGAAAGCCTTTTTCCTGAGCGGATGGGGAGAGGGAGGAGGGAAGGGAAGTGGAAAGTCGCTATGATGTAAAAACGTTTCTGAAAGGGGAAAAGGTGCTTTGCTGAAAACAGCTCTGTAATTGAATATAATATTTAATGGAGGATTATTATTTTTAAAACACACACGCATCAAAGAACTCTTTTGTTCCTGATTTTTGATGGTAAGGGGTTTTTTTTCCTCCTAGAAACTTGTTTCTGAAGTGTTTTTTTATGGGATTGGATAGGTTGAAGAGTCAAAATAATGTATTTTGATCAACACAACACCAAAATGGATGGGGGGAGGGGACCTGTTCTGTTTTGGGGTGCCATAGGAATGGGAGAGTATACACTCAAACCTCCACATTCTCTGGGAACATAGATGAAGAACCCCTCCTAAAATGGGGAAAATGTGAATTGTTGTTGTTTATTCATTCAGTCGCCGATTCTTCATGACCTCATGGACCAGCCCATGCCAGAGCTCCCTGTCGATCGTAATGTGAATTAAAAAACATTTTTTTAACTCATTAGAAACTTGCCTTGGAATCTCTAGGTCAATTTGTTTTGCTGGATCTTTTCCATAGAATTACATTGGGAGAACCTAGACATTCTTATAAAGAGTTATCAGTAGGAATCTTGAGGTTCTCCAGCATGAGTTTCACTGGAGAATCTAGGACCTTGTCACATGGCCCAGTTGGGACATTCCATCTCACCAGCTTTTGTCAGCTAAAGGGAAGGCACACAGGGTGTCTCATAGTGGCCCACACACCCTCTCTCCTCCACTCATCACACATATAGGGAAGGAAAGGGTGCCCTTTCCCACCCCCTATCACATGGTAGAAAGGTTGGCAATGCACAGCAATGTGCGTTTTCCTGCCGCCCTTTCTGTCATCACATGTGCTTTTGGGACTGAAAGTGTGGACAGCTCCATTGGAGCTACCCACGTGATATTTTCCTCCCTGTATTGGCAAACCACCTTTCTGCACTTTGTCTCTACTTTGGGAAGAAAGTGGATAGAGCCTGCTGTGCAGCATGTGATGTCAAATGGCAGGCCCCGTCAAAGCTGCACATGAAGGCGGCAAAATGAAGCATTTTTGCTCCATGTGAAGGGGCAAAAATGCTCCATTTTCATACAAATAGATTCATACAAAAGACATTTTAATCAAAGGTAAAAGGTAAAGGTTTCTCCTTGACATTAAGTCTACTTGTGTCTGACTTGGGGGTGATGCTCATCTCCATTTCTAAGCCAAAGAGCTGACGTTGTCCATAGACACCTTCAAGGTTATGTTACCGGCATGACTGCATGAATGCCGTTATCTTCCCACTGAAGCAGTACCTATGATATACTCACATTTGCATTTTTTCGAACTACTAGGTTGGCAGATGCTGGGCCTAACAGCAGGAGCTCACTTTGCTCCCTGGATTCAAACCCCCAATCTTTCAGTCAGCAAGTTCAGCAGCTCAGCGGTTTAAACCACTGTGCCACCAGGTGGCCCAATTTTAATCAATCAAACCTGTCAATAATCAAATCTACTAAAGTCTAACCTGCAAATGTGAAAGACCAACTTCACGGTTTGGGCCCAGCCCATCTTCTTGATCACATCTCCACCTATGAACCGGCACATGCTCTATGATCTGTCGGGGAGGCTCTTCTCTTGGTCCCGTCTCTGTCTCAAGCATGGTTGGTGAGGACAAGGGAAAAGGCCTTCACGGTGGTGCCCCCAGCTCTTGAACACCCTCCCTAGGAAACCTAGACAAGCCACCACACTACAGCACTTTCAGAAAGAACTAAAAACTTGGTTTTTCAAAAGGCTTTTTATAATGCTTAAGACAGCAACCAGACTATTCTTTAGCCAGGGAAGGCTTAATTGATTGCAGGGATTTTAAATAAATGATGATTGCTATATTTTATTTTTGTCAATTTTACATGTTTGGCTTTAAATATGTTACTGTATTTCTATTGTTTCTTTTTATATATTATGTGGCACTATGTGTGCTATTTGTAATCCACCTCGAGTTCCTATGGGAGATGGTGGCAGGGTATAAATAAAAGATTATTATTATTATTATTATTATTATTATTATTATTTATTTATACAACATAGTCCAAGAAATAAATGGCGAAGAGACCAATTTACTCCAAAGTCAAAAGATCTGAAGGAGCAGAAAAATGGCTGAAGTTGTGTGGGAGCTAAAGATTTAAAAAATGATCAGGAAGAGGATAAGAAAATGGTTGCAAATGTGGCAAAGATGCTACATCTGCATCAGATCACACAGTCTCTGTAACTGGAATTATGCTACTCATTCTCTATATTAAATGGCAATGTTCTGCAAATGATAGCACATTTAAATGAATGCATAACGAAATGTACATGTATAATGGTACTACACATATAATGTTAAGTGTACAACCTTGAACCGAATGTAGGTCTTCATATTGGATAAAAATATCTAGCAACTTCCATGGCTTTCAAATTTCTTGTTGTTGATAGGTGCCACTGCCTTCAAGTTGACAAGGCTTTCTTGGCAAGATTTCATCAAAGGAGGTTTGCCTTTGCCATCCACTCAACATCACCAGTGGGTTGCATGACAAAGCGGGCATTTGTATCTCAGTTTACCAAACTTTATAGACCTTCTGTCCTTTCTTCAGATCTTCAAAGGTGGTATATAGCATAATGGTTTGAATGGACTAAGATACAAATATCTGTTTAGCAATGGAAATCCATTTGGAGACCTTGGAAAATCACACTCTCTTAAGTCTCAGAAGAAGATTTCTCTGAAGAAGTATTGGCAAGGAAATTCTAGGATAGAGATGACATAAATCAGAAGGCACATAACTTTGAGAGTGACCATGATGTAGTGGTTTAAACATTGGACTAGAAAGAAGATTCAGAGGTCCCCTCTGCCATGGAAATCCATGGGTGACCTTGAGAAAACTCTCTCAATCTAAATGGAAGGAAATGGCAGGATTCCTTGGGAGAAGTATTGCCAGCTCCCCATGATAAGATCTTCATAAATTGGAGTTGACTTAAAGGCAATGAACAAGCCTTCCTTCCTTCCTTCCTTCCTTCCTTCCTTCCTTCCTTCCTTCTCTCTCGCCCTTTCTTTTGTTGAAAAAGCACCTTTTGTCAAGATTGTTTGTATCCAAGAGACTTCCCAACAGCATAGGCACCTCAGCTGGTCTATAATAAATCTCATTAGCAAACAAAAGACCTTGTCCCCATTTGTGTAGGCATAAAACCTCCCATAAAGGATCACCTGGCTGCATTACACATGTTCACGAAAAGGATCAATGCCCAGTAATGGCTGTCTTCAACAGCCCAGCAATTCCATTGTCCTATTTTGCCCTTAAGGAACATTGCAGCAGGTAGGAAAGTTCAACTACACAATGAATGAAAAGACAAAATAAAATAAAACAAAGCAGAGGAGGAATTTTTGGGGGGAGAATGTGTTCTTTCAGCTATAAACAGCTGCAGGTGGAACTGACAAAGAAACAAACGGGCCATCACGTGCCTGCTGCAATGCACATCAGGACGGCACAACTTGCCAAAGTCATTTATCCGCAATAAACACACATCCAAACTGGCCAATATCTACTACTGAGCAGAAAGGAAATGTAAAGCAAAGTACATCATTTATCATTACCAGACAGCTCTGCTATACTGTGAGCAAAGAGTGCTGTTTTGGGGAGGGTTGGGGGAAAGAACAGTCTCAGACAATGCACACTGTTTGTGGAGTTTTCAGTCTGTTAGCAGTATCTCAGCACAAGGAACTGTAAATCTTTATGCAATTATACCCAGGCCTAGAATCAAACGTTTCACAATTAGATAACTCAAATTGTTATCCTACTACATTTCCATTTGGGGATAAATATTTGACAGTGAAATTAATCTGATGGGGCAGATTTGGTCAAGAGATGAGGATTGGAAACCTGTTAATGTCACACATAGATATGTGAGTTGGGAGTCAGGAGTAGGGTTTAATCCCAGCCTATTTGAAATATAGTATCTCCCTATATGAGTGTTCAAACCTGCAAGGGAAGGCTTTCTCTCAGGCGTTCCCTTACACCACCATTTTCAGCATGTTGGATAAAGATAAGGGACAGATCCCATAACTCTGAAATCCATGTTCATTATTTATTTACTCATGCCCAGGGAAAAAATGGTCATTTAGGTAATTCTATAGTATGCTTCCCCCATAGGTCACCATACAGCTGTGTAGGAGAAGATTACAAATTCCAGGAGAAAGGTGGAGAGTAAATTAATCAAACAAGTAGAGTAAATGCAAGTTTGCCATCCCAACAACATATTAAGAGACCGGACAACAGTGTGAATTGAAATATGGACAACTTTTATTTAAAAGGTTACCTGAATTAACTTTATGTGATTTGGAACATACAACTAAAGGGGCATGATCCTGGTGTGTGTTTTATGCTGAGGTAGTGGCCCTCGCTGACTTACCCCTCGGCTAAGCTGGGCAAAGCACCTGCTTCCCCAGATATAGCCAACTTTAACATCTCCAGGGCGACCACTAAGGACAACGTACAAAGAATTCTGCCCTATGTCCAAGGGATTTTACAGAGCCAGAACTCTTCCCATTTCAAGGTCATTTCTATTTTCCCTCACCCAGTTACGTAAACAGATGTGAGGGTTTCCATTCCTGGCTCACACCACAAAAGGGTACCTTAGATGTACACCAAATGTAAACCTACAGTTGCTTTTAGGGGGATGGTCTATTTAATGCCCCCCCCCACTTCCAATTTGCCCTTGTATAAAGTATAGCATATGCGAAATGAAAAAAGAAACCTAGAACATAGAGGGAAAAAATTCCTACCTGGCCCCAATAGATGACCAATATATTATACTGTTAATATGTGGGTGTGAAGCAGAGAGTGTTTGAGGACCGGGACATTCGTAGGGAAACCAAGGTGTTTGTTTATAAAGCTATTGTCCTCCCAACCCTGCTATATGCATGCAAGACGTGGACTGTCTACAGACATCACATGCAACTCCTGGAACAATGCCATCAGTGCTGCCTCTGAAAAATCCTGCAAATCTCTTGGGTAGAAAAGCGGACAAATGCCAGTGTGCTGGAAGAAGCAAAGACCACTAGCATTGAAGCGACGGTCCTCCACCATCAACTCTGCGGGACTGGCCACATTGTCCAGATGTCCGACCACCGTCTCCCAGAGCAGTTGCTCTATTCCGAACTCAAGAACGGGAAATGGAATGTTGGAAGACAGGAAAATAGATTTAAAGATGGCCTCAAAGCCAACGGTATCCTTCTGGGGCGCCTTGCGGAAATGGGTCTTGGAGGCATTGCTTTGCGGTGGCTCCGGTCATTTCTGGAGGGTCGCACCCAGAAGGTGTCATTGGGGGACTCCTGTTCCGCACCACAACCTTTGACTTGTGGGGTGCCACAGGGTTCCATACTGTCCCCCATGCTGTTTAACATCTACATGAAGCCACTGGGTGAGATCATCCGGAGTTTCGGGGTGCGGTGTCATCTGTACGCAGATGATGTCCAACTCTGTCACTCCTTCCCACCTGCTACTAAGGAGGCTGTCGAGGTCCTGAACCGGTGCCTGGCCGCTGTAACGGTCTGGATGAGGGCGAACAAACTGAAACTAAATCCAGACAAGACAGAGGTACTCCTGGTCAGTCGCAAGGCCGAACGGGATATAGGGTTACAGCCTGTGCTGGACGGGGTCGCACTCCCCTTGAAGGCGCAGGTTCGCAGCTTGGGTGTGACCCTGGACTCATCGTTGAGCCTGGATCCCCAGGTTTCAGCGGTGACCAGGGGAGCATTTGCACAGCTTAGGCTCGTGCGCCAGCTGCGCCCGTATCTCGGGAAGTCTGACTTGGCCACAGTGGTACACGCTCTTGTCACATCCCGCCTGGATTACTGCAACGCTCTCTACGTGGGGCTGCCCTTGAAGACGGCCCGGAAGCTTCAGCTGGTCCAGCGTGCGGCAGCCATGTTACTAACTGGAGCGGGTAGCAGGGAGCACACAACGCCCTTGTTGTCCCAGCTCCACTGGCTGCCGATTTGCTACCGGACCCAATTCAAGGTGCTGGTCTTGGCCTACAAAGCCCTAAACGGTTCCGGCCCAAAATACCTTTCTGACCGCATCTTGGCCTACGAGCCCACGAGGACCTTGAGATCGTCTGGGGAGGCCCTTCTCTCGATCCCGCCTGCGTCACAGGCACGGCTGGCGGGGACGAGGGAGAGGGCCTTCTCGGTGGTGGCCCCCCGGCTGTGGAACACTCTCCTGGCACACATCAGACAGGCGCCCTCCCTCATGTCCTTTCGAAAAAGCCTTAAGACCTGGCTGTTCGAGAGGGCATTTAATTAAGTGCTAAGCAACAACATTACGGTAATGAGAACTGGAATGGTACAAGGAAAATGAGACTGGCTATGATTCTACTAAGAGACGAAGCGGATTTTTATGTAGTTTGTATTTGTTGTATAGTCATATGTTGTTGATACTGGCCTTTGTAACTGTCTTTTTATGTGTACTGTACACCGCCATGAGTCGCCCGTAAGGGCTGAGAATGGCGGTCAATAAGTGCATCTAATAAATAAATAAATAAATAATAAATAAAATAAACCTTAAAAACTCTGGCATAGATACTGAGAACTGGGAAGCCCTGACCCTTGAGCGCTCCAGTTGGAGGTCAGCTGTGACAAGCAGTGCTGCAAAATTTGAAGAGGCACGAATGGAGATGAAATAAAGAAACATGCCAAGAGGAAGGCACGCCAAGTCAACCCCAACCGAGATTGCCTTCCACCTGGAAACCAATGCCCTGACTGTGGGAGAAGATGCAGATCAAGAATAGGGCTCCACAGTCACCTACGGACCCATCGCCACTACACCGATCTTGGAGGACCATCATCCTCGAACAACGAGGGATCGCCTAAGTAAGTAATGTGCGGGTCAGCAAAAAACTCAAAATGAGCTAATAGGGGTGAGCTGCTCCCTAAGGCAGCCCCACCCCCTTGGAAATAGTTACAATTGACTTTTTCTAACAGGGCTGGTCTCACCTCAGCGGGATTGGCAAAAATCTCCCCTATGCCAGCTTCGCAAGCTTGGCAATCAAATTAATAAGGCATTAGCAACTCAAATAGACACATAACACTTCTCTGTTAAAGCAGCTTCATCTGCTGCAGCATTTCAAAATCTTAATGCATCTCTAAATAACAACATCTTTACTTGCTTGTGGGAAAATAGCAGAGAGGGGGCCAACTAAGTCTCCCAGGTAAGGCAGTTTCAGAACTTGGACAGAGGAGGCACCAGGAAGGCCCTCTCTTGTGTCCTCGCCAGACATACCTCTGATGTTGATAGGATCAAGAGAAAGCCCTCAGTTGCAGATTGTAAGGATTGGACAAGCTCCTTGTGCTCTTCCATCCAACTTGGCATACTGCACACCATTCTTTCCCTTTTCAACTGATACCCCAACCAGGAAAATGCCGTAGGCCAGTGTCAAAGAGAACAGCCAGTGTGAAATCACATTACTTTAATAACCACAAACGAGAGAAGGGTCCATTTACAAAATACCTTCAGAGATGATTCCAGGACTCATCGGGGAATGCAATGGATAAATATGCCTCAGAAAGGTTTGGCAGATCTTTGGCTGGCCAGATGTCCATAATAAATTTATGAAATAAACTGGGTTATTTAATGCTGCTCAGAACAGGTTGCGTAATGTGAATGCCTCCTCATTGCCAAACACGGAGTGGCCAAGCGCCAATGCAGTTGCCGTTAGCTTCTGTTTGAGGCACTCACCATAAAACGTCCTCCTTCCTTCTGGTTTCAACAAACTGGGTGGACTTTAGGAGAACTGGGGGGAAAGAAGATGTTGACATTCTAGAATCAATCAATGGCATATATGGTTATATTTAAAACTTGGAAGCATTGGGAAGTTGCAAAATGTGGTGTCATAAAATGAATGGTGAAGGGGGAGTGGGCATTTGTCTTTTTAAGGGCATTGGCCAATATATCCTGTTTCCTGGCAATTATTCTGAATTGTTTTCAAAAGTATTCTATGTTTGGTGCTCAGCCCCTGTTGTTCTGCATGTTCTGCTGCATGAACAGTCCTATCTCTGTGGCAGAATGCCTGCCAGAACACATCACACTGCAGCAGGAGAATTTCTAACGTGACATAGAAATGGCTGGAAAATTCTCACAAAGCTCAGCTGGGGGAGAAATGCATTTGGCTTGCATTTTGGTGCAACCTTAGAGGGCACTTCCAAAAGCCATTGTCAGTGAAAGGCAACATACTCCCAGCTGTGAGATGCAATTTCAAAATACTATTGGTTATGTAGTCAGGGGTTAAGCTGAGTCTCATTAAAAACAGACCAGTGGCTGGCACTGAAAAAAAACTATTTCATGACTACCAGACATTGCTGTTGTATGTCTTCAATTTGTGATCCACTGGCTGCCGATAAGTTTCCGGTCCCAATTCAAGTTGCAGGTTATCACCTATAAAGCTCTAAATGGTTCAGGACCTGCTTATCTTCGTGACCATATCTTTCCCTATGAGCCCACATGGTCTCCAAGACCTTCTGGGGAGGCTCTTCTCTCGCTCCTACCCCCGTTTCAGGAGCGATTGGTGGGACAAGAGAAAGGGCATTCTCAGTGGTGGCCCCTCAACTCTGGAACTCCCTCCCCAGGGAGATCAGGCTAGCACCCTCCCTATTCACATTTTGTAAGGAAGTAAAAATGTGGATGTTCTGCTGTGCATTTGATTGACTCGGGGCGGCTTACATGAGGCCAAGCTCAACAGTACATTACAGCAAAATAAAACCAAAACATCAAAACAAACCTCACAATTAAATAAATAAAATCAATAGAATGCAATAAAACAATACAAAATAACGCAACACAGAGTCAATCCCAATGTGCATGTGCAAGATAAAATGATAAAATTCAGGATGAGATAAAGATGAAGGAGAAATATTTGTATGGAAAAAGCTCATGGGAGATGGAGTAGTGGAGACAGGCCTTCAATCAGGCGGGGGGGGGGGGGGGATTGCAATATGGGGACAAACATTTTGGGACGAGCAACAAAAGGACTTATCTGATCCCTCTCCAAAGGTGCAACAGAAAAGTCAAGTTTTGAGATCCTTCTTGAAGGCCGCTAAGGTGGGGGCTTGCTTAATCACACCGGGCAATGAGTTCCAAAGCCGGGGGACACAGAGGAGAAGGGTTAACTTGTTTGCACACCAACCCCCCCCCCCCCCCAATGAGTCTTGAAGTGCTTCTGGTTGCTGCATGAACAACATTATTCTATTGTAATAATGTTGTTTTATGTTGTTTAAATATTTTATTTGCAATGTTTTTAACTGTATGTGTTTGAGCTTGGCCCCATGTAAGCCTCCCCGAGTCCCTTTGGGGAGATGGAGGTGGGGTATAAAAATAAAGTCCTTCTCCTTCTCATAGAATCATAGAATCAAAGAGTTGGAAGAGACCTCATGGGCCATCCAGTCCAAGCCCCTGCCAAGAAGCAGGAATATTGCATTCAAAGCACCCCTGACAGATGGCTATCCAGCCTCTGTTTAAAAGCTTCCAAAGAAGGAGCCTCCACCACACTCCGGGGCAGAGAGTTCCACTGCTGAACGACTCTCACAGTCAGGAAGTTCTTCCTCATGTTCAGATGGAATCTCCTTTCTTGTAGTTTGAAGCCATTGTTCCGCGTCTTAGTCTCCAGGGAAGCAGAAAGCAAGCTTGCTCACTCCTCCCTGTGGCTTCCTCTCACATATTTATACATGGCTACCATATCTCCTCTCAACCTTTTCTTCTTCAGGCTAAACATGCCCAGCTCCTTAAGCCGCTCCTCATAGTGCCTGTTTTCCAGACCCTTGATCATTTTAGTCGCCCTCCTCTGGACACATTCCAGCTTGTCAATATCTCTCTTGAATTGTGGTGCCCAGAATTGGACACAATATTCCAGGTGTGGTCTAACCAAAGTGGAATAGAGGGGTAGCATTATTTCCCTAGATCTAGACACTATGCTCCTATTGATGCAGGCCAAAATCCCATTGGCTTTTTTTGCCGCCACATCACATTGTTGGCTCATGTTGAACTTGTTGTCCATGATGACTCCAAGATCTTTTTCACACGTACTGCTCTCAAGCCATGCGTTCCCTCATTCTGTATCTTTGCATTTCATTTTTTTTTCTGCCTAAGTGGAGTATCTTGCATTTGTCCCTGTTGAACTTCATTTTGTTATTTTTGGCCCATCTCTCTAATCTGTCAAGATCGTTTTGAATCCTGCTCCTGTCCTCTGGAGTATTGGCTATCCCTCCTGTAAAGACGTATCAATGCCACCAATAAAATGTAAAGATGTGGTGTTAATCCCACCAAATGGGACCACCAAAAATGTAAGGAAGTTCCTAGACTGCTATTAAATTAAACTGCCACCAATATGTTTAGAGATGCTGGTCTTAAAGTCTCTGTTTATCCCTATTTGCGTTGTGAGGTAACTTTGGTAGAGTGGAATGCACCGAACGTAAAATCAATGGAGGAGGCAGGTTTAAAATACAAAGAGAACAAGTTTATTGTTAAACAAAGCGTAATTGTTGCAATATTGAGATGTTGAGCTTGGCATATGCTTGATGGTTACAATATGGCTTGGTTGAGATATATTCAGGCTTTAGATGTTACAATCTTATAAACTCCTTCTTCAGTGAAGTGCTTTATTATTTCAGTGTTCCTTGTTGTGAATATTCTCACTGTTTGTCCTATACCGGATCAAACCACTGATCTCCAGTCTTACACTACTGGCGATCCTAAAAACCCCTCTGTTAGATTCTTTTTAACTCAAGCAATCTAACGAGGTTTCACCTTCAGCTCCCTTGCTGAAGAAATATTCACAAATACCAAGAACTAACTGAATCTATACTGTTTCACACCACAGAGCCCTAACTGACTCTGCTCTCTTCTCAGGGTCTCTTCCTCCTGACTGAACTACTTTTCCAGAGTCCTATCTGACTCTGCTCCTCCTCTCAGGGTCTCATCCTCCTGACTGAACTACTTTTCCAGAGTCCTATCTGACTCTGCTCCTCCTCTCAGGGTCTCATCCTCCTGACTGAACTACTTTTCCAGAGTCCTATCTGACTCTGCTCCTCCTCTCAGGGTCTCATCCTCCTGACTGAAAATTAACTGTCACTTTCAAACCTTTTTCTCCTTAAGCTCCGCCCACCTCCTCTTCTGCCTTGTCACCATGGCAACCTATCTCTCACAGCTAGGCCATGGCAACCAATGTAAAACATAAATACAGATTCAAACACATTATAAATAACACTTTATAATAAACATATCTCTACACCTCCCAATTTGGTGTCGTCTGCAAACTTGATGTTCCTGCCTTCTAACCCTTCATCTAAGTCATTAATAAAGATGTTGAACAGGACCGGGCCCAGGACAGAACCCTGTGGCACTCCGCTCGTCACTTCTTTCCAGGATGAAGAGGAAGAATTGGTGAGCACCCTCTGGGTTCGTCCATTTAACCAATTCCAGATTCACCTAACCGTAGTTTTGCCTAGCCCACATTGGACTAGTTTCCTTGCCAGAAAGTCATGGGTGACCTTGTCGAAGGCCTTACTGAAATCCAGGTACACTACATCCACGGCATTCCCTGCATCTACCCAGCTTGTAACTTTATCGAAAAAAGAGATCAGATTAGTCTGGCATGACTTGTTTTTGATAAATCCATGTTGACTCTTAGCGATGTCCGCATTTGTTTCTAAGTGTTTGCAGACCACTTCCTTAACATTTTTCCCCAGAATCTTGCCTGGTATCGATGTGAGGCTGACCGGGTGGTAATTGTTTGGGTCATCCTTTTTTCCCTTCTTGAAGATTGGGACCACATTGGCCCTCCTCCAATCTGCTGGAACTTCTCCCATTCTCCAAGAACTCTCAAAGATGATTGCCAATGGTTCTGAAATGACTTCCGCTAGTTCCTTCAATACTCTTGGGTGTAGTTGATCTGGCCTTGGGGACTTGAACCCATTTAGAGCGGCCATGTATTCTTGGACGACTTGTTTCCCAATTTGGGGTTGGATGTCCTCTAATCCCTCATCCATTCCATCTTGCTGGGGTTGAAGATGACTTTCTTTTTGTGAGAGGACTGAGGCAAAAAGGCATTAAGTAGTTCGGCCTTTTCCCTACCCCCTGTCAGCATTGCCCCATCTTCTCCTCGAAGAGGCCCTATCGCCTCCTTGTTCTTCCTTTTTCTACTGACATAAGAAAAGAATCCCTTTTTATTGTTTTTAATGGCCCTTGCAAGCCTGAGCTCGTTTTGTGCTTTAACCTTGCTGACCTTTTCCCTACAGGAGTTGGCTATTTGTTTGAATTCTTCTTTGGGGATTTCTCCCTTTTTCCACTTCTTGTGCATGTCTCTTTTGTGTCTTCTTCTTCTTCTTCTTCTTCTTCTTCTTCTTCTTCTTCTTCTCTGCTTGGACTTTATTCTGATTTATGGCTTCATGATGCTGGGCTGTGTATTATCTTAGACCTTTCCTTCTTCTGCTTCTGAACCCCTTTGAGAATAAGACAAGCATTCCATTGATGTTCAGCACTTTGGATAGTTCCTATAAAGTAAAGACTGACATGGGAGCTACCAGTTACCAGTAGCCTGCACAAATACTCTTGCCTTTCCTCATCCCTCTTTGCTTTTTTTTTTGAAACCTGACCTCAGTCTATTATGGACTATTCCTTCTGACCATTTAAAAAGATGGCTTAGAACTTGGCTCCTGCTGAATTTCAAAGAGGAGGACATTTTGGGGAAAAATACAAGTTGCGTGACGGGTTCTGCTTCTAGGCTGACATAACTGGTCCTGTTCTTTCGCCAACTTGCTGGCCTCTTTATCCAGTGGCCTGGAAGAAAGGGATGGACCCCGCAAATGCCTGATTCGGATTGAGCACAGAATATTCTCAATGAAAGTTTCTGTAAGAACCAACATGTCTCTGGTAATGAGCATTTAAGGGGATTTCTGAAATCTAAAATGAGAGTTGCTCAGAGTAAAACATAACCAGAGGGCTTTACTGTACATGTTGACTTGTATCACAAACAGTCTTCCAGAGGAGCCTCTGAAGAATGCATTTCCTTCAGGAAGGAAAAGAAGCAGAGTGCACAGAACTGGAGGGAACTGGCAATGAATGAATTTCTTGCTAATGTGATGCAGAGAGCATTTTTTAATTGTAGAAGAGGTTGCAGGAGGGAAAAGAGGGGAGTTTTTGGAACACCAGCCATCACGACTTGCAAGTCAATAGAAGAAGAAAACCAGAGGGGGAAATGCTATCCCCTCCTTTTCTCTTTATTTTTGCATCTGGAAATAAATCTACCAAGGCACCATGAGGCAGGGATGTAAATCTTGAGTTATTTCATTGCAACATACAGAAATGAAATTCCCCCCATCATCCCATCCTCTACTGCGTAACATAAAAGGGCTTCTGTGCACTTTCCATTAATTAAGTAATTAGTTAATTAATATACCACCTTTCTCATGACATGGAGTCACAAGTGATGTACCAGAAATTAATACAAAATACTGTCTGGTTTTTTCCCTTTTTTGGGGGGGGGGGGGGGAGGATAAAATTATTTTGCATAAAAATGTATATAGTTTTCCTGTGCAGAAAACCTACTTGAGAACAAAATTTGGTCTAACAAATTATCTGCATGCATCTTTATATAGGATTTTTATTTTTCTGCCCCTCCAATCTGTTTTCTGCACAGAAACATTACAAATATTTTCATGCAAATGATTTCCCTCCCCCAACCCCACTTCAAATTCTGAGGTCCCAATAATCTTGTGACTGGCATCCCATTCCATAGTGCAGTTTTTCAAGTTTGATGCCTTCATTTTTTAAAAAAACCCATTAATTCATATCATACTTATATCAGAATCCAATAATTGCATTTCACTAAGTATTGCCTTGTATGTCATCTCCATCTTGAGATGCAACCATGACTTCTTATCAAATGCTCACTCCATTGAACTGCATTGTGTGAGTCTACACTGACCATTTCATGCAATTTGAAACTGCATTATATGGCAGTGTAGATGAGGCCAGAAATGTACTGAATAGTTGGCTTAGGGCTTCAATCCTGGTGTATTTTTTAAGTTTTAGTTTGATAGGTGGGCAAAACACTTTTGCTTACCAATTATGAAATGATGAGACCAGGCAACAGAATAACAATACACTTTATTTATATTCCACTCTTCTTTCCTAGGGGACCCAGAATGGATTACAGCATTTACATACATAGGCAAACATTCAACGCCTTTTACAAACACAAACAAAGGCAAGACTTCTCCTTTCCTTTCTGGCTTCTGGAAGCTGTGCTCATATCTGGCTCTGGGAGGTGCTTTTAATGTCCATTTTCAAGTGAGAAGCCTGCATTGTTACCTCCTGGTTGTGTGGCTGGCAAGATTGCTTGGAGTGTCTCTTTGTCTTTTCCTGCCGAAGTGGTACCTATTTATCTACCCACATTTGTATGTTTTCCTGAGGTTGACAGGAACTAGGGCTGACAGACAGGAGCTCATCCCGCCTTATGGATTTGAACTCCTAACCTTCAGGTCAACAGTTCAGCAGCACAAGGGTTTAACCCATTGCACCACCACAGTCCCTTAACAATAACAACAGCAGGAACAACAATTTTATTTCTTACCTACAAGGAGCATTCACTTTAACCCCATTCTGCCATTCAGGAAGACACAGTCAAACCATTCCCAATAGATAGCCATCCAACCTCTGTTTAAAAAAAACTCCAGAGAAGGAGACTCCACTCAACTAAAAGGCATCAGTGGATTAGGTTCTTGTGGGTTTTTTCGGGTTATAGAGCCATGTTCTAGAGGCATTTCTCCCGACGTTTCGCCTGCATCTATGGCAAGCATCCTCAGAGGTGTGAGGTCTGTTGGAATTAGGACAATGGGTTTATATATCTGTGGAATGGCTGGGGTGGGGCAAGGAGCTCTTCCCTGCTGCAGTTAGGTGTGAATGTTTAGCTGATCACCTTCATTAGGATTTGAAGGCCTGCCTGAGCCTGGGAAAATCTGTTGCTGGGAGGTGTTAATCTGTGCCTGGTTTTTTCCTCTCTGTTGTTTAGCTGTTATAATTTTAGAGTTTTTTAATACTGGTAGCCAGATTTTGTTCATTTTCATGGTCTCTTCCTTTCTGTTGAAATTGTCCACATGCTTGTGGATTTCAATGGCTTCTCTGTGTAGTCTGACATGGTGGTTGTTGGTGTGGTCCAGCATTTCTGTGTTCTCAAATAATATGCTGTGTCCAGGTTGGTTCATCACGTGTTCCGCTATGGCTGACTTCTCTGGTTGAAGTAGTCTGCAGTGCCTTTCATGTTCCTTGATGCGTGTCTGGGCGCTGCGTTTGGTGGTCCCTATGTAGACTTGTCCACAGCTGCATGGTATATGGTAGACTCCTGCAGAGGTGAGAGGATCCCTCTTGTCCTTTGCTGAACGTAGCATTTGTTGGATTTTCTTGGTGGGTTTGTAGATTGTTTGTATGTTGTGTTTCCTCATCAGCTTCCCTATGCGGTCAGTGGTTCCCTTGATGTATGGCAGGAACACTTTTCCTCTGGGTGGATTTCATAGCCCAACAATATTTACTGTCAGGAAAGTTTTCCTAATGTTTAGGTGGAACCTCATTTCCTGTTATTTGAATCCATTGCCCCTAAGGGCACATCAAATGTAATGTAATGTAATGACCATGAAATGTAAATTCAAGCTAGTTAAGTGCATGGTGGTTAGATGACACACAACTGAAAGTGCATTGCAGCATGCTTTAAGGGAGTGGTTCTCAACCTGTGGGTTCCCAGGTATTTTATTTATTTTATTTATTTATTTCCAGAATTTCTATCCCGTCCTTCTCAACCCTCGAAGGGGACTCAGGGTGGCTTACACCGGCAACGATTCAATGCTACAACAAACAAACAATATAAACAATTATAACAACAATTTAAAAACCATAAATAAGACAACTGAATTAAAAACAATTAAAGCAAGATTGTCAAACCATGTAGTCATTTCCAGTCTAGATCATCATCCAAAGTGCTGTCATGCCTGCTGTCCGAAGGCCTGGTCCCAGAACCATGACTTGAGTTTTTTCCTGAAAGAAAGGAGGGAAGAAGTGAACCTGATCCCGCTAAGGAGGGAGTTCCACAGGCACGGGGTCACTGCTGAGAAGGCCCTGTCCCTCATCCCCACCAAACGCATTTGCAAAACTGGTGGGGCCAATAGCAGTGTCTCCCCGGATGATCTTAGGCTGCAAGGTGGGACATAGAGGGCGATGCGTTCAGACAGGTAAGCTGGGCCAGAACCGTAAAGAGCTTTATAGGCCAAGACCAGCAATTTGAATTGTGCTCGGAAGTGGACTGGCGGCCAGTGGAGCTGACATAACAGGGGGGTGGTATGCTCCCGGTATGTTTCTCCGGTGAGTAATCTGGCTGCTTCCCATTGGACTAGTTAAAATTTCAAAACAGTCTTCAAAGGCAAACCCACGTAGAGTGTGTTGCAGTAATCTATTCGGGATGTAACAAGAGCGTGGACCACCGTGGCCAGATCAGACTTCCCAAGGTACGGGCGTACAACTCCCAGAAATTCCAACCAGTTTACCAGCTGTGCGGGTTTCTGGGAGTTGAAGGCCATAACATCTGGGGACCCGCAAGTTGAGAACCAATGCAAAGGCTTTCAATCAAGGTAAGCAAAAGTGGAGGAAACTCCTAATGTGCATCAGGGTGCTCTAGGGTAAACCATGTCACATGGTGCAATCGGCTCCACAGAATGCTGTGGTGCTCCACTGATGTACATATGCTTTAAAGAAATCCCTGCATTTTCCTTGGTTGTCAAGCTGCAGATAGTACTGTAAGTCCTGGAAGCAGTTCAAGGTCAGCATCTGTGGCTTGTATAAACAACATCTGGGTTTCAAACAATTTCCAGGGTTTCCAACATCATCATATGCACATTGATACCGCTTTCTTTTATGCCAGTTTCAAACTGATTTATATAGTCAGTGTAGATGTGCCCCTAGTCTCTGGAGCAGCAGAAAAGAAATTTGGTCCCTTCTGAATATGAGATCCTACCAAATGCTTAAACATGGCCCTCACGTCTCCTTTTAACCTTCTCTTCTCCAAGCTAAACATAACCAGTTGCCTAAGCTGTTTCATATAGCTGCTGTTTATGGTGGGAGATGAGTATTACCTTCCTTTATACTCTTTTTTTCCCCCTCCTCACTGAAAGGAAAAAGCCAGTTTATGTTCTTAAAGGGAAGACAATCCTCCCCCAAATTTGTGCTCTCATATATATAAATGGAATTTCAGCTTTGGTTCACCTTCTTCTTGCTTGAGTTTCCTAATTGTCGACAACTTATTCTGCTTTGCTCTCCCTGTTGCCTGCCCTTTTTACCTCCTGACCTGGTTGTTTGTCAACAGCCAAATGGGATCAAAGTGTCCGCTTGTATCTTTGCAGATCAAGGGAAGGAACAATACCAAGGTCAGTCCAGCATTAGCTAGGTAGTCATAGTCTTCTGGGAAGAAGAGAGAAACCGTTGTGAAACAAGGCAACGTTCAAAGCGGTTAATTATGAATCTATTTTAGGAACATCGCTAGATCAAAAAGAAAATAAGTCAATGTTCCTTTAGGTCATGACTTGCTTAGAAGGTTGGGAAATAATTTAGAATCATGTTTTGCTCTTAAGCCTAAAAACAAAAAGCATATTTTTAGATTTTGGCAGAGATAATCGGAAGAATGTTGGCTCATTGCAACCAAAGCTATCTATTAAAGCCATTGGTTGACTCAACATATAGGCATGTTGCATAGATTCAGTGGGTCTACCCTAGTTGGAATGAGCAAAAAATTTAATAATAATAATACACTTTATTTATATTCCGCCATTCTCCCCTAGGGAACTCAGAGCACATTAAATCATTTACAGCAGACATAGGCAAACATTTAATGCCTTACAGTCACATACAATGAGACACACAAACACAGACAAGGCCAAGGCTTCTCCTTTTTCATTCCCGGATTCTGGAGGTGGTGCTCAGCTCTGGCTCTAGGGAGGTGTTCTTCTCTATTTTCAAGCCAAGAAGCCTGTGTTGTTACCTCCTGTTCATGTGGCTGGCAAGACTGCTTGAAGCATTTTTTGCCTGTTCCCACCAAAGCGATACCTATTTATCTACTCAGATTTTCATTTTTCAAACTGTTAGGTTGAAAAGAGCTAAGGCTAACAGCAGGAGCTCACCCGGTCCCACAGATTCAAACTGCTGACCTTCAGTTCAGCAGTTCAGCAGCACAAGGATTTATAACCCATTGCACCCCCGCAGTCACCACATATGTATATTTTGCACAAGATAAATTACTGACCTGCAAAGCAATTTCTTTGCACAAACATTGCCTTTTTGACAAAGAAATAAAGAAATTTCAGATTCTTGATGAGGCATCTCAATCAGCCAAAATACTTTTTCTCACTGAGGATGGACAATTTGTGAATATCCTTTAATGGTCTTATAGTGAGGTGGCCTTGCCCGCCTCACCTTAATCCATTCTGTAACTGGAATTGCAATTATATTCCTTTTCTGGGGAGCATGGAAATCTGATTTTGCTTTGGTATGCTGAGAGCCACCCAAATGCCTCCGATAATGAATGAACAATCTGCCTCGACACACGGCGGCGAGGGAAATGGCGTTTCTGCATTATTGCTTATGTGAACTGTGGAAAGCGTAGATTTGTATTTGTGTAGTCTTATTTGCCTTGTATATGGCTGCTCTAGTTAATGTGGACATTTGCACAATCTTTCCCCATGTTCAGGGGCTTCCCAAGAGGAGAGCGGCAGTGGAGCCAATAAAAGCAAGCAATAAACCCCGTATTAATAATGCATGCAGAGCTATATGTTTTGTGTCGTACGGCAGTGGGGAAGGAACCAAAATTCTGCTGCTTCTTTGCTTTCTTCTAATTTAAATGTGGATAGCCGAGACAATTATATACTCTGTATGTGTATGTGTGTGTGTATATATATATATATGCACATAATGATTTCTTCCAGAGCAAGCAACATCTCAGTAACACTGCATGTTAAGCAACGTTTTAGGATAACATTTCCCAATACAATCATGCATCACATAAGCAATTCCTCCCACACCGGCATATTGCTATTTGTGGAAGAAAGAAAGGGAAGGAGGTAAAATATGAGCAGATGCAAGCTGCAGGTTTTGATTTGTCCCCAAGTGAAACAAAGGCCTAGGAGCATGTGCTGCATATGCCCTTGCTTTTCCATGTTTTTCAGATATATTTTTCCTGATTGCAATGCATGCTATGTATAACCCCAGGTTTATTGAATGGGGACAAATCATTTGGTGTGGTGCCAGCCCTCTTTGGCACAAACCTTGTAAAAGTACATCTCCTAAGATTCCACAGAATTGAACCATGCAGTTACAAGTGGATTCAAACGGCATTATTCTACAACATAGATGCACCCTATGTTACTCTCAATAGGGATGTCTGAGTTCACTTTGCATCAAACTCCATGGAAATCCTAGCAGCACCATCTTTCTTATGTGCAGCTGACTGACATTAAAGAAAAGCACCCCTCTGCCAAGGTCATTGGTAAACATCTTAATCATATTATCCCCCTTCCAAGTTCCTTGGATTTGCTGCTCCTCTTATTTAGCTTAGCAGCCTCACCTTCCTTGCAAAGGAGAACTCTGAGCTGGTAGAATTACCTTATCTGCCCACTTCCATGTGTAAACCTCTCTCCTTCTCTCTCTTGCCTTCCTCCCGATTCTCTCTCTCTGCAGTCATCAAAGGCACTTGCTTTTTTCATCACAACCGAACATGTTAACTAAACCACCATGACACACTCTGTGGCTTTGCAGTCAAATATGAACCGCTGTGTAGTCATGCAAAACATCCCCTTGATAACCTTCTCTTTTAAAAAAAGAAAGTGAGAGAAAGGGAGGCAGAAAAGAAATTGGAGCTTGTTTCAACTCCCTAACATGACTTACTACCATGTTATAGTTGTCAAGTCACTGCATCCCCTCCCAAAAAGTTTATGGACATTAAAGAGACTCCAAGCAAGACATATGATTTTTTTTCTTTATTTTTAAAGTATTTTCTAGGGCTCCAAAGTTGCAAAATGTCAAAGCCACTAGAGGCCCTGAGATGGACCAAGCAATAGTTGTATCTTAAAAACTCTATCAACTCTAACTCTAATACATTTAATAACTTGATGATTTATGAGTCACTTGCATCTTTTATGTACTGTATCAATTTTTAAAATGTATCAAGTATATGTGTCTTGATGGTGGCTTCCTTTCTGTGACTTCAACAACAACAACAAAACTTTATTTATCTACCGCTCTATCTCCCCGAGGGGATTCAGAGCGTTTTCCAAGTAACATCATCAATACATACAAAGTAAACAACATAAACATAAATTAACAAAACAATATAGGCATAAAAAGTCATAGTAGCACATATATATTTAAAAATAATCCAGCCTGTTCAAGGCAATTTAAGAGTCCAGGCCAAGGGTAGTGCAATCTCAGAATTTCTAGAGGGCCCAGGACATTAGGTGCGGTGCTATAGCAGGCCACAACAATAACAGGTACCGTCTATGTCTGTTCATTTCCGCGGCCTATTAGGGGAAGGTGACCTGGGTAATTGGTAGAAAAAGATCTGGCCATATTCAGCAATGTCTGGGGCTGATCTAGAACTAGTCGTTCTCAAAGGCTTGTTGAAACCACCTGGTCTTCAAGCTCTTACGAAAGGAGGGGAGGGATGGGGCCTATCTTATTTCTCTAGGAAGGGCATTCCAGAGGCGGGGGGAGGGGGCACCACCGAGAAGGCCCTCTCAATTTGCATAATCCCTTGGGAACGAAAATCATGGCCAGGATTCCTCCAGCTATTTCCCAAGTCAGATAAATGCGTGTGTGTATGTGTGTGCATGCAGACAGATGATCCCATGTCACAAAGATGAGCTCAGGATGTTTGTCCATTTAACTTGAGGCTGACAGCATGCTGCTCCTGTGGAAGAGGAGTCTCAGCAAACATGAATTCATTAACTTTCTGAATGGGCAGCCCGGTCCCTGATTATCTGGAACTGCCACCTTTGTATCTTGAGTCTTGCACTCTTTGTCTCACATGGAACTGGACACTTATGTTAATCAAATATTCATCTGCATATCCACATCACCACTTCCTCCAGGCTCGTGCCCTTCCAGGGGGCATCACTACAATGGATTGTTTCTTCTAACTGGCCAGCTACTAGCTCTCTTGATTCTTGCCATGGAAATTTCCTGCAAGCTGCAATGTCAGAGGAACCCCCAGTCAATTCCATCATGGATCCTAGTCTGCCTCTCTTTTCTGACAATTGGGGAGGGAGGGGAAGAGTGGGAAACCAGAATAGCAGTCAGAACTGCATAAATGTTATGTATTTTCTCTGTGGATTTGTACTTGTAACTCTACAGCTTTGCCATCAACCCAGGGTGCTTGATCTCAATTTGGGCTGATCCAGTTTAACGGAAGCTCACTGCCTTCCATATCCATGGGATCTGCATCCATGAATTCAACCAGAGCCTGAAAATATTTTTTCCTTATCCACGGTCCCAGCTGAAATCTCTACATTACTACTTTGCTTTGATCCTTTTTAAAATAAAATAAAATAAATACCAACAAGGTTGCAGGGGAACCAGAACTACTCCACAAAGAGGACCTCTCTATCCACCCAAGTGTAACTCATTGTAGGAAGAATGATAGGGAAATTAAATAGGTTCAAAAGTACACCAGGGTGATAAAAGCCACATTGGATCCCTTTAGGAATTGAAAGAAGGCACAAGTTGCACCTGATTTTAAAGATGGCTTTTGATCAAAATGTACTAAGTCTTCAAAACCTAGACCATACATTCTCTTTCATTTTAGAAGCTAAAAAGAATAAGTCCTGATCCATAAGTTCTTGATGTGTTCTGGGGTGTGGTTTCATGACCTCCTGGAAGTACCAAAATTCCTTTGAATTTGTTTGAAAAATATTTTTCAGGCTCTGGTTGAATTCATGGATGCAGATCCCATGGATATGGAAGGCCAACTGCACTTGCATTGGGAAACACCAGATGATTTGTTGTGATCTTTAGATAATTTCTCACTTATGATGACCTCAAGGTGAACCTATCATGGGGTTTTCTGGTGCTGAGTGGTCATCCAGTGGGTTTTCATGGCTAAATGGGGGAATCAAATCCTGGTCCCCGAGCCATAGTCCAATGCTCAAACAATACATTGCCTATCATCAGGTGCTGTAGGCTATATTTCCTAGAAAGTATATGGGTGTAACCACTGTGAATATTCCTTGCCTAGCAAAATCCTAGGAAATTCCTGGGATCACCATAAATTGACAGGTGACTTGAAGGCACAGAGACACCCACAAGATCTGACTTGGGTTCCTTTCCCTCCAATGCTGCAGGCTAGAACTTTAAGAGTATGACAAAAGGTGTCTTTTGGGGCTGTCATTCCTCAAATCCTGGTTGGGTGATTTTGCAAGTGGCAGTCCAAAAAGAAGAATCATCTGCAACCCAGCAAGAGCTACCAAGGTGCTTTAGGCTATCTTTCAGAAGGAGTTACCAAACCACCACTGAGTACTCATTGTCTAAGAAAACCATACAAAATTCATAGGATCACTATAGGCCCACAAGCAACTTGGAGACACATACATAGATTTCACATGCTTATACCTCTTTCTGTAAATAGATTTTTCAGACCCAGAAGTAAGTGTTTCCTCAATCGTGATATCTGCCAGGGTTAGACCAGATATCTCTCCCATTTGTTCTGATGACTGAGGTTCAACAGGCAAGTTCAGCTTGATTAACCAGCTATCCTTTAATTCAAAGAAGAACTGCTCACATCAACCCAACACCGACGTATATTGATTGGACCCTCACCCTCTGGGCCAGCTTAAGAAATCCAAATCAAATGCATTTTGCTCAGAGAATGGTGGTCTTCCTTGGGCTTGCTTTCTCATTAAAAGCCCCAAGCACATCCGGTATATGTTTCAGAAAGACAATGAATCTCTCAGTGACAACATGCATAATGAGGAAACTCTGTTCCTTACTGAGAAGGCTAATTAATCATTAGGCAAGCAGGAGAAAATTTTCTGAATCACCAGTTTTTTGAAAGACATGTTGTTAAGGCAACACAACAGCAGATAACATGCTGCATGTCCATCAGCAATGGACCTCTTTTGCTTTGACTCTGGACATTACATAATTAAAAAAGAAAAAAGAAAATATAGCTTGGATTCCTGTTGGTAGCATAGACATATATAAGTTCATCTTGGAGAGAAGTGATTAGTTCTCCTCTGGACCCAACACTAGCCAACACTACCGTGTCCTAGCAGAGAATTCACAAACTACAAATCCTAATATTTTATCGTAGGAGTCATGAGAGTTAAAGTTGTATCAAAGTGCTAGAAGTATGTTGCATGAAAGACACCATAGTTCAGGCTTATATCAGATTGGGAATTATATCTTCCCTGAAGCTCTGCTTGAAGATCTCCAACAAAGAAGAGCCTGCCATCCTATGTATTAACATACTTTGTTCTCAAATGTTGTACCATTAAGGGAATGTTATTATTTTTATGTGCTCAATGGGAGTAATACATGGAAATATTCTCTTCTGATGTTTACCTTTGCATAAGGAATATATTTCTGATGAGCACGCCTTTGTTTTAAGTTTTACCCTCCCCAGATCTTCTTCATCCTGGCACTCTTGCATGGTTATTCCACCAAATTGCCTGCCCCTTCCCAATTAATTTCATTATCATTCATTAGCTGAGCTAATTAGACCATAGCAGAGGTAGCAACACAGGTGCGTGCTGAGTTGCAGTTATTTCATTAATGGGACCAACATAGCAATGGCACCCTAATCGTTAATTTGATTAGCCATTCTTCGGCTCCCGTCAGAAAGGTGGCATCTGTTGTTTGGGACGATAATGAGTTTCCAGATTGCAGTTGCACTGCACACCCAAGGCTGGATCAAACAGGGCTTTGGCCGTGTGCCCTGGAATTTCTTTCAATTTCGTTGCTGCAGAGGGATCTGAAATGCATATGCGCCATCACCTCATTCCTGCTTATTTGTTGTTGTGTTTGTGTGCCTTCGAGTTGTTTCTGAGCCATGGCCACTCTAAGGTGAACCTATAATGGGATATCTTGGGATTTGTCTGAAGGAGGGTTGCCTTTGCTTCCTCTGTGAGAGAGTGGGACAACACTAAGGACAATGAGTGGGTTTCCATGACCAAGCAACCCTGGTCTCCCAAGTCCTAGTCCATCACTCAGACTATTACACTACTCTGTAAAACCATAAATATCCACACCAATTCATTATAAGGATTTCTCACAACTGAGGGTGCACCTGTACTGTAGAATTAATGCAGTTTGACACCATTTTAACCACCATGGAATCTGGGATTTTTAATTTGTTGAGGCACCAGCAGTCTTTGACAGAAAAAAGTAAAGACCTTGTAAAACTACAGCTCTCATGATTTCATAACACCATTTGTGGTCCAAGTGGTGTTAACCTGTATGAATTCTGCAGAGTAGAGGCAACCTAAGACCAAAAAAGGGAGAAAAAGTCTCCTACCAAGAGCAATAGAAATATTATAATAATATTGCCACCATAGAGGGACTTTAACAAGGAGTTACTGGATTAGGATTTAGCTGTTGAGTTTTTTTAACGTCCAGCAATAGTAAAACTCTTCCATTGGACTACAGTTAGCAATTTCTATGAAAACAGCACCTAAGCCTACCTGTGTGACCGCATCTCTGTATACAAACCCACACGATCTCTCCGTTCATCTGGAAAGGCCCTGCTCGCGATCCCACCAGCATCGCAGGCGTGATTGGTGGGGACGAGAGAGAGGGCCTTTTCGGTGGTGGCCCCCCCGACTCTGGAACTCACTTCCTAAGGACATCAGGCAGGCCCCAACTCTGGCAGTCTTTAGGAGGAGCTTGAAGACGTGGCTGTTCCAGTGTGCCTTCCCAGAATAATGATCCCATAGCACTTTGTCCTCCAAAGCACTTTACATTTTTTAAGGTCTGCTTGTATGTTTTCCACAAACGCCCCATCGCTTTTTTGCCCATGTTCCAGCATTATTTTCAATTTTAATTTTACATTTGGCCTTCCCATAGTTTTTAATCGTGTGGTCTTATTGTTATGTTGCATTATTGTATTGTCCATGTTTTATTTTAATTGCTTGTATTGTCGTTATTATTGCTTGTATTGTTGTATTTGGGCTCGGCCTCATGTAAACCGCACCGAGTCCCTTGCGGAGATGGTAGTGGGGTACAAATAAAGTATTATTATTATTATTATTATTATTATTAGCTTTTTCCAGATGCAACTATACGGAGAGTTCTTAAGGAATTAAATGTTCTCTGCCTAAGAGAGGCATTGTTGATCTTTCTTGGGATAGAGATTATCTGGATTTCAATGAAAGTTACTTTGTTGCTCATTTAAAATATTATTATTAGCATTTACTGCTTTTTGTTCACATCTCCACAAGGCCAAGAATGGGAATGGTCTCTGCCCGCATTGAGAACCCTTTTAGCCATCTTTCTGAAATATATAGCTGTTGACCTAGAGAGAACACTTCTATTATTATTATTATTATTATTATTATTATTATTAAACTTTATTTGTACCCCACTAGCATCTCCCAAAGGACTCGATGCGGCTTACAAAGGCCAAGGTCTCAATACACAACATAACAATTATTTATTTATTTATTTACTTTATTTGCATACCGCTCTTCTCAGCCCTTAGGCGACTCAGAGCGGTTTACAACAATTTAGGTATACACAATACAGCTAAAGCAAAAATAAACAATTAAAGCAATATTAAAAACAACACAACAACAGCAGTAAACAATACACCAAAACACAATAAAAACTGGGCTGGCCAGAGTAAAGGGTACAGGATTAAAAGTGCTGATGTGACAGGTGATGTGTAAGGATTATAAGTTCATCAGTCCAACTCCATGGTATTCTTCTGCAGGAAGCCCAAACCTTTGTTCATTTTAGATAAGAAAAATAGGATTCCAAATGATAACTCAAAATTATTTTATGTGAAAGGTCCTGGAATGTGTTCCTTGTGGACCCATTGCACCTGATGTCATAATGTTTTGTTGTTATATCTCCCAAGGCAGGCTTTTGGTCTTCACGTGCTGAATTAACATTACCTAACTGCCTTTTTGCAAAAGTTGGCTTCCAAAAGAAAAAGTGTTGAAGTTCTTTTGGAAGGTGTCCTTTCCCTTAAGTCTCAAGCAGGCTATGCTTAATGTCCATGGTTCAGTGATTCACTTTCTGTCTCTCATTTTTCACTGGCTATAATAGTGGTTTATCAGGAGTTACACCTAAGAGATTCAGGCTATGCTTGGCTGAGAGAAAAATATGGGTCTCCCTTTCTATGGATCACCCATTCATGTTTGGGAGTGGGATACAAATTACCAGCTGAAAAACACAAAGAATTTGGGAAGAGAAGTAGGAAGAGAGGCTGAACAGCGGCTTGTCAAGTCAACCAAAGCAAATGCATGTTGTGCTGGAGCAAAGCAGAGGACTAACAAGCAAAAGGGATGCTCAAAGACCTCTGAAGCGGAGGCTGAGTTTATGTATATCTAACATCAGTGTCGGTAGAATTTGCACAAGCAACATAGCCTGAACCTCAAATCTACACTTGCTGACATTTCCTGTCTTTTAAAAATTGGCAGCCTGAGCTGTGGAGCCTAAATTTAACCTCTGGAGAATTTGCTGCATGACACCGGTGGTCTTTACATGTTCCGTTTAAGTCTCGGGAAGCTAATTTAGCCACCCGCCATTGCAAAAGGCTTCACCTCTGAATCTGTCCCTTGTTAGCTTCGAGCATCCCCTGTCCTTTCCTTTTCAGGGGT
Source organism: Anolis sagrei (assembly GCF_037176765.1). Taxonomy (NCBI): domain Eukaryota; kingdom Metazoa; phylum Chordata; class Lepidosauria; order Squamata; family Anolidae; genus Anolis; species Anolis sagrei. The sequence continues at coordinate 18,504,094 of NC_090035.1, read as the reverse complement.
GCTTTCTTTAATAACAAACCTTTAAAGCCCTGGAAGATGGGACTAATGAATATTTGAAAATGCCAAGATGTGGCCCTTATCACAGGCATCTGACCCCATAATGGCATTGCTAAGTAATTATGTTGGGAATCCGTACATTGCAAGAGTTCAGTAAGACCTTACTTTTGACAACTGATAGTGAAGAAGGTCTCAGTGAAGGGTTTAAGAAGTGTATGAATGGGTGTAATCAACAATAGTTGGAAGACATTACACAGTCTTTCCAACCTTGACTAGAACAGGGTAAAGGCTAAAAAGAAAGTCAATGTATATTTAATGGAACATTATTTATGTATTATCTTTTATACTTTGATGTCTTAGAACCCATGTTATGGGAATCCACCATTACAGAGCATGACCAGGTAATACAAACTAGGATTGGTCTATGCAGGTTGGGATGGGAGAAGATGGAAGGGAAGGTGCTTAACAATTCTCACTGAGTCCAAAGTCCATGCGCTAAAATCTGGGCCACAGCTAAGATCCAAGCTTGAACAGTACCTTAATGGCAATGGAAAGAATTGCGTACGCGGATGTGTACCTGTTTGCCAGACTTTGGAAAGGTGTTATGTTCATTGTTGTTGCTAGTTTCCTTCAGGTTGACTTTGACTTAAGGTGATCCATAAATGAGAGACTTCCAGGTCGCCCAGTCCTCAGCTGTTTTGCTCAGGTCTTCCAGATTCAATCATTCCCTTGGTTGAGTCTATAGACCTGGAATGTAGTCTTTATTTTTTCCTATTAATCCTGCCTTTCATTTCATGACCAAAGTATGATGTCCTCAGTTTCTAGGGAGAGTTCTGGCTTGATTTACTTTAGAAAATTGAACAAAGATGGTTAAAAATACTTACATGCACAGGATAGTGTGAGGACAACACATGGACATCCTGTGAACTAGTCTTCTCATAATCTCAAGGCCTGAAGAAGACTTTGCCCTGACTCTTGCAATTTCATCATGAAACTCATACTACTGGTAAAGACCTCTGCCTAAGCCAGCTCTTTTGATACGTTGTATCCTGTTTAAGCATCAACACAAGACAGAAGAACATCCAACTTGGCAGCATGGTTATTTTTAACATCTCCCTTGACTCCTGACGTTTGTGGAGTAACATCTCACTTAATCTCTCCTGAGAGCCTCTTTCCTAAGTGAAGCTGTCCCAGGCTCACTCAGATCTGTCCATGTTTCTGATTCCAGATTTGAACTCTCTTCCTTCAGCTCCTTTCCCTAGGGTCATTTCCAGTTCAAGTTTCCCCAGTCTCCATTCAGAGCTGTCCATGGTTCCGCTTCTTTGCATGCTTTGCTTGTCTAGTTCTCCCCATGGACACTTCCTTGAATAAAAAAGAAGGACATCCAGGGTTTGGAGGTCAAACATATTCTGAATTAAATGCTACATCTCCAAGTTCGTTGTTAAAACACTATGTAAAATGAAATGTGGTTTATGTATGTCACATGAAGACTAGAGGCCCAGTGCTAACTGATTTTGGCTGGAGTTTGCTTGACATTAAGTGGCTTGACTTCTTCAGGATTGGGGTTTTCTCCCAATTGATTGAAGCACAGGTTTGCCAGTCATTTCTTTCTAATTTAGGAGGACATAGACAGTAGAGCAGCCATGTTACTTTGCTATCCCACCTTGTGCATTTCCCTAGAACGTGTCTGTTGTTTAAGTGTTCTTAATGCAGCTTAAATGAAGCAAAATAACTCCACACTTTGAGACAGGAAGTTCAAGCCGGGCTCAATTAGACGGTACATCTTCAAGCTCTGTGGTCTGAAAGCCCCTTGTTGGCCTTTCCGCACTTCAAGGGTCGTCTATCAATGATTCACAATGCCATGAATAATGTATTTATATCACAGGCTAGTAGTAACATAAAATTATCTATAAATGTTTAATAAATATTCGGGAATGCTTTTGGTGCCTGTGCTATAAATGATAAATAAGTAACAATAGACTCCTCATGCAATATTGATGTGTGCTGCGGTTATTGTTATGCTATAACTGTTCAAGGGGCCATTACAAACAGAGTGAATGGACTTATCAAGGTTATAGATATGTTCAGCAAGGCATTTGTAATGAGACTAGCAACACTTTGAAAAGAGAGAAAAAGGGAGGAAATTTATTGGCATTGCTCACTGAGGAAACTCGTGTGTTGTGAAAAGTCTTTCTGCAAAGCTCCATGCATATGTATTTAAATTAGGACTGGGATTCCTACTCACAGTAACAAATGCACAACTTTGGATTCCACAATCATTACTGATTCATATTCATGATCTTTATGTATTCAATTGTGTAGGGAATACATAAAAGTTGTAAAAGTTGCCCAGTCCTGATTTACTGAGCAGCAGCCTCTGCAAGCAATGGGAGTTTGTTCTTTTGTCAATTGGGATGCAGCAGAATGATGTTTCCAAATCCTTCCCATGAATGAACTCATGTCTGTCAGTAAGGAACATGATTCTTGTGGCAACTCTTTCTTATATCAGAGACTATTCTCAGGAGACGATAGAAACATCAGTCTGTTGAACCCCAATAGGTGGGATACTCATTGTCCGGAGTGGTTGCTGCTTGGTAAATTAGGGATGAGGTGTGTGAAATGCATAGAAATCTTTATACAGACTTTTTAGAGGGGCAAATCAGTACATAAATGGAATGGTACAAAACTGAAAATAAATTGGATGCAATAGACAACTAAACTGAAAAAAAATCAGTCTTAGTAGCAGATACCCATTCAGTGTTTCAACCCACCATTTGTAGAGTAATGTAAAACCTCAACATCCAAGGAATGTCCTTCATAGCCACTTTATTTCACCTCTAAAGATAAAAATCTCAGCTCTCCCACTTAATAAATATAAGCCTCACTTTATAGCTGCTCTAAACATTAGAATGGGCCGCTTTTTCTAATAACGACATGTTAATGAATGATAAATTGTAGAGGAAATCCTATTGAAGTTCTTATGACATCTCCATTAAAACTAAATGACTTCATCATTATTAAAACTCGGGCGATAAATAGCAAAAGAATTAGCAAATAATTAGGCCATGATTTTACATTGTTACGCTTTAAAGACTATATATTTTATTGGTGATGGATTCCTACATGGACTTCATTTTCTGCAGCTGGGAGGTTGAACAAATCCAAAGTATGTTAAAGTCGAGAAGACAATGACATCCAATAGTTGGTACTTTGTAGGAATGTTTTGTCCCACATTTTGTTCTACACTTTGTTCCACATTTTGAAGGATACTAACCCCATAAGCCTTTATTGAATTTTGTCTTGGTGAGTGGTGGCTCCTCCATCTTTGGTAACTTTTAGAAAGAAGCTGGATGGCCATCTATTGAGAGTGCTTTGATTGTGCTAAAGCAAACTATACATATATGCTAAAGCAAACTATAGGATGGACTAACTGCTACATTATTTGTCCCCAATGAATCAACAGGATCACGATAACAGAATTATAGATTCAGAAGAAGTCCCATAGACCAGCGAGTTCTACCTTCTACTCAATATAGTGTTGCACTCTGGCCAGGATTTATTGAAGAAAGCAAATATTAAAAGGCAAAAAAGGCAAAAGGCAATACAAAAAGCAATATCCCAAAAAGCAATAGGAAAAAAGGCTATTAAAATGCAATAGTCCATATACCAGAGTTCTGTTCAAAAGTGACAAGGTACATGGAAAAACAGAAGCATAAATCTATAATCAGGAACATGGGGACTTCTTTCAAAGCATGAAACCATGAACATGAGCACAAAACTTTCCCAAAGAACTTAAACATAGACTTGAATGTGAAACAAGACCAAGGTGTACATGGTAGTGCAGCATTGCCTGCTCTAACCCTTTTAGTAAACAACCCTTTAATTTGAAGACCACAAAGCCATGAAGTCATGCCTTTGACATCTGCTCTGTTGTTTCAAGGATTTCCCATGGAGTCTCTGTGACCTCCATAATCTGGCTTCCTTTTCCCTTACATCGAGCCTCAAACTCCTACTAACCTCAGGTGTGTTCCCAGGGGAAAGATCTCTCCTTTCCATCTCCTTATCTTCTGTTGCCAAGGAACACCTAGGGGAAAGGTTCTCTCTATCTTCTCCACTATGCTATGAAGCTATTTCTGACTCATCAGACACAGATCCATTCTCCTAGGCAGAATTGTGATCTAAAATCTCCTCATTTCCACACTGGCAAGCCCATCAGTCTTCACAACCTCTAATTGGACAATCCCCTCGTCTTCAGCCTCTGCCTGAACCACAGCATATAGGATCTCCAGATGGATCATACCCAGCAGGAAGTGGTCCAGGCTCTTTTTAGAGACATCCAGGGGAGAATCCTCACCTCTTTGGGTAACTGATCTAGTTATTGAACTAATCTTTTTATCTTTTTAACAAGGACCTGAGAAAGGACCTGAGAAATGAAATGGAGCCCTTCTGTATTTGGGATGAGAATTCATTTGACATAAGGCCAAGAGATGCAAGATAATAACACAACCCTTGATGGTTCCATATCCCTAATTTCAGCCTCATGTAAATGATGAAAAATTAAAAACAAACATTGCCAGTGGCAAGTGACAAATTGCAACCTGATGGGCTAAAGGCAGCCTCCTTCAATGTTATCAAGATGTGATTAAATAGTTTATACATTGCTGAACATTCATACAGGAAATGGAAATTATCCTTACTTTGATATCCTCATGCTGTAATATTTTTCATTATGATAAGCTATTGAAAACAACTGTTTTATTGAGATGCAATCCATCTTTGCTTGTATTACATAAAGACCGCACATGGCAGAAAGGGAGTTATTTTATTCTCATATTCATGGGAATGGGGGCTTCACATTATGCCTTCTGTATATTTTTTTTCCTTTCTGTTTTCAGTTTTTTATTTAAAAGTAGTGCCTATTTGAATTTTGGCTTGGAGACTGGAAGGAAAATCAAGCCTTCCATCGCAGAAGAGACCTCTTTATCTGAAAAGGTATTTCCCTCTTCCTCCCTGTGATTCTAAAGTGTTTTGTAGGCAAATTATAACCAAGTCTTTTTCACAACACACTTTGACTTTACTTGTACTATCATGGAATTCTGGGATTTGTAATTTGGGGAGTTATTTTGCAGAGAATTCAACCCCCCTGTTGAAACTGAAAAACCCAAAATGTCATATCATGTTAAATAGGAATTGAAGCATTATAATTAGATAAGGTAAAAGAGACTCTCACTGAGCAATGAGAACAGTTCAACATCATTTTAATTGTTATTCTCAGCATTTGCAATTCCTTAGGGAAAATTGTTGATATGTAAGTTGGATATAGAAGTTGTTGGTCGACATGTTGGGGAAAGGTGGTCAGTTACCAGTATGAATATGGGATGTCCCAGTGTACATTTGATGATAGTTCGTCCCTGTTCATAAATGCCCACCCTAATTTAATGATAAGGTTGTTCTCAGCACTTTACCCCTAGCCCTGGCCTATAGTCTGCTTTTTGCACAAGCCCATGCCCAGCCCTCTCTAGTCTGATTATGCCCTCATCCTGGTTACTGGTTGCTGAGTTTGGTTTGATATACTTTTAATGATGTTTTTATACCCTGCTGTGTTTTAATTGCTTGAATTAGATTGTTATACGCTATTATGTTTTGAATTGTGTTTTTAGTTGTTGTATGTTCTGGGCTTGGTCCTGCTTGTAAGCTGTCCCAAGTCCCTTCAGGGAGATGGAGGAGGAGTATAAAAATAAAGATATTATTATAATGTTGTTTATAAAGTAATTATAAATCTCACGCTCTACGTAGAGTTGCCTTTGAAGACTGTTTGGTAGCTCCAATTGGTCCAATGGGCAGCTGGCAGAGAACAGAAAGGAAGATTGGTACACATTTACTCAGTTGCTGTCTAGACTTTGGATATGTCTTGCTGTCCATCTGAACTTTTATTTCCCTTATTTGGAACCCTGTCCCGGTCATTCCTCATTTTGTATGCAGAGTGAGCTGGCTCCTCGCATGCTGGAGGTAGAAGAAAAAGAATTTCACACTAACAATTACAAATCCCATTAATAATGGAACAACAGTTTACTGCTGGCATCGCTTTGCATTTGGTATGAAGTTCGCTCTTAGGGAAGAAAAGAAGAAAGAATGAAAGAGGGGGGAAAAAGATAAAACAGCTGTAATTAAATTAATGAGCCCTGTAGGTGCCACAGGAAACAAGCAGAGAGCCCGCTTTCTGACTGAGTCAGCTTTCAAAGCTTTTAATCTAGGAGGGAGATGAAAAATTGGGCTGGTGTTTCAGGCTTCTCCTTGGGCTTAGCACATGAAGAGACACCCTTTTGGAAGACAGCTGGTCATCAGAACCATCACCAGTGGGCATTTTTTTGAGTTGGATTTGGGATGACTTGCAATGCATAGGTCAGAAGTGGCCAGTGGCACACATGTTGGCAGGAGAAGCATATCTTGTTTGGTTTCAGTCCCAGTACTAAAGGAGATGCTTCAATGGGGATACTGAAGGCTTTTGCCCATATAGGACACTTTAGATAGGTATCAGAAAGATATTCAAGAAAGGAATAGAAAGAGAAGCTTCTCAACTGTCCAGAACTTCTAATGAATATAATCCTCTTCAAGATCAATTCTGGTTTTTTTTCCTCCCCAGCCCTTAAATAGACTTCATCATCTGTTGACTTATAGTGACCCTATAAATTCCATAGGTTTTTTTTAGAAGGCAAGGAATACTCAGAGGTGGTTTTGCCAGGTCCTTCCTCTGAAATAGAGCCTGCAAGGAGCCATGGTTAGCACAGCGGGTTAAACTGCCAGCTACAGAAGATCTTGCAGATTGAAAGGTTGGCAGTTCAAGCTGTGAGTTGAGGTGAACTCCTGTTGTCAGCCCTAGCTTCTGCTTAGCTAGCAGTTCAAAAACAGCAGTGTGAGTAGATAAATAGGTCCCATTTTGGTGGGGAGGTAAAAGGTGCCCCTGAACACATGCTAGCAATTCGATCAGGAAGGTGTCCATGGTCAACAGGCTCTTCGGTGTAGAAAAATGGAACAACAGCACCTCCCCATGGCTGAGCCAAGCACAGCCTCCAGATGCCAGAGATGAAAAAGAGGGAAGCTTTGCCTCTGTTTATATACTGTCTGTCTTTGTTGTCAATTGTATAACGGCATTGAACGTTTGCTATATATATACTCTGCAATCTGCTCTGAGTCCTCTCGGGGAGACAAAGTGGAATAGAAACAAAATAAATTATTATCATTATCATTATTGGGTTGTCTCCCATCCAACTATTAACTAAAGCTGACCTGTTTAACTTCCAAGATAAGATAGGTTCTGGCCTCTTTTATGATTTTTAGGCCATCCTCTGGTCTATCTATCAGTTTATGAATCCCAGACATTGTTATGAAAGGAACTTATGGAACTTTTCTAGAGCAGGTCCTCCTTTTGAATTTATATTCTGGAATAATGACAGCTCTTGGCCTGATTAATACCCTTTTCACAACATACAAAATAAAGATATAAACATGAATAACAAGCCCTATGAGGAGCAGCTTAAGGATCTGGGCATGTTTAGCCTGAAGAAGAGAAGGCTGAGAGGAGATATGATAGCCATGTATAAATATGTGAGAGGAAGCCACAGGGAGGAGGGAGCAAGCTTGTTTACTGCCTCCATGGAGATTAGGACAAGAAACAATGGCTTCAAACTACAAGAGAGGAGATTCCATTTGAACATGAGGAAGAACTTCCTGACTGTGAGAGCTGTTCAGCAGTGGAACTCTCTGCCCCGGAGTGTGGTAGAGGCTCCTTCTTTGGAAGCTTTTAAACAGAGGCTGGATGGCCATCTGTCAGGGGTGATTTGAATGCAATATTCCTGCTTCTTGGCAAGGGGTTGGACTGGATGGCCCATGAGCTCTCTTCCAAATCTTTGATTCTATGATTCTATAACCAGGGCCAATAAAACCCTGGTGTTACTGCTCCTAAATGTCCGAATGAGCTTTTTTGAAATCTCATTGCTGTTTCATTGCATCCTGTCTAGATTAGCCCAAATCCTAAATCTGCATTCTAATAGCTTCAGTTCATTTCAGTGGAGTTTTCTGCAGAATTATTGCTCAAAAATTTCAAACAATTAATACATAACTCTACTGCCTTTGGCTGTGTATCTGTGAGACTTTTGCCCTTGGAGAGAAAAGACATGAGATTTTGTAGTGTAATTGGTTTGAGCAATGCAGAACCATTGGCTCCCTTTCTGCAGGAGAAGACAAATGGAAGTTTGACATTTTGAAACAAGTCTTTGGTGGTAATTTAGCCACTTAAAATGAACAGTAATATTTTCATTATCTTGTTAATATTTTAATGGAACCTTTATTGTACTATGTAGGAAGTCGAGAGAATATCTTTATCCAGTGAAACAGACATCATTTGGATTTCAGAGGAGTGTTAACCACATACCCGAGATGTAACAAGAACCAAAGTTACAAGTCTGAAGTAGCATTATGGTTTTGTTCTTTTTTTTTTTAACAAAATAATTTTTATTGAAGGTTTTCAAGGGTAAGCATTAAAAAGGATGAAGTCCAAAAAGGGGTAAGGTTAGAGTTGGGATTTGGGTTGGGGTTAGGGCTTGGGGGCAGGAAAAAGAAAGAAAGGGAAAAAAAGAAAGCAAAAACAAAGTGTATTAAACTTCCATTCTTCTTTATAATGGTATTGAAAACACTTTGGAATTCCTTTCTTCTTCCTTTCTAGGTTGTTTGACATTGGTAATTCTCAGCTCCTGAACTCTCTTCATAGTAACATCTTGAGATTATTTTCTTTTATCCATTCCTTGATGGGGGTCCAGTTGGTTGCCTTGATATGTATGTTCTGTTGTCTTGCTAATAAAAATGTCAGGTGATCCATCTTCATTATGTATAGTGTCTTTTCTAGCCAGTCTTCCTTTGTTGGTATTATATTTTGTCTCCAAACTCTCACAAATACAATCCATGCTATTGTCGAAGGCTTTCATGGCCAGAATCACTGGGTTGTTGTAGGTTTTTTTCTAGCTATATGGCCATGTTCTAGAGGCATTCTCTCCTGACGTTTCGCCTGCATCTATGGCAAGCATCCTCAGAAAAAACCTACAACAACACAATCCCTGCTGCTATTAGATAGACGAAAAATATTATCTATATTTATATCCCAGTCCTTATTAACTATCCCTAGGAGATAGTGCTCTGGTTTTAAGAGAATGGTTGTTTTCAACATCTTATGACATGCTTCCTGGATTGTTTTCGAGAAGGGCTTTACTTTTTCGCAGGTCTACCATATGTGATATAAGGTCCTGATTTTGTTCTCGAAGCAGTCAAAGAGTAAATGTAGTGAAGTTCTTCCTGCTCCGAGGAAACCTTTAAGGGCACATCTACAGTGACTATTTAAGGCAGCTCAAAGTCAGCTTGAAAGTTTGATGGCTATCCAATGTATGCCATGAAAATATGCTTTAAATGGACATAAGCAAAGCTGAGGAATAGAGTCCTTAACGCGTATCAGTACACTCTAGTGTAAACTACAGTATGCTGATGTGCATTAAGAGCTCCATTTTGGATTATTCCCCAATTAGTGTAATCTAAGTCTCACAAAAACATCTCAAAGTCTTCCTTCATTGGTCAGTGGTCTCCTGTGATCTCTGACTCCTTCAGGATGCTAACTCTGTATCAGCTCAGGATTCTTGTTAGGGTTTCTTGGCTTGTAAGTATCCCTGCTTGGAAGGAATAATTGAGAATATTTTTTTTCTGCTTCCAATCCTCATATGGATTTCTGAGTGACTTCCTTCACAACATCAGAGTACCTATCTAATGTGTGGAACTTATTTTGGACAGACTAGTCCAGTGATGTCGAAGGGTGCCTCTACACTGGAAAATTAATGCAGTTTGACACTACTACTATTGTGGAATCCTGGGAGTTGTAGTTTGCTGAGGCTCCAACACTCTTTGGCAAAGAAGGCAAAGAAACCTTATAATAACTACTAGTCTTATGATTCCATAGCACTGAACCAAGTGGTGTCAACTTGAATTAATTCTATAGTGTAGATGCACCCAAAGTCTCTAATTCACATGGCAAAAATCTCACTTTTCTATGTGTCTTAGGACAAAGGTGTTTATTTTGTATTTGCTAATGTTTGCAATCCCCTCTATCTGCATGTAGGAACTAGTATTAAACATCATTAATAGCAGTGAGCAATTTATATCCAGCAATATATCTGTGAATTTAATAAACCTTCCAAAATCTATAGGCATTGAGGTTTCTAAACTGGGAGCATCTGCTCTTATTAAAAATGACAGCTGATTAGCAAATCTAAAATTTTGGGGGCAGACTGCAGCTAATAAGGTGAAATTAAAATTTACATCTCCTTCAGACGTAATGAAGATCATTAACAAAAAGGGAGTGATAAAACTCTTTGATTAACCCTCTTTTCCATTCTCAGCAGCGTGCGGAGCGCAGATTTAAATGTTTGGTGTTATAAATTCCTTGCCCCGATAATCTGATGTAAATATATCCCAATTTTAAAAAATGAAGAAATTATAGAACACAATGAAATGAAATCATCTTAAGTGTGCCTTCTTTTTATTGGCAAAATAAAACAAAATTGGTGGTATGCTTCAGACGGAGAAGACAACAATTGCTGAAGGCTCATGGTGTGGCCCTATTCTCTCTTGATAGCACCACGCTTTGCATTACCCCAGAAACACTTTTGGTTTATTGCTTAATTAGCTTGTGCATAGAATAATAATTTTGTGCCACGAGGAACCATCAGCCCATGCACAAAAATGCTTGAATCATTCCAATTAGGGCTCACTGGGTTTGCAAATACTTTCATTTCACTATGGTGTCATAAACACACACACACACACACACACAAAGATTATAGCTATTCATATAGATTGTGTCTTGCGTTGGAGGCCATGATGCATAACTTCATGCTGATGGAGCTACATCTCTGACATGATACTCATGAGAGTGAGCTGCTAGGATTTGTATTGGGCAATGCTGCATAGTGTGAAATAGTACAATGGTGACCCCATTGTGAAATGCAACAAGCAGTCCAGTTATGCACTTGTAAAATGAAGATAATAATAATAATAATAATATACTTTATTTATATTCTGCTCTGTCTCCCCGAGGGGACTCAGAGCAGATTACAGAGCACATATATGCAATAAAGACAGACAGTAAATAGACAAAGTTTCTGTTTTTTCCATCTCTGGCATCTGGAGGCTGTGTTCAACTCTGGCCATGGGGAGGTGCTGTTGTTCCATTTTCCATGATGAGAAGCCTGTTGTCCGTGGACGCTTTCCTGATCCAATTGTCAGCATATTTTCAGGGATGCCTTTTACCTCCACACCAAAGTGGTGCTATTTATCTATTCACATTACCGTTTTCGAACTGATAGGTAAGCAGAAGCAAGGGCTGATGGCATGAGCTCACCCCAACCCATGGCTTTGAACTGCCATCTTTCTGGTCAGCAAGATTTTCTGCAGCTGGCAGTTTAACTCATTGTGCTATCGCGGCCATTTATGGAACCCATTGTGAAACAGTGGTGTGCCAGGTTAAATTCGGTGTGTAATAGAGTCTATATTTATATAAAACCTCAACTTAACACCACTGTTTCTCAATGGGTTGTACATTAGTTGATGTTTATTAATAATTGGACCATAGGAAAATTTGTGTACATTGGAATAAATACAATATAAAAGAGTGATAGTTTGAAATAAATGACATAAACGTTTTTGCATATTAGAATTACATACCATTAAAAAGCAGTATGATACATTAAATACAAGCAACAATACTATCATTTAAATTTGACAAACTGTAATTATCTAAGAGTGTCCCCATAGCAATCAACTGCAATGATGTATATGTTTGAAATCAATCCATGTTTGTTCATTGAGGTACAGGGGGAAATTAATGATTTTTCTGTTACACTATGGAACAACCTTCAAATGGTTTGCCGTTTATGGTAACCTGAAGGTGAACCTACTGCAAGGTTTTCTTGGACGGAGAGAGTGTTACTCACCCAAGGTGACTCAATGGATTTCTATCGCGGAGTAGGGAATTGAACCCTGGTCTCCAGAGTTGTAGTCCAATTGTCAAACAACCATATCATATTGAGTTCCAAAGTGTCCAGTTGATTTTATTGTGTCTGTGTTCATAGTTGTTGGCTAGTTTTTCAGTTGGTGTAATTCTCCATAGATATCTTTTAAAACCTGTTAAACATGCAATCACTTGTTGACTGATTGAGTTATATGTCTTGCCCTTTCATATATGCCCATCCCCACATTGGAATGGCACATATATTGCTTCTTGGTAGCTTTGGGTGGCTTGAACATTACACTCTTATCATAGAGTCACAGCTGCAGGAAGAATCCTTTAATCACAAACTCCCTCCTTGAAGAAGAATATAGATTTATGACCAGACTTTTGGTTCCTAAGCGAGCGAGAAAGATTGCCAGCAGCGACTGTACTACTTCCCATTGGCTGTAAACAGCTTTAATCTCCTTTAGCTGTCATTCGGAAGTCAAGGGATATTAGAGTACAACGTAATTATACAGTGGCGCGCCAAAATATTGCTCTTCCCTCCACTCTCTGAAAAGAAATTTTGAAACACAATCCAACACAAACGTTCATCACCAACAAAGGCAAGGCAGTTTGTGCTCTTTCTTTTCTTGAATTCCCTTGCTCATTACGAAGGAGACTCTTGGTTGACTTCCGTGGTCTGGAATTACCTGCTTCCTTTCGACCATTCCCAGAAGAGGAAGACGTATTAGCCTGTTGCAACAAAGAGACCCATCAACTCTAAAAGCTTACTCCATATCACAGTTTCTTTCTTGTTGCTGTTTCTTTGCATGTACATTTATAACATCCCTTCCTTGAATGGCAACAAGGGAGAATGCAATTTTGTACACACAATCAAGTATGGCTTGGAATGCCAGCTTTCTTTTGCAATCAGTTGGGATGGGAAAGCTCAATTACTGTCAAGATTGCACAACAGAAGAGATCTCCTTCTTGAAAGATAAGTCCCATCTCAGAGACCTTTACAAGGAAGGCACTGTTCATTATACCCAAGGGTTGATTCTTTAAATAGCCACTCCACCATATAATACATATCCCTGCCCATATTTCAATTGTGACAGTCTCAAGGAGTTTGTGAAAGCCTCATGACGTCTTCTGACTGTAAAACTGAGGACAACAGCAAACATCAACAGACCTACTCAGGTTTGGAATGCCATCTTCCTATTTTCCTATTCTTCTTCACTTGACCAAACATCATCATCTTCTCTAGTGAGGCATAGCATGGCAAAAGTATAATGGAATGAGTTTAGTCATTTTGGCTTCTATGGAGAATTCAGGCTTATCTTGCTCTAGAATCCATTTTTTCAGTAGTGCTGCACAGTATCTGGAAAACCATTTTCCAGCTCCATATTTCAAATGAGTTGATTTTATTCCTACCAACTTTCTTCACTGTCCAGCTTTCACAATCATACATAGAAAGGAGGAAAACAATGGCATGGACTGTCCTGACTTTTGCAGTCAATACTTTATCTTCACAATTTAGGATCTTGTCTGGCTACCCTTCCAAGTCCTTGTCATGTCTGCCGTTCCAAGTCTTTGTCTTCTTCTGATGTCTTCATTGTAATCTTCTTTCTGATAAATGGTTGAGCCAAGATTTGGGAGATCTTTAACTATTTCAATGTATCCGTCATCTACTTTGCAATTGTGCAAAATTTCTTTCTAAACCATGCTTAATTTGGGAATGAAAGGGGACTTAAGAGCAAGAAACATGTAACCGGCTTAATATCTAAACTGACCCTCAGTCTTCTCTAACATTGTTCCCACGTGGTGTGTCCAGTAAAATAATGGGAGACTTTCATTTCCTATCAAAGCTACTATCATTGTACATCACAATGAAGTACACTCTCTTGTAAAATTAATAGGTTCTGTGTTTTTTTAACAGATAGTTTTATACAAAAATAGATCACCGTTAAGCAAAATAAGCATATGCTTTGGGTGTCACAGACATTTTCCATGGTCAGATTTGCAATGTTCTAAATGGCGCAAAATTGTAAATGGTGCCACTAAACCAGGTTCCACAAAAAGGGGACTCCCATAAGAAAAGACTTTGCCATTCAAAAAGTAGAGCACACTTCAAATAGAAATTCAGTGGAAGTGTAAAAAAATAAACATTATTTTCCATCTTACTCTAAGTTTTGTTTCATTTCAGAAAAATATTTTTTTATTCTTTATTATTGTTTATATTTTGGATTGGGCCTCAAAAGTTCTTAATCTTATCTGTTTTCATACTTCAGGACTCATGCTGGCCATCCAGGCCAACCCAGCCGTCTCTGTTTGTCTCTTTCTTGTTTTTGATAGTCAACTCAATGATCAGTTGATTGGCAGAGCCCATCTATCTGGTTGTTGACACCGAGCAAGCACTTCAGAGCTTCTGTTTTCCCCATTCCGTTCCTCTATCACTCGCTAACTTGTGTTTTCCTCCGAGGTCATCCTGAAAGGTCCATGTGTTGTGTTTTTCATTTCTGCCTTGTCAGGAAAAACTTGCCAGTGCATCTATCAAAGTAATCATTGGGTCTTGATGCGGGGGTACGGTTCTCCTCACATTTTTCATTATGGGGTAATTTATTAATATCCTTTGGAGGTACACAAGATTTATCTTGATAAAAATGGCTATTGGCGGTGACATAGTACGTTGTGCTCTCAACAGGCAGTTTGTAAGGTAATGGACTGGCCCCTCACCTTTCCTGCAACCTTTTCACACCATGCCAAGTGAAGAAAAGATTTGGTTTTCCTCCGGAGAGCCACCTGAGATTGTTTTTCGCTTTGTTTCAATGAATATTGACCCAGAACTCCCCAAAGAGCAAGGTGACTTTCCTGCATCTCCTGAGTCGCAGCCAACCAGTTTACATTGCTACAACAGAAACTGGATTAGGACAGGGTAGTGGAGTGTGAAGCTATGTGGTCAAGAGGGAGCAGGCTTTCTTTCTGCTGTCCTGGAGTCTAGGAGCCCTTTCACACAGAATATCAAGGCAGAAAATCCCACATTATCTGAGTGTGGACTCAGATAACCCAGTTCAAAGCCGATATTGTGGATTTTTCTGCCTTGATATTCTGGGATATAGGGTTTTGTGGAAGGGCCTTAGGACTTGGAGCAATGGGTTCAAATAACAGGAAAGGGGATTCCACCTGAACATGAGGAAGAACTTTCAGGCCATAAAAAATGATGTTCTGCAGTGGAACTCTCTGTCTTGGGGCCTTTCTACATAGCTCTATATCCCAGAATATCAAGGCAGAAAATCCCATATTATCTGAGTGTGTATTCATATAACCCAGTTCAAAGTCGATATTGTGGGATTTTCTGCCTTGATATTCTGGGATCTAGGGCTGTGTGAAAGGGCCCTCGGAGTCCTTCTTTGGAAGCTTCTTCTTTGGAGGCTTTTAAGCAGAGGCTGGATGGCCATCTGATGGGGGTGTTTTGGTTGGTCTTTTCCTGCCTAGAAGAAAGGGTTGGACTAGATGGCTCTTGGAGTCTCATTCAATTCTATTGTTCTATGATTCTATGAAACAACAGAAATTTCTTAGGATTATCTTGTACAGTAAAAAGGAAACTTACACCCATTGTCTTTGGAAATTCATCTTGGGGTAGGAAAGGGGCGTTGTTGTTGTTGTTGTTGTATATCTTGAAGCCATATTTTAATAAATGATTTTACAATATTAACAGCAAATTACATAGCTATCTCTTTTGGATAGCCTAGGTCAATGGGTTATCCAAATGACCCATAATTTTAAGTTTTAAATTTTAATCTGTATTTTATCAGTGGATTTTAACTTGTATTTTAACTCTGTGTATCTTGTTATATGGACCCCCTAGTGATGCAGAGGATTAAACTGCTGAGCTGCTGAACTTGCTGACTGAAAATTTGGCAATTTGAATCCGGGGAACAGGTAAGGCCCAGCTTCTGCCAACCTAGCAATTAAAAAAAATGCAAATGTGAGTAGATCAATAGGTATTGCTTCTGCGGGAAGGTAACGGTGCTCCATGCAGTCATGCCAGTTACATGACCTTGGAGGTGTCTACAACAACATTTGCTCTTCAGCTTAGAAATGGAGATGAGCTCCATGCTCCAGAATCGGACATGACTAGACTTAATGTCAGGAGAAATCTTTACCTTTACCTTTTATCATGTTATATGTCTTTTAATAGTGTTGTATCTCTTGGTTTCATAATGGATCCTGCCTTGAGCCTCAGGGAGAGGCAGGTAATAAAATTATTATTATTATTATTATTATTATTATTATTATTATATTGCATTTGTTGTTGTAGGTATTAAAAGAAGATTTTAAAATAAATTCTATCACATAAGGTTTGTTTAAAAGACAATGGTAATCAGATAATATGGCGTGTGTGTAAGTGTATGGGGTAAACAATGTAAAATGCTAGCTTTTCTGGGCAAGCCTTAATTAAACCCCTTAAGACAGTTAAAAGATGGGTTGGTTGCTGTTGGGTTTTTGTTTTGTTTTTAAATAGCACAGATGGCTGCAAAGCTAGTGACAAGCCACACATTCAGCCTCAAAAACAACATTTAAATCTACCGACCACAAAAAATGAGCAATCTGGAGCCATGGTCTAAAATTACACTTGGTTTGTGAGACTTGCTTGGCTGTGCAGGGCGTATATATGTCATTTGCAGGACGATAAAAGAGCTTCCAAAGAACAACCTCGAATGCTGGCAGGACATCTCCAGCCGTAAACCTGCTTCCCATTTTCATTTCCGCAGCGAGCATCTCTCTGGTTTGTGTGGACAGATGGCCAGTCATGCTTCGGTGCCCATTGAAGCCTATACGTCAACGATGACAGAACATTTTGGCTGCAAATGAGCCAATGCAATCTTCCAAATTCACAACTGCATCTATCTATCTTTTTTTCTCCCCCTGGAACTGAGAGAGGTGTGCAGCATAAAACCAGAGATGGATGAAATTAGGAGAGATTGTGCTTGGTGCAAAACTTTGAAAAGCGGGAGGTGGGGTGGCTTTAAGCCACCTGGTTTGGTCTTTTTTTTTCCAAAATGTGTGCTGGGATATTTTTTTTTCAAAAAAAGCTTTAGTTTTAGATCTAGTTTTAACTTGCTTGTTCCCAGCCAAACACAGCTGGGAGAGATCAGTGGACCCAACTCATTTCAACTCTTTCTGTTGGTTATGTCTCAGGTGCACTCCATAAAGCATTAAGAGATGATGGGCTCTGGAAGGGATTGGCTGAGCTGCAATGATATCACAGTCCAAAATCCCCAAACTGGGGAAAGGCAGTGGAGAGATCACAATGTCAGTGACAGGGTGAATCAATGTAGCTGAATCTCTACCTTTGCAGAGGTTAGGTTTTCAGGACCTCATAAAAGAACGTCAGAGAAGCTCAGCCTCTCATTGAACATCAAGAAAACCAAGGTTGCTCTTCCAGTGGTCACCAGCTAATCCCTCTGCAATACCAAAATACAGCTTAATGGTGTAACATTAGGAAATGTTGACCATTTTTACTCCCTTGGCAGCCACCTCTCCACAAAAGTCAACATTGACACTGAAATACAGCACCGCCTGAGCTCTGAGAGTGCAGCATTTTTCCAAATGAAGCCCAGAGTGTTTGAGGATTAGGACATCTGTAGGGATACCAAACTGCTTGTTTATAAAGCTATTGTCCTCCCAACCCTGCTATATGCCTGCGAATCATGGACTGTCTACAGACATCATATTCTAATCCTGGAATGATTCCATCAGCATTGCCTCCAAAAATCCTGCAAATCTCTTTGGAAGACAGGTGGACAAATGTCAGTATGCTGGAAGAAGCAATGACCACCAGCATTGAAATGATGCTCCTATGACATCAACTCCGCTGGACTGGCCATGTTGTCCAAATGCCCGGTCAGTCTCCCAAGGAAGTTACTCTACTCCCAACTCAAGAATGGAAAATGGAAAGTTGGTGGACAGGAAAAGAGATTTAAAGGCAGGCTTAAAGCTAACCTTAAAAACTGTGGCATAGACATAAAGAAGCCCTGGCCCTTGAGCGCTCTATCTGGAGGTCAGTTGTCTCTAGCAGTGCTGTGGAATTTGAAGAGGCTGAAATGGAACATGAAAGTGAGAAACATGCCAAGAGGAAGGCATGTCAAGCCAACCCTGACCGAGACCGTCTTCCACCTGGAAACCAATGTCCTCACTGTGGAAGAACATGCAGTTGAAGAGTAGGGCTCTACAGTCCCCTACGTACCCACTGCCAAGACACTACACTTGGAAGGCCATTATACTCAGACAATGAGGGATCGCCTAAGTAAGTAAGTAAGTATCAATGCAGCTGACTCTCCACATTTGCAGAGGTTAGGTTTGCAGGACCACAAAAAGTAAAAAAAAACCCACATTTTTTTAAAAAAATCACTTTTTTCTAAATCTTAGAAAACACCTCACAAGGAATCTCTTAAGTCTGTCAGCACAACTGTATTATCTATTTCTAACAGAGGTTTACCACAAAATCCCATTGGAAGGCCTACAAATGTCCAGAGGATTATTCTGTCTAGAATTCTATGATGATGATGATGATGATGATGATGATGATGAGAACTGGTGGGATCATAAGCCTGCAAAGGTAGTGGGAAATGAACATGCAGAACTACTGTGGGACTTTTGAATCTAAATTGACAAAGTTTTGGAACACAATACACCGAAACCCCAGACATCATGACTGTGGAAAAGAAAAAAGTTTGGATTATTGATGTCACCATACCAGGTGACAGTTGAATTGATGAAAAAGAATGGGAAATTTTCAGCCATTATCAAGACCTCAAAATTGAACTGCAAAGACTCTGACATAAACCAGTACAGGTGGTCACAGTGGTCATCGGCACACCGGGTGCAGTGCCAAAAGATTTCAGCCGGCATTTGGAAACAATAAATATTGAAAAAATCACAACCTGTCAACTGCAAAAGGCCACCTTACTTGGATCTGTGCACATCATTTGAAAATATATCACACAGTCCTAAACGCTTGGGAAGTGTTCGTCTTGTGATTTTGTGGTACGAAATCCAGCATATATATCTCCTTTGCTGCGTCATACTGTGTTTTTGTGTCAGAATAATAGTTATTATTATTGTTATTATAATTATAATTATTTTATTTTTTACCCACCTCTCCTTGTTGCTCAAGGTAGGTTACAACATAGCTAAAATTCAAAATCATAATAAAATTCTATAAAATGCACATATTAAAATGTAATACTACAAATGTTGTTGTTCATTCGTTCAGTCATCTCCGACTCTTCGTGACCTCATGGACCAGCCCATGCCAGAGCTCCCTGTCGGCCGTCACCACCCCCAGCTCCTTCAAGGTCAGTCCAGTCACTTCAAGGATGCCATCCATCCATCTTGCCCTTGGGCGGCCCCTCTTCCTTTTGCCTTCCACTTTCCCCAGAATAATTGTCTTCTCTAGGCTTTCCTGTCTCCTCATGATGTGGCCAAAGCACTTCAACTTTGTCTCTAGTATCCTTCCCTCCAATGAGCAGCCGGGCTTTATTTCCTGGAGGATGGACTGGTTGGATCTTCCCGCAGTCCAAGGCACTCTCAGAACTTTCCTCCAACACCACAGCTCAAAAGCATCGATCTTCCTTCGCTCAGCCTTCCCTAAGGTCCAGCTCTCACATCCGTAGGTTACTACAGGGAATACCATGGCTTTGACTACAAATACATATATTAAAATACACAGTCAAAGATTAAAATATAGTGAATACAGAAAATTCATGTTTAGAACTGACTGGGTCGTGGTCCTCCAGTGGAACTCTATGCCAGAGCTTGACCCCAGAGGCATGCTAAAGGAGCTAGAAATTCCTAGAGAGAATATATTAATCAAATCCATAATAGATAAAGGGCATCAGCAAATGCTGATAAGTCAACACTTCTATAAGTGATGATGATGATGATAATGATAATGACAATGACAATGTTCTGTCAAGACAGAGACCTGAAGCAGCAGATATAATTCAGTGGGTCCACTAATTCAATGTAGCAATCTATTGCTCCTTGTTAGGTTTGAAGCCCTAGTTTCTAAGGTATTGTTCTTAACTAACATAGTGAGTTACTTGTGAGCTAAAGGCGTATGCACATGGCAGGGGGCTCGACTGGATGCCCGTTGCAGACTCTTTGTTAGCAATGTTAGTGGATAAAAGCAAAGCACATTTCACAACTTTCAGCTTGTATGCTATACTATTCATATTTAGGAGCACTTTACATTTTGATTACTTCAAGAAGTCTTCATTTCTGGAAGCTGGCAAAAAAATGTTTTTTTCTTTCTTCCACTTTCAATAAAAGTTTCCCTTTAAAAGAGCACAGGGAGCATGCAGTAATAAAAGATCACTCTGTTCGCGACTTTGCTTTATATTTCTTTACTTGATGTAAAATGTTTGGAATGATAAGTGAACTAGGCTGATAGAATCAGCCTGACAAAAAGAGGGCCCATTCAGCATTGCCTGGGTGGCTGTGAGTACACACGCTCCACTTCTGTCAGCAGGACAAGAGGCTCAGAATAGATTTCGCCCAAACACGGGGCCTCTATCCCTGTTTTGTGATGCAGCATACGAAGCGGGCCTCCGTAGTCTATGAATGCAAAATCCAGACAATGCTCAAGGTAATACTTTGTGGCTGATGTCCCTATTGTTGCAAAATAAACATGGATTTATCACAGAGTCTTGTTGAGCTGCCAACGTGTGAAATTCTTGGGAAATATTTGATGCTGTTAAAGGGACAGTTATCTACTTGGAAATTGGTGGATCATCCTATACGATTTTGAGGGGTGGGATGGATTGGGAAGCAGTTTGTCCCCAAAGCTGCTGTCTGTTGATTTAGCAGCATGGTCTTTCTTTGCAATACCATCTTTCTGTACCGCTGGATAGAAAGTGAATGGGATATCATGGTTTGAGCATTGGATTACAACTCTGGAGACCAGGTTGTTCATTCATAGAAATCCACTTTGGGCACTTTGAGACTTTGGGAATTTCTGAGACTCTCAATCTCAGAAAACTTCATGTATGGTTCACCTTATGGTCATAAATGACTTGAAAGCACACAGCAGCCACAGCAGCAATAGAGTTTTACTAGCATTATGTGAACTGTATGGAAGCAACCTGTACCAGGGTTGTGCTTTTGGGGTAAACCTTGACCTATTTCATGTCCTCAGCTTTCAGTGGGGGCCCTGATCTGTATTTTGGGATCCTGCCAAAATTGGGAGGGCAGATATCTGTTTTTGCTCTGGGGTCCCAAATGATTCATTTTCTATCAGCCCAGTATTGGGGCAGGGGGCTTCCCAGGCTCCCTGTCCCATCATTTTAGGTATGGAAGCTGTTTTACTCTAGAGGAGAAGCACTCAGCTTCAGGCAGGCACATGCTTTAAGGAAGCTTCACACCTGTTTTTCTACTCTAGACAAGAGGCACTGAGCTGCAGGCAGGTGCGGTAGCTTTCTGGGCCTGCACACCACACACACATGCATTCTCTTTCCAAGGCAAGGAGGCAACAGGCATGTTCTCATTTTTACTCTAGTGGAGGCAATTGGCTGCAGGCAGGCGCACACACTTTCTGGGCCTGCACATACACACCCTCTTTCCAAGGCAAGGAGGTGTGGAGCACCATGTGCTCACAAAGCGCCATGTGTTGAGCTGATTTTCCTACTGGGAGAGGGCTTCCCATTACGTGCTCCTGAAGGTAACAAAAGTAACAAAAGAATGGATGAAACAAAGGAAAATGGTTCTGCGCACAACTCTAATTTGAACTCCAACTGCATGGACACTTATACAACTCTGTTGTATGGGTAGGAAACCTTTTGCTTTCTTACACATACATTTCTTCTGCATTTAACCAGTGTGAACTCATTGCTTCATCTATGCCTGATGATATATGGAGCATCATCAATATAACAGGGGCCCTCAGTGGTGCATTGGGTTAAACCCTTGTGCCAGGAGTGAAATGCCCAAACTGTGGACCTGCATTTTCAGAGAGTCACAAGCTGACTCTCTATTCCCAGATCTGCCTTACAACTGACCAGGAGTACCTCTGTCTTCTCTGGATTAAGCTTCAGGAAGGGCAAGGTCTAGAGCAGGCGTGGGCAAGGTTCAGGTCTTCAGGTGTTTTGGACTTCAAGTCACACAATTCCATAGTTGCTCTAGTTTCTGTCTCACATATTTCATTGCTGCCAGCTCTTTAGTGAACCAAGGGGCTGGTTTAGCTCCACTTCCTGAAAAGGGATGCTTTGGAGCAATTGCATCTACCACCCTGGTTATGTTTACTGCCCTGAAAAAAAACACCTTTCCCGGACCTGTAGAAGTTATTCAGATAGCTGTAGTGTGAGGTCTAGTCTTCCAAGGTTCCTTAAGGACCTTAAATAACTGGGTTCTTAAGGAACCTTGTAAGACTAGGCCTCACATTACAGCCACCTGAATACAGCCACTAACAATAGAATTTCAAGACTTTAATTGTGCTACAGTTTTCCACTTCTGTGCAAAAGTATAAAGAGTAGAATGTAAATCTGGAGCAAATTGAGAGATATCTGAAATTATGCTATCCACAGTATTCAATCCAGTTTTCCAGGTCCCACAAAGTCATATCACCTCCTCCCCCCCCCCCCCCCCCCCGGTGACATCTCAGTGAGTTTCAAAATCTGCCAAGAGAAATGTTGTCAACAACCAGGTCTGAACTCTCTCCGATTGCCACCCAACACTGACATCAAGGGAGAACGGTTTGCACAGTGCTTCTCAAGCATATCATCCCATCACCAACTGCTGGCCACAGCTGACTGGGATTGTTAACAGGTCAGTCAGAAGCAACAAATGTAAAGAGCATGGGTCAGTCCAGGCAAAACAAGAGGAATGGAATGGCACATATAGAAAAATGCCAATGCCATTTGTCTGTTGCTGGAGAGTGGGGGAGCTGGCGAGATGGTTAGGGTTCGCATTTCTGTTTCTGCTAATAGTTTGCTTGTCTATTCAAAAATAAAGAGGCCAGGCACAATGCATGGATTGAAATAGGGCCAATTTATACAAACTATTTACAAATTTTCAAGGAGAGATGTAAAGGGGAAGAGGGCTCCCAGTATGGGATTTGCCACCATGTGTTCTTCTTAGCCACCTTTAAGCAAAGCATTGATCCCCAGTATTGGGCCTGTTTGGTTAGGATGGAAACCTCAGCCCTACTGCATTTCTTAAGTGAAACACAGAGCTGGAAAGAGCCCTGAACCTGAGCAGGAAGGCAATCAGATAACAACAATAACTGGTCAAAGGAACTACCAAGCCTCAGCATTGCTTTTGGTCCAACTTACTCATAGCACTGCTCAAGATAGATAGAGATTATCACAAGCAACAGTATTACACAGAACTTCAGATTTCTGCAAACAATGACAAAGTACACATAAACAATATTGAATACGTACATTGTGGTCCTTATCTGATGTCTATGTGATCAGTACATCATGTATCAAGAATATGTTTGTTGTTTAAGAGGCTGTTCTCAGGGTATGGAACCAGAACTACTACTTGTTTGCCCTGGGCACATAATATTGTAGTTACAGCACTCCTAGCATAGCACAAATGACAAAACTCAGCAAATAAAATATGGAGAGACATCAGTTATTGTCAAAATGGAGTTGATCAAGCTCATAAAAACAGATCAATTCTTATTTTATGGCAACAATATTCTCCATGTTTCTCTTACGAACATAGCCAAAATGCATCCTACATAATCTAGAACAGTGCTTCTCAACCTTCCTAATGCCACAACCCCTTACTACAGTTCCTCATATTGTGGTGACTCCCAACCATAAAGTTATTTTCATTGCTACTTTCATAACTGTAATCTTGCTACTGTTATGAATCGTAATGTAAATATCTGATATGCAGGATGTATTTTCATTCACTGGACGAAATTTGGCACAAATATCTAATATGCCCAAATTTGAATACTGGTAGGGTTGGTGGAGGGGGGTGTTGGGTGTTGATTTTGTCATTTGGGATTTGTAGTTGCTGGGATTGATAGTTAACCTACAATCAAAGAGCTTTCTGAAGTCTACCAACAATGGAATTGAACCAAACTTGACACACAAAACTCTAATTACCAACAGAAACTGGAGGGGTTTGGTGGGAATTGACCTTGAGTTTTGGAGTTGCAGTTCACCTACATCCAGAGTGTCCTGTGGACTCAAAAAATGCTAGATCTGGACCAAACTTGGCACAAATTCTCAATATGGCCAAATGTGAACACTGGTGGAGTTTGGGGAAAATAGACCTTGACATTTGGGAATTGTAGTTGTTGCTAATTTCTGAACATTCTGAACCCCACCAATGATAGATTTGGGCTAAACTTCCCATACAGAACTCCCATGACCAACAGAAAATACTGTGTGTTCTGATGGTCTTTGGTGACCCCCTCTGACATCCCCTCATGACCCCTGGGTTGAGAAATGCTGATCTAGAAGAAATATCTATCTATTTATTTATCTTTACTGGAGACTCTAGTGAAGTATGTTTCCTTTCAAAGTCTCTTGGAGGGTTTAATGAAACCCCCCTTTCCCACGATTGCCTAATTTCATCAAAGATGGTCAAATCTTTTTTTCCCCCATTACATAGAATCCAAGTGAGGAAATGTTTGCTTGTATGTTCTAATGTTAATGGAATGTATTATAGTGGAAGGAAGGAAGGAAGGAAGGAAGGAAGGAAGGAAGGAAGGAAGGAAGGAAGGGGGTCTTATGTGTTCCCTGAGGAAGCAGTTGAACATTTTTGTCTGATATCTACTGCCTTCATACAGTTCAATTTTCTGGAAGTGGAGTTGCATATGTGTCACCATTGCACATGGTTGTTCCATGCACATTTGTCCATGGAAATGCACTGTGTGTGTGCCTTGCACAAGGCACATGGATGCTCCTGTACTGGTGATGGCAAATTCAGTTGCTAAGTGGGCACAAGTTCAACACCATGTTCATCACTGCACAATGACATCCACATGCGGTGGTGAGTGACTACAATCCTGAAATGGGATTTTGACCCATGAGAAGCATGGGTCCACCTACACTGTAGAATTAATACAGTTTGACACCACTTTAACTACTATGGCACAATACTATGGCAAACCTGGGTTTTGTAGGTTCGCAAAGTCTTGAGTGCAAGTGCTTCACCAAACTACAACTCCTCGGAGTCGATTGCATTGAGCCATGGCAGTTAAAGTGGTGTCAAACTGGATTAAAGTGGTGTCAAACTGCATTAATTCTACAGTGTAGATGCATCCTAGGACATCAGTTGTAACATGGTAGCTCAAGAGAAGCCTTAATTCTTGAAAGAAAAGGGGGACTGAGATAAGCACAGAGCACAGAAGATGAATTTTAATAATGCACAGATCATAGAGACATGGACTATGAATCTGGTTCAAGTGCTGTCATGAAAGCAGTAAGAAAAACAGAAGGAATTGGAACAGAGACTCTCTGTGCGCCCAAGATAAACTATGGAGGAATATGCTAACAAACAAATGAGCTCTTCTTAGCTAAGGGTTCTCTTTCTGATTCAATTCTTTGTATTTAATGCTTTTACATATAAAGAACTTTTTTTTAAAAAAAAAGTCTATGAGAAAAAGGGATATTGAATCTAGGAGTGGGAGGAAAAGCTGCTTATGTTTAAGGCCACACATATATGCAAAGAAGGTCTGATCTCTGTGTTTGCCTTCAAAGCAAAAATAAAACAGGGAGGACAGCAACACTCCAAATTGCAAATGGCCTTAGAAATCTAAAGCATTTTCAAAGGGTTGTACCATAGAGATCTTACTGTATGCAAAGGCTGGGTGTATAAGAGATGATGTAGTGTTCCAGAAGATAGTTCATTACAGGCATTCGGGTCTTTTTTTCATGTCAGAAGTGATTTGAGAAACTGCAAGTTGCTTCTGGTGTGAGAGAATTGGCCATCTACCAATGAGCACCCATGGTATCCACAGGAACTTTTGGAACCAAGAGTCAGCAAATATTGAGATCTTGGCATATTGTTTCCAGTGATTTTAGCTGAATGCCGGGAGCCACTGGTGGCACAATAGGTTAAACCCTTGAGCTGGCTGAAACGTCAATGGTTCTAATCTGGGGAGTTGTGTGAGCTCCCATCTGTCAGCTCCAGCTCCCCATGTGGGGACATGAGAGAAGCCTCTCACAGGATGTTAAAACAGATGGCCAATTCTCTCAAACCAGAAGCAAGTTGTAGTTTCTCAAAACAAAACAAAACAAAACAAAAAACAAACCAGTATTAAAAAACCTCTAAAATTAAAACAGCAAAACAGCAGAGGGAAAACAATCAGGGACATCTAATCACCTCTCAACAAAAGATTGCTCCAGGCACTGCCAGGCTATCAAATGCTAATCAAGGTGGTCAGTTGAAACATTCACACCTAGCTCCAGCAGACAAGAGTCCTTTGTCCCACCCTGGTCTTTCCATAGATATATAAACCCATTTTCCTAGTTCCAACAGACCTCACTACCTCTGAGGATGGTGGCCATAGATACAGGCGAAATGTCAGGAGATAATGCCTCTAGAACATGGCCATATAGCCCGAAAAAACCTACAATAACCCAGTGATTCCAGCCATGAAAGCCTTCGACAATACAAAGAACAAACAAACCCTGAATGCTGTAATGAATTATCTTCTGGAACCCTACATCATCTCGTGTATGTCCAGCCTTTGCATAAGATAAGATCTCTATGGCACAGCCCTGAGAAGTCTTTGAAAATGCTTTAGATTTCTAAGGCCATTTACAATTTGGGGTGTCTGCTGTCCACCCTGATTTTGTCAGGAGTGACTTGAGAAACTGCAAGTTGCTTCTGGCATGAGAGAATTGGCCATCTGCAAGGTCATTGCCCAGGGGACGGCCAGATGCTTTGATGGTTTACCATACTTGTGGAAGGCTTCTTTCATGTCCCCACACGAGGAGCTGGAACTGACAGAGGGAGCTCATCCACACTCTCTCTTCATTTGAACCCCTGACCTGTCTGACTTCAGTTCTGCTGGCACAAGGGTTTAACCCATTGTGCCACCGGAGGCTCAATGACAATGGTATAGTAGGATGGAATTCCGTTATATAAGATGCCTAACTCAGGTTTTGCTTTGGGATTTAAACATGTATTTTTAAAGCCATAGATGGTTGAACCTGTGTGTGCCAAATCTGTGGATATGGAGCCCCAAACTTATTGACTTACCCTCAACTTGCCTCAAGTTCTTGCTTGCTGCACTTCAGTTTGCTTGCTATAAAGGACAGGCAAGATAAAGCTTGGAAGCCAAATTTCATTAGCCAATTTCTATATATATATATATATGTGTGTGTGTGTGTGTGTGTGTGTGTGTGTGTGTGTATAAAAATCAAAATAAAAACCAGAACATCTTTTCCTTTAATTAGCTCTTCCTTCCACATAAACGGTCCTGTTTCTCATTCAGAATGTTGTAACATTTAAGACTGGATACTAAAAAACCCTTAAGTACTAGAAAAAGCTAGGCGAGGAGGCAAATGACTTTGCGAAGATATAAACTCTTCTATGGATTCATAAATTGAGATTTCACAAAGAATCCAATGTGTTGCCAATAGCCTGCGATGCCTCTGTCATATAGAAATAACAAAATTACTCTTCCTGAGTAATAGCTGCAATGCCAGGATTGCAGGTAGAATATGCAGGAAACTCTTGGTACATTATAGAGAGCTGCATTAGTGGCTGAATGCAATGAAGTTACTGTTTTGAGATTTGAGGGGATGTAGTCCAATAATACTTTCTGTGCCTCTATTTGTTCTGATTCAGCACTGAGCATCCCGTACAAAAGTCTGACTTTTCCAGTAGTTTTTAAATGTCCTGCTTTCTCTCACCTTCCTCCACTTTCTCCTTTTATCCTCAGATGGCTTCAATTCCTGCAAAATGAGTTCAAACTGAGACAATATTTTGCATTCTTTTAATTTCCTAGTTGTTGTTTTTTCTTTCTTCTCAATCCCTTTCTGCAAACTTTCATAGAATTACAGAATCAAAGAGTTGGAAGAGACCTCATGGGCCATCCAGTCCAACCCCCTGCCAAGAAGCAGGAAAATTGCCTTCAAAGCACCCCTGACAGATGGCCATCTAGCCTCTGTTTAAAAACCTCCAAAGAAGGAGCCTCCACCACACTACAGGGCAGAGAGTTCCACTGCTGAACGGCTCTCACAGTCAGGGAGTTCTTCCTCATGTTCAGATGGAATCTCCTTTCTCGTAGTTTGAAGCCATTGTTCTGCCTCCTAGTCTCCAGGGAAGCAGAAAACAAGCTTGCTCCCTCCTCCCTGTGGCTTCCTCTCACATATTTATACATGGCTATCATATCTCCTCTCAGCCTTCTCTTCTTCAGGCTAAACATGCCCAGCTCCTTAAGCTGCTCCTCATAGGGCTTGTTCTCCAGACCCTTGATAATTTTAGTTGCCCTCCTCTGGACACATTCCAGCTTGTCAATATCTGCGATCTAGGGCTGCTTTGCTGTGATCTAGGGTATTTTTGCCTCAATATTGGAACGTAGGAGCTTTTCGCAGCCCTAGACGATATCTACACTACAGAATTAATGCGGTTTGACATCTATTTAACTGCCATGGCTCAGTCTTATGGGATCCTGTAAGATGTAGTTGGGTGAGGTACCAGCACTCTTTGACAAAGGAATAATAATAATAATAATAATAATAATAATAATAATAATACACTGCTGTATCATCCAATTCAATTTGCATTTTAGATACAACCAAAGTGTACTGGTGTGTGGATGCCCCAACACCTAATCCCCCATCTTTAGAATGAATGCTCTTAGTCCAAGCTTCAAAGTTAGAAAGATGACAAAGATCTGGATTCAACTGATTAATATCAACAAACTTAGGCTAATGGAATCAGTTATGGAATGTGGAGTCAACAAAGAGGTAAATCCTATTGATTCAATGGGACTACTTAAGATAAAACTAACTACACTGTGAAATGAATTCAGTTTGGTGACACTTTCACTGCCATGGCTCAATGCAATGAATTCCTGGGTCTTGTAGCTTGTTGAGACACCAGCATTCCTTTGCAGTGAAGGCTAAAAAGGAAGTCAGACTTGGCTATGCTCTTGTTACATCCCGCTTAGATTACTGCAATGTGCTCTATGTAGGGTTGATGGCCTGGAAGCTCCAGCTAGTCCAACAGGTGGTGGCCAGACTTCTAACCAGAGTGACTTCTCTGTTACGTCAGCTCCAATGGCTGCTGATATGCTATTGAGCCCAATTTAAAGTGCTGGTCTTGCCCTATAAAGCCCTAAACAGTTCTGGTTCAACTTATCTGTCTGAACGCATCTCCTCTTATGAGTCTATTTGAACTTTAAGATCTTTAAGAGACCCTGCTCTCGGTCCCAGCTTCTTCGCGCGTGCAACTGGTGGGGACGATAGAGAGGGCCTTCTCAGTGGTGGCCTCTCAGCTGTGGAACTTCCTCTCCAGTGACATTAGGCAGGGCCCATCCCTTCTGGGTTTTAGAAAAAACGTGAAGATTTGGCTCTGCGCACAAGCGTTCGAAGAATAAGTTTCTATGGTTTCGACATGGTCTGGATTGAGGATTATGAGCAGGGTTACGAGCGAATGGAACTATGTACTTTATATGCTTTTTAATTTTTGTACACTGATGTATGTGTATTATTGCTTAATGTTAATCATTTTTAAATGTTTAATTTTTATTGTTAGTACTGGATTTTACGGCATTGAATTTTTGCCGGATTTGTAAGCCACCTTGAGTCCTTTCAAGTGAGAAAGGCAGGGTAGAAATGATGTAAATAAATAAATACCTTGTAAAACTACAACTCTTGTGATTCTATCTACAGCATTGAGCCATGGTAGCAAAAGTGGCAGTGGTGTCAAACTGCATTAATTCCATAGTGTAGAGATGCACCTTTAATCCAGTAGTTCCCGAAGTAGCACATCAATGTATGATCCAACGTTTCTGGGCTCGCCCCTCCTTTTCTCAGTGGACATTAGTTTTCTTCCTTTTTAAAAAAGACAGTAATGACATTTCAGGTTTTTGCTTCCGGAACGCTTGAGTACTTAAGAGCAAACTGACAGCAAACTATCATCACTCTTCAATTACTTTTTCAATAGCTGATGATTTATCTCTGATTAGCTAATTAAATCAGATATAAGTGGCTGAAGGTAAATCTATTTTTACCATCCCTGTAAATTAAAAGTTCCGCGTCATAAAAAGTCATAGCCATCTTGAAAACGACCAGCCAAGTGCTTTTTATAGGCAAATGGGATTTATTGTCAATTAACGTATTGAACTGAAGAGTCAGCGGATAACTCCGCTGCATTTTTCCCCAGAAAAAAAATATAGATATTGGATGCCGCTATCAAGTTGCTGCATATCGCAATAATAAAATGGATCTGGCGTTTTTTGTTTTGTATACAGTTCCTTAGTCTGGGCTTTCTAATCCCCTATAACAGCCTTTTATTTTATTATCTTCTCCTGTCCTCCCTAATGAATATAAACACATTTCTCCATCCCGCTGCACAGCTCCAGTCACCGGTTTATCAATTTTAATCAATTTGTCAGTAATGAATACCATCTTCTTCTTCTTCTTCGTCGTCTTTTTGAACAAAAGGAAAGGATTGTCTCAATTAAAATATCTCCAGCTTCACTCGCGCCATCCCCAGCGACACTTACATAACGAGAAATCAATAATTATTACACCGAAGGTTTCTAGAACACTCGCTTTCCATTTCCATATAGTCCGAGGATCTGCGTTTTCCCCCTTCCTTGAAAATTAATGCTGTAGTTTCGAGAAATTGTTGCATTTTGCCGCTTTCATTATGCAGGAAATCTCATTTTTCATAGCCAATAAAAGTCAGTCTGAGTAATTAAAAAGAAAGAGAAAAGGGGTGTAAGGGAAGAAAACTATTTTTAGTGGATATTGCTCCACACTCTCTCTCATGTTAGGAATCGAGTGGATCAATCTTCTGGTGGCGCAGGGCTACTGACCAGAAGGTCGGCTGTTCAAATCTGGGGAGCGGGGTGAGCTCCTGTATGTCAGCTCCAGCTTCCCATGCAGGGACATGAGATAAGCCTCCCACAGGATGGTAAAACATCAGAGTGCCCCCTGGGCAACATCCTTACAGACAGCCAATTCTCTCACACCAGAAGTGACTTGCAGTTTCTCAAGTCACTTCTGACATGGAAAAAAATTGCAATCCTTATTTTAACACCTTGGCTTTCTTTCACTGGCCAAGGCCTTCCTGTTCAAAGGAATACTTTGATTGTGCTTTTCCTGCATGACAGGGGGTTGGTCTAGGTGGCCCATGTGGTCTCTTCCAACTCTATTATTCTATGATTCTATGTAACAATGTTGCATAATTTCTGTCTGTGGGTGGCTTATACAATCTAAATCTATCTTGTGCTAGTATCCTATCCATTGGTTCAAGAAAAGGTTTCTTTGCATTGAACATGTGATCTCTCTATATAAGTGTCAATTCATGTATGTTGGTTGATTGGTTGGATGGTTTATACCCCTAAGACTCCTCTGTGCCTTGATGGATCTGGACCAAACCTGGCACACAGACTCTTCATGATTCAACTTAACGTAATGGAGGGGTTTCAACCTTTTAAAAAACCCACCCCTTTTGGGCCCAGAAAAGAGAGAAACAAAGGGATTAAATTGGCTAGGTGAAGGACGATGTGACAGAGAAAGAAGAGGCTTGGCTGCTGCCACATGTAAATGAGGGGAAGGAAGGACAGAAGGAAGGAAAAGAAAGAAAGAAAGAAAGAAAGAAAGAAGAAAACAAAGGAAGAGAGAAAGGGGAAAGCAAGGGAAGAGGGGAAGAAAGAAAGAAAGAAAGAAACAAGGAAAGAAGGAAGGAAGGAAGGAAGGAAGTGCGAGGAGAGGAGGAAAGAAAGGGGAAAAGAGAAGAGAAAGGTAGAGAAGAATAACAGGAAAAAGGAAGTGAAGGAAGAAAGAAAAAGAAGGGAAGGAAGGAGGGGATAGAAGAAAAAAAGGGGGAAAGGAAGTGAAGGGGAAGGTCTGTTTTTAGTTATGTATGTTTTAAGTATTTGATACATGTAATTATGTGTGTGTGTGTACATACATCATCATAGGCTATCATCATATATATATATCCAAGTTATGGCAATATTAAGAAGGCCACATATCTTTCTGTTGTCTAGGGCTGAGTTTGTCTGATCTGCCCAAGGCTATCCAATGAGTTTTCATGGCCAAAATGTGAATCTTTTTCTCCAGTGTCATGGTTCAGTACTCAAACCACTGTGGGTGCATCTACATTGCAGAATGAATGCAGTTTGCCATCACGTTTACTGCCATGACTCAGTGGTTTAGAATCATGGAAGTTGTAACTTAGTTTACATGATCTTTTGATGTCTGTGCCATAGAATGCTGGTGCCTCATCAAACTATAAATCCCAGGATTTCATAGCATTGAGCCAAGGCAGTTTAAGTGGTGTCAACCCACATTCAGACTACAGTGTAATTGCACCCTATGTTGCCTTGGCTCATGAATCAGAGTCGATTTGATAACAGGTTACAATAACACCATTCTAGTGAGATTTGGGCCATAATGTAATTCACTATGCTTTGACTGTTTGAGAAAAAAGAAAGAATAAATTGCAAACAACTGGTTATTTGTAACTAGTTATTTGCAAGCTCCCCTTCCCTGCTTTCCTCCCGTCCTCCTCTTCCTTTCTTAGACACCTCAATAAAAGAACAGCCAGCATCTCTTCATTTCAAAATCAATAACCTTCAAGCGTCTGTGGCCTCCTTTGGGACCAAGGTAAATGCAATTGAGGGAAGGCTGGAGGGAGTTGAAAAGCAAGTGGAGTCAATTGAAACTAGAACAACAAAGACACGAATTGTATCATAAAAGCCACAAAGGAGAGGAAAATGGTGTTTAAACGTTTGGCAGCTCTTGAAAAGCAGGCGATCAGTGTCTTTTCCAAAAAGGGCTGCTGTGTGCCGCACGCCTCCCCAGAAAGGGTTGTAAAATGTCAGGAGGTTCTTGCGGGAAGAAGGAGAGCAAGGAATGAGTCTTAAATCGGCACTGTTTTTCTTGTACTCTGATCAACTCTCCTTGATTGGAGTTTAGTTTTAGACCTTTGTGTTTGAATGTCCTTGTAGGTTTGAATTTCAGGTTGTGCGTGTGTGGTTTCATTGGGCTTTCACGATTTTGTATCTGCTGAGCTGTGGCCAGCTTAGTTGTGCCCAAGGGAATCCTGAAAGTGTACACTGGAATGACAGCTCCGAAAAACAAGACTGACTGTGAGTGCATTTGCCCAAAGGAGATGACATTGTTTCCCAAGTATTAAAGCTGAAGGCAAGGGCTGCGTTGTAGACTAAGCCCTCGGCCCTCTGCCAGGTTGGGCAACAATGGAGAATGTGATTGTGTCCATATTTGTCTTTTTTTGTTAGGCTTTTTTTGGGGGGGGGGGGGGTTGAGATCTTTCTGGGAGTAGAGAAAGTAAACAGACACACTTGCAGCCAGTATATGGCCAGTTATGGATCATTCTCCCCTTTTCAACATTGAACCACTCAGAGACCTGTAAAAATTGTGCAATTTTACTTGTTATAGGTGTACAATTTTGCCTTGTAGAGTTGTGCCATATTCGAACACTGTAGTTACAAAGTCTGGGATAAGAAAAATAGTTCGTGAAAGTTGTGAGAAAAGTTTTGGTTTACTTTCCATCTTTCAACTGGCTGAGAACACTACATTTTGGAAATGGTCAAATCCAACTCCTGGGAAAGGACGAGTGTTGCACAACCACTTTACACTGGCATAGTGTTCCAGCTAGATTCTGTCTCTTTCAATTCCACTGGGATGATCTCCCTTTTCTATAGAATGAGTGCCATTCGAAAAACAAATCCATTAAAAAAACGAAAGGTAAAAATAAATAGAATGGCACACTGCTCAATGTTAGTGCAGTCAGTTCCTAAAAAGCTTGTGGGAATATAGCAAGTTTTAGTTTGCTAATGGAAGAAGAGCAAAGAAGTACCTTTTCTTGTCTCCCTTGAGAGAAAATCCCAACAATTAGGAGCAACCATGAAGAAGAATTGAGAGAGGAAGTGACTCTTATCCAAGAGAACTTGATGTGGAAGAAGACAGGACATCAGTTGAGGGTGTCACAGAGGCAAGATGAAGCACTCTCTTAATTCAGTTATGGAGATCATTTCTTGGTACCTTTGTGCATCTACGAAGGTGAACCTCACTCACAGTAGTGTTTGTGCCTTCAGGTTGCCTACCAACTGTTAGTAAACTCAAACATTTCATGGGAAAGGAAAGAAAGCCTGTAGTGCACCACCTGACATCTGTCAGGATGTAGTAGTCTGTAATGAAAGGACCAAATCATTGACATATCTGGCCCATCCTCTGTTCGGATATAAGCCAACAAGCCAATGCCTTAAATCAAGAAAGAGCTTGCTAAAATCTACAGTTATACTTGCAGGAACACCTCAGCAAGTGAGAGTCCAAAAGTGGCAGGCAAAAACCCAGAACCTCAATCAGTGG
This sequence comes from Anolis sagrei, assembly GCF_037176765.1. NCBI lineage: Eukaryota > Metazoa > Chordata > Lepidosauria > Squamata > Anolidae > Anolis > Anolis sagrei. The sequence continues at coordinate 18,469,516 of NC_090035.1, read as the reverse complement.
CTCAGACCGGGTGAGAAACTCCCTCCTGGGCACACAGAAGACTGGGCAACTTGGAAGGCGCTGAACAAAGATGCAGAACTAACCTTGAGAAATGGGGCTACAAAGTGGAGTCCACAACATACAAGTGTGAAGAAGAGCAAACCACAGACCACTTACTACAATGCAACCTGAGACCTGCCGCATATACAATGAATGACCTTCTCACTGCGAAGCCAGAGACACTCCAAGTGGCCAGCTACTGGTCAAAGGAAGCTCATGCCAAGTTCGTAACTTTGTTTGTGTTTTTTCTATATATTATAATTCACTTCTGACATGATAAATAAAATATGAAAAGAATATGCAATTATGGTTTTGTCAGTCCCTTCCTCTTAATGATATCCTGCAGGGTTGACCCTATGTAGTTTCCAAAATCAGACTGGATCTGAAATGCTGAATCTTTTTGCAAGATAGCATTCATCACCCTGGATAGCTCCAAAGTACTTTACTTTGCCCAAGGATGATGGTCCTCCAAGTGTTGTCTTGGCGATGGATACATAGGTGGCTGTGGAGTCCTATTCTTGATCCGCATGTTCTCCCACAGTAAGGACATCCGTTTCTAGTGGAAGGCGGTCCCAGTCAGGGTTGGCTTGATGAGCCTTCCTCTTGGCATGTTTCTCCCTTTTGCCCTCCATTCGTGCCTCTGGTCACAGTTGACCTCCAGTTAAAGCACACAAGGGTCAGGGCTTCCCAGTTCTTGGTGTCTATGCTACAGTTTTTAAGGTTGGTTTTAAGCCCATCTTTAAATCTCTTTTCCTGTCCACCAACATTACATTTCCCATTCTTCGAGAATGGCATTCGGACAATGTGGCCAGTCCAGCAGACTTGATGGCATAGGAGAATCCCTTCAATGCTGGTGGTCTTTGTTTCTTCCAGCATGCTGGCATTTATCAGCTCCAATGTAAAAAAAGGCCTATTGGCATGGAAGTCTCCAGTTGCCATTGCCTGCATAGTATTTTTGTACTTCAAATCAAAAGCGGTTGTTGCAGTTATGATACTTTTTCTGTTCCAGTGCTGGGCCTCATTTCAAGGAGATTGGTCAGGTGGGGAAATATTTCCACTGTTGTATGTGCTTTCTTTCTTTCTTTTTTTAAAAAGAATCCATAATCCTTGACATTTCCAGAAGAGACCCTTGCTCATGTAAAACATTATTAACCTTATCTTGCAAATTTGCAACCCCAAGTTCCCATTTATCAATTAGATTACTCCCAAATGCTAATGCATCTCTGAAGAAAAGTCCTGTGGTGGAAGGAGGGGAAGAGGAGGCAATGCCCTTTTGGTCTTCCACAGTGCTAAAGAGGAGTCTGGCTGGCATTGAGTGAATGGGGACCCTGTTCCATCGGCCCTGAGAAATTATCAGGTGCACAGTATCCTTCCATCCTATGGATGTATTTCTCCTTTTTTTCTCCAGAGGAAAAGAACTTTCTTTTATTGTTATTATTTCCAAAAGGGAGGATGTGGTGGATGCTCTCTGGAATGTTGCCATGAGCTCTCCACATTTTATTTCCTGTACTTTGGAAGAAATTTTATGAAGCCCCCCCCCCCCTCCACCCACCCTCCAGTGGCAATATTTCCTGTCCTTGATAGTTCAGCTCCATTGTTTGGAATGCACAATACCAGGAAAGAAAGAAAAAAGAAAGAAAGAAGCCTTCTGCTATCCAGGAGTTATGGAAGTTGGCATTATTTCCACTTAATCAGGAGAAAATCATTACAAGCTTTGCATAGGAAAAGGAAGAGCCCTCTCCATATGACATCCATCGTGATACCGAAAAATTAGAAAACACTGTGAGATTTGTAAGACTGCCAGCCAGATCACAAACAAGTTTGGCTCTAATTTATCTCAGGGAAGAAAAAAAATGTGTGTGTGTATGTGTGTTATGGGGGAAGAGAAGAAGTTTAATTGCTGTGCATAATAAACATGCAACCCTTGGAAAGCAGCCATGGAAAGCATGCACCAGTGGGTTCCAGCTGCAATGCTGAAGCAACATTAAAGTGATTTATACTCTGGCTTGAACTTAAGTCAAATAAATCAAGGAACAGGGAGGGGAAACCAGAAGAAGGAACGGAAGAATGAATAAACCAGGAAGACTGGCACTAGCAGCCCTCTTTGTCTTCTGCGGGAGGAGCGGAGGGTTTCTTTTAAAACAATGAATTGCATTAAGACAAGAAGACTGACAGTGTTCAGGCTTTGAATTCTTTGCTCAAGGTCCCAAAGGCAAGTGGGTTACAATTCGAAATGAAATCTCTGAAATCAGGAACAAGATTTTATGTCATGATTGGGTACAGTTGGCTCGCCACAATTTCAGAATTTACTGTATATTCATGGCTTTGATTAAAACATTCTCTATAGGAATCTCTACTACTGCCATATAATGCCACATAATGCAGCTTGAGTGTGATTCTATGGCCAGCTTTCAATGGAAGTTGACCACAGAGAGAGTCATACTGGTGTGTTTCTCTTTTCTTATGCAAGACAGACCTTGCATTGAGTATCAGTGTTACATAACTGAATTACAATCTAACGTGTTGTGCATTATCTATACATTGCATGCACATTGCATGGGTTTCTGCACATGCAATGACATCCATACACATCATTTTGATTCTATACTTTTCACTGAATGCAAGTATTTTGCATCAGACACAAATACCCATGTGTCTTCAGCATATGAAAGACAAACACACCCAAGATATCAATAGGATTTCACCTATAGGTGGCCCATCTGTAACCACCTTGAATCTGAATTATATGGTAAGTATTTAATGCAGCTTAACTGCATTGAACTGCATTAAATGTGCCTACACTGAGCATATAATGCTGTTTTGAAGTTCATTAATTGGTAGATTGTACCTTAGAACCAAAGCAAAGTATGGTTTCCCTTGTAAATAAGGTAATAATAAAGTAATAATAATTTTTAAAATGTGTTACCTGCCTCTTCTTATGGCTTGAGGTGGAGCACAACATAGTTAAAATACATTATAATACTGAAATGCAAGGGAATTCTGGTTTGCATGATAAACTACAATTGGAACATAGCTGAGTGCTATGGTTTAGACCAGTGGTTCTCAAAGTGTGCATCCGCAGGGCTCTGTGAAGCATTCTGAGGGGCTCTGTGGTTTCCTCCTCCTTCCCCTTCAAGCTTTCCCTCCCCCTTCTCTTTGCCTCCTCATCCCCCAAAGCCTTTTTCCTTACCAACAGTTTGCCCCTGGGGTTGCTCCTATTACTACTACTACTATTATTACAAAGGCTGGATGGCCATCTGTTGAGGGTGCTTTGATTGTGCTTTTCCTGCATGGCAGAAAGGGGTTGGACTGGATGGCCCCTGGGGGTCTTCAACTGAAATACTGTTATGTTTATGTTGGTTAAAACTGTCTCACATTTTAAATATTGAACTTCTTTCTAATTTTTTTTGCACTACAAATGAGATATGTGCAGTGTATATAGGAATTTGTTCATGTTTTTTTCAATTAGTACACACAAATATTCTCCACCCATCTGCCACTGGCCCATCCCATCTGTCAAATTTTAAAATACAATATTGCCCCTGTGAGCAAAAGGCTCCATGAGAAACTTTTGCTTCAAAAAGGGCTCCGTGGGTGAAAAAGTTTGAGAACCCTTGGTTTGGATTGTTGTGATCCCTTATGAGAGGGCAAGAAAAATAAATGCCCTGCTCAACATTTTGACAGGAGGATTTTTAGAGAAAGCTTTAAAGGTCGGTAGTTTTTGATAGTCTAAGACAGAAGTTCCCAATCTGTGCTCCCCAAGAACTAAAATATGGTCCATGGCCTCACTGTTTCTACACCACTACAATGATAGCAACTGGTCTCACAAAACCCTCTTATAGTGCTGAGGCTTATTAAATATGGTTTTCTATGGGTGAGCAGATGGCGACAACTGGATGGCATGTGTTCTGTGTCAGAAACTCAAGCTGATGTGGTCTATCCAATGCAATTTTCAGAATCAGCACTCCAAATAACCAAACCGAATCTAACGTTGATAAAAAACTGATTCGTAATCCTTTTGGTACTAATGTTGGAGAGTGGTCCCTGGTTAAAGTGATCCCTCATCAAAAAAGGTTGGGAACCACTGGTCTAAGATAAGGTGGAAGAGGAATATTTTTCACTTTATGGTGGGTCTTCACCATCACCATCTGTGTTATATTTTTGTGCCTAGGATACTGGTGGAAATGGATTTTGTGCCATTGGATATTCAAGGGTTGGAAAAATCAGAAGAAAACTGTGGAGATATTTGAAGTGAAGTATACAGCCCTATTATGACACTGGGATGGGGTTCGGGTCACCTCATCTCAAAAATGCTATCCTTCCAAAGATTTGTTGTTGTTTATTTGTTCAGTCACTTCTGACTCTTCGTGACCTCATGGACCAGCACACACCAGAGCTCCCTGTCAGCTGTGGCCACCCCCAGCTCCTTCAAAGTCAAGCCAGCCACTTCTCGGTGGTGGCCCCTCGACTCTGGAACTCGCTTCCCAGGGACATCAGACATGCCCCAACACTGGCAGTTTTTAGGAGGAGTCTGAAAACGTGGTTGTTCCAGTGTGCCTTCCCAGAATAAGGAAATACCCTCAGCAATATGTCCCTAAATGCACTATCACTGATTTGGGATTGTCTGCGCCCCCCATCTCTACCTGAAAACTCTATCCCAGTAATATCCTACCTTGTCCATGTCCAGCATTATTTTTTAAATTTTAAATTATTGCATTTGGCCCAGTCATAGGTTTTAAATGCTTGTTGTTATTGTTACTATTTATTGTTTACTTTTGTCTATGAGATTTATTTTAACTGTTGTATTGATTGTTTTCTTATTGCTTTTACTGTTGATGTACTTTGGGCTCGGCCTCATGTAAGCCGCACTGACAGAGGTGGCCCTAGGTAATTTTCAACGATAAGCAAACAGTATTCCCCCCACCCCAACCAATCACTGATATATATTTTCTGTTCGCCATGGGAGTTCTGTGTGCCATATGTGGTTCAATTCCATCATTGGTGGAGTTCAGAATGCTCTTTGATTGTAGGTGAACTATACATCCCACTAACTACAACTCACATATGTCAAGGTCTATTTTCCCCCAAGAGCGCCTCAAGAGCGCCCCTGGGCAAAATCAACTATACTGCAAATGCTTACTTTGCGTAATGTGTTGAGCCACTCCTGCTTGGGGAGATGGTAGCGGAGTATAAATAAAGTATTATTATTATTATTATTATTATTATTATTATCCATAATAATAATGCCCTTGGTCAGCCCCTCTTTCTTTTCCTTCCATTTCCTCCAACATCATTATCTTCTTCAAGCTTTCCTGTCTTTTCATTATGTGGCCAAAGAACTTCATCTTTGCCTCTCATATCCTTCCCTCTAGTGAGCAGTCAGGCTTTATTTCCTGGAGTATGAACTGGTTTGATCTTTTTGCGGTCCAAGGCACTCTCAGAATTTTCCTCCAGCACCACAGTTCAAAAGTGTCTATCTTCCTTTGTTCAGCCTTTCTTATGGTCCAGCTCATGCACACATAGGTTACTATGGGGAATACCATTGCTTTAACTATGCGGATCTTCATTGCCAGTGTGATGTCTCTACTGTTAACTATTTTATCAAGATGGTCATAGCTCTCCTCCCAAGAAATAAACATCTTTTGATTTCCTGGCTGCAGTCTGTGTCTTCAGTAATCTTCACACGTATAAATATCCCAAAGATGAGGTCCCTCAAACATAATTTGAGAGAGTGGGAGTCACCACCACAGATGCAGGAAATGCTCCTACTTGAAACATTCCCATCCCTAGCTTCACATTGTACCCTCTCTGCATTTAGTACCATCAAAGTCCCTCCTCCTCCTCCTTCCCAATTGGTCCACCATCAATTTTATGGGATTTGCTATAACCATATGCTCAATCAGCATCTTATACCCTTCCCTCTTTCAGTATGAAAAGATTGCCCATGCCCTAAAGCTTTCCAAATCCCATTGATTCCACTGCCATTGAAAAATCATTTCTTTAATGTGCTAAAGCCCTTTTGATATCCTTGAAGGCAAATTCCTAATGTCTGAACTGGGCATTGAGCTCCAGAGCTTGCAAAGATAATGATTTAACATCAAGCTTGATAGGGAGCAAGGTGGGAGATGGTATAATGTGGTTTTTTCTCTGTACGTGTGTGAAAAAGAGGGGGTAGGATCATTAATCTTATTAATGCATTTCCCTCCCGTCCGCCCCAGGCTAGCAGGCAAAAACTGGAGGTAGCCTCCAATGAACATTGGTTCCATGGATGGCTGTTTCAATCCCATTCTTTATTCAAAGCGCGAGCCTTGTAGTCAAACCTGCTAAGACTGTACTCTTCAGCTAAGCCTTTGGCCCTCTCTGAATCATAAAATATTACTTTTCTTATCTAAAGGTGTCAAAGATTTTATTGAATCTGTAGTTCAACACTGATAAATCTTTTGGTGGGCCCTTTTGACGGCTTTCCTTGAAGGCATCTTCAAATTGAATATTCTTTCTCTTGTTATCTTTCTCCGTCTGCCAGGCTGGTTTCAAATGAAAGGGATGCCTTTTTTCATACTCGGATTACAAATCACACTCTATCAGTGGCTCGAGAGTGGAATGAGAAGCTATTGTTACAGGTATTTCATACATAGTGTTAGATGCCTTTTGATTTATCATTCTCTCTTTCGCCTGACAACCGGTTTTCTGTAGAAGGGTTTCGGACACCTGAAATATAACCTTTCCGTGATACACAATATTCCACCCCCCTTTACCATCAACGGAGAGAAAAAGTCAGTTTACATGATGGGAAAATGTAATCAATCAAAGTTAATATGTGCATTTTAAAAAAGCAATTAAAAGCCCAGAAAGGAAGGGGGATCATGGGACCAAAAGGCACTTCATGTTTTTGGTAACATTTGTGTCATTGTACAGAAAACAGCCATTATGATGTCAAACAATAGTTTTCTTGTGTGCCTTGTGTGTGTGGGGGGGGGGGGGAGGATGTCATCTTAAATTGCCATCACTTACCCTTACTCTTACTGTGCCTCTGTACTGCTGATACAATACAGTTTGATACCCCTTTACCTACCATGGCTCAATCTTACTGAGTCATGGGATTTGTAGTTTGGTAAATCGCCAGCACTTTGGGGCAGGGAATGACAACTCTGGGTTGCTGTGAGTTTTCCGGGATGTATGGCCATGTTCTAGAAGCATTCTCTCCTGAAGTTTTCCCCACATATATGGTAGGCATCCTCATAGGTTGTTGGAAACTAAGCAAGTGGGGCTTATATATCTGTGGAATAAAGTCCAGAATGGGAGAAAGGACTCCTTGCTTGAGGCAAGTGGGCATGTTGCAATATGCCACCTTGTTTAGCATCGAATGGCTTTGCAAATTCAAAGCCTGGCTGCTTCCTGCCTGAGGGAAATCCTTTGTTGGGAGGTGTTAGCTGGCCCTGATGGTTTTCTGTTTTCTGAATGTTATTATTTATTTACTGTCCTGATTTTAGGATATTTTTAATACTGGTGGCCAGATTTTGTTCATTTCTACATAGGGACCACCACACAAAGCACCCAAACATGAATCAAGGAACATGAAAGGCACTGCAAACTAATTCAACCAGAAAAGTCACCCATAGCAGAGCACCTGATGAAACAACCTGGACATAGCATATTATTTGAGAACACAGATATGCTCGACGATTCTAACAACCACCATGTCAGACTACACAGAGAAGCCATCAAAATCCACAAGCAGGTGAACAATTTTAACAGAAAGGAGGAAACCATAAAAACAAACAAAATCTGGCTACCAGTATTTAAAAACTCTAAAATCAGGACAATAAATAAGCAGCAACATTAAAAAAACAGGGGAATTCCAGACAGGAAACAATCAGGACCAGCGAATACCTATCAACAAAGGATTCCCCCAGGCAGGAAGCAGACAGGCTTTGAAGCTGCAAGGCCATTGCATGCTAAACAAGATGGTGAATTGCAACATTCACACTTGCCTCCAACAGACAAGAGTTCTTTCTCCCACCCTGGACATTATTCCACAGATATATAAAACCCCACTTGCCTAGTTTCCAACAGACCTCACAACCTCTGAGGATGCCTGCCATAGATGTGGGTGAAATGTCAGGAGAGAATGCTTCTGGAACATGGCCATACGGCCCAGAAAATAACCCAATGACAACTCCCATGATCCCATAGCAGAGAGCTATGGCAGATCCTAATTGTTCCTTTTCCCTGGAGCTGGCCAAGATCCAGACTCTATTTCAGAGTTTCCCTTGTTTACAAATCATCTAGTTGTACCTTTGCCTTTATTTTGCCAATCCAGATTAATTTATCATTTGCTGGTAACCTGAGCAGAGAGATGCAATGCAGCAAGCTGTATTGACTCAGTCAATCTCTCAACTCCCCCTTGATAAACCAACAGAAGTATTCTGCAGGCTAAAGAATCTAAATATTAAAGTAAGTGAGGGTATGGATGAGTGAAGTTTGTGATTACCTTGATAGTGTTCCACTTGATTTTGGAAAGCGAAGCAATAGTTTATCCCATTGTGAAACAGTTTAATCTCCTCCTTGATCACAGCGTTTCAAGTCTGGGGAGCGCAATGTAATAAAATGGCTAGGTTTTTGCTGAATTGCATGGTTTCGAAAAAAAAGGCTTGATTTGATCTTTTTGAGCAAGAGGGAGAAAATGTTCATTTCCCTGAAAGTGTTGCACAAAGCAAAGAGAAAGGCTAGATTTCTTCCTGCGTGTGATGACACACTTTGGACAAATCATTTCTACCTTGTTTTTGCAAAGGTTTGTGGGAATCTGCGGAAATGACAAATATTCAGGACAGGCACAAGTGTTTTTTAAAAATATATATATAAACTTTCCCCCAGAATCAAAATTTAAGCTACCTTTACTAATCCAAAAAAAAACAAAACAAAACCACAAATTGATAGAATTAGTAAAGGTAAATGGCTCGAACCCTGCCTATCTTCATGACCGCATCCCCCCCCCCCCCCCCAAATGTTCCTGCATGAGCATTAAGATCTGCCGGGGAGGTCCTCCTCATGATCCCACTACTGTCACAAGCACAGTTGCTGGGGACAAATTAGAGGGCCTTTTTGGTGGTGGCTCCTTAGCTTTGGAGCACCCTCCCTCGGGAAATTAGGCAGGCCCTCACTCTGTTCTCTTTCCAGAAAGAATTGAAGACTTGGATGTTTGGACAAGCCTTTGAGAATGTCTAGTCCCAATGGTCTGCAATTAATGCCACAGTACAGCGCTTTCTCCCCATGCCCTCGTTTGTTAGCTAAAAAATGCATCTTATTCCCTGCTCCTGTTTGCAGTTGGCTATGTTTTGTGACAGTTCTCATTATAGTGGGCACTGTTTTGAGCTTAAACTTCGTTGTATATGTTATTAGTTTTATCTTGTATTGTATTGTGTGTTTACTATGCATTGTTTTAGGTACATTGTGTCATATGTAAGCTGCGCCAAGTCCCTTCGGGGAAATGGAGGTAGGGTACAAAAATCAAGTTGTTGTTGTTGTTGTTGTTGTTATTTGAAACACAAGTGGAATGCTGGCTGTAGTATTGCATCACACGTTGGGCACTTCCCAAGTGTCTAGGCCTGTGTGATGTATTAGTGAAAACTTACTTACTTAGGCGATCCCTTGTTGGATGAGTAGGATATTCTTCCAGGATCAGTATTCTTGTGGATCCGTATGTGGCTGTGGAGCCCTATTCTTGACCTGCATCTTCTCCCACAGTGAGGGCATTGGTTTCCAGGTGGAAGATGGTCTCGGTTGGGGTTGGCTTGATGTGCCTTCCTCCTGGCACATTTCTCTCTTTCACCCTCTATTCATGCCTTTTCAAATTCTGCAGCACTGCTGGTCACAGCTGACCTTGAGCTGGACCACTCAAGGGCCAGGGCTTCCCAGTTCTCAGTGTCCATGCCAGAGATTTTAAGGTTGGCTTTGAGCCCATTTTTAAATCTCTTTTCCTGCCCACCAACATTCCGTTTTCCGTTCTTAAGTTCGGAGTAGAGCAACTGCTTTGGGAGACGGTGGTCGGGCATCCGGACAACGTGGCTGGTCCAGCGGAGTTGATGGCGGAGAGCCATTGCTTCAATGCTGGTGGTCTTTGCTTCTTCCAGCATGCTGACGTTTGTCCACTTGTCTTCCCAAGAGATTTGCAGGATTTTCCGGAGGCAGCACTGATGGAATAGTTCTAGGAGTTGCATGTGACGTCTGTAGACAGTCCACGTTTCACAGGCATATAGCAGGGTTGGGAAGACAATAGCTTTATAGACAAACACTTTGGTATCCCTATGGATGTCCCAGTCCTCAAACACTCTCTGCTTCATTTGGAAAAATGCTGCACTCGCAGAGCTCAGGCAGTGTTGTATTTCAGTGTCGATGTTGACTTTGGTGGAGAGGTGGCTGTCAAGGTAGCAGAAATGGTCAACATTTTCTAATGTTATACCACTAAGTTGTATCTCTGGCATTGGAGAGGGGTTGGCTGGCAACTGCTGGAACAGCACTTTGGTTTTCTCGATGTTCAATGACAGGCTGAGCTTCTGGTATGCTTCTGTGAAGGTGTTTAGAGTGGCTTGTAGATCTTCTTCTGAATGCGCACAGATGACATTGTCATCAGCATACTGGAGTTCTATAACAGATGCTGTTGTAACCTTGGTTTTAGCTTTCAGTCTGTTTAGGTTAAACAGCTTGCCATCTGTCTGACAGATGATTTCCACTCCGGTGGGAAGCTTTCCATCAACAAGGTGAAGTATCATAGCGATGAAGATGGAGAATAAAGTTGGGGCAATAACATCCCTGTTTGACGCTTGATTCCACCTTAAATAGGTCACTTTGGGAGCCATTGCTGTCCAGGACTGTTGCCATCATGTCATCATGGAGGAGCCGCAGGATGTTCACAAATTTGTTTGGGCACCCAATTTTTTGGAGGATGGTCCAGAGAGTGCTGCAATTCACTGTGTCGAATGCCTTTGCAAGGTCGATGAATGCCATGTACAGAGGTTGATTTTGTTCCCGCATTTTTCTTGGAGCTGTCGTGCAGTGAAGATCATGTCCACAGTTCCTCTGGAGGGGCGGAAGCTGTTGTGGGATTCTGGGAGGGGTAAAAGGCGGTTTGCAAGGATTCTTGCGAGGATTTTCTCAGCTGAGGTTAGAAGGGAGATACCTCGATAGTTTCCGCAGTCTGTTCTTTCCCCTTTTTTGAAGAGGGTGATGGTGATGGCATCCTTGAAATCTGCTGGGATTTCCTCGGGATTTTATCAGCTAATAATGCGTGCCAATCCCAGTAGGGTGGCCTTTTGCAGCTGGCAGAATGTAATCTTGTCAGCGCTGATTGTGTTTAAGTGCAGGCCAAGGTTTTTAGGCACTGCACCCAGTGTGCCGATCACCACTGGGACCACCTTTACTGGTTTGTGCTAGAGTCTTTGTTCGATCTTTAAATCCTCATATTGTGTCAGCTTTTCCAGTTGTTTCTCTTCAATCCTGCTGTCGCCTGGGATTGCAACATCAACAATCCATACTCTGTTTTTTAACACGATCGTGAAGTCAGGAGTATTGTCCCCCAAAACTCTGTCAGTCTGAATTCGGAAGTCCCAGAGTAGTTTGACGTGTTCATTTTCTGTAACTTTTTCAGGCTTGTGATCCCACCAGTTCTTTGTCGCAGGCAGATAGTGTTTGTGGCACGAGTTCCAACGAATCATCTGAGCAATGGTGTTATACCTCTGCTTATAATCTGTCTGCACGATCTTCTTGCTGCAGCTGAGGATATGATCTATTATTTCATCTTCCTATTATTATTATTATTATTATTATTATTATTATTGGTTTTTCCTTGATATTACGTCTAGTCAAGTCTGACTCTGGGGGGTGGTGCTCATCTCAATTTCTAATCTGAAGAGCTGGTGTTGTCCATAGATACCTCCAGGGTCATGTGGTCAGCATGACTGCATGGAGCGCCATTACCTTCTTGCCGAAGCAGTATATATTCATCCACTCACATTTGCATGTTTTCAAACCACTAAGTTGGCAGAAGCCGGGGCTAACAATGGGAGTTCACCCCGTGAGAGAAGCCTCCTTGCAGGATGAGAGAAGCCTCCTTGCAAGACATCTGGGTGTCCCCTGGGCAAAATCTTCATAGACAGCTGATTCTCTCACTCCAGAAGCGACCAGAAGCAACTTGCAGGATGCAACCAAACAAGCAAACTAACCAACGGACCTTTTTAGGACCAACCATGACAATAATCTCAATCAACATTGAAGGCATATCAGCTGCCAAAGAGCAATTGCTCTATGAACTGTGCCCGTCCGATGGATTTGAACTGCCAACCTTCTGGTCAGCAAGTTCTGCAGCTTAGCGGTTTAACCCATCTTGGCTCCATAGAATTAGAAGACTCAGGAATAATGTACACATTCACACAAGTGCTATAATTTCCCCTCCAATTTAATTTCCCCCTGATGCCACTACACAATTCAGCTGTTGACTTTAAGACAGAAGGGCCTTTTTATCATCAGAATAAATTATGAAATAGCCTGAGAATCACCTCACTGCCAATATGTCACTCCTTGGTGAGCACAGGCTAAACTTGAAATTCAACCCTTCATGCTGAGAAGGGCCATTTTAAATTTAAATTTGCATGGGGCACACATACCGTAAAGAACAAAAAATAAAATAAAAATATAGATCCTTCACATGGCGCTTTGATGTGATGCTCAATATAACAAAACTTGCAAAAGAAGCATGGTTCTGATGGATGTTGCCACATGCAAACTGGAAGGTGCATTTCATCAGATCACCTGAGCCCCAATCTCTGATTTAAATTCAATGTGAAAGAATATTCCAAAGAGGAAAAAGTATGGGCACCCACAAACATTTTTATTTATTTTAAGGATATGAAAAATCCCCCAAACTTGATTTCTCTGAGTTTCTCCAAATAGCGCATTTTGGGAATTATAGACTCAAAAACTGGACAAACGCTAGTTGGGACACTAGTGTGATTGAGTGGAAATCCCTGGAAAACAGTTCCAAAGAAGTACTAAAGTATGTTTTGTCTGCCAGTTTAGTTGGCTTCTGGATGTAGAATAAGGAAAGATAGGCTACATTGTATCCTCATACAACATAGGAGTTTGTCACATGAAGCCACTATTCTACAGTCACACTGTCATTCATGGCAGATACATACTGGGATGAGCATCTTCAATATCAGACCTCTCTTCATTTGCACAATTGTGTCAATCCGAGAATCCATGGTTCTGTAATTTTACTTCTATGTACCCTCGAGGCCATGCTATCTCACATTTCTGCTGGCCCATAATATAATTTTGCCATGTTGTAATGTCACAATTTTGTAATTTTGAGATTTTAGCCAAGAAGAACAACAAAATCTATATAAATAAAAATGTAATGTTTGTTTGTGGGATTAACATAACTCAAAAACCACTGGACAAATTGACACAAAATTTGGACACTACACCCTTAACAGACCAATGAGTGACCATCACTCATAAACCCCACCCAAAAAACAGCAGAAAGGGTTTAAAAATCCCCAAAAGCTAAATGACAATACAGCACATGCGCAAAAACGACAGCTCCCAGCATCCCCTAGACCAGGCCCTTTAGGGGAGGAGGATGCTCCAAATGCACTGCTTCCAGGCTGCAAGCTTACTTCTCCTTGGATTTCTTTGAGAGCATCTCAGTCCGTACATATTTCCTATTTCCTATTCCTGAACTGCAGCACCCAGCAATCCTCCAGATAGATAAGATATATACATTAGATAGAGATAGACAGCAGGTACATAGATCAATCAGGAGGACTACTGGGAGTTACAAGTCCAAGAATAGGTAGAGAAGGAAGAAAGGAGAGAAAGAAAAAGGGAGAGGATGGAAGGAAAGAGGTAGAGAAGGAAGGAAGGAAGGAAGGAAGGAAGGAAGGAAGGAAGGAAGGAAGGAAGGAAAGAATACCAGCCTCAGACATCACTTTGTTTCATAGAATCATAGAATCATAGAGTTGGAAGAGACCTCATGGGCCATTCAGTCCAACCCCTGCCAACAAGCAGGAATATTGCATTCAAAGCACCCCTGACAGATGGCCATCTAGCCTCTGTTTAAAAACCTCGAAAGAAGGAGCCTCCACCACACTCCGGAGCAGAGAGTTCCACTGCTGAACGGCTCTCACAGTCAGGAAGTTCTTCCTCATGTGCAGATGGAATCTCCTTTCTTGTAGTTTGAAGCCATTGTTCTAGTCCCCAGGGAAGCAGAAAACAAGCTTGCTCCCTCCTCCCTGTGTCTTCCTCTCACATATTTATACATGGCTATCATATCTCCTCTCAGCCTTCTCTTCTTCAGACTAAACATGCCCAGCTCCTTAAGCCGCTCCTCATAGGGCTTGTTCTCCAGACCCTTGATCATTTTAGTCGCCCTCCTCTGGACGCATTCCAGCTTGTCAACATCTGTCTTCAATTGTGGTGCCCAGAACTGGACACAGTATTCCAGGTGTGGTCTAACCAAAGCGGAATAGAGGGGTAGCATTACTTCCCTAGATCTAGACACTATACTCCTATTGATGCAGGCCAAAATCCCATTGGCTTTTTTTGGCCGCCACATCACATTGTTGGCTCATGATTAACTTGTTGTCCATGAGGACTCCAAGATCTTTTTCACACGTACTGCTCTCAAGCCAGGCACCCCCCATTCTGTATCTTTGCATTTCGTTTTTCCTGCCTAAGTGGAGTATCTTGCATTTGTCCCTGTTGAAATTCATTTTGTTAGCTTTGGCCCATCTCTCTAATCTGTCAAGATCATTTTGAATCCTGCTCCTGTCCTCTGGAGTATTGGCTCTCCCTTCTAATTTGGTGTCGTTTCCATCTTGCTGGCACAGATGAAAATGAACCCATTACGCCAAGGCAAGCAATGGGAACCTTGCGGGATGGGAACTATTGATGTTTTTAGTGGGGGGTGGGATAATTGTGGACAGTAGACAATGGGGTGCACATGCATCATGCAATACGGATCATCACCAAAGGTGACTTTCCAACTTCAATAATGGTTTGCCTGTGCCATCCAATAAAATCCAAAATGCCTTGGGCTGACTCAGTGTAAGTGAACTTCAGTTGTTCCTGTGCCCTTCAATTGCCTTTTGGTTTCATCTGAAGTTAAAAAAAAGAAGTCTGATACAGATGTTGAACTGTTTCAGCTCAGGAGAAATATCAAAATATTTGCAGCATTTTGAAAAAAAACTTTGCAAAAAATCTCATGAGGAGTGCCTCAGTGTCTCCCCTAGGCTCTGAATGCTAAAGAGTGCAGGGCCTTCCATTTACCCTGTACATCCTATTTCTCTGTAATGCTCCTTTCAGGCAGGGGGTGGTGGTGGAGAGGCATCTCTTCTTCACAGCCTACACCTAAAAATAAAGTGACATTTTGCCAAAAGGGACACCACATCACCAATCTCCCTTCGAATGCTCCCTGACAACTGAGAGACAACGATCACGCCAGAGCCTTAAATGAGAATTACCTAACATAGCTGCTGAGGAAGCAGTTTCCCTCTCGGCTGAACTATGGGCCATTATGAAAGGGTGGAAACGTTATATAACTCCGGATAATGTTGAAAAAGGGGAACTCGGGGGCTGATGCCTGTTTAACAGAAAGAGAAATGCAAATTAATTGTCTGCTTAAAGGTCTCTCTGATTCTGCAAAGGGCTCTTGACTCTGGATACCTTCAGAGAGATTGCAAAACACTGTCTCCATCTGGAGAGCATGATCAAAATGGCTACTTTTCTGTTAGTTGGTTAAAGCGGGAATCCTAAATACACTAAAGGTGCGAGAGCTCATCAAACATCAGAAGATAGAGCAGGTCAGCCCTGCTTCAGTGTTTGGATGGTAAGTTGTCGAGGAAGTGGAACTCTCTGCCCCAGAATGTGGTGGAGGCTTCTTTTTTGGAGGCTTTTAAACAGAGACTGGATGGCCATCTGTCGGGGGTGCTTTGAATGCTTCCTGTAAGGGGGCTGGACCAAATGGCTCACAAAGTCTCTTCCAACTCAGTGATTCTATGATTTTAAGACTAGATGCTGTGGACTATATTTTGGAGAAAGAACCAACAAAATCACCTCTGAACTTTATGGAGACAATACAAGTCAACAAGTGACTTGAAGGCACATACACAGACATAGGGGGTGCATCTACACTGTGGAATTAAAGTACTTTGGTACCACTTGAACTGCCATGACTCAAGGTTATGGAATCCTAGTAGTTTTACAATATTTAAACCTTCTCTTCCAAAGAATGCTAGTACCTCACTGGACTATAAATCCCAGGATCCCATAACCTTGAGCCATGGAGGTTCAAGTGATGACAAATTGCATTAATTCTACAGTTTAGATGCACCCTGAGTGAATTTGTTTTATGAAAGAGGAGGAGAAATTATGTAAAGCAGGATGATATTTGAACCTCCGAAGCTTTCTGTGCGAGACTTGCACAATATTCAGCTCCAGACCCTCCAGTGTGAGATCCGGATCCAACTATGACATTAATAAGGAGGTAAAGAATAATTGCATCTTGAACTGCCTTGCATCTGGGAAATATTCAATAACAAAGAGGAACACCAGAGAAGAGTGTTGCAAATGATATGCCATGTGTACTATCCTATAACATAATTTGCATTTAATTTAGAAAAACTTCTTCAGGACCTATTGCAATTACCTTTGCAAGCCATTTCTCTCCTTCCTGTTATGGCCCTCAGTTCAGGAGTCCACCGTGGTTCGAAATGCATGAAATCACCTCGCGAACATCCCCTTAATTAAGACAAATTTCCAGTGATGGATTATCATATTTATTTGCATTTTTCCCTGTGAAAAATACCAAAACAGCATCCTGTTAATTAAGTCAAAATTAAGTTAGGCCTCCAAATGGAAGGTTAAGATGAATCGCTAACCTCAGTGCCTTGTGGCATTGAGAAATAAATAAATGTTACTCGTGTTAGCATTGCGTTTGGCAGCACGCAAATAGCAGAAGGAACATTTTAATGAAAATTAAAGTTCTTGGGAGTTGGATAACTCCTTTTGCCCGAGGCTGTCTCCTCTTCAATGCAGAAAGGGAATGATACTTAGATAACACCAAAACCTTTCAGGCATAGCTTTGCTCATATAACAATTACTCATGCAACAAATATGGCTGGGGTCCAGGATATTGGAAGAGTCATATCTTCCTGAAGGAATTCTCTGGAGCACAAATGCCTCCTGGAGAAGCCTTTCTCTCTGCTCAATTAACTCTTAAGATCATTTGGTCAGAACAAGGTAAAGAACCTGTTTGGTGGTTTATTTATTTGGTATTTTTGTATACCGCTAATATCTCAGCCTGTGCGGCGACTCATTGCAGTTTACAACATGTTAAAATATACAATTCACTTAAGCATATAAAATTAAAATTAAGAATACATACAAAAAACATACACAGTATTGGGCCACCAATACAGATCGGGACATCTCATAGTTAAAATCGCCATCCAATTCGTTATCTTGATTGCTAATCCATGGTCAGATAAAACATCACATCGAAGGTCAATTGAAGACTTGCTCAAACATCCAGGTTTTTAGTTTTTTCCTAAATGCCATTAGCGAGGTGGCTGATCTTAATTCAGTAGGGAGGGCATTCCAAAGCCGGGGGGCCACCACAGAAAAGGCCCTATCTCTCGTTCCCACGAGCCGCACCTGTGAAGCAGGTGGGATAGAGAGAAGGGCTTCTCCTGAAGATCTAAGGGTCCTGGTGGGCTGATAGGCCGAGATACGTTCGGATAGGTATGTAGGGCCAGAACCGTTTAGGGCTTTAAAGGTCAAAACCAGCACTTTGAATTGGGCTCGGTAGCTAATCGGTAGCCAGTGAAGCTGGTACAGCAGAGGAGTTGTGTGCTCCCTGCGCCCAGCCCCTGTTAATACCATGGCTGCCGCCCGTTGGACTAGTTGGAGCTTCCGGGCCGTCTTCAAAGGCAACCCCACGTAGAGAGCGTTGCAGTAATCAAGACGGGATGTAACCAGAGCGTGGACTACCGTGGCCAAGTCAGACTTCCCAAGGTACGGTCGCAGTTGGCGCACGAGTCTTAACTGTGCGAATGCTCCCCTGGTCACCGCCGAAACCTGGGGCTCCAGGCTCAGCGATGAGTCCAGGATCACACCCAAACTGCGAACCTGTGTCTTCAGGGGGAGTGCGACCCCGTCTAACACAGGCTGTAACCCTATACCCTGTTCGGCCTTGCGACTGACCAGGAGCACCTCTGTCTTGTCTGGATTCAATTTCAATTTGTTCGCCCCCATCCAGACCGTCACAGCGGCTAAGCACCGGTACAGGACTTCGACAGCCTCCTTAGTAGCAGGTGGGAAGGAGTGACAGAGTTGGACATCATCTGCGTACAGATGACACCGCACCCCGAAACTCCGGATGATCTCACCCAGCGGCTTCATGTAGATGTTAAACAACATGGGGGACAGTATTGAACCCTGAGGAACCCCACAAGACAAAGGTTGTGGGGTAGAGCAGGAGTCCCCCAGTGACACCTTCTGAGACCGACCCTCGAGGAATGACCGGAGCCACTGCAGAGCAGTACCTCCGAGACCCATTCCCGCGAGGCGTCCCAGAAGGATACCGTGGTCGACGGTATCGAAGCCCGCTGAGAGGTCGAGTAGCACCAACAGGGACACACTCCCCCTGTCAAGCTCCCGACGGAGATCATCCACTAAGGCGACCAAGGCTGTCTCGGTACCATGCCCCGGCCTAAAGCCAGACTGTGCCGGATCTAGATAATCCGTGTCTACCAAGAATGCCTGGAGTTGTGAGGCCACCACACGTTCCATGACTTTGCCCAAAAAGGGAAGATTGGAAACAGGCCGATAGTTTACCAATTGAGTGGGGTCCAGTGATGGCTTCTTCAACAGCGGTTTTATCACAGCTTGCTTTAAGCTGGCTGGAAAAATGCCTTCCCGAAGGGAGGCATTAACCACCACCTTAACCCACTCGGCCAATCCCCCTCTGGCCTCCTTTAGAAGCCAGGATGGGCAGGGGTCTAGGATGCATGTGGTAGCTCTCATTCCTCCAAGCACCTTGTCCACATCCTCAGTTTGAACCAATTGAAATGAATCCATCAAAATCGGACAAGCAGATGCTCGTGTTACATCCTCAGAGACTGCCGTTAATGCGGCGTCCAGTCCAGAGCGGATCAAAGCGACTTTGTCTGCAAAGAACCGAGCAAAAGCTTCACAGCGAGCAGCCGAGTCATCAGGGCACCCATCCTGAGTGGTGGGTTTTAAAAGGCCTCTGACAACTCGGAACAGTTCAGCCGGACGGTTCTTTGCAGACGCAATAGTGGCCGCGAAGAAAGTTTTCTTAGCGGCTCTTATTGCCGCGGCATATGACCTTAAAAAGGCCACAAACCGTGTTCGGTTTGGCTCGCTCGGATCCGAACGCCACACGCTCTCTAGTTCCCTCTTCTTTCGCTTCAACACCGCCAGCTCCTCAGTAAACCAAGGGGCCGGTTGCCCCTAGCTTGCCTCTTTGGCTCCCACCTTGACATCCTTCTCTGTCAAAGCATTATTTGGATTCTCAGAAATGAATTGTGGTTGATATTCAATGGTGTGCTATGTTATTTGGTTGACTTTTATAGAGTCTTTTAATGAGAGCTCCACTATTTTTAATCTCTCTAGAAATATCTAAGTCCTCCAATTTGAACCTATGGTCAACTTCATATTAATGAAATCTGATCTGCAGAAGTTAAATAAGCCAATTGATAGTGTTTTGAGCATGGAATTATGACTGGAGGCCAGGGTTCAATTCCTTGCTCAGCCATGAAACTCATTGGGTGGTTGGGTGAGTCATGGTGTTTTCTTGACAATATATGTTCAGAAGAGGTTTGGTATTGCTTTCCTCTGAGACTCAAAGAGTGGAACTGACCCAAGATGGGTTTCTATGGTGTCCAGAGTTGGAGTCCAGCATTCAGGTCACTACATCTTGCTTGCTTTCCAAACTAGTCAGGCTTTATCACATTGACCCTAGTGATCAACATGGCCACTTTTCTTATATAATGGTCACCAGAAGGCCTGAAAACAAAATTTATTTATTTATTTACTACACTTTTATCCTGCCCTTTTCATCCCGAAGGCGACTCAGGGAAGCATACAGACTGGCAACAATTAGATGCCGAACACATATAAATACATCGTTTAAAACAGGCTATATCACATAATAAAATTCATATAAAAACAATTTAAAACTATAAAAATCAATGACTTCTGGGTTTAAATCCATGTCCATTTGCATCGTTAAGCCATATGGAACATCACAATTCAAAAAGGATTCAGTATGGAACACCACAATTCAAAAAGGATATTGAAAGCTGAAATGTGTCCAGAGAAAGGTGACCAAATGGTTAAAAGGTCTGGAATCCAAGCCCTCTGAAGAGGAGCTTAGGGATCTGGATGGTGGTCTTGTCCAACTCTATGATTCTATGATATGCTTAGCTTAGAGAAGAAAAGGCTAAGATGGAACATGAGAGCCATGTTTAAATATTTGAAAGGATGTCACATTGAAGCATGAGTCAACTTGTTTTCCACTGCTCTGGAGACTCAGGCACAAATGGAACAATGGATTCAGACTACAAGAAAAGAGATTCCACCTGAACATTAGGAATAACAATTCCATCTAATAACACAATTCCATCTAATATTACATTGAATAGTGGTAGGAAAATTTCTCAGGTCCATGCCATAATACTCCAACCAACAATCTGGAAAAACTTCAGAGATGTGAGCAACCTTTTCTAACCTTCTCATGTTATTCTCCTCAGCATTTCTATGGATAGTTTTTCCTGTGTAGGATTCCTATGGCTCAATTCAAAATCTTGTTTCAAATAGAATCCGAGGGGAAAAATCCCAGAGCACCATCCAGCAACAAAAATATTATTGTCCGTTGCCAGTTGTATACCTGGGCTGGAGCTCTGAGAATAGAAGAACAGCAAAAGAGATCAAAGAAGAAATGTAAAAAAATGGAGATCAAAACCAAGTGGATTAAAAATAGGTTGCTGCGTTCCTCAAGAGACTTTCCATTGTTTCTTTTGATCCTCAGAACAACAGAATTTACCCCCAAAACCCACTTTTTTATATTTTCTCCTGCTCTCTCCACAGGAGAGATATTGCCTCCCTATCTGCAGAAAGGAAATTCTCACTCCGCCGTTCCATAATTAAAACGACGTGAGGACGTTCCCATCCTCCACCCCTTCCCTTGTTTGATTTGCCATCCTAAATTTCATTTTATGTGCCCAGAGATTAAATCGAGTCTTGGATTTGAAAAGCAGGAGAATATTGAATCTCTAAAGCCCTATCAAAAAATTGCTGTCTCCTTAAGTGAGCAAAATTTTCCATTTTCCCTCAACCTATTAATATTAAGATACAATCATGGCAGGAGGAAAATAGCAGAGCTTTTGAATATATCTCTTTGGTGAGGAAGTGACAAAAAAAAGTTAAAAGCAGTAATTTAGGAAACTTAAATGTGACAATGTATGATAGATGTGAGTTGGCAAGCCAGGAAAATGAGAAACATTAAAATCATATATTAGAATAGATCAAACTCCACATACCAGTTTATGTCAGCAAGTTTCTTTTGATATGTCAAGTCCCCAAAGGGTGAAAGCTGAAGTAGGCTTTGAAGATGTATTTTAAAGGGAATATGTTTACGTTGGGGAGCAAAATGAGGCCAGACAAAAATAAAATAAAACAAACCTTGAAACCTAAAGAATTTTAAAAAAAATGGGGAAGGCTCCTCAGTTCATTGCAGGGTTGTATCATTATACTGCATTTACAGGCTGGTTTTTGTGTCAACATGGAGGCTGTTTGCTGGCAGGTTTGCTCCCAGAAGAGGTTAAAAAATAGACGAAAATAGTTTGGGATCTCGCCAAAGAACATGAATCTCCGAGTCTCTTTCTGTGAAAATTTTAACTGAATCAGTAGGATACGCTGAGCTTAAAGGGCATAAGGTGAATGGGATTCATGCATTCGCTATTCTCTCCTGGATTCTGTCAAAAAAAGAGAGACCTTATTATGATGGAAAGCCAAAAGCTAACTTCATGAGCTAAAGCCAGCTATTCAGAAAGTATCTGCCGAATCCTGGAGAGACAGGCAGAGTCACAGGATTGCTGAACAAGAGGGTTTCTCGGTTAGAAAGAAATGGATTTCGTAACTTGAAACCAGTTTACTTGCCTTGCTTTCCAAGGCAATTTTGTGGGTTATGAAATGAGCAATAAAGGATGGAGTTTTGTGGATCCAAAGGTCTTTAATTAACATCTGGACAAGAAGCTCTTGCAATTCCAATAAGGGAACATTGCTATCTGACTCACTAACTGGGGATCTTATTTTTTTTCATGCAGAAAAAGTTCAGATGTTTTTGAGATGTGGGAGAAATGATGTGTGGGAGACACCAAGGCTAACTATTGGGAGGAACAAAATGTGCTAGATCTTGTCCGATTATCAAGGCTAACTATCACAAGGAACAAAATGTCTTGTCTGGTGATGTAAACAAGGAAATGATGGGGTTATCACCTCTTTATTTTAGGTAAGGGATTGAAGTATCACCATATCTAATAGTCTTTTTTGTGTGTCAGCCACCAAGCCATCACAAGCCAAGACATTGCAAAAGGCATAGGAGATGGCAAGATAAAAGTTTGGAATTACACTAAAGGTTTCCTCTTGATATTAAGTCTAGTTGAATCCCACTCTGGGGGGTGGTGCTCATCTCCATTTCTCAGCTGAAGAGCCGGCACTGTCCGTAGATGCTTCCTAGGTCATGTGGCCGGCATGACTGCATGGTGCACCATTGCCTTCCTACTGAAGCGGTACCTATTGATCTACTCATATTTGCATGTTTTCAAACTGCTAGGTGGGCAGAAGCTGGGGCTAACAAGGGAGCTCACTCAATCCTGTGGATTCAAACCATCGACCTTCCAGTCAGCAAGTTCTGCTGACACTACTTAGGAAAAATGTGGTTTCTTGGCTTCAATTTCCTTATTGCATTCTAGATTTCATATCTTTAGAATGATAGTTTGGTAGAAAGATCTGTCTTTCAATAAAGCATTCTTATTTAGTCGTAGATGGTATCAGGTTATGAATGGAAAGATATCCAAAAATATGTTAACTGACTGGATCAGGCCTGCCAACATTGAATAACACAGACCTGATTTTTAAAAATCATTTTTGGAACATGTTTGAGTATACGTTCTGTCCATAAACTGGCCCCACTTATAACTAAATGGGTTTTATTGAAAGATAAATATACCTCATCGAGGATATTTTTTGTTACGATTTGTGAAGTATTAGGTACAAAATAATTCAAAAGCTTTTTAAAAGTACTGTTTTCTGTTCATTTCGTGAGTAGAGAAATGCCCTTTTCTGCACAGAAAGCTTGCCAACGAATGGCAACAGGCCTAAGACCACTTAGTTCGATACATGACTTAATGAAGATTTCAGTCTGAATTTACCAAGATGTTCATTACTATCTCAGGACAGTGGTTTCTCTTTGCTTACTGGGTTTATCAAGCTGAAGATCAAATTAGCCCACAAATTCAATAGAGAAAAGAAGAAATGCAGTGACATTATGCATTATTAAAGTCAAAATCCAGCTAAACTCCATATTTTAAAAGCTTGTGGTTTTCGGTCTGGAATAGGGGGCAAACTTCTCTTGAAATCACTGTACTGAACTTCAGTTGGATCTTTCCCCGGGTATTGAAAACAATGTTGAAAAATTTCAAATGTGAGATTTACAGTTCTGACAAGTCTAACAAGGGATTTAAATTATTATTAACTCACAAACAAAGGCACTGCAGTGCATTAAAAGATGATTAAGGTTCCGAAAGTAAGCAAAAGCAGCACAGAAACCCACCATTGTGAAGACAAAGCAACATATGTCCTCCTCCGATTTGTGGGCATGAAGGACATAGTTAAAAGGAGACCTCACCGTGTGCTGGAGTTGCCTGACATATGGCAAGTTTCTCCCAAACTGTGAGATTTCCTACTTTAACTGTCTTTCATAATTCTAACGTTTTCTCTTTTTTTATGATGCAGCATTTAAGTAGAAAGCACTCTTGTCATTCTCTGTGATGTGAGACATTGCCCAAAGAATATACAAACTCGCAAAGATATGGCAGAGTGTGGAGCAAAGGAAAAAGTATAGGACTGTTACCAAGGTTAAACAAGTTTGGTTTAGCCTTGGGACTCAATGGAAAATTGTGTAGGAACCTTGCATATTCTACATTGAATTCCATCAAGGAGGAAAATGTGATAGAAGTTAATAAGCAACTGCCATGGCTTGGCCTTGGATGGAGAGAAAAGAGGCTGGCACAACTCAACCATGCCAAGGGCTAGAACAAGATGAAAGGCCCTCTCTCCATCCCAACTTCCACTGCCCTGGACTTACAGAGGAGGAGGAGGAGGAGGAGGAGGAGGAGGAGGAGGAGGAGGAGGAGGAAGAGGAGGAGGAGGAGGAGGAGGAGGAGGAGGAGGAGGAGGTGGAGGTGGAGGAAGAGGAGGAGGAGGAGGAGGAGGAGGAGGAGGAGGAGGAGGAGGAAGCAAACGTCCATCATATCTAGACCAGGACACAGATGAAAGTCCCTTTCTCCAACCCAACTGCCACTGACCTGCCCTGAGAGAGAGAGAGAGAGAGAGAGAGAGAGAGATGAGGAAGAAGAAGAAGAAGAAGAAGAAGAGGAGGAGGAGGAGGAGGAAGAAGAAGAAGAAGAAGAAGAAGAAGAAGAAGAAGAAGAGGAGGAGGAGGAGGAGGAGGAGGAGGAGGAGGAGAAGGAAAAGGAGACTATGAAGAAAGAACATCTCTATAAAGGTCCAGAAGCAGATGAAGGGTTCTCCTCCCATCTCAACTGCCACAGTCCTGGTCTCAGAAAAAGAGGAGAAGAGGCAGCTCCTGCTGGACGTCATCTCCTCTCTCACTGCCATACCCTTTTCCTTTTGTGCTCTTTTTTCTTGTTCTTTTTCTTGTAAAGCACCATGTACAGTGACAGTGCCAAATTCTTAAATGATGATGGTGGTGATGATGATGACACATCTTGAAGCATACACTCTTTTATGGAACACAATCCACTTCAGGGAATTCATGAATCATTATCCTGTATTACAGTGTGCACGTGAACAGGTGTAAACATGCTTCAAACCCATGACAATTTGTCACCATCTTACTACTCTGTACCCACTGATCCCATCTGACTTTGGAAGTTAAGGAGGGTCAGGACTATTAGAGCACATGGATGGGAGAACAGCTGACATCACCAATGGTCTCATGGGAGGGATCATGCCTAAGGTCCCCAAGACCTGATGTTGCCAACCAGCACTGGTAATACAAGGCTGGATTGAAACATTGATCAAGGACAATTTCCAACATTCCTAGGTTGAAGTCTTCTGCTGGCCAGGGCAAAGGTAACTGGATTTGATGAGCAAATTGTGGGATTGTCAGGTATTTTTGTCCAGTTATGGTTTTTGTTATACATGGGGATGAGCTGTAACATTGATCTCCTGAATAGCACAACCCTGGGTATCTACAGTTTTCCCCATTTCCACTTGGCAAACCTGTAGCTACCACAGCATTGGAGAGGCCTGACTGAGGGATCTCTCTGAAGTTCTCCTTCAGATCCTTGATTGGGCTCCAGAGACATTTCTTTTTCCATCTCGTTGGATTAGACTTGCAAGTTTTCACATTGACCTTGTGCTACTGGAACTGAAAGAGCCAAGATTAACATCAAACTATAAAACTTTTAGTACAGAGCGTGTGCTCCCTCCCTTCTCTCTCGTCCTTTCCCTCTCTTCTGCCCAGGCATAATCGGTACTTTAATCAGCTCCATCGTCCTAAAAGCAAAAGAGGGAGTGAGAGAGCAAAGTTCGGCTTGAGTGGAGATTTTTCAAAAACAGGGAAAAGTGTTAACCTAATGACGCTGGCTTTGAACACGACGGTATTAGCTCAGATCGTTGCTGGATTAGGCGGTGTGATTGTAGCATTATCCTTGCAAAATTGGACAACCGGGGACATGGGGAACACCCCTGGAGAAATTTCATTTGTTCTACCCAAGCCTTTTTATGGACTTAAATAGTCTTCTTCGGCTGTTCTTCTGAAGAAGGAACTTCCAAATACTCAAATCTTTTTTCTTTAGGCAAAAGACCAGGATTGATGATAATTGTGTTTAATCCAGGGAAAATGTCTGCTTCTAGGTCCCTTTTGGGGCCAGAGCCTATCAAAAATGTTAAAGAGGAGAGAGAGAAGAAAGGGAAAGAGGGGAAAAAGAAGGGAGGGAGGGAAAGAAAGTTCACCTCTTATTTTGAAAAAAGTCAAGGTGGATCTGTTCCATGTTTGTCTAGTTCCAGTAATATAGCTACATAAGAAGAATGTGAACACCTTCCCCCCCCCCCCAAATGAAATTTTCCTTCATTCCCCATATTTCTAGAATTGCAGAGAGCGAGAAACTGAAAATATCTACAACTATTGGCTGAGTTTGCATTCCACTGTTAGCTTTGCCTATCCCATTTCTTTGGATGCCTAAATTGTGTTTCTGAATCCTTTACAATGCTAAAGGAAATGTTCATTTGGAGGCCTAAGAATTCTTACTAGAAGATGATTACCTAGTTTTGCTTGTCCACAGCTGACTTCTCTGCGCAGCAGTAGCATAGATTAAAAATTTAGGAGTTACATTTTCTCATGATCTGTCCGAAATACAACAGTCTCAGCTTAGTCACTTTAGCTTCTAGGGCAGTGTTTCTCATGGGAGTTCTGTGTGCCAAGTTTGGTTCAATTCCATCATTGGTGGAGTTCAGAAGGCTCTTTGGTTGTAGGTTAACTATAAATCTCAGCAAGTACAACTCCCAAATGACAAAATCAATCCCCTCTAAACCCACCAGTATTCAAATTAAGGTGTATCTGGTATTTGTGCCAAATTTGATCCAGTGAATGAAAATACAACTTGCATATCAGATATTTACATTACAATTCATAACAGTAGCAAAAATGCAGTTATGATGTAGCAACAAAAAGAATTTTATGGTTGGGGGTCACCACAACATGAGGAACTGTATTAAGGGGTCGCAGCATCATGAAGGTTGAGAATCACTGTTTTAGGGTCAGTTGATTTGCTCTAGAATTCATTTACGTTTTCAGTAGCACATGAATTCTCCTCCAGCATCACATTTCACAAAGTCAGCTCTCAGTAAGGGCTGGACTTCAGTCAAGTCTTCGACAAGGTCCCCCATGACCTTCTGGCACGGAAATTAGTCCAATGTGGGCTAGGCAAAACTACGGAGAGGTGGATCTGTAATTGGTTAAATGGACAAACCCAGAGGGTGCTCACCAATGCTTCCCCTTCATCCTGGAAAGAAGTGACGAGCGGAGTGCCGCAGGGTTCCGTCCTGGGCCCGGTCCTGTTCAATATCTTTATTAACGACTTAGATGAAGGGTTAGAAGGCATGATCATTAAGTTTGGAGATGACACCAAATTGGGAGGGATAGCCAATACTCCAGAAGATAGGAGGAGAATTAAAAACGATCTTAACAGATTAGTGAGATGGGCCAAAACTAACAAAACTAACAAAAAAGTTCAACAGGGACAAATGCAAGATATTCCACTTAGTCAGAAAAAATGAAATGCAAAGATACAGAATGGGGGACGCATGGCTGGAGAGCAGCATGTGTGAAAAAGATATTGGAGTCCTTGTGGGGAGGACGGTGAATGTCATGCGGCAGCAAAAAAGCCAATGGGATTTTGGCCTGCATCAATAGTAGTATAGTGTCTAGATCCAGGGAAGTCATGCTACCCCTCCATTCTGCCTTGGTTAGACCACACCTGGAATATTGTGTTCGATTCTGGGCACCACAATTGAAGAGAGATATTGACAATCTGGAATGTGTCCAGAGGAAGGTGACTGAAATGATCAAAGGTCTGGAAAACAAGCCCTATGAGGAGTGGCTTAAAGAGTTGGGCATGTTTAGCCTGAAGAAGAGAGGCTGAGAGGAGACATGATAGCCATGTATAAATACGTGAGAGGAAGTCATAGGGAGGAGGGAGCAAACTTGTTTTCTGCTGCCCTGGAAATTGGATGCGGAACTATGGCTTCAAACTACAAGAGAGGAGATTCCATCTGAACATGAGGAAGAACTTTCTGACTGTGAGAGCCGTTCAGCGGTGGAACTCTCTGCCCTGGAGTGTGGTGGAGGCTCCTTCTTTGGAAGCTTTTAAACAGAGGCTGGATGGCCATCTGTCAGGGGTGATTTGAATGCAATATTCCTGCTTCTTGGCAGAGGGTTGGACTGGATGGCCCATGAGGTCTCTTACAACTCTATGATTCTATTATTCCACCAGTTGTCTTCACTGTCCAACTTTCTTAACCATATACTCAAATTGGAAATGCAGTGTCATAGGCAATGTGAGCTTTGGTACGCATTGTTATAGTTGGCCTTCCACATTTTGAGGATTTGACTATTTACTGGTTTAATTAAAACGTTTTGTAAGAACTAAAGTCAACGAAAAACCTGGATGTTCCGGTGCGCTTTTGACTAAGCAGATCACCAGTAACTTCCTTGTCCCTACTTGACATGCCACATTTTATACCTGTAAAAATGTATTGCACTCATTGAATCTGTACCTCAGCTATTTTTTTTTCTTTTAGCCTTATTGTTTTTATATTGCTTTCAATTTTGTTGTTATTTGTGTTATCTGATGTTTTAATTGGTTAAAGTCTTTTACATGTGTGTTTTAACTGTAATGTTGGGCATGTCCCTTGTAAACTACCCCGAGTCTCCTAGGGGAGATGGTTGGCGGGGTATAAAAATAAAGTTATTATTATTATTATTATTATTATTATTATTGTTGGGTTGTTGTAGGGTTTTTCGGGCTCTATGGCCATGGTCTAGAGGCATTCTCTCCTGATGTTTCGGCTGCATCTTTGGCAAGCATCCTCAGAGGTAGTGAGGTATTATTATTATTATTATTATTATTATTATTATTATTATTAAGAATCTCTTGGTCTCCCAGTGTGATGCTGTGGTCATCTTCCATTGGTCACAGAGGAGGACCTAGAGATGTCTAGAAAAAAACATTGGACATCTTTCGATCTTTCAGTGTAATTCTATGGTCAGACAAAGTTGACCATGGAGCCATGCTGGAAGACTTAGAAATAATGTTTTTAGTTGTGATTTTTCACTTTCATGGGAGTCTTATGCTCTGTATCCTGGCAAATAGGGAAGGCTGACTGTATAGATTTACACTTAGATCTAACAAAGTAAACATGTTGTCAGATCTATAGGTTTGTGCTCTTAAAAAGTTCAGCAGGAGTTGTTGCCACCTCTTTGAAAGCCAAAACATCCTTTTGAAAACTTTGCAAAGGCTGCATCTTAACTTATGCTCAATTTTTTGGACAGAAAAGGGGGATACATCTTATTTCCCTATGCAGTTTCTCCTCCCATCCTAGGAAATCATCCCTCCATCACATACTGCTATTTGCTCCACGGCGAATCACCCCACAGCGCCTATTAACCTTTTTGAAAACCAGCAGGAGACCCAATTGCTTCCCTTGCTTGCATTGCACGTCATTTGGCCTGGAGTGTCTATTTCCACAAAATTTCAGCCAGCGTAAACGCTTTCCCTTTGCTTCCACCAACAAACTCTCCCCACTCCACCATCCCTCAGTCATCCACCTTTAACTTTTTTCTACAGCTAGAAATATAATGTTTCAAAGATCTCAATAATAATGAACCCCTTTAATAAAATCAGACATAAGTTATGCTGCAGCCGTCAATTATAATGGATTTTAAAGGTTTTGATCTAGAACTTGGGTGGCATTGCATTTAGACTAATAACCGTAACTATGATTTATGTGTTTGTAACTGAAATGGCTTCTGAGCTTCGATATATGTCCAAAGTAAAATTTATAGTCTGCTACAGAATGTATAAATAATGAACAGCCATATGTCATATTGCATTTAAACAATTTGACTTTTTCCCCAGCCAGGGTAAAAGTAAAATGAATTTTTTGAGGAAAAAAAATTAAGTTCATTGGGGAGCCTTGTGTTCTTTAACGCCTTATATAAAAATGGCACAGAGACGGAACGGAATGAAATTATTATTTTTCTTCTCCATAGTAAAAGAGGAATGATTAAAGGAAGAATAAACTCATGCAAAAATGGTAATAATCCTACAACAGTAACACTGTTCAAAAAGGACAAATGGGTGATAGATTATATTTAAGGACAAAATTGCAACCAGGATGAAAGTGAACAATGATCGGCACAGTTTCACGGCTATTGTTTAGCTATTTTATTCCTGAATCCAGTAACTTGGCAGTAAGCACTGCACAATAGGTACGATTCCATGTAAAATATTTTTCTTGTAGTCTTAGATGTAAAGTGAACACTGTGAATGAATGAACTACCATATATACTCAGGTATGCCTCTATATCAAACCATCTACACCAGTGGTTATCAACTTGTGGGTCCCCAGGTGCTTTGGCCTACAACTCCCAGAAATCCCAGCCAGTTTATTAACTGTTAGGATTTCTGGGAGTTGAAGGCCAAAACATCTGGGGACCCACAGATTGGAAACGACTGATCTACACTCTGTAGCAGAGAGTTCCACTGCTGAACAGCTCTCACAGTTAGGAAGTTCTTCCTAATATTCA
Source organism: Anolis sagrei (assembly GCF_037176765.1). Lineage (NCBI taxonomy): Eukaryota > Metazoa > Chordata > Lepidosauria > Squamata > Anolidae > Anolis > Anolis sagrei. The sequence goes on along the minus strand of NC_090035.1, from coordinate 18,438,780 downwards.
GACAGAATCTCCTTTCCTGTAGTTTGAAGCCATTGTTCCATATCCAGGGCAGCAGAACACGCACTTTAATACTTGAACTGCCATAGCTCAATGATATAGAATATTGGGAGTTGCAGTTTGGTGAGGCACCACAATTCTTTGGTACTGAATGCAAAAGCCCTTGAAAAGTTACAACTCCCATGATTCCGTAACATCGAGCCATGGCATCTCTTCTCCCTTCGAATGTGAAGTTTGTTTATTACAATAGTTAGATAGTTCGTTAGATAGATATAAATATCCTAGCAAAGATGTTTTGCATTGCTATGATTTTTAGCAATGCACCAAACCCAGCCTTCTCAATTAAACAAACCTTTCCCCTCAGCATATCCTAGGGTGATAACTATATTTTTATTCTTGCTGGTGGCAATGGTGGTACAGTTTAAGGAGTCAAGAAATATTGCATATTTTCCTTCCCAGAATCACAGTGCTAATATTATTCTAATTTGACATTTCCTTCCTACTTGTGGATTTATTACTTCAAATAGTAAGTGCCAACACTAAATGCTTATACTATTCTAAGAATAAAGAGGTCAAAGGTTTTGGATAACTTTTGCCATTAATGCAGAAACCAAAGGTGTTTACTTTCAGGACAAGATCAGGAAAACAATCAGACAAGCTATCTATGAAATGACATTGGATTATTCAAGCCACAGGAAGAAATTAGTAAATTAGATGAATGATCCTTTCCTTCCAAGAAAGCTGGCCCTTTTTAAGTTGGCTCCAGTTATAGGCATATTGACATCCTACCAAACAAGGCTCATAGCCCTATAGTCATAGAAACATAGAATCATAGGATCATTGAATCCTAGAGTTGGAAGAGACCTCATGGGCCACCCAGTCCAACCCCCTGCCAAGAAGCAGGAAAATCACATTCAAAGAGCCCCAGACAGATGACCATCCAGCCTCTGTTTAAAAGCCTCCAAAGGAGGAGCCTCCACCACACCCTGGGGCAGAGAGTTCCACTGCTGAACAGCTCTCATAGTTAGGAAGTTCTTCATAATATTCAGGTGGAATCTCCTTTCCTGCTATTGAAGCCATTGTTCCATTGCATCCTAGTCTCCAGTGCAGCAGAAAACAAGCCTCCTCTCTATGACTTCCCCTCACATCTTAATACATGGCTATCATGCCTCCTCTCAGCTTTCTCTTCTGCAGGCTAAACATGCCCACCTGTTTCAGCCACTCCTCATAGGGTTTGTTCTCCAGACCCTTGATTATTTTAATTTCCTTCTCTGATCACATTCCAGCTTGTCAACATCTCCCTTAAATTGCGGTACTCAGAACTGGACACGAATTCAGGTGTGGTCTGACCAAGGCAGAATAGAGGGGTAGCTTGACTTCCCTGGATCTAGATACTATACTCCTATTGATGCAGGCTAAAATCCCATTGGCTTTTTAAGCTACTGCATGACATTGTTGGCTCATGTTCAACTTCCTGGCCATGAGGACTCAGATCTTTTTCATACGTACTTCTGTTGAGCCAGACATCTCTCATTCCGTATCCTTGCATTTCATTTTTTTCTGCCTAAGTAGAGTATCTTGCATTTGTCCTTTCTAGCTTGCATGGAATAATTCAACTTGCAAAATTTCATAGATGAAAATTGGATCGTGTGCAGTCAAGCAACAGTAAAATCTGGCCAAGATGCTAAAAGTTAGGGATTTGAACACTTGTCAGTTGGCCAAACCCCTATGCCATGCACTCTTATGTGTAATACTTGTTGTTGTTGTTGTTTATTCATCCAGTTGTTTCCAACCCTTCATGACCTCCATATATACCTGCTTAAATCACTGTTATGTCTGGGTCTTCCTCCCTTCCTCCCAACCCTATCCTGCCCTGCCCTTTCTCTTGGTGTTTTTCCTCCAAGAAAGATCAGTTACTTGTCTGCTTGACAGGGTGTCCTTTATGCCAAGAGATAAAAGCATCCTCAACCTGGGAGTTTATAATATGGTTGGTTGGCTCCCAAGAAAGTCTACTAAATAGCTTTCCACTCCTCAAAACAACATTACAATGCCGGGAGATGAATGGAAGGGGCTGCACGACACTGAAAGAAGGGAAGTAAGCTGAATGCTTCGATTATCTTTCCTTTCAAAAGGGGTGGGAAAGAGGGGAGGAGAAACAGGGTCAAACTACAAACCAGACAACGCTGACACACCAAAAGGAATCTAACAACCGTGGTGTATTGATCCTCCCTTGAAGACAGAAGCCAGAAAGCTGTGAACAATCTGCATAGATTACAAAAAGGAAGCAATTACAAGCCACTCTCTTGGATGAAACTATCTCCACATCCTCATTAAGGTTGTTCTGGGGTACCTGTCTGATCTTTCTTTGTCTAAAGTGATGAAAGCCATCAACATCAACAAATGCAGATCACTGAGTCAAATTCAATAAATTCAAGTCATCCAGTCCTGCTGTTGGGACCCATCTCTTCACATTGCTGGACTCTGAGGGCTCCGACACACAAGAATTGGATTGTGAGTCACTTCCCACTCCAAAGGACTTCCTCTCTTAATCTGACAAACAGGTGGCTGAGGTATATCAAGGTATATCAAGTCATTTGTGGGTTTTGACAAATGCACAACCCTTTGACTCCAGTTTAAATGCAATGTCAGAAGAGGTAACTAAGGCATTTGTTGGTCCGATCTTGTGGGATTCTTTCCGGCTTGTTCGTCCTGATGACGTGGATGGGATACTTGGAGCTGTGAGGGCGACCACATCAGATCTGGATCCTTGCCTTCCCTGGCTAATCAAAGCAGCTGGAGGTGGGTTATCAAATTGGCTTGTGCCAATTATCAATGCATCATTGGCTCAAGGGAAATTTCCATCTGGTCTGAAGCAGGCAGTGGTGAGACCAATCCTGAAGAAAACCTCCCTTGACCCTACGGCTCTGAATAACTGCAGGCCAATCTCCAACCTTCCCTTTTTGGGCAAGGTTCTGGAGCAGGTGGTCACCTCGCAGCTCCAGGGATTCCTAGAGGACACTGATTTTCTAGATCAGTCACAGTCTGGGTTTAGGCCTGGTCACGGTACCGAGACGGCTTTGGTCGCCTTGGTGGATGACCTCCACAGGGAGCTGGACTGGGGGAGTGTGACCCTGTTTGTTCTCTTGGACATCTCAGCGGCTTTAGATACCATCGACCATGGTATCCTTCTGGGCCGGCTCTCCGGGATGGGTCTTGGGGGCACAACTCTGTTGTGGCTCTGGTCCTTCCTTGAGGGTCATTCCCAGATGGTGAAGCTGGGGGACACCTGCTCGGACCCCTGACCTTTTACCTGTGGGGTCCCACAAGGTTCCATTCTGTCCCCCATGCTTTTTAATATCTACATGAAACTGCTGGGAGAGGTCATCCAGAGTGTTGGGGTTCGGTGCCATCTCTATGTGGATGATGCCCAACTCTACTACTCCTTTCCACCTAATTCCAAGGAAGCCCCTTGGGTGCTGGGCGAGTGCCTGACCGCTGTGACGGTCTGGATGAGGATAAATAAGCTGAGGATCAATCCCGACAAGACAGAGGTCCTCCTGGTCAATCGTAGGCCAGATCAGGGTATAGGGTGGCAACCTGTGCTTCATGGGGTTGGCCTCCCCCTGAAATCACAGGTCCACAGCTTGGGTGTCCTCCTGGATTCAGTGCTGACGCTTGAAGCTCAGGCATTGGCGGTGGCCGGGAGGGCCTTTGCACAATTAAAGTTCGTGCGCCAGCTGCGACCGTACCTCGTGAAGTCGAATTTGGCCATGTTGGTCCACACCTTAGTTACCTCTAGATTGGACTGTTGCAATGCACTGTATGTGGGGCTGCCCTTGAAGACGGCCCAAAAATTCCAATTGGTCCAATGGATGGCAGCCAGATTATTAACTGGTGCGAATTACAGAGAGCGGTCAACCCTCCTGTTTAAGGAGCTCCTGGAAAATAAGCTGGCTGCCGTTTATTTTCCGGGCCCAATTCAAGGTACAGGTTTTGACCTACAAAGCCCTGAATGGTTTGGGACCCGCCTACCTTTGCGACCACATTTCCATTTATGAACCCACACAATCTCTTCGATCTTCCGGAGAGGCTCTTCTCTCACTCTCGCCCGCATCACAAGTGCGACTTGCGAGGATGAAAGAGAGGGCCTTCTCTATGGTAGCCCCTTTGTTTTATTATGTTCTTGTGTTATATTGTTGTGTATTGTACTGATGGGCGTGGCCTCATGTAAGCCGCACCGAGTCCCCTTGAGGGAGATGGAGCGAGGTATAAATAAAGTATTATTATTATTATTATTATTATTATTATTATTATTATTATTTGAAATACAGAGAAGAAAGGAGAAGAAATATCATTGGAACCAGACACACACTAATCATTCACCTAGTGTCCAAAAGCAGTCATCTATAAATCTCCTGGAAGCTGCTCAGAACCTTCCTTGTTCACAACTATCCAACCTCTTTGGCTGGCTGAATTCTTAGTGTTCAGGTGGTTTATTTGAGATCCATGCCCTGGCTATATTTAATAACTCCTAGGACAGTGACAGGTGGGTACATTGCCCATCACACAATGTTGCAGGACTTCCAGCAGAGGACCCACCCTCAACCAGAGTGGAAGACTCCTTGAAAGCTTCCCTCCAAACATGGGAGCCTGTCTGTGTTCTGTTAGTCAGCATGGCTCTATGCTGCTTTGACGATGCTTGGGGAAAATGTGGCTGCAATGAAGTACTGTGTGGGTTGACAGAGTCATCCCTCATCTCTGCCATTTTGTCACAGAGGTTGGTGAAAGGGCATGTTGTGGAGTCCCCCATGTGATGAAGACCCTTGTCTCATCCCTTTTTTTGACTCTGATTATCATTGTTATTGAAAAATCAACCCTCCTTCGCTACTAATAACTATAAATTTATAACATATTTTTAGAGTCATCCAGCCCCAAACATTCCTGGGAGAATTGACCTGATCAACTCTCTTTTGGTGATTCTGAGGAAACCCCTGGAGACAAGATTAGGCTATAATTCTTTAACAAGACAGACCCTGCCCTGTCTTTCTAGGTGGCCATTTCCTTTCTTCCTAACTTCTTCACTGTTGCAAAACTTTGCATAATGGAACTTCCAGCTCCAATATGTTACTATTCTGTTTCTACAACTGAACCCCTGCTGTACAGCAGACCAGCACAAGATCAGTTAGATCCAAGGTTATCAAATATCATATATGATATAATGCTTATGTGGCAATCTTGTGAGACAACACAGATTCTTCCAGTGGACTCACTACTGAGAGGCTGAGGTCACCAAGGTCTTTGTTTACCCACTTGATGGACTTTCCCCAGTCTCACCTTTTGAATAGAGATTATTCCAAGCTTTCAAAGACCATTAGTGCTAAATACCCATTCTTTCCAGTCTGGACAATGGGGCCCACACTCTCAGAGGCGGCACAGAAACAAAACCCCGCCAATCTCATCTGTTCTCTATTCCTCTCTGCCCCAGTCTGTGATGTTAGAAGATAGTCTCAGCCAATGAGAAGGTGGATCCTAGGAGGCATGTCTCCTGACTCTATTATATATCTCCTTGAGATCTTTGAATACAGGGAGGGCTATATGTATTTCACTTATTTAGTCAATAGATTTTGTTTTTCATCAGTATCACTTCTCACAATCTGCAGCACAGAAAATGTGTAGCTTTCTCTTTCATTTCCTGGGTGTTTGTGCATTTGCCCTTTAATGGAGCCAATGCAAATCTGGAACATGTTTGATTCCTAAAGATCATTAACTGCGTTGAATAGAGGAGAAATAGGAATTGCCTCGTTTGCCTCCAGGCCCTGAACTGAATTGCAAATTCTTTGGCTGTTGCTTTTGTTCTTGATGAACCGTGTCTCTCTTTTTTACTCATCCCTTCAACTATAGAAGAAATCTTTGGAAATTGCAGTTTGCTTTTCCCCTCTCACCTAATGAATGTGTGAATAGTTTAAAGGGGGATGGGGACTAGTGGTATAAATATGATTACTTTCTATGATAGTTTACACCCATTATTGTATGCCAGGATCTGACAGAGTAATAGTTAACACCATTAAAAATGGTTTTGTTAGAGAAAAAGTATAATTGACTTTGCCATATGTCTCTTTCCTCTGTGGTGTTAGCTACAGAGAGATGCACAATCACCATTCCTAGAGAAACTAATTATCCTTTGTCAGTGAAGTCCTCAATAATTGATCTCTTGGCAGCTGGTAGTAATTCCCAATGCCAACACATACACACCCCACAAAACATGTTCAGATAGATGCTTAACCACTACGGTAGTGGAGAAATATAAAGTGATACTAGGTCAAGTTGATGAAGGTTGGTTTTGTGCATTGAGTAGTGGGACAGGTTCCGAGGGCTCTGGGCTGAGATGGTCACAATCCATGCTGAAGGACATACTCCAAAGCCTATAGGTTGGGAGGCTCCTGTGGGTTAAATTAAGTGGCAGTTTCTAAGGGCTCTGGGTTGAGATGGATATGTGGGTTGAGTTGAAGGATGGATTCCAAGGGCTATGGGTTGAGAGGATTCTGTTGGTTTCTGACTGATTGGGATGGTTCCAAGGTGGAATGGCCCTTGGGTTGGATTAAATAACAGATTCAAAAAGCTATGGGTTGAGATTAGATTGTGGGTTGAATAGAGGAACAGGTTGTGAGGGCTATAGGTTGATATGGACCAATTATGAACAGGTTGCAGGTTGATAGAGGGCCAGTAGAAGCACAGATTGTAACCTCTATGAGCAAGAGGGTAGGGTGGAGGGAACAAGATATTTAGATTCACATAGGGAGATGTTATCACCAACATCAATAAGCCAATTCCTTATTTCAATTATTCTTTTCTTTTTGAATGGTGGAAGATTTTAATTTGAATGTGAAAGAAAGAACATTCCAAGAACTCAAATTTGAATGTACTTCTAAATTCAGTCCTATCAGGCTCATTTAATGTCTTCCTTTGGACAGCAATAAAGGGTTCTCTCTAAACCTTGCTCTAAGGCCTTGATCTTTACCAATTTCTACAAATATGCTAAAAATATTAATCAGATAATAAAGGAACTTCCAACTGAATTTTGCCCTTGGCATGTTTCTGTGCAGTAGCCCCCATCCTAGGAAGATAATTGCCTTTCCCCAATGCAGCCTATTTGACAAGTATCACATCATGCAACAGGAGCTACAGAGATACAGTGATTATGGCTATATATAGTTATGTGTTTTTTCACTGAAAAGTCTACGCCTTATTGACTTGTATCTGGAAAAGACTATGGTTCCATCTACACTGCCAAATAATCCAGTTTCTAAATCCAAATTATCTACTTTGAACAAGATTCTATGACAGTGTACTCATTTAATCCAGTGTAATGCAGATAATGTGGATTCAGAAACTGGATTATATGGCAGTGTAGATCTAGCCTATGCCACGTGTTTACAAAATTCTGCAGCCATAAGGGGAAGTATAAGGAAAGGCCCACTATAATATTGTGTAAGGTGAGTTCATATAAAAATCAAACTCAACAATGTGTTGAGTCTCCCATATCTGGAATTCTGAAATCTGAAGTGCTCCTATGTCTTAAATTTTAGATAGGGATACTCAACATGGCTTCAGGACAGGATATATTGCTGTCCTGAAGCCATGAATGGGGACCACATTTCTGGTTCCCAGATAGAGAGACTAGTGCAAAGTATTCACAGTAGTCCAATGTTAGTCTGCAGAGTCATAGTCCAACACACAAACCACTACATTACACTGTTTATAAGTGTTCTTAATTAATGTTGTTAAGTGGATTTTTGATTAATATTTTTTTTGGTCGTGTCAGGAGCGACTTGGTGTGAGAGAATTGGCCGTCTGCAAGGATGTTGCCCAGGGGACGCCCGGATGTTTTGATGTTTTTACCATGCTTGTGGGAGGCTTCTCTCATGTCTCCGCATGAGGAGCTGGAGCTGATAGAGGGAGCTCATTCACGCTCTCCCCGGATTTGAACCTGTGACCTGTCCTACCGGCACAGGGGTTTAACCCACTGCACCACCGGGGGCTCCATATTTTAATTTAATATTACAAATTGTTTTACTATATTGTTTCAATGTGCTGTTTTAACCTGCAAGCCACTTTGGATCCCATATGGGGCAAATGTGGGTTTTTTTAAAAAAAAATATTTATCATGCCAGAAGCAAATTAAAGGTACAGTTGTAATGTATTTAAAAAAGAACACAAACGAAGTTTTAAACTTGGTTGTTGTTCATTCGTTCAGTCGTCTCCGACTCTTCGTGACCTCATGGACAGCCCACGCCAGAGCTCCCTGTCGGCCGTTACCACCCCCAGCTCCCTCAAGGTCAGTCCAGTCACTTCAAGGATGCCATCCATCCATCTTGTCCTTGGTCGGCCCCTCTTCCTTTTGCCTTCCACTTTCCCCAGCATAATTGTCTTCTCTAGGCTTTCCTGTCTCCTCATGATGTGGCCAAAGTACTTCAACTTTGTCTCTAGTATCCTTCCCTCCAGTGAGCAGTCGGGCTTTATTTCCTGGAGGATGGACTGGTTGGATCTTCTCGCAGTCCAAGGCACTCTCACAACTTTCCTCCAACACCACAGCTCAAAAGCATCGATCTTCCTTCGCTCAGCCTTCCCTAAGGTCCAGCTCTCACATCCGTAGGTTACTACAGGGAATACCATGGCTCTGACTAGGCAATGGATCTTTGTTGCCAGTCTGATGTCTCTACTCTTTACTATTTTATCGAGATTGGACATTGCTCTCCTCCCAAGAAGTAAGCGTCTTCTGATTTCCTGGCTACAGTCTGCATCTGTAGTAATCTTTGCACCTAGAAATACAAAGTCTGTCATGGCCTCCACGGTTTCTCCCTCTATTTTCCAGTTGTCAATCATTCTTGTTGCCATAATCTTGGTTTTTTTGACGTTTAGCTGCAACCCGGCTTTTGCGCTTTCTTCTTTCGCCTTGATTAGAAGGCTCCTCAGCTCCTCCTCGCTTTCAGCCATCAGAGTGGTGTCATCTGCATATCTGAGGTTGTTAATGTTTCTTCCAGCAATTTTCACCCCAGCTTTGCATTCATCCAGCCCCGCACATCGCATGATGTGTTCTGCATACAAGTTAAAAAGGTTGGGTGAGAGGATGCAGCCTTGCCGTACGCCTTTCCCAATCTTGAACCAGTCTGTTGTTCCGTGGTCAGTTCTGACTGTTGCTACTTGGTCCTTGTACAGATTCCTCAGGAGAGAGACAAGGTGGCTTGGGATGCCCATCCCACCAAGAACTTGCCACAGTTTATTATGATCCACACAGTCAAAGGCTTTAGAATAGTCAATGAAGCAGAAGTAGATGTTTTTCTGAAACTCCCTGCCTTTCTCCATTATCCAGCGGATATTGGCAATTTGGTCTCTCGTTCCTCTACCTTTTCTAAACCCAGCTTGAACATCTGGCAACTCTCCCTCCATGTATTGCTGGAGTCTTCCTTGCAGGATCTTGAGCATTACCTTACTGGAATGAGAAATAAGGGCCACTGTACGGAAGTTTGAGCAGTCTTTCGCATTTCCCTTTTTTGGTATGGGGATATAAGTTGACTTTTTCCAGTCTGATGGCCATTCTTGTGTTTTCCATATTTGCTGGCAAATGGCATGCATCACCTTGACAGCATCATCTTTTAAGATTTTAAACAGTTCAGCTGGGATCCCGTCGTCTCCTGCTGCCTTGTTGTTAGCAATTTATTTATTTATTTATTTTATTTATTATTTGCACTTGTTAACCACCACTCTCAGCCCGAAGGCGACTCGTGGCGGTGTACAGAACATAGAACATAAAGACAACAGTTACAGTAAATCAGGACCATAACACACATCTTACTAACACACAGCTAATTAAACTAAAAATCCGCTTCGTCTTGTTTGGGTCATAATCAATCTCGTAGTCATAGTCCATTCCGGTGGTCATTCCAAAACATAGCACTTAATTGAAGGCCTTTTCGAAGAGCCAGGTTTTCAGGCCCTTACGGAAGGCCATGAGGGAAGGCGCCTGTCTAATTTCAGCAGGGAGGGAGTTCCACAGCCGGGGGGCCACCACCGAGAAGGCCCGCTCTCTAGTCCCCGCCAAGCGTGCCTGTGAGGCAGGCGGGACCGAGAGAAGGGCCTCCCCGGATGATCTCAAGGTCCTCGTGGGCTCGTAGGCCGAGATGCGGTACTCAAGGTATTTTGGACCGGAACCGTTTAGGGCTTTGTAGGTTAGCACCAGCACCTTGAATTGGGCCCGGTAGCTGATCGGCAGCCAGTGGAGCTGGGACAGCAAGGGCGTTGTGCGCTCCCTGCGTCCCGCTCCGGTTAACAACATGGCTGCCGCGCGCTGGACTAGCTGGAGCTTCCGGGCCGTCTTCAAGGGCAGCCCCACGTAGAGAGCGTTGCAGTAGTCGAGGCGGGATGTGACCAAAGCGTGTATCACCGTGGCCAAGTCAGACTTCCCAAGATACGGGCGCAGCTGGCGCACGAGCCGAAGCTGTGCAAATGCTCCCCTGGTCACCGCTGAAACCTGGGGATCCAGGCTCAGCGATGAGTCCAGGGTCACACCCAAGCTGCGAACCTGCGCCTTCAAGGGGAGTGCGACCCCGTCCAGCACAGGCTGTAACCCTATACCCTGCTTCTTAAGGCCCATTCAACCTCACTCCTCAGGATGTCTGGTTCTAATTCATTCACCACACCGTCAAAACTATCCTCAATATTATTATCCTTCCTATACAGATCTTCTGTATAGTCTCGCCACCTTCTCTTAATCTCTTCAGCTTCTGTTAGGTCCCTGCCATCTTTGTTTCTTATCATACCAATTTTTGCCTGAAATTTACCTCCAATGTTTCTAATTTTCTGGAAGAGGTCTCTTGTCCTTCCTATTCTGTTGTCTTCTTCCACTTCCATGCATTGCTTATTTAAAAATAGTTCCTTATCTCTTCTGGCTAACCTCTGGAATTGCGCATTTAACTGGGCATATCTCCCCTTATCCCTGTTTCCTTTTGCTTTCCTCCTTTCTTGGGCTACTTCCAGTGTCTCAGCAGACAACCATTTTGCCTTCTTGGTTTTCTTTTTCTTTGGGACGTACTTTGTTGCCGCCTCCTGAACAATGTCTCGGACTTCTGTCCATAGTTCTTCTGGGACTCTGTTTACTAAATCTAGTCCTTCAAATCTGTTCTTCACTTCCACTGTATATTTGCTAGGAATGTTAGTGAGATCATATCTAACTGGTCTGTGTATTTTCCCTGATCTCTTTAGTTTTATTCTAAATTGGGCAATAAGAAGTTCGTGATCTGAGCTACAGTCAGCCCCAGGTCTTGTTTTCACCGACTGGATGGACGTCCGCCATCTTTGGCTGCAAAGGATGTAGTCAATCTGATTTCGGTGTTGACCGTCTGGTGAGGTCCATGTGTAAAGCCCTCTTTTAGGTTGTTGGAAGAGAGTGTTCGTTATACACAGTGAGTTTTCCTGGCAAAATTCTATCAGCCTGCGTCCCGCTTCATTTTGTTCTCCCAGACCATGCTTGCCTGTGATCCCAGTTGTCACTTGACTTCTCACCTTGGCATTCCAGTCTCCTGTAATGAAAATAATGTCTCTTTTTGGTGTATTATCCAGTAGTTCCTGCAGATCCTTATAGAACTGATCTACTTCTGCTTCTTCAGCAGCTGTGGTTGGGGCGTATATTTGGATCACTGTAATGTTGAAAGGCTTTCCTTGCACTCGAATTGAGATCATTCTGTCATTTTTTGGGTTGTATCCAAGCACCGCTTTAGCGAATTTCTTATTAATTATGAAGGCTACTCCATTTCTTCGATGTTCCTCTTGTCCGCAGTAGTAGATGTGGTGGTCATCTGATGTGAAGTGGCCCATTCCAGTCCATTTCAGTTCGCTGACCCCCAGAATGTCTATCTTTAGTCTTGACATCTCACCAATAACAACATCCAATTTGCCCTGGCTCATAGATCTTACATTCCAGGTTCCTATGGTGTGTTGATCTTTAGAGCATCGGATTTGTCGTTCACCTCCAGTACCGTCGGCCGCTAGCCTTCCTTTCGGCTTTGAGCTAGCTGCGTCATCACATCTGGGGCTAGTTGAACTTATCCTCTGCTCCTCCCCAGTAGCATTTTGGCCATCTTCCGACCTGGGAGTCCCATCTTCCAATGGCATACCGACATATCTCTGGTTGTACTGGTCCATTTAGTTTTCTTGGCAAGGATACTGGAGTGGTTTGCCATTGCCTTCCCCAGGGATCACGCTTGGTCTGACCTCTCTGCCACAACCGTCCCGTCTTGGGTGTCCCTTCACGGTTTCGCTCATGACATCATTGAGGTGCTCAAGCTCCAGTGCCCCGACAAGGCGGTTCCTTTGACCAGAAGCTGGTCACTTGGAGTACCTCTGGTTTGGCTGTAAGAAGGTGCTCCATTATGCATGTGTCAGGGCTCAGACCACATTGTAGTAAGTGGTGTGTGGTTTGCTCTTCTCCACACTCACATGTCGTGGACTCCACTGTGTAACCCCATTTCTTAAGGTTAGCTCTGCATCTCATGGTGCCAGAGTGCTGACTGTTCAGTGCCTTCCAAGTTGCCCAGTCTTCTGTGTGCCTCAGTCTCAGCCACAGAATGAGGTTCCATGTTTTAGCCTGCCACTTTTGGACTCTCGTTTGCTGAAGTGTTCTTGTGAGTGTCTCTGTAGATCTTAGAAAGCAGTTTCATAATTTAAGACGTTAACGTGCTGGCTGATATCCAATCAGAGGATGGGCCAGAGATGTCACTGCCTTGGTCCTTTCATTACAGGCTGCTATTTCCTGGTGGATGTCAGGTGAGGCAATATCAGCTAATCAGTAAAAACATCCTGTGATAATGCCACATCATTAAGAGCCACATTCATTGTTTTAACGTGGTGACATGTATTCCACACTGGGCATGCATACTCAGCAGCAGAGTAGCAAAGCGCAAAGGCAGATGGGATCAAAATAAAACAAAAAATAAAATAAATACAGCTAGATTTTCACCATGGTCAGATGAAAACAGCAGTCTAGGCAATAAATCAATATATGCACAGACTGCCCCCCCCCCCCCAATATATACACAAACCAGACTTATTCAAGGTTTGTGCCGCACTCTACCAAAAGCCAGCCCCACACAGATAAGGAAGACATGCTTTTCTTTCAGTGCGTGTTCTCTCTCTTCCTCTCTCTCCTTTCAGCTTCTAAAGTTTAAACCACAAGTGATTTTTCAGGGAAACTTGACTTATCTCCGTTGCGGTGCTTAATATCAGATATTTTATGATGATCCGGGGGTCTTATTACCATAGCAGAGAGAAAAAGCAATTCAGAGAATTTCTAAAGGCATCAAGTTCAATGTTGTCGGGGAAGTCGAGTGCTTCTGGTTAAGCGGCTCGTAGGGGCAAGTCAGTGTGCTTTTAACCATCTCAAATTTACATTACAATCTGATTGTTCCTCCTCAGAGATCAAAATAAGAGCCTCAGACAAAAGAAAGGAAAAAACTGTTGGATTCATTATTGGAATTTAGTGGTGCCAAACTGAAATGGAATGCCTGGCCTTAAGGATAACAGCTTGTTGCATTGTGAACCTGCCTTCTGCTACCAGGCAGATGGGCTTTAGAGTCCTTTCCTGTGTAACCTACTACGTTACATACCTTTATGTACACCTAGCTATGGAACAGAGCCATTGAATTGCAACAATGCATAACTGGAGACCAGCAAGAGTGCCCAATATCTATTGGTGTCCAATAGGCTTGTGTCATCTGGGTAAACCTGAGGTCGAAACCAGAACTCCCTGCTTTCAAGCTGATCTGGTCTGCCGCAGGGAGTTCTACAGTTCTCTACTGCCCGCTTGGACCAACTTCCAGGGAGCGTGGCCACAGCAGCAGCTTCAACCAAGAACCTTTCTGTTTGCCTCACTTTCTTCCCCTCTCCTAACATTGTAACAAATCCCCAATAAAGTATCAATTAATTGTAACTTTTCCTCTCTATAGTGCTACTTTGTGTCTTTTACTGCCTCTAAACTCCTTACTGTATGAACCTTTCTTCTCCTCAGCCGCAGATGGCTGCCGGCCTGCCCGGCATGCGATTTTTGTGTCCCGGGGAGGCCGAAACTGCACTCCTCTGAACGCTCCTCTGAAACCCATTGGGTCCCCGTAGCCACAAATCAACGAATTGCTTCAAAATCAGTGCCATTCTTTTCTGGGGAGAATTCTAAGTCTAATGACCATCTCAGTTTCACTCCGCTAACCCTTCCGCCCCGGGAATAACCATTTTTGCCTCCAAAATCTCAAACTGGAGCCCAGTTGATTCCCTGAAGATACTGCCTCATTGCCACAATTTTGTGGATGCCCAGGGAGCCTGCCGATCCCGGGAAACTGTCGTGGTCACCCCATAGGATCCCCAAGATGTTGGCGGGCCACCTTGGTTCTTGGTAAGGAGGGATCTGTAGTTCTCTCTGTGATCTTGATCTCCTGCACTGGCAGTCGCCTCATAAGAACTCTATGGATTCTGGGACACCTTTTCAAATCTTTCCTGCCCCCTTGGATTTTACAACTTTTATCAATTTTTGCCAACTTTTAAAAACTTTTAGAAACTTTCTGGAACTCTTTTCCCCAAGTCCCATGGACTCCCTTTAATGACTTAGGGACTATATGATTTCATGACATTGGACTCTCTATTAACGTTGGTGGGTGGGATGGGTTTATATGAATTTCCTTTCCCCTTTTCCCCTGTGCATGCTTTATGAACCCCCTATATGCGTCTATGTATAAAAATATGGAAAACCACCTTTTTGTGACCCCAGCATAACAAACCCTTGGGAAATTCTTTCCTATTTCCTGAAATGAATTCCCCATTGACTTAAGGACTCCAACAAAGACTTATTACCTGATAACAACAATGGTATGTCTTGGGTCTTGGAGTATGACCACCCAGGAAGGCACCCCATGGTGAACCTGGTCACTTGTCAACAATGGGACATCCTGCCTTCAGGGAAGATCAGGATGTCCCATCCGCCTCACTCATTGTCTTGCACCCTCGGCTGAAACCCACGCACAGATAACATCTATTGATCCCATATCCTGAACTGAAGATTATCAAGGCTGGGCAGCCGCACCAGCCAATTTTGTATATTTCACCACTACTGGACAATACCAGGTTAGCTTGAGGAATCTCCGGATTATGGCTGGCCATCAGATAAACCATTAAGTTCCATTTAATCCACTCATTTTCCTCTCAGTTCATTGTTTTCACACCGCCTCCTCGACTCCCATTGGCTGAGACTTGCCTAAGCCAGCCACACCTCCCTCCAGATGATGACTCCAGCCAATCAGCACGAAGCTGGCAGAGAGGTGGGGGGCGGGAAGTTTGAATCTGACAACTCTGTATTTTCTATAAAATGTACCCTTTTCTACCTTGGCAAGAGATTGTGGTTTGACATCCATACCAGCTGGGACGAAATAAAGACAACTCGGTGGCTTTTCTTCAACTTGGTGAGACTTTATTTGGGAAAAAATAGGAAAAAATCTGGGGTGCTTCACTTGTTTCACCAGGGCTCCGGACTCTCGTTGTTGGGTCTGATTGGTCTCTGCCTCCTGGCAAAGACCCCTAAATTCTTGCTCAACATCAAATCTTGACCTGTTTTGTGTCCCGGCTTTCAGTGGGGGCACTGATTCGTTTTTGGGAGCCTCCCAAAATCGGGAGGGCAGATGTCTGTTTTTTCTCTAGGGTGCTGAAAGATCAGTTTTCTATCAGTGCATTAAGGGGGGGGGGGGTTCCAGGCTCATCTTCCCATCATTTTAGGAGAGGCACTCAGCTGCATGCAGGCACATGCTTTAAGGAGGCTTCTTATTTCTTTCTTGCTCTAGAGGGGGTGCTTGGCTACAGGCAGGCGTGTGTACTTTCTGCGCCTGCCTACCACATGCACTTTCCAAGGGAAGGAGACAAGTTTACTCCAGCGGAAATGCCTGACTGCAAGCAGACGCACTTGCTTTCTGGGCCTGAATGCCACACACACTTTTCAAAGCAAGGAGGCCACTTTACTCCAGAGGAGGCACTCAGCTGCAGGTAGACACATGCACTTTCTGAACCTGCACACCACACACACACTCTTTCCAAAGCAAGGAGGCTGCTCATGAAAAGCACACGAGGAGCTGGGATTGACTCCTGCTTGGTTTTGTGTCGAGCTGTTTTTCGTACCGGGAGTGGGCTTCCCATTATATGCTCCTAAAGGTACAGGAGGCACCGAAAGAGCCGCAGGTACTGAAAGAAATGGGATACGTGCACAACCCTGGTGCCAAATGCACACCGAGATCATTGTGATGTACATAAGGAGCAATGTGGTGTATATTGAATCCAATGCACATCAATTCCATTAGACATTGACTCCATTGTGCATCTGGTACCAATCCACATTGGCACAGTCTTAGCTGTGCTACGTAGTAATGTTTCAGTAGCCATCTACTCAATATGATTGTTACATAGCTGCACAATTCCATTTTCTGTGTATGCAAGTCCTCTCATGAAGATGTAAGTCATCATGGTCAGAATGTAGCAACTGTCAAGTGGCATATGAAAGGGTCATTTGTGCTTGATAAAGATTCTCTTTAACTTGGCAGTTGATGGCTGGAGAAACTTTCCTATTAGCAACCTGCTTCTGGTGGCTGATGTGAACCCCACCTCCCTACAACCACCTTAAAAGCCAGCAGTTATCAAGCAATGGTCCCATATCATTAAGTTGGAAGGGGATCTACAGTCCATCATGGTCACCCTCCTGCTCAATGGTAAACTTTCTTCTAAGGACGAGCCAAGAGAAAAATAGTTCAGCTAACCCATAAAGTCCCAGCTAGATCTATAGCAACACTAGAACTAGCTGGACTGACCAACGGATACAAAGTATATCTATTCAGGAATGCAAAGAAGTGAAAGAAAACATATGAACTAATAATAAGAATAAGAATAATAATTTTATTTCTTCCTCGGCTCTCCTCATGGCTTGAGGCAGGTCACAGCACAGTCAAAACACACAAGCAGTGCAAAAATTCTATAAACACAGATATTAAAATGTAGTTCTATAAAACATATTAACATATTTCTATAAAATACATATTATGCAAAGGACAGAAATTAACACACAGGACAAGTTTAGAATTCATGCTAAAAACTCTCTTAGCAAGAGAGAAATGTGCAATGTCAGTTTTAGGATGATGATAATAATAATAATAATAATAATAATAATAATAATACAGTTTATTTATATTCTGCTTTATCTCCCTGGAAGGATTCAGAGCGGATTACAATATACACATATGAAGAAAACATTTAATGCCTTTTACACACAGTGAACAATGACATACAATACAGACAAAAGTAAATGCCTTCCCTTTTTCCATCTCTGGCGTCTGGAGGCAGTGCTCAACTCCGGTCATGGGGAGGTGCTCTTGTTACATTTTTTCCATGCTGAAGAGCCTGTTGTTCATAGACATCTCCAATTGTGTTGCCGATATGTCCGCATATCTGCGTGCGGAGCCCTTTTACCTTCCCACTGAGGTGGTACCTATTGATCTACTCACATTGCATGCTTTCGAACTGCTAGGTTGGCAGAAGCTGGGGTGACAGTCGGGAACTCATCCTGACTCAAGGCTTCAAACTGCCAACCTTCCGTTCAGTTGATTTCTTGCAACCAGCAGTTTAACCACCTGTGCTACTGTGGCCTGGTGTAAGACGCTTGACTTTGTTGGAGAAGATTGTATACCTTGTTGGAGAAGTGTTGTGTGTTGCAGTCAACTAACTTCTAGTGTTGCATGAAGCACGTACTTATTCCCCAGTCCCATAATACTACTCCTAGGATTCCATAGCATTGAGCCATGGCAGTTCAAGTGGTGTCAAACTACATTAATTCTACAGTGTAGATGCACCCTATGAATCTCTAGGTCCTCCAACATGACTCTTGTGGTATGTTGCAAACAGACATTAAGTAATTGTATGGTGTTTTGTCATATCGATGGTTCCGGGTAACGGTGGTCCAGCTGGGACTGTACCCTCTGCAGATATGGGGATTTTACTGAATTTAAATTGTTAGTGGATGATAACAAATTAATATTATAATTTCTAACTTTTTATCATTATCACCTTAATTTTCAACCCCTCTTCATTTCTGGGAATGCTACCACCCTGTGGCATTATTCTCATATCCCAAATGGGTTTAATCCAGTGTAACCCTATTGATATTTCATTTTGTCAGTGCACCTCATTGTGAATCTCATCACATTCATTCTGGAGCGATCATCCCATGCTTTAAATTCAGCTTCCAATTTGTTAAATCAAATCTGCCTGCTCTGTTCTTTACTTGCCTCCCCTTTATTTCCCCACTTTCTTCCCACGAAATCTTTCATGGTTAGCAAGCTGTTCTCTCTTTCTCTCTTTTTTCCCTCAGACTAGACTCTGTTCAGCCAGGGAAATCCTAGTCCCTGTGGACTGACTCACACTCTCTCTTTAATTGAGCTAATTGGAAGCAAGTATAACACATTCCTTAATTTAACTACAAACACTGTGATTACAAAACCATTCCGGAAAACCCTGGTATTTGTACTGTCCTATGCTTATCTTAAAAAAAAAAAAAGAACTCTTTTGCCCTCACATTTACAATGGAGATATGAGAGAGAAAAAACAAGGGCCCAAATTTACCCATAATTATCAAGATTTGCAATATCTTACAATAACTTACATTTGCAACTCCTATTTTCCTTTCAGTCTAGATACTACTTGAATGAGTTAATCTGATTTTTTTTCCTGTTCTCATCCTTTGTTAGATATTGTGGAGGTCATTGCCTCCATTGCGGGGGAAATCAATTCCCCCTTATCTAACCTAAATGTTCCTTCCAACAAAATCAAGACCACGTTTTGGGGATGTGCATCTTCAGATCACCTGTAGACTTCTAGGGATCCATGAATTTCCTAGGGTTTTTTTAAAGCAAGGAATTCTTGGCAGTGTTGCCATTCGAACCAGATCTAATCCTGCCTAACTTCTGAGATCAAATAGGATCTGTTGCCTTTAGAGTATTTAAAACTTTCCAGGCCATATACTTTAGGATTATATCTTTTGTTTGAAATTGGACCAGAGCTGCTTGTGTGTTGCAGCTCTGGTCCAATTTCAAGGGGCCATGGTGGCACAATGCATTAAACTGTTGAACTGTTCAATCTGCTGACCTAAGGTTGGCAATTTAAAGCTGTGGGCCAGGGTGAGCTCCCACTGTTATGCCTAGCACCTGCCAACCTAGCAGTTAAAAGACATATGAGTAGATCAATAGACACTGCTTTGACAGGGTAATAAAGGCACAAAGGCACCCATGCAGCTTGTTGTGGACTGCTCTTCTGATTCTGAGGGAGAAGGAGGACAGGTGGATGAAAAAGAAGCCGCACTTGGAGGTTTGGGGCTAAGTGGTGAGGGGGAGGAAGAAGAAGGGGGAGGAGGAGGAGGAGAAGTAGTGGTGGCAGGTATTTCAGGAATGACCAAGGGAGAAAGAAGTCAGAAGGAAATCGGCTAGGTTAGCAAGGAAAATGCTGAACAATCAGACAGTGCTCTAGAGACAGCTGTGCTGGGAGCTCAGAGCTATAAATTAGCAGCATAGTTAGGGGCCCAGTGCTGACAGCAACTGATCTACTTTGGGGGAGTTCCTGTTCTAAACACTATGTCTCCATTCCAGCGTTGGTCCTTGCTGAAGGCTCTAGATTATTGACGTTTGATTTTGCAATCTGTAAGTTTTTTTTTAATCAAACACTCTAGAAGATTTTGTTTTACATTTGCTTGAAGACCATGCATTATCATTGGGACTGTACTTTCTTTTTCACTTATTGCATTATCTTTATTTTGGCTGAAGTAAAGCCTTTTTTATTTACTTTTACTTGTGTCTAAGCCTCTTTCTGGCAATAAACTGGACAAGTCATGCCGGCAAACACGACCAAGAAGTGTCTATGAACAACAGACTCCTCAGCTTGGAAATGGAGCGAGAGCACCTCCCCATGGTGAGAGTTGGGCACTGCCTCCAGAAAGCTGGAGATGAAAGGGGAAGCCTTTACATTTGTTTATATGCCATTGTTATTCCACTGTATTAAAGACATTGAATGTTTGCCTATCTGTGTATGTTGTAATCCACTCTGAGTCCTCTTTGGGAGATAGAGCAGAATATAAATAAAGTGTTATTATTACTACTATTACTTGGCGGCGATGATGCAACAGTGATGCAGTGGCAACACAGTGGTGATGCAATGTTGATGCAATAGCCACGCAGTAGCAATACAATGGTAATGTGAGGCAATGCAATGGTGATGCAACAGCAATCCAGTAGCATTGTAGAGGTGCAACAGAAGCAGTGAGGGTGCAATGCAGTGGTGATGCAGTGGCAAAATAGTGGTGACATGGTGTCAATGCAATGCAGGGGCAATGCATCACAGTGGCAATGCAGTGGAACTCAGTAGAAATGTAGTGGCAACTCCTCTGCAATGCAAAGGTGATGCAGTGGTGATGCTGTGGCAACAAAGTGGGAAAGCAGCAGTGATGTGGTGACATAGTGGGGGCCCATGGACACAGCCCAATGGTTATTGAGGTTGTATCAGAGCAGATTCAGAGCCCTTTAAACTGGAATTTCTTGTTAAATGGAGATATGGTCTAATCTGCAATTATGAATATGCAACAGTTACAGATGAATAAAATTAGAAACTTAACAGCTTTGAGTTGCCTTGCAGAGAGAAAAAGTGGGGTATAAATATACATAAACATAATAACTATGATAATAACAAAATAGCTGTTACTGTATGCATGTGTGTGTATGTTTGTGGATAAAATTCCTTTAAAAACAGAGGCCTACCAGTTGCTGACTGCTGATGTGCGTGTGAAACAGGCAATGCACAATCACCCTACAGGGCTGCTCTGTTTTTTAATTTCAGCATCTCAGACTTGTCTCGCAAAGTAGCGGCTATTGTCAGATTCTGGCATTTCTCTGTGGCTATCTTGACTGAGTGAGAATAATTTCTTTCCCGATTTCATATGCACTCCCTTCCTGATATTCATGTCTGAAAATGAAGTCTAGATGTCCCCGAGGGGAGGTTTATTGCAGCGAAGCAGCCCCGATGTACTGAAAATGTCAAGTCTTAATGACAAGAAAACAGTTCACTTGAAAGATACTGATTGTGGGCCATGCAAGGCTTAAATTACAGGAATTCAACCCTCCAGCAAAGAGACTCTTAAAGTCCCCAGATCTGTGATCACTCACAAAGAGCTTCAAACAAACACAGGGGAGCATTCCACTTCGGTTGAGCAGGCTTCAAAATGTCATGATCAGGGTGCAGGATAAAACAAATCAGGGAGGGTATTCACGTGTGTGGCAAATGTCCCAAATATTTACTGAAAAATAGGCCCTGTGTTAGTGTTTCATGACATGGTTAGCCAACAGCTCTTTTTTGGGCCACACTTTCCCTTCTATTTTAAAATGGAGGCGATCTTTTAAACTATCCAGCCTTATAAACTATCTTAAACTATCCAGCCTAATCGAAAAAAGACCAGAAAGTTCCAGATTTTACTTTTGCTCTTTCTGATTTTATTTTGGAAATCCATACATGCTTTTTTTGTACCAGAATATTTTCTGTCAGCTCCTGGTATTGTCAGAGATTTCCCATACCAGCTCCTCAGGTTGGTTTATTCCCCCCCCCCCCAAAAAAAATAATAATCAGAAAGAACAGAGACAAAACAGGGACATTTTCAATCATTCTGAATTCACCCATAGTTGTGCTTTGCATTGTTGTTGTTTCCAACTCCCTGCTATATGGGAAAACACAATCAAAACATTTCCAACAGATGACCATACAGGTGGAGCCCCTGGTGGTACAATGGGTTAAACATTTGTGCCGGCAGAGCTGCTGACCGAAAGGTCAGTGGTTCGAATCTGGGCAGTGGGGAGAGCTCCCATCTGTCAGCTCCTGCTTCTCATGTGGGGACATGAGAGAAGCCTCCCACAGGGTTGAAAAACATCTGGGCATCCCTGGGCTGTGTACTTGCAGATGGCCAATTATCTCATACTTGCAGTTTCTCAAGTCATTCCTGACAAACACACACACACACACAAAACTCATACAGGTACTGTCTAGAAAAAAGACTTGCCATTTCCTTCCTCTTAGGCCGCATCTATACAGACACCACAATCCATCTTGAAGCTACCTCCAGGTGCCTACAAATTTTTCATCTTCAATGAGACTTCCAACATGCATCTACTCAGAAACAGTGTGTTAAAAACACACTGGAAAGTCCAAAGTCAGCTAAAACCTCAATCAGTGTATGACCGCTGCAGAGAAGTAATTGGGATCAACATGCAGAGCACATGTGAGGACAAGGCTAACACTGGAACATTTGGATAAAAGAACCAGATATGTCCAGATAAAGGAATTAAATGTACAGCTCAGCTGGAAGGTAAGCAAACACCTCTCCTCTGGAGAGGAAGCTACTTTACCTTTCCTGCTCTGCCTTGAATTGCTGCAGCACTGATCCTTATTGGATAGGTTGGATCTTTGTGATGTATCTCACTGAAAGAGAGGATTTTTTTTCTTGTATAGGGTTAATCTGAAATCCAGGGATCTGTGCAAACTCCATCCCATCTTGAAACCTATTCCTGCAGTGCCCGCGTAGGTACTCTGAGGCAAACTAGATTTCTTTGATCCATATCCTGAATTAGAATAAACGGCTGTGTGGAAGCACCCTGAGAGTCACGCAATGGGTTTGTTGAGGGATTCAAGCCCTGGTCTCCAGAGTCATAGTCCATTGCCCAGTTCACAATGGACAGCTATTCTTTGTGTCCTCCTTGCCCAATTTTTGCTGTTTTCTCTAGAAATCTCTAGAAATCATTCAACATGACTGGAGAAAATTGACCACAGAGTCAGACTGGGGGACATAGAGATTTTTTAGAGAGAACCTTTTAATCAAATCCATGGATAATCAAATTCACAAAGTTAAAATTGCAAGTGTGGAATAATGACTATATTTGGTTCATAGAACCAGCTTGATTGGCCATAGCATTTTGGACCCTCTGAAATTTCTGACCAGCTTCCAAACCCAAATAGAGTGAATCAAAGTAATCAAACTAAAAGGTAATTAAGGCATAGCAAGATTTGACTTCCCAACATTTTGTCAGGGTTCTACTGGGCTGAAAAATCCCCTTCAACCTTGCCCAGCACCAGTTGGCAAGCTTGGCAATAAGTCAGTAGATCTGCCTCATAACTCATTAGCACCATTCCCCCTCTGCTTGTCATGTCTCAAAATGATGGATAGCAAATGTGTTTGGAAAAAGTC
This sequence comes from Anolis sagrei, assembly GCF_037176765.1. Lineage (NCBI taxonomy): Eukaryota > Metazoa > Chordata > Lepidosauria > Squamata > Anolidae > Anolis > Anolis sagrei. Next base: position 18,415,442 of record NC_090035.1, on the reverse strand, counting down.
AGGAAAGCAAAAATTAATGTGCTTTTCCTGATTTAGTGGTGCAAAACATTCTAATCTATTACTTTGCTAATGATATTCACTGTTTGAGTATTCCTTTACAAGATGGTCCCGAAGTGCAAAAAGAGCAGTTGTTTAGTCAAGCTACTGTCTTCATTTATTATCGGAGGCAGCTTTTGTTTATTTCCAAATGATGGAGTCCAAAGTAGATGCCGGTGATCTTTGATTGATTGATTGACGCTACTTTCCTTGCAACATTTGCACTCAAGGCATCTTACAACATTGTCTACAAAAATGAAGACTAAAAGCTTAAGCAACTGCAATATTTGAACACAATGAAATATGTCATATTATATCATTATAGCCACATAGAAACATAATGACAAAGAAAGCCCAACATCCACTGGTCATAACATTATATTATAGAACAATAGTGGGGGAACACTGACTTTCCAGATGTTTTGGTCTTGAAATAAAAAAAAGCCCCAGTCAAAATGGGCAAAAATATGTGGAAGTTGCCATATCTTTCACTAAAAGGTAGGCAACCCATGGTGTACCATCTTGAGTGTTGGACATGGATTTTGGAGGCCAGGAAACCCATGGCTGACCATGTGGAAGCCATACTTTCTTAGCCTTGGAGAAAAGCAATGAGTGTTATACTAAAATTTTGGTGCATCAGGGGTTGAATCCACTTTCAGCTATAGAAACCCAAAGGGTGCCATGGACAAGTCATACTTTTTCAGCTGTTGTTGTTTGTGCCTTCAAGAAAATGTTGACCTATGGGGACTTGATCATAGATTTCTTTGCTTTTCTGAGGTTTCTTCCAGACAATTTAGACATTACCTACCTCTTATGCTAAGATAATGTGACTTGCCAAAGTCACACCAAAGGTTTCCAGACTGAGTGGGAATTCATATCCTGATCTCCTAGAACCCTAATCCAATACCTAGACTATTCAGGCTCTTCATAGCCACCAATGTTACTGGGGTCCACAAAAATGCTTCACTCGTGAATGTATCTTGCCACCAGCCCCGAACTAACAAAAATACCAATCCCAAGTCTAATCATTTGTGCAATTTTGATGCCTACCTCTAAACTCTCTGTTTTTAATCTGTCCTTTATTTGCTAATAAAAGGACATTGCATTTCAGTTTCTGGGAAGGCATCTGCATCTATGCCAATTGTTTTTGGTGGAAGAGAAATAAATCAGTTTTCCTCCACCAATAATAAGCAGACCTAGAAATGTCTTTTGGAGCGACTGTTAGTTATTAGCTTCTGACTCTTGAGAATGTGTTCAGATTCCACAGTGTTGACACATACCATCCTGAATGACATTTACAAAATGGCTTCCCATTCTGTTTTAAACGCCGCTGCGGCGGTCACCTAAGATGGTGACATAATTGAGAAATGTACTCAACCTATTACTAATTTAAGAGATCTCATCAATGTTTTCATCAGAAAGCTGTTTATGGCCCACTGTGTCTCCAGTGAATTTATGCATTGTAAATACAAATATATTTTATTCATAGAAAAATCTTGCAACTTCAATTATGCAATAAGTATTTATTTGGAATTCATTATTTTTTCCATTTGCCATCCATCATTAATTCATGTTCCACTGATGAAACCTGCTGTAAAGCATTAGTGAACATTACAGATGACAAAATATAGATTTGTAAAGGCTTTGTGTTCTCCATACAGTTTCAAAGCCAGCACCAGGAGGTGATCCTATTATGTTCTCGGTCGTAGCGACTGACTTTTATGATGTCGTAACACAAAGGTTCATCAGAAAACAGAATGCAGTGACCCGTTTTCCAGACTCACTTTCACAAAGGCAAATTGAAAACACTTAATATGGGAGCAAAACCACATGAGTTGTTCAGAACAGCGCTAAAAGGGAGTTCTTTCATGCGCAGCTCTTAATCTTGGTGACCCTTGTGCTTCCCTCAATGTACGAGCATCGCTTGGGGCAACACAGATATTTCCACAGTCTAGAAAATGCCGGTCCATAGGTGAAACCATGGCGTGCAACTAATGACTATTTGTATATATTTATTTATTTATAAAGATGGGTCTCTCGTGCCCTTCCACTCTTAACAGCAGGATGAAAGCAGCAAACAAGTAGAATTAGGAGGCTTAAAAACAAATTAACTTTTCAAAAAAAAAAAAAAAAGAAAGAAAGAAACAGCTCATGGGGTGTCAAGTGAAGCATTTGAAAATGAATATGAGTTTGTTAAGGGGCCAGAAAACTAAATGCCAACTAGGAAAATAACATAGCCAATGCCATACACCAAGGAAACAAAGGCTGACTCTCCACTGTAGAATTGATGCAGTTTGATACCACTTGAACTGTCATGGAAATCAAGAAATAGTTTTCTAAGATCAACAGAGACACTCACTGGAACACCCCAGCAAGCAAGAGTCCAAAAGTGGCAGGCTCAAACCCACAACCTCAATCAATGGCTGATACCAAATGAGAGACTCCCCCCCTGGGTACACAGAAAACTGGGCGACTTGGAAGGTGCTGAACAGACTGTGCTCTGGCACCACAAGATGCAGAGCCAATCTTAAGAAATGGGGCTACAAAGTGGAATCCACGACATGCGAGTGTGGAGAAGAGCAAACCACTGACCATCCACTGTAATGCAACCTGAGCCCTGCCACATGCACAATGGAGGACCTTCTTGCAGCAACACCAGAGGCACTCCAAGTGGCCAGATACTAGTCAAAGGACATTTAATCAACTACCAAGCTTGCAAACTTTGTGTTTTGTCTGTTTGTTTGTTTTGTTAAAAATGCAATACAACTGTCTGGTTGCTCCTGACACGATAAATAAATAAATAAATAAATAAACTGTCATGGTTCAATGCTATTGAATATTATGGGTTTTGGCTTCCCTGCCCAAGAGTGCTGGTGCCTCACCAAACTACAACTCCCATGATTCCATAGCACTGAGCCATGACAGCTAATTGGTGTCAAGTGGCATTAATTCTATAGTGTAGAGAGGCACTCCAAGTGTAACTTTTTTGTCTTACAGTTTCTACCTTGCATCTCCTCCTCCTCCTCAGAGATTTTCAATGGATTTTATTGTCCCCCTTATGCCTTAGCCTGATGAGAGGCTTCAGCTGAGGGCAACAGTTGGTTCTCCTTCCCTCCAGAAGTCATAGAGTGGAGTTTTGACCCTTGGTTTCCAGATCTGTAGTCAAATGCTGAAACCACTACATCATACTGGCTACCTTCAGTCATGTCTACACTGACGATAGGGCCTCTTCGAGGAGAAGGTGGGGCAGTGCTGACAAGGGATAGGGAAAAGGCAGAATTACTTAATACCTTTTTTGCCTCGGTCTTCTCACAAAAAGAAAGTCATCTTCAACCTCAGCAAGACGGAGTGGATGAGGGATTTGAGGACATCCAACTCCAAATTGGGAAACAAGTCATACAGGAATACCTGGCCGCTCTAAATGAGTTCAAGTCCCCAGGGCCAGATCAACTACACCCAAGAGTATTGAAGAAACTAGCGGAAGTCATTTCGGAACCATTGGCAATTATCTTTGAGAGTTCATGGGGAACGGGAGAAGTTCCAGCAGACTGGAGGAGGGCCAATGTGGTCCCAATCTTCAAGAAGGGAAAAAAGGACGACCCAAACAACTACCGTCCGGTCAGCCTCACGTCAACACCAGGCAAGATTTTGGAAAAGATGGTTAAGGAAGTGGTCTGCAAACACTTAGAAACAAATGCGGTCATTGCTAATAGTCAACATGGATTTATCAAAAACAAGTCATGCCAGACTAATCTGATCTCTTTTTTCGATAGATGCGGGGAATGCCGTGGATGTGGCGTACCTGGATTTCAGTAAGACCTTCGACAAGGTCCCCCATGACCTTCTGGCAAGGAAACTAGTCCAATGTGGGCTAGGCAAAACTACGGTGAGGTGGATCTGGAATTGGTTAAATGGACGAACCCAAAGGGTGCTCACCAATGCTTCCTCTTCATCCTGGAAAGAAGTGACGAGTGGAGTGCCGCAGGGTTCCGTCCTGGGCCCGGTCCTGTTCAACATCTTTATTAATGACTTAAATGAAGGGCTAGAAGGCAGGATCATCAAGTTTGCAGACGACACCAAATTGGGAGGGATAGCCAATAGTCCAGAGGACAGGAGCAGGATTCAAAATGATCTTGACAGATTAAAGAGAAGGGGCCAAAACTAACAAAATGAAGTTCAACAGTGACAAATGCAAGATACTCCACTTTGGCAGGAAAAACAAAATGCAAAGATACAGAATGGGGGACAACGCCTGGCTCGAGAGCAGAACGTATGAAAAAGATCTTGGAGTCCTCGTGGACAACAAGTTAAACATGAGCCAACAATGTGATGTGGCGGCAAAAAAAGCCAATGGGATTTTGGCCTGCATCAAAAGGAGCATAGTGCCTAGATCTAGGGAATGGAATGATACCCCTCTATTCTGCTTTGGTTAAACCACACCTGGAATATTGTGTCCAATTCTGGGCACCACAATTCAAGAGAGATATTGACAAGCTGGAATGTGTCCAGAGGAGAGTGACTAAAATGATCAAGGGTCTGGAGAACAAGCCCTATGAGGAGCGGCTTAAGGAGCTGGGCATGTTTAGCCTGAAGAAGAGAAGGCTGAGAGGGGATATGATAGCCATGTATAAATATGTGAGAGGAAGCCACAGGGAGGAGGGAGCAAGCTTGTTTTCTGCTTCCCTGGAGACTAGAACGCGGAACAATGGCTTCAAACTACAAAAAGGAGATTCCATCTGAACATGAGGAAGAACTTCCTGACTGTGAGAGCCATTCAGCAGTGGAACTCTCTGCCCCGGAGTGTGGTGGAGGCTCCTTCTTTGGAAGCTTTTAAACAGAGGCTGGATGGCCATATGTCAGGGGTGATTTGAATGCAATATTCCTGCTTCTTGGCAGGGGGTTGGACTGGATGGCCCCTGAGGTCTCTTCCAACACTTTGATTCTATGACTCTATGATTCTATGATTCTATGACTGGTAATTCTTGGGCAGAAATGCTTTGAACTGGCCCCTGGAGTTGAAATGGTTCTACCAGACTTAAACCACATGGGCTCTGCTGGAACAACATCTCACTTCCGAAATTGCTGTTTTTGTTCTCAGCTGGCCACAGAGCTGTATGTGAGTTCCTGGCTAGTGTGAAAACCCCATTTTGATATCAGCATAAGTGCCCAAAAAGCCAGTAAGAAAGAATAATCTCTGTTGATCTCAGAACAAGGTGCCTGTAATATCAAGGTGTTCACATGGAGCTCTGCAGTCAGTTGGGAAGAGGAATGGCAGCTGAGGAGAATGGGGAAAAGGTGGTGGTGCAATCAGGACCAGCTGTCCACACTGTCTAGGGCTAAGGGATAATCTGTAGATTCAACCAAACTTTGGAGCCTCCCATGACTTTTCCTGATTTAACTTGTGCTTACTTGAAGTGAAGGGGCATCTTGAAAAGAGCCAGGAGATAACTCAGGTTGCACCTGGGTTCTCATGCCCATGGAGATGAGCCCTTAGACTTCTATCCTGGAGGTGGAGCATCAACAAGCTAGTACAGTCACATCAGCTTCAAATCAGTGAGAGAGGAGTAACCAAAAACCTGTGGAGGGCAACAGCTTAGGGAGGTCTTGCCTGATGTGAGAACATTATGATAACCAAGACTAATCACAATATACTATGACTGGAGGTGAAAAAAATGCAAGTAGCCTTTCATTTTTTGGATGTAAGGTTGGAAAATTCTTAAGATGCAAGGACAGCTGAATAACACAATGTGTTGCCTAAGGAAGGAGTAGCATTTTAAGGAAAGAATGTACAAACAGTAAATCAGGAATGCTTTATAGGTGTGCTGGGTCCTGTGTTAGTGCAAGGGGCTGGAACAGACGGTAGTGGAGGGTCCTTCCAGATGTATGATTCTATAAATCTTCATGCAGCTGTTCTCCACGAGCAGAGGAGATAAATTCTGCTGAGACTCCTAGCCTGGAATAGCTTTCAATGGAGACTTAGTACCAAGAGTGGCATCCAATTTATTCGAAGAGTGCTTCTCAAGGGCAGAAGTTGGGTTTCTGCTTTGATGGCTGGCTAACTGGCACAAGTAGGAAAGCTAGCTGAGCATATCCAATTCTTGCTGAAGGTCCTTCATCACTGATGCATAATGTGCAATCTTGTTTATACTGTTCTCGGCAACAATAGCAACTGATTTTTTTTTCCATCTGAAAGCCACATACACAAAGTCTGGAGCAGAGAATGGTGTTACCAAGCTAGCTTTGCTTTTGGGGAGGGAGAATGAATAGTCTAGGGCAGTGGTTCTCAACCTGGGATCCCCAGATGTTTTTGGCCTAACTCCCAGAAATCCCAGCCAGTTTGCCAGCTGTTAGGATTTCTGGGAGTTGAAGGCCAAAAACATCTGGGGGGCCCAGGTTGAGAACCACTGGTCTGGGGAATAAATAAACTTGACCAAAAGGGAATTGTCTCTGTGAAATGTGGTTTCCCAAGTTATGGACAATGAATGGTTGGCTAGAGGAGGAAAAGCAAAAATGTTGTTGCAGTCATTGTCCACTTTTGCAAAAAGAAAGATGGTAGAGGAACTGAGAGAAGTCTCATGGACAGAGATGGAGGCAAATCTGTAGCCCACAAGTTCTGCACTGGCGGAGTTTCCACTTAGACCAACTGTGAGAAAAGGAGAGGTAAAATCAGAAGCAAATTTGTTGTCTGCACCATGGTCAATCCACCAATTTTCGCTGCAATACTTTCTTTTCTTTATGAGCTGCAAAATCCAGAAAGTAATTTCATGCATACAGCCTCCTCAGAGAGCAGAAAACCCTCCCAAATGGCTATGTTCATAAGAAGAACCAAAAAAGAGCACATATTTGGTATGCAGTGAAATCCGTTTACATGAAGAATAAACCAATTTGTATTCCACTTACCTCCAGTAACTGCTCCAGACTTCCTATAAACTTGCCCTAGACTTGTCTGTCTGAATAATCCTCTCCACTATGTGCTGTCATTTTTGCTTGTGAGAACCATCACACACCCAAAAAAGATATTGCATCTCTTCCCTGTTTTTTCCCGGAGTTGTACAAGCATAGCCAGCTTCTACTCATGGCTCTTCCATTGGAAATAAGAACCAATGCCATTGACCATTGAATTGATAGAGGTTTCACAAAAGAGGTTGTGTGCATTCAATTTTCAACGGTGTATAAACAGTTGCTGCTATGGTCTGCACTTTCTTTGGCCTTCTTAAAAGGTTGTGTTATGGGGTTCCTTGACACTAAGGCAACTGGATTATTGTATCTAGAGATGTCAAGGTCCCGCTCTTGGCTTTTTCATATTTATTGATCCTTCTGGTTAAATCCCTTTTGGGCGTTCAGCTCCTCTTGAATGTATTGAAATGCCTTTGGGTTATTGAAAAGTGATAATTGGAATGTGTACATTGCTTTCAGTTTGTTGTCCCTCTGTGTTACCACAGGACATATTATTTACTGATAAACCACACAAAAACACAAGCAAGAAGTCATTTCTAATCTTAGCTGACTTGTATGATTTTGGCTTCTAATTAAAAACCCTTGGAGTAAGAACCCTTGGAACCGGTTCTGGCAACTCCTGAGGTTTTTAGGGTTAAAAGAACTCAAGTTGGATCATATCCAAGGCTTGAGTTCAACTGGAGTTTTGGAAAGATAACAGAAAATAACAGCTGGGATCCTGTTGGTGACATGCACAAGCATAATATGTCTCTTTTTGCCTGCGTACATCATTTTCTGCTTGTTGCAAAAGATGGTATATGTGGTAGCTCTTTCCACAATGCCTCAACCTTCTCCAACATGGTCATTTAGAGTTCATTTACCCTATGAATATTAATAAATTGATCATGTTGTAGGATGTAGGTAGAAATATAGGTATATAAAATGCAGATTTGTCACAGCATCTTTCTGTTGGTTTGATTAAAGAAGGTTGATGTGCGGTGGTAGGCCAAAAAAAAAAGTTTGGGAACCTCTGGTGTAGATGCACCCAAGCTGCTTGCACATGTCACCAAGAATGATTTTGAAAAGCTGATTTGGAGCATCTTGCTTGGGAGGAGTGCATTTGAATACATCTAAAGGCATCTCAAAAAAGTCACAAGAAGATTAGGGAAGAAGGAGGTGTGCTGCACATCCCAAGGGCTGAGCTCTGCTCCTGCTGGGAACCTGTCAGCATTGGAGGCAGGGGGCTGTGATGTTTATGCGCTGGGATGCTTAGAAATGCTCTGCATCTAGCTCATTAATAAACCTTCTGCAGTCTCTCTCACACAGGTAGAGATAAAGGATTTAGAGGTGCCCTAAGGGAGATGAGTGTGGACCTCCTCCCATGCCTTGCTCTTCAGCCCTCTTAGGTGGAGTTCTGCTCCTTGGATTGATTTATCCCACCCAGGCGCCCCAGCCTTTGCTTTTATTGCAATCTGTTTATGAGAAATTGAGCCTTCCTTCCTTTCCCCGCCTGCCCTCTTTTTCTTCGAGCGTGTGGCAAAGAAGCTTGGGGTTTTGTTTGTTTATTGCTTCTTTGAACGCCAGTTCATGTCCCTTGGATTCTGCTGCCAATGTAAGGGATTAAGGGGCTAAGTGAGTCTGACTGGCGCGGGGATCTTTCCAACATGTTCCTTGAGCTCAACCCTTTCACAGGCAATTTTATTTAACCCACAGAAGAAGAGGGAAAACAACCTCCCTGGGCACAAGACCAGCGACAGCCCAATTGGATGTCTCAGGGAAGGTGCAATATTTTCTGTGCAATTTCCTCGAGGGAAAGACGGGGATGGGATGAAGCAGAAGGAGCGGAGAAATAACCAAATTACAAAGTTGTTCCCTTGGAGAAGAAAAAGAAAAAAGAAAGTGACCCAGTTGTGGAAATAATTGCCTGCTTACCAAAGTCGTTCGCTGAGAGGAGGATACGTTATCTCTAGCTTTGCCAGAGGGCATGGCACATTCAGAATTTCCCCCATAATCTCATAAAATAATGTTTGGATCTCCTACATGTCTCTTCATCCATCTGTTTAGTCCTCCTGAACCCATTTGGAGGAGAGAGGCAGTATCAGAAATCAGAAAAAAGGGAGATAAAAAAAATCAGCGTTGGGGTCTTGGAACTTTTCATCCAAAAGGGAGATCCTCATTCCACAGATTTATGGAGGCATCATTTATGTTCTGACATAAGCAAGCACTGGGCAAAAAGTTCCAGAGAGGAGCTTTTTGGGAGAAAATCACAACTGTTTGAGATGGAAAAGAAGGATAATAATAATAATAATAATAATAATAATAATAATAATAATAATAATACTTTATTTATACCCCACCCTCTCTCCACAGAGAGACACAGAGCGGTTTCCAAAGTATAACAAAAATGGCAAACATTCAATGCTAGGAGCAAATAAACAACACTCATAATGAAACATGAAATAAACTGAACTAAATATAACTTATAAACTACAGAACTTAAACCAAGGATAAGCTAAATACCTTAAAACACAATACATTAATACATCAAAAGCCTAATAAATTATATCACAACAGAGTGTTGAGGTAGGTATCTGATGTCTAGGCAAGGATGTGTGTAAAGAATACTAATCCTCCTCCTCTTCATAAACTAGATTGCACAGCTTGGCCTTCAAAATCTTTTTAAAGGAGAGGAGAGAGGGGGGCATTTTTAGTTCTTTGGGGGGGGGGGGTTCCAGAGGTGGGGAGCGCCCACAGAGAAGGCCCCCTCTCTTGTTCTTACCAACGGCACTTGGGACTGAGAGCAGGGCCTCCTCCTTTGACACCTTTGACAGCAGAGCTCATACTGGTTTGTAAGCAGAAATGCAGTTTTCCAAATAGTCTAGGCCCAAACCATTTATTGCTTTATAGGTAATAACCAGTACTTTTGTATTTATCCCGGAAATGGACTGGCAGTCAGTGGAGCTGCACTAGCATGGGAGTGGACCCCTCCCTGTATGGTGCTCCAGTTATTACCTGGCTGCTGATCTCTGAAATAATTGCAGCTTCCAAACAATCTCCAAAGGCAGCCCTAAGTAGAAAGCGTTGCAGTAGTCCAGATGGGAAGTAACCAAGAAAGAAAAAATGAATAGTTTTCAAGGAGCAGGTGCTTTACTGACTGACTGATTTACATTCCATGCATTATAGGTGCCTCTTTGACATGTTTTATTTCATTGTTATTCTGCCTTTCTTGTTGCAGAAGTTGGCTTACAGGCAATTAAAAACTGGGCCCTGTAAATATCACCAGATCTCAACTCATCTTGGAAGTTAAGCAGTGTCCTAATACTAAACTTGGTTAGTATTTGGATGAGAACCCACCAACAAATCCCAGTCACTGTAGTCTATGTTTTGGAAGAATGATCTGGCAAAACCTCTCTAATAAATGTGATCTAATGGATTGTTCTTTAAACATTTGCACAACAGGAGCAATGGATTGCCTCGAATCCTCTGCTGGGAGAAAGTCAGAATATACATTGAATAAATAAGAAATATAGTACAATGACCTTATCTTCAGGGATATGTTCCTGGATGTATTATGCAAACAGCAGATCTCATTGAAAGGAATATTTTTGCAGTAACTACCATAGAGTCACCCTGGAGGACCTGGAAAGTTACTAGAGAGGACATATTTAGTCATATGTGACTAAGTGAAACCATGGGTACTGATGCCATGAGTGTGCAAAATAAAATGTGTATGCCACTTGAAAATTAATAATTCTCAAGTTTAGGTAACTGGGCAGAGAAGGGTTAAATTTATTTATTTATTTATTTCCGTCACTTTTACCCCGCCCTTCTCACCCCCAAGGGGGGACTCAGGGCGGCTTACAGAGAAAGGCACAATTCGATGCCTTGATACATATACATACATATATAAAAACAATTAAGCAATTACAATTTAAAATTAAATCATCAATACACAACAACACCATAAACACAGTAGTAGGCTAATCCTGAGCTCAACGTTCGGAGTTCCGTAAATCCATTCCATCTTGTCCAGCTCGTCATCAATCTTTCTTTAGCTGCCAGAATGTCCAAATGCCTGGTCCCACATCCAGGTCTTCAACCTCTTCCTAAATGAAAGAAGGGACATTGCCGATCTAATCTCCCCGGGGAGTGAGTTCCACAGGCGGGGGGCCACCACTGAGAAGGCCCTGCTCCTCGTCCCCGCCAATCTCACTTGTGATAGAGGCGGGGTCGAGAGCAGGGCCTCCCCAGAGGATCTTAGGTTCCGAGGTGGGACGTAGAGGGAGATCCGTTCGGATAGATACACTGGGCCGGAACCGTTTAGGGTTTTGTAGGTCAAAACAGGGGGGTGGTGTGCTCCCTGTATGTCGCTCCAGTGAGCAATCTGGCTGCCTCTCGCTGGACTAGTTGGAGTTTCCGAGCAGTCTTCAAAGGCAACCCCACGTAGAGTGCGTTGCAGTAATCCAATCGGGATGTAACAAGAGCGTGGACCACCGTGGCCAAGTCCGACTTCCCAAGATACGGGCACAGCTGGCGCACAAGTTTTAGTTGTGCAAAAGCTATCCCGGCCACCGCCGAGACCTGGGGTTCCAGGCTCAGCGATGAATCCAGGATCACTCCCAAGCTGCGAACCTGCGTCTTCAGGGGGAGTGTAACCCCATCTAACACAGGCTGTAACCCTATACCCTGTTCGGCCTTACGACTGACCAGTAGGACCTCTGTCTTGTCTGGATTCAATTTCAATTTGTTAGCTCTCATCCAGTCCGACACAGCAGCCAAGCACCGGTTCAAGGTCTGGGTAGCCTCCTTGGTGACAGGTGGGAAGGAGTGACAGATTTGGACATCATCTGCATAGAGATAACATCTTAGTCCGAAACTCCGAATGATCTCTCCCAGCGGCTTCATGTAGATGTTAAATAACATCGGGGACAGAATTGAACCCTGTGGGACTCCACACAACAACGGTTGTGGGGCCGAACAGGTGTCACCCAGTAACACCTTCTGGGATCGTCCCTCAAGGAAGGATCGGAGCCACCGCAGAGCAGTGCCTCCGAGCCCCATGTCCATGAGGCGCCCCAGAAGGATACCGTGATCGACTGTATCGAAGGCCGCTGAGAGGTCCAGCAGAGCTAACAGGGACACACTCCCCCTGTCAAGCTCCCTGCAAAGATCATCTACCAAGGCGACCAAGGCTGTCTCAGTACCATGTCCCGGCCTAAAGCCAGACTGTGCTGGATCTAGATAATCAGTGTCTACCAGAAACCCCTGGAGTTGTGTTGCCACCACACGTTCCATGACTTTGCCCAAGTAGGGGAGATTGGAAACTGGCCGATAGTTGTCAAATTGAGCGGGATCCAGTGATGGTTTCTTCAACAGCGGTTTTATAACAGCTTGTTTTAAGCTCGCTGGAAATTTTCCTTCCTGTAAGGAGGTGTTAACCATCACCTTCACCCACTCTGCCAAACCCCCTCTGACTTCTTTTATTAGCCAGGATGGGCAGCGGTCTAGGATGCATGTGGTGGGTCGCACCTCTCCAAGGATCCTGTCCACATCCTCAAGCTGAACCAATTGAAACGAATCCAACAAAGCTGGACAAGCAGATGTTCTCGTTACATCCCCAGAGACTGCCGTTAACATGACGTCAAAGCCTGACCGAATCCGCTCAATTTTATCCGTGAAGAATCGAGCAAATGCTTCACAGTGGGCCACCGAGTTGTCCGAGGTCTCGCATTTTGGCGGATTTAACAGGCCCCTGACAACTCGGAAGAGCTCAGCCGGACGAAATGTGATGAAACAAGACATTTCCTCAAAACTCTTCTCAATGACTTTAATATGAAATGAAGAGTTAACTCTTTAGCATCTTCTCAGTATGATATATTATGGCATCTTGCGCGGGTGTCTATTATAGGGGACCAAATTGTTTGCATTCCTTTGGGGTTCTAAGACCTAACACATTCCCTATGACACTGCTTTCCCAGGTCGTTAAGACAAAGTTGTCAAAAGAACAGATAATATAATGCTGGATTAACATACAATGTGTTCTCCCCAACAGCCTTTGCTGATAACGTTTTACCAAGGGAGAAGGGTGACCATTTGATTTTTTTCTAGGGTACCAATGCTAGAGAAGATTAGGCAAAGTGAGGCCAATAGTCTGCAGGTGGCAGTTGGACCCCAGTTTGATCAACTCCAAACTTAAATTAAATTAGATCTATCAATTTAAATAAACTTTTACCTATTTCAGAGATGCTTTGAATTTCATTGGGCAGAAGATTAAAAATAATTTGAGTCTTTCACTTGATAAATTATCTTTCCCTCCATAAGAAATGCCCCTCTCTGTGATATTTATTTATTTATTTATTTACTACGCTTGTATACCGCAATTCTCAGCCTATTGGCGACTCATTGCGGTGTACAACATAGAAAAAAAGGTGCCAAATACAACATAAAATAAAATAATCCACAGTACATAATTATCAAACATCATCAAAACATCAACCTTACTACAAGACCATTCCGAGTCATCTCATCGTCAAATTCACAATCCGATACCATTTCCGTTGTTCCATTCCTATGGTCAAGTTACCAGTCATTGCACTTCTATTCAAAAGCCTTCTTAAACAACCAGGTCTTCAGCTTCCTGCGGAAGATCAACAGAGAGGGGGCTAACCTGATGTCTACGGGAAGGGTGTTCCACAGCCAAGGAGCCATCACCGAGAAGGCTCTATCTCTCGTCCCCGCCAGCCGTGCCTGAGACGCAGGCGGGATCGAGAGCAGGGCCTCCACAGAAGATCTCAAAGTCCTCGTGGGCTCATAGGCCGAGAGACGGTTAATTAGGTATCTTGGACCGGAACCGTTTAGGGCTTTATAGGCCAGTGCCAGCACCTTGAATTGAGCCCGGTAGCAGATCGGCAGCCACTGGAGCTGGTACAGCAGGGGGGTTGTATGTTCCTGTTAGTATCATGGCTGCCGCACGTTGGACCAGTTGGAGCTTCCAAGGGCAACCCCACGTAGAGAGCGTTGCAGTAGTCTAAATGGGATGTAACCAGAGCGTGGACTACCATGGCCAAGTCAGACTTCCCAAGGTACGGGCGCAGCTGGCGCACGAGCCTAAGCTGTGCAAATGCTCCCCTGGTCACCGCCAAGACCTGGGGCTCCAGGCTCAGCGATGAATCCAGGATCACACCCAAGCTGCGAACCTGCGCCTTCAAGGGGAGTGCGACCCCGTCCAGCACAGGCTGTAACCCTATACCCTGTTCGGCCTTGTGACTGACCAGGATTACCTCTGTCTTGTCTGGATTCAATTTCAATTTGTTCGCCCTCATCCAGACCGTTACAGTGGCCAGGCACCGGTTCAGGACCTCAACAGCCTCCTTAGTAGCAGGTGGAAAGGAGTGACAGAGTTGGACATCATCTGCGTACAGATGACACCGTACCCCGAAACTCCGGATGATCTCACCCAGTGGCTTCATGTAGATATTAAACAGCATGGGGGACAGTATAGAGCCCTGAGGAACCCCACACGACAAAGTATGTGGAGTTGAACAGGTGTCCCCCAATAACACCTTCTGGGACCGACCCTCCAGGAATGACCGAAGCAACTGTAGAGCAGTGCCCCCGAGACCCATCCCCGCAAGGCGTTCCAGAAGGATACCGTGGTCGACGGTATCGAAGGCCGCTGAGAGGTCCAGCAGCACCAACAGGGACACACTCCCCCTGTCGAGCTCCCGGCACAGATCATCCACTAAGGCGACCAAGACTGTCTCGGTTCCATGTCCCGGTCTGAAACCAGACTGTGCCGGATCCAGAAAATCCATGTCTCCCAAGAGTACCTGGAGTTGTGAAGCCACCACGCGTTCCAGGACTTTGCCCAAAAAGGGAAGATTGGAAACTGGCCTAAAGTTGTCGAATTTAGTGGGGTCCAGTGATGGTTTTTTCAACAGCGGTTTTATTATAGCTTGTTTTAAGCTCGCTGGAATTCTGCCTTCCCGAAGGGAGGCGCTAACCACCACCTCCACCCACTCAGCCAATCCCCCTCTGGCCTCCTTTAGAAGGCAGGATGGGCAGGGGTCTAGGATGGACATGGTAGGCCTCATTCCTCCGAGAATCTTGTCCACATCCTCGGGTTTCACCAATTGAAATGAATCCATCAAAATAGGACAAGCAGGTGCTCGTGTTACATCCTCAGAGACTGCCCTTAAAATGGTGTCCAGACCAGAACGGATCAAAGCGACTTTGTCTGCAAAGAACCGAGCAAAAGCTTCACAGCGAGATGCTGAATTGTCAGGGCTCCCGCCTAAGGTGGCGGGATTTAAAAGGCCTCTGACAATCTGAAACAACTCAGCCGGACGGTTCTTTGCAGACGCAATAGTGGCCGCAAAGAAAGTTTTCTTTGCGGCTTTTATTGCCGCGGCATATGCCCTTAAGAAGGACACAAACCGTGTTTGATTTGGCTCGCTCGGATCCGATCGCCACACACTCTCTAGTTCCCTCTACCTTCGCTTCATTGCTGCCAGGTCCTCAGTGAACCAAGGGGCTGGTTTAGCTTGGCTACTCGAGAGGGGACGTTCCGGAGCGATCGTGTCAATTGCCCTAGTCATCTCCCCATTCCAGAGAGCGACCAGGGCATCAACAGAATCACCTACTGAGGTGGCAGGAAAATCCCCAAGAGCCGTCAGGAATCCGTCCAGATCCATAAGCCTCCTGGGGCGGACCAACTTAATGGGTCCTCCACCTCTGCGGAGGTTAGGGGGCGCAGTGAGCCTAAATCTGACCAGGAAGTGGTCGGTCCATGGCAACGGAGAGATGGTCAACTCCTCCACACCGCCACCTTCTTCCCATCCCTGACAGAAAACCAAGTCCAATGTATGTCCAGCACAGTGGGTGGGGCCAGATATTTGTTGGGACAGCCCCATGGTTGTCATGGCAGACATGAAGTCCTGAGCCGCTCCTGAAAGGGTCGCCTCGGCGTGGACATTGAAGTCTCCCAGCACAAGGAGCCGTTGAGACTCCAATGCCAGGCTCAAGACCATCCCTGCTAGCTCAGGTAAGGAGACTGTAGTGCAGCGAGGTGGACGGTACACTAACAGAATCCCTATTCTGTCCCGGTCACCCACCCTCAGGTGGACGCATTCAAAATTTGTTGACTGCGGGATGGGGCCCCTGGTCAGAGGGATGGAATCTCTGTAGACCACTGCGACCCCGCCTCCCCGCCCTCCGGATCTCGGCTGGTGCTGCACGGAGAAACCTGGTGGGCAAAGCTGGGTCAAATTCACGCCTCCAGCTTCGTCCAACCAGGTCTCCGTGATGCACGCCAGATATGCCCACTCGTCCAGGATTAGATCCTGGATGGTAGTAGTTTTTCCGTTGACAGATCTGCCGTTCAACAGCACCATCTTCAATCCAGAGGGACCGCCACCACGGTTACACCAATTTACCATATTAGGAGACCTGTTTGGAATTACTAATGTAGTTGTGTGGTCCCTAGGCTGAATTAATGGTCTCCTTTTCCCGCCTCTCCCCCTCCTCACCACGACTTCTATGGGGGCCGCTCGGCTAGTGGAACACCTCCCCTCCTCCATGCCGCAGTCCATTTCCATGACCTTAATTGCTGTCCCATTGTTGGTTGTTTGGTTTGTTAAGGTCTTACTTTGCCATGTTTATGCTCTGAGTTTCCCTGAAACCATGCAATAACTTCCATTTCTCCATGTTCTCTTCAAGAAGAAGAAACTATGTCAACTATGTACATGTTTTCTTGGGTAGCAGTCTTTTTATATACTTTACAAATTATTATAATATATTATTATGTTTCTCTGCTGTACAATACATTGCTTTTGTTTCTCTTGGTGGATGAATTTGGTGTCAAATTTAAGGTTAGGACCACACATATTTGGCGAGCATTATGCTAAAAACCTGAAGTTCCAGATCAGAGAGCACAAGGGATTCCCTTGTGGCCGTGAGGGCCAATCAGCTGCAGGAGGTGGTTCTCCAGGGAGGAGGTGAGCCCTGGAAAGTCTATGTGCATTTTTGGAAAATGTTGATGAGTCTTCGATTGGTTTAATTGTTCATTTCCTAGTGATGAGGAAATACCTCTGGAAAATAGAGGTGAGAAATCCCTGGAACAAAAGGTGATGATCTCCTTCAATCAAAATAATCTTGATGAGAGGTTTGCGGCTGCCGGTATCCCTCTTTGCCGGAATTGCAGAAGTTCAGAGAAGAATTAAAAAGGTTAAAAAACATTTTTCATTTTGGTGTCCTTGGAGAACTATAACTCATAGGGGTTGGGGATGCCATTTTCAACAACAATGGGACTGTCAGTTGTTCAGCTTCTGTCTTGCTAATTGATTACTCTGCTTGGAGAGGTTTACTACTATGTCTCACATTCCCTCCAAGGTTAATGATATTCAAAGTTATTTCTATGCCCCATGATGTTGTTTAACCCAAAGGATGAAGGCTTGACTGAAGGGATTGCAGTCTTCTATTCCAAATTAATTTGACATAAATTTTGCAGTCACGTGTGGCATTTTGTTCCCTCATAAGATTACTGCCTCCAGAGGGTTCTATGTTAAATAATCCCTCCATTTCCGCTCTGATGTTGGATGAAGCAACCACAGGAAGTTTCAAGAAGTGGCTGGTGGGAGAAATTTCTGTTTCCAGACACACCATTTGTATGAAGTGTATGGAATGAGAGTCCATTGGGCTTCATTAAATGTTTATTTAATTTCAAAGCCAAAGAGTGGAGTGAGGGAGAAGGCACCTATTAAAGTAAGAAGGAAATTAAAAGAGAAATGTACAATTCTACATAAATTATACATTTTAAGAGGCAAATATATCTTTTTTACACAGCCCTTTAAAATAATGAATAATAAAAGAAATAATGAGAAGACAGAAAAGGGAGTAACAATTATTCCGTGTGGAGTGATCAGTCATACAGATTAGAAGATAAAATGGCCATCTAGTGAAAACTGTTAATGAATAAGCTATTATAAAAGCAGCTCTTTCGAAAACTCCATCTCTCATTACAGCATGCAGATTTTCCAAGTTGCCTTTTAAGACTGGCCTTCAGTTGCCTCTAAGGCGGAGTATTGCTCTTTGCTCAGAAGTCAGTTATACTTTCATGTATAAAGAGACATTATCCATAGCTGGCATCCCAGGCAATAAGACCGGTTTAGGGTGGTGACATTTCAGATTGCAAGCAGTGGTGCATTTGAGCACCTTCGGACTCTGGATTTCATGGCCTTCTTTAAGACTGGGAGTACTCCCCAGATCATGGGTAGATGCTGCTGAAATGCAAATGCCTATACAGCTGTAGCCAACATAGCCATGAGTGTATGTTAGAAATGGTGCATCAACAACATCTAGATGGCCAGACAATTCTTATCTCAGAGGATAATGTGCATTATATCATCTCTGGAAATACAATTGATAAATCAAATGGGTGGAAGCTTAGTAGTCCTATGGTCCACAGACCTTAACGGCTATTAACACTCATGGGGTGGAATTCTGTTGGTTAGTCCCAACTTGAGTAGGTCCATTGATTCAAAGTCAAACGAATTGACTCAATTGTCAATATTAATAATAGAATTCAAGTCATGTAATGTAGTTGGAATATGCTGTGATACTACATTTGGTATTAAACACATTCACACATTCTTTTCAAGGAAATGCTCTTGCCCTGAGATTTGTCCCTCCTCCCCACCAGAAAATAAGATGAAGAACCAGCTTTGAGATCTGGGAATGGAAGGAATGATGTATGCGGACCCATATTTCCCCTACCAAGGTTTCGGTAACATGATCTTTGTATAGTTGGAGCTTTGTTGTTGTTGTTTTTGTTGTGTGCCAATTCAGAAATCCATGCACACAGCAGACAGGAAAAGCTCCAAGGACAAGATCTTGAAACATTTTTCTGTGAAATGGAACAGGCTCTTTTTAAAGCTCATCCAGACTTGTCTTAATACCTCTGTGCTGATATAACGAAACTCAGCAATGCGTTTACATGACAGCTTATCTGTGGAGCTGTACTCATTCTTGGGGGAGGGATTTTCCCTCTTCCCCGACACTCTTCATCGTCTTCATGGTGAGAGGTACGGTAGGCATCTAAAGTATGCAGAAAATCCATTTTTGCTACATTTTTGATGTGCGTGGCAAAACAGAGGCTTCCTTGATCTTCAAGTCATAGAGAATAATATATAGTTGAATGCATTACATGCTAGTTAGCATTTGTAGAATTAAAGTAGGGAAATCAATTTGAATTCCTTCCCCTCTTCTCCTCCCCGCCTTTCACCTTTAGAGTGTGGAGACATTTTTGTATGAGAAAAGTGCCGATTTTATAGCAATCTGTAGAAAAGATCATTTCAGAGAGTCGGTGTAGAGCACTGATTTGATGCTCTGACAAACACTCTCTCAGCTTCAGAGAAGTATAGTGACAGACCTCTTCTAAATAAATCTGGCCAAGAAAAGCCTATGGGAGTCACCATACATTGTGGTGAAATTGAAGATTCATATCAACAGTAATAATAAAAACAAGGGTTATCTACTGGTCTCTATTGGGGAATTATTATGTTTACTGCCATCAAGCTGACTTTGACTTATGGTGGCCCCATGAATGAGAGACCTCCAAGATCCCTATCCTAAACCCTGCTCAGGTCTTGCAAACCCAAGGCATCCATGGCTTCCTTGATGGAGTCTTTTGATGTGGAGTGTGGTCCTCTTCTTTTCTTACTGTCTTCTACCTTGCCAAGCATCATTATATTTTCCGTTGATCCATGCCTTTTCATGATGTGTGCAAAGCATGATAGCCTCAGTTTAATTACCTTGGCTTCGAGGAGAGTTCAGTGTTGATTTGCTCTGGGACCCATTTATATGTATTTTTGACATTCCAGGATACCCACAAAACTTAAGATCCTGTAGCTTTCACAACTGTATACAGAAATAGGGAATACAATGGCCTGGACAATTCTGCCTTTGGTATTCAACTATTGTTAGATTTCAGGTTCTTGTCTAGCTCCTTCATGGTTGACCTGCCAAATCCTCCTCTTCTTCTGATTTCTGGACTGCAATCTCCATTCTGATTAATGACTTGCCAACAGATGGAAAATCTGGAAACATGAATAGTTTTTGCTTGGTGCTTTCTCAGTATGCTTCTTTTATAACTTAATGACTTAGTGATTGCTAAAAGATGTCTAAACTGGAATGTTGTGAGGTTTCCGGGCACATGGCCATGTTCTAGCAGCATTTTCTTCTGTTTTGCCTGCATCTGTGACTGGCATCTTCAGAAGATCCTCTGAAGATGCAAGTTACAGATGTAGGCAAAATGTCAGGAGAAAATTCTGCAAGAACATGACCATAATAGCTGGGAAACCTAACGGTGCCCCAGTGATTCTGGCCACAAAAGCCTTTGACAATACAGATGTGTAAACTCTCAAAAAACTGCTACAAATGATAAAATTTAATATTGCTTAGGTCAGCTTGAATGCCAAAGTATAAGAAAACAGACAGAATTTCACAGCTTCCTCCTGGTGTTTGAATATCACAAAGTATTATGTGGAAATGATTTTACACAGGAAAGTATAATTTTTGTATATATAAAAACACCCTTTTAATGCAGAAAACGATTTTTCTGTGCTGAAAAATACTGTTTCTCCAAGAGAAAATCTGTTTTCTGACAAATTATTTTTCTTTTTTGTGCAAAACTATTCCTTTTTTTTTTTTTTACTGAGGCAACACTTTGAGACCATACAATATGAAGAGCATACTATGAAGGCTATTCATTCCTCCTATTATAGGCAAAATTTTATGATAATTATAAAGACAAAAGAGTTGGATCTTTAAACATCTATTTCATGAAGTGTTTTACCTCTTTACATTTTAAAAGCTTAGCCTTTCAACATCTGGAGGTGAAACTTATTTGCAAACAAAGAATGGTAGCCAATATTTCCTGTAAAATCAATTCCAGGCTTTCTCATTTGGTGGCATCTTTTAGATGTTTTTCTCTCTTTTTTGTCAGTGACATATTTATTGCTATTGCCTTATGGAGCTTCACCACTTACTTGAAAGTCTGACACAAGAAAATTACATTGTTCGTTCCATGTCAACATGCTGGAAATATATGTGCCGATGTCTGCGGGTTTTGTGTCAACAACTGCATGGACAAACAGGCAAGCCAAAATAGAGGGGGGGGGGGGGGAGAACATAAACAAGAGTGTTGTCACTGTTATTTAAATACCACAATCTACATATATTTTTTATTTGTCCAAAGATTACTGATGCAGATTTCTAATACAAAGATTACAAAATCTATTGAGTTAGGGCAAGGACAGGGAACAAGGGCCTCTTCAAATGCTTTTGGAGAGGCATGTGGCACCATAGCCAAATCTGGCATCTCAAGAAAGGGACACCGCTGGCCTCCTCTGAAACTTGGGTATTCAGACTTAGAGTAGACTCTAGATGCATGGCTAAACCATGAATGGGTTGTTGTAGGTTTTTTGGGCTATATGGCTATGTTCTAGAAGCATTCTCTCCTGATGTTTCACCTGCATCTATGGCAAGCATCCTCAGAGGTTGTGAGGACCTCACAACCTCTGAGGATGCTTGCCATAGATGCAGGTGAAACGTCAGGAGATAATGCTTCTAGAACATGGCCATATATAGCCCAAAAAACCTACAACAACCCAGTGATTCTGGCCATGAAAGTGTTTGACAATACATTAAACCATGAATCTTTATGTTTGTTTGGCTGGCAAAGATTTAAAAATATTCATTTGTTGATTTCTAACTGTTGTACCTCAGGCCTGGAAACTCCTATAAACACAGCACCACACATGAATCCAGAGTATAAGCAATCAGTGTATTGTAAAAACACATAAAATATATGAAAAATCAAGAATGAAGATGTGTAATCCAAAAAAGGATTAGCAATAGGTGATAACCAAACAGTAATCCAAATGTCTCATGCAGATTCCAAGGTAACACAGTCCAGGAATAGCTAATAATAACAACAACAACAACAACAACAACAACAATAATAATAATATCACAATTACAACGTTAAGTCCACAAGCAAAAGGTACTTAGTAAAACTTGAGCAGGAATACAAAAACAAGAACATAGAGATCTTCGAGGTTACTTGAATCCAAACCGAAAGCTTGGCTTGAAACAAGAGCCAGAGATCTCAGGCCCAGCTTCTCACTCGAATGCTATGTTGCCTGAACTAACCCTTAGATAAACAACTTGCTAATGAATAGGCATCCATTAAGTCATTTCTTTTCCCGTGAATTTTCTCCCCAACTTTTCCACGTAATCGCTCCAACCAGTGCTGTCTATTTTCTGCTGCAATCTGTAAACAAAGACAAAGTTGATCTCCATAGCTCCAGGTGTTGTTTTTTTTTTGCCTTAGGAGCCTTCCGTATCACTTAGCTCTTCGCCTGAATCCTTATCTAATGTTGCAGTTTCTGGTTCCTCTAATTGATCTTGAAGCCCTGCACTTTCTGAGTCAGGTTTCTCCCAGAGAGAACCAGAATTTCCCTTACTTAAATCTTCATCACTGTGCCCCGGGAAATCCCACAGGAAATCCCACAATCCTCTTTAAATAATCAATAAACCCATCGGCCTCAGGATGTACTACAACACTAACTTACCCTATATTACCAGATGACAAGCAGAATGTGATCAATAAATCACCATAACACATCCTTGTAGTTTTCTACAATACAAGTTTGCAACAGAGCCAGACTAGCAAAGTAATAACTGAAAATCAAGCAATAATCTTATTAGTAGCAGTTTATGAATTTTGGTGCAATTGCACAATCCGTGTTTTTTTAAATAAAAGGCAAGCATAAATATAAAATGTAAAAGGTAATAAAAATAATAGCGCTGGAAAAGTGGGTGGGAGGGAAGAGAGGAAATAAGGAAGGGAATCTCATCCTGATGTCATGCAATGGGTGACATGGTGGCCCAGATGTAGAAGGGACTCATTGCACCAAGGGGTGTGTGGTGGGATTGGAAACAATTGATGGGGTTTACTTGTTTATATCTAGGGATGGGAGAATCATGAGGAGAATGAGGAGGCAGACTGGCAATGGGATGAATATGGCACTGTACATTAGGAACTGTCACCAAAAGGCCAGCTAAAATACCAGTTTGCCTGCCTCATGCAATTAAGCCCTATAGGTATAGATGAAGGTATATGGCACCATCATGGAAAGGGTACCTTGCTTTGTTTGCATTTGCTTTACCTCAGCCATCAAAAATGGTGACTATGAAGAGAAGAGTTAAGAAAATCTTGAAAGAAAATCATGTTATCTCCACTGAGCTGTGCATTTGGATTTTTCTTTCTCTTTCTTTTTTTGTCTATTTATCTTTTGATGGCATCACATGACAAACTATGTTTCTCCGCATATATAATTGTGTATAACTAACTCATCCCTAAACACTAATTAGTCAAGGTAATTAATCCTAAGAAGTGAGAATTATTCTTCCTTGGAGATCACATTCACACTTAAGGGAAGAAAAGCAGAGATAATTCAAAATCTTCCTGTGACTTCTAAAATACCATACACGTGCCCATTACTAAAACTCCAGGACAATTGACAACAATTGCCACTAATAGGTGAATTCATTGTAGTGGTCAGTTGGTGCTGGAAGTCCAGTTCACCTACTGAGTTACTCTGTCAGCCCCCTAGAGACACCCTCAAACATTAATTTGTAAAATCTTGAATACTGTTTCAGGTGTAAGGTTTTAAATTGTCAGAGAGAGAGAGAGGTGGGGGGGAGGGGAGGTCACAAGAGAAAAAACAGGACAGGTTGCTACAGAGTAGCAGAAATACCACCTGTTCAATTTATGAAATGAAAACCCTATAGCAAATTCCTGATCATCATGGTTAATGTGCACAGCTAACAATGTATCATGAAACTGTAATCTGCAAAGGCGATGTGTAGGTACAATGTACATCCAGATCAACAAGTGTCATGGTTCCTCTGTTTCTTAGGAAACAGGTGCTTGATGGTTCCTCCATTCACAACTTTAATGAGGGGAATTGTGACAGGGGTCTTTCTCAATAGCCAACCATGGAATAATGAGACCAAACACAAAAAATAGGTTGAAATGAGAGTGACTTGATTTAGCCTATGTCCTATTTATTTGTTTTGGGACAAAAAGGAACAAACGGGAAAGGAGGAACCCAGGCCTGTAGGGGGGGGGGGGGAGTGGTGGTGATGGTGGTGTGGTAGTTAAGGGTTCAACCCTTAACCTCTCCTCTCTACAGACCCAGAGGAACCTGATGAAGGTCCATCTGAAGCTAGATGACTTCTTAGAGACAACCCGAATAAATACATACAAAAATGAAATCGAAGTATTTGAATTTCCCATGTTGAGAAATGTTCAAAAGGAAGCAATGCCACCATGCAGAAATATTGGATGAAAAGTAGACATGTCACTACTATGTAAATGGAAAAGGTTGTCCACAATTGCCCATACTTGTTGGGGTGAGAAAGGGATAACTAAGGAAGCATGAGGAATCTGAGAATATCAAAATTGCAAGATATGACCAGATGGTAATGGCAGTAGTGCTACTGAGGAAGTCTACTTAGAACAATTATTGTTGTTTTGTATCTTCAAGACCTATGATGATTTAATGTGACCTTATAACAGGCAAGATTTCTTGGTAAGATTTATACTCTTTGCTATTGCCTTCTTCTGAAGATGAGAAAATTTGACATGTCTAAGGTCACCCAATGGGTTTTATGGCTGAACAGGAATTCAAGCTCTGGCCTATGGACTTGTAGTCCAATGCTCAAACAATTACACCACACTGGCTCCCATTATGTGTTGACTGGCCATTCAACAATTGATTCAATGGAGCCAATCAATCTGGGATTAACCAACAGGACTCCAGTTATGAATTTCATCCAAAATGTGAAGTGACTTAAGCATAAGACTTGGAAAAGTGACATTTTGACCATAGCTCTCAGAACACAACCACCATCTTGGCTATTTCTAGGTTCTTTGCTAGGTTCTGAGGGAAGACAGTAGAAGTCCAAAAGAACAGCAGAACTTCACTCATGCCCAGGTTAGGAAGAATTGAGTGCACCCAAAAATGTAAGTGGAATTTGGGTACTTTGATTCATTTTTTAAATAATTTGGGCAGTAAATTGAACAAAGATAGAGAATTTTTTGTGATAAAGTATCTCTCATCTTTCCTCACTTCCAATTTGCTTCCATGAAGAGAGGGGGCAACAGGTTTCCTCCCTAAATGAAAAAACAACAACGTCTACTTGGGATTATAATAGGAAAGAGTCTGTGGTATGATCGATGGGCAATTCCATGGAAAGCTGCGGGGGAGGGAGAAGGACATCCATCATTGTATATCGCATGCACCGAT
Organism: Anolis sagrei; assembly: GCF_037176765.1. Classification (NCBI taxonomy): domain Eukaryota; kingdom Metazoa; phylum Chordata; class Lepidosauria; order Squamata; family Anolidae; genus Anolis; species Anolis sagrei. Next base: position 18,390,096 of record NC_090035.1, on the reverse strand, counting down.
GATGCAGAACCAAAGCACTTGCTCCCTGTGTGTGGCACAGAAACAGCTGGAATTGTAATCAGACCGAGGGATGGAGAAGTACTGGCATTTTAATATCTGTGTTATTAAATGGCTTCCAGATATGTGCTAATAATAAATGGAGAAGAATGTTCCTTCCTTCCTTCCCTCCCTCCCTCCCTCCCTCCCTTCCTCCCTTCTTCTTCTTTTGCTCTCCATTTTTAAAATAGTGTTAATAACCAATGGGCCACAACCAAGACACAAATCAATCATATATTTTAAAAACAGCATCTTTCTGATACAGAGGACATTACTGTATGCTTGCCACTAACCTGAGTTGTTCCTGTGATGGGGAATAGTGGCAACTTATAGCGTTGGGTAAGTTTGTACAGTTTCTGGCATTGTCACAATAGCAGTGGAAGCTATTGAGTTTCCTTTGAGTCACCTTTGTGGAGAGAGTAAATGAAATACAAAAAAAACATAATAATAATAATAATAATAATAATAATAATCATCATCATCATCATCATCATAACAACAGCAGCAGCACCATGGCTGACATCCTGCTATGACATTTTCGCTCCTTTATTTTTTTGTTTTTTATGTGTGATAAAGTCAGATAAGAAAAGGATGATGGCAACGATGGCATTCATCCAGACAATGAACTGGGTGGACTGGAATCTCATCCAGTTATCCAGGCTGTCGCAAATCTGTGATATTCTGCAAATCTGCAAACCTGGACTATCCTCTGTTTTTTCCTAAACCCAAAGTTAACATGCAGCATGGCAACAGCCAACATTTAATTCCAGATGAGTTATTTTTTTAAAAAAAAATCCTTGTAGATAAACTCAGAGGAAAAGGAGGACATTCTACTTTAATTTTGGCCAAAATCTTCAAGAAAACATTCATGTTTGGAAAAAAAAAAACCATAATTTAACATGGACCTCAGCAAATGGATGAAGTAATTAACTTGCAATTAGCTTAAATTAATCAAGAGCTATCTGGATAATGCTATAACCTGCAGTGGATTGAAGCAAGAAGTAACGCTAAAATTGAGGTGATGTTCTAGAGAGAGCAAAACAGAGATGGGAAGTCGGGCCTTCCTCAGTGAACATAAGGTTTGGAAATGAAGAGTGTGCTCCTAGTGGAGCTGAGGAAATAATTCCACAGAATAGGGTTCTGGGGTGGGCAGAAAGAAACTAAATACCTTCTAGAGAATAATTAAGAGTCTTTGAGGATCCCAGTAGATAAGAAGCTGCTAAAAAGGAAACCACAGGATAGTAGCCGAAGTCACTAGAGCTTTGTGCGAGATGAAAAGCTGTTAAGAGAACAGATTGATGAAGAACAACGAAGAAAGCCATCATAACTTAAAGCTGGGAAATGGGAGGAGTTGGTTAGTGCCCCCTTTCTTTCTTTTGTTGGAAAGATTCCTTTCCAAACTAAGAGATGAACCCAGCAATCCACATCCTAACTCACTTAAAATATAATAAAATTGATGCAGATGAGAACAATTTCAAATGTCCCTGAAGCCATTGCAGTCTCAATTCCTGTATGAATGAAAGGCAAACTTGAGACTAGTCACTGAAATGTCTTGAAATGTTTTATATACCATACACAGCCTTTTTATTTTAGTGTCATTTATCTTACAGCAAATCCTCCATATTCCTGGATTTTGCATCCAAGGATTCAACCTTCCAGGACATGAAAATATTCCCAAATATAAACACTGACTTTATCATTTTGTATAAGGGAAACCATTTTAGTGCACCATTGTATATATAACACACATATTATATACATGAACATCCATGGGTTTTGGCAACCACATAGGATCTGGAGATCAAATCTTAGTGGATACCAAGGTCTGAGTATAGTAAGGGGTACCCAGAGTCAATCTTTGAGTGGTTAAAAACATTGGCATCCACACTTATGAGCAGAATAACAGAAACATTACAGAAATTTTAAGAAGGGATGAAAGAACCAAACATCTCCAAGAATATTGTGCTTGGTTAGCGACCAATGTTTATTTTATTCTATTTTATTTACTTTATTTTTATTCCTCCTTTCTTCTCCTGAAATGTTCTCTAGGGGACATGAGAGGGGGGATTCATACCAGATTTTGAACAGAAAAACCTGTTCTGTTCAAAACCTAGGCAGAAAAAATGAAATGCAAAGATACAGAAGGTTGGATGCCTGTCTTGACAGCAATATGTGTGAAAAAGATCTTGGAGTTCTTGTGGACAGTAAGGTGAACATGAGCCAACAATGTCATATAGTGGCAAAAAAGCCAATGGGATTTGAGTCTGCATAAATAGGAGTTTAGCATCTAGATCCAGGGAAGTCATGCTACTCCTCTATTCTGCCTTGATCAGACCACACTGTATCCAATTCTGGGCATCGCATTTGAAGGGAGATGTTGACAAACTGGAATGTGTCCAGAGGAGGGCAACTAAAATGATCAAGGGTTTGGAGAACACGCCCTATGAGGAGTGGCTTAGATAGCTAGGCATGTTTAGCCTGCAGAAGAGAAGGTTGAGAGGAGACATGATGAAGGTTATGTATCAAGATGTGAAAGGAAGTCACAGGGAGGAAAGAGAAGGCTTGTTTTCCACTGCCCTGGAGACTAGTACGCAATGGAACAATGGCTTCAAACTACAAGAAAGGAGATTCCACCTGAACATTAGGAAGAACTTCCCAACTGTGAGAGCTGTTCAGCAGTGGAACTCTCTGCCCCAGTCTGTGGTGGAGGTTCCTTATTTGGAGGTTTTATAACAGAAGATGGATGGCCATCTGTCGGGGGTGTTTTGAATGTGATTTTCCTGCTTCTTGGCAGGGGGTTGGAATGGATGGCCCATGAGGTCCCTTCCAACTCTCTGATCCTGGGTAATGAAAAAGTCATTTAAAATAGCAGTCAGTGAGTACATGTCACTTCCTATTCACTTATTCTTTTAAAAATGTTCTTTCAAGGTATCTTTCAAGAGAGCATTTTCAAAATATAGTGCTCTCTTGAAGGCATGTGGTGGCAACAAGATTTTATCCTTGATTGCCATGGCCCTGAACAGGTGATATCTACTTATAGTCAACCATTCCATCGAATCTCTTTCTTATGATCCTATAAATTCAAATGGAATCTTGATTGTGCTCCAGTTTCTTCTGCATTCTGTACAACCGGAGATATAGATCTATAGATACCTTCTTCTTTTTTCATTCCTTCTTTTTCTGGAAGGTATTTTTTTAAAATAAGGGGGAAAGAAAACATCCATGAAAGCAGCCAAAGTCTCCCTCCACAAAAAAAGTGTCCATTTGCTTCCTAACCTACCATCATTTTGCCAAGAGAGAATAAAATTAAATGAGCAACACCAGAAATAAAAGCAAAGTGTAAAAATAGCAAAATGCTATTCCTATTTGTTCAGCAGATAAATGGAAGAGTCAAAGCTGCTTATTTTTTGAGAGGAGAAAAAAAATAATGCTAATTTAAGCCAGAAAATGCTAAAGTAATGGATATACGGATGTACATCTTACAGTCAAGAAAACATCACCTAACAAGGTCATTGTTGCTCAGGCAATTATTTTGGCAAATTGGTCTGGAGGAATAAAAATCTAATAACGCAATGCATAACTGCTCAATTGTCCGCCCGCGCCTCAGTGTTACTAGATGAGCAAATTTATTTCGTTAAATTAGGGACATGCTAAAGTAGTTTGTATTGTAACTCCTCACAGGGATCAGCATTAAAGAGACCAGCTTTTCAATGTATTTTTTTAAAACCACCTCCTTTGTTTTTGGAATAAAGCCATTTGCCCTTCTGCCATTGGCTTCATTTGTAGCCAGAAAGTGTGAGCCATTGTGAAATGCCTTGGTGTCTTTGAAGAACTTGTGGGGCATAGCTCTCTGCTCCCCCAAAACACAGCCATTTTAATATCCAAATGACCCCAAATGCCCTCTAGGAGCATAGGGACATTTTCATCATGGCAAATTCTTCTTGTTGACATCCCTTTAAAAAAAGGCTTTTCAGGGTCTAAATATTGCCAGTGAGCAAGCCTGTAGCCAAGGGGGCAGTTTACAAACCTGGTTTACTTCTGAACTTTCTCTGGTTAACCAAATCTCCTGGAGCCCTTAGTGGTGCATTGGGTTAAACCATTGAGCTGCTGAACTTGTTAACTGAAAGGTTGCAGATTCGATTCCGGGAAGCAGCGTGAGCTCCCTCTGTTAGCCCCAGCTTCTGCCAACCTAGCAGTTCGAAAACATGCAAATGTGAGTAAATCAATAGGTACCACTTCAGCGGAAGGTAAAGGCACTCTATGCAGTCATTCTGCCAACATGACCTTGGAGGTGTCTATGGACAATGCTGCTCTTCGGCTTAGAAATGGAGATGAGCACCAACCCCCAGAGTTGGATATGACTGGACTTAGTGTCAGGGGAAAACCTTTACCTTTACTAACCAAATCCCCATACTAAATCTATGAGAAGCAAAAATTAGAGTCCCTCCAGAACTACAAGCACTATCCCAACCAAATTTGGATTATTATTCACATTATTTACCTTTCTACCAATTTACATTGCAACGACAGCAATAGCTGGCATAGTGGAACCAACCATAGTGGAAGCCCTGCCAAAGAAACTATGGAACAGGAACAAAGAGAAGAAGCTATGTCATTGGACTTTAAATGAACAAGAGTGTTTGTGGTGATCAAGTGAAAGCTCAATTAGTGAAAATCCAGAGACTCAATTGCCAGGATATGTATTTCCTGTGGATAAACAGAGGAATCTAAGATTTCAACCCAAATCTTACCAAAGAAACAATAGAACAGAAGCAATGAGAAGAAACTGTGTTATTGTTAGACCTTGGACTTTAGATGAACAAGACTGTAACTGATGACCAAGTAAAAGCTCAATTAGTGCAAAATCCATAGACTTCATTGCCAAGGTATACACTTCCTATGGATAAGAACAGGTGTCTAAGTTTTCATCCCAAATGGTTCAGTAGATTTCCCTGGTTAGCCTACACATTTCATGTACAAGATGCACTCTGTAAGTACAATGTGGTTCCTGAAGGAGACCTTGGGGTAAAGGAGGTCATCAGAAGCTTGGGACATTGGTTGCTAAATCATTTGTATGATGGGAAAATGCAATAGAAGTTTTTGACACACACCAAAACATAGAGTGTCATCAGAACAACTTGTGCTTGGCTAAAAACTTATAGCTAATTCACAGTGGAAAACGTCTTGATGACAAAGGAAATCAGAAGAAAGTAGAAGAAAACAGAAAGAAACTCCTGCCAATTGTGGAAACGATTGTCCTTTGTGTCCAACAAGAACAGGCTTAACGAGGGAGCAATTATTCAGGATCTCTTACATGTGAAGAACCTTTGCACAAATATGGTCATTTCAGGGCCTTGTGGAGATCTTGTGCCAGATCAGAAGACACTGACCTGAAAAGTTATCTTGAGGGGGAAATTTTTCAATCCCTCCCAAATTTTCTTTCTGGCTATGGTCCTGTCAGTGGGTTCCCCCTAATGGGGTGGAAATGCACCCACACACCTTAGAGAATATCTTGGAGGGAAAGCATTAAGAAACTCTATTTTTTAATTTTCAGAGAGAGTTAGGATGGCTGCAAGCATAGTGAAAATGTGTTTCACATCACATTGTGCTGCTCTGTTCTTTATCCAAATGAATCCCGATTGATCCAGGAGGTTATCAGAAGTAATATGATCAATTGCTTTCCTCCTGGACCACCAGTCAAATATGACAGAGCTTCAAGCAGGACTTTGACCATCAGAAAAAGTTCTTCACATCCCTGTTTCCATGTCAAAGAGAATCTTGCAAAAATTATATTTGATTTAAAGAATTTTGTTAATGAATAGATGTTCCCCTTTGGATGCCCCCCCCCCCCCCAAGTAGAAGAGGTAACACCACAGAAAGCTTGGGTATTTTTAAGAATACAGGTAGCCCCTGAGTTACAAACACCCGTCTTACAAATGATTCATAGTTAAGAACGGGGGTGAGACGACAGGAAGTGAGAGAAAACTGTTCTTGGAAGGGAAATTCATGGGGAAAAGATGTCTCCACTGGAGCTTTATCACCAATCCTTGTTTCCACAATAAGCTTTTTTTCTAAATCCAGTTATCACAGGGAGAGAAAGTGAGGTGAAATCTTCTGAACAGACAGCAAAATAAAAACCACAGGGGTGTTAGTCCTTCCCTATGCTATCCAAAGCCAAAGCTATGTATAGCTGGAGTTACACTTAAAATGTACCTGTTCCAATTTATAGAAATTCAACTCCAACTTACAGAACCGATCTTGTTTGTAAAGTGGGGACTGTCTGTAATCAGAAACTAGAGCAATTGTGGTGGAGTCCCCTTCTCTAAGGACTGGATGGTTGAGTATCTGCCATGATTATGTGTTGTTATAGGGCAGATAGGGGTTGGACTGGATGGCCCTTGTTGTCTCTTCCAATTCTTTAATTCTATGAATAAGAGAGGAGAATTGAAAAAACTCCCCATGACTGGTGACCAACAACAACATAAAAAGTCCTCATGCTTTCAACTGCCTGAAGACTAGACTCTGTCTCAAAACAGAGGAGAGCAGCAGAGGGAAAGATGTTTGATCCAATGCTCAAGGGCAGACTGGAAACAATACCTAGCCTCTATGCAGACACAAAATCACTGGGAGGATGTATGCATCAACAAAGTGCTGGAGGCCATACCATCATCCGCCTTGCCTTCCCCTGTTTCTCCCCACATCTGAGGAAGCCAAGAACATCATATAAAACAGAAGGTGCGTGCTTTTCTGGAATCTCCCAGAGGCAAGAAAAAGAGAGAGAAAGAAGAATGGCACAGTAGCTGCTTTGAAAGCCAGAGCTACAGTTCCTTCTGTTTAGGCTAAATAAAATTCCTCAGTCGAGCCCTTGTACGCTTGATTTCCACCTACATTTTTGCACTTCTTTGCAACCAGGGAAGACAGACATACACACAACATAACCTAGGAAGACCTGGTCCAATGTATGCATGTGTTGAGTAGGCTTTATTAAAGCAAAACAGTCTTAATTTCCCATATATACTGATTGTGTGTATATATAGAACTGAGTTGGGAATAGACTCACACCATTAAAGTTAATAGCTGTTATGAAAAAGACAGATGGAGCAAGCTCTGCAGACCAGGACACAAAATAGTGGCTTCAAACTACAAGACTGATTTCACCTAAATATTAGGAGGAACTTCCTAACACTAAGAACTTCTTTGCACTTTTTTGCTTGGATTTTCCTTGGAAGTCTTTAAATCAAGACTGGATGTGCATCTTTTAGCAATATTTTGGTTGTGCCCTCCTGCATGGCACGAAATTGGACTAGATGGCTTATCTGGTACCTTTCAACTCCATTTTGGTAAAAGAAAGTATTTAAATATGTGAATATTGCAATAGGGACCTAATGTGTTTTGAGTGTTGGACAAAGGACTACATTATTAAAAAAATATTGTTCCTATCTCCTTGCTTCTAAAGGTTATGGCAGAATAAGGCAGAATACTGCCCTCTTGGCTCCTCCCTCCAACACAATGATATCTCTATCTTTACAAGGAGACAATGGGAGATTCCCATCACATGTTAAATTTCATGTTTTTGCATGTCTACCCAGGGAATTAAAAAGAAGTCGATTGTAGGGGGGAAAAACCCCATACTTTAGAAACAGTGAAATATCTGGAACCTACAGTATGAGTTTATGTAATTTGATGGGCTCTGTAGGTAGCTGTCTCTTAAATGTGTAGAAACACTGATTTTATTGCATGTGATGAAATCCTAAGACTGGAATAGGAGGGGTTAAATCCCTGCACAGCTATGGAAATCCACTTGGATGCCCCTGAAGAAGTAATATTCTTTCAGAGGAAGGTTGTGGAAAAAAGAGGCATTATTGGCACAAAAGTCCTATGATAGGATTAACATAAGTTAGAGACAACTTTAAGGTACCTAACAACAGCAACATGATGGTTTTGTACAAATCTATAATGAAACAACTCTAAGAATAGAACATACAGTTTTGATTGTAATACCCAAAATCAATACAGGTATATCTTAAGCCCACACAACTGAATAAAATCCCACATTATCTGCTTTGAACTGGAATATATGGCATTGTGGATTTAGATAACCCAGTCCAGAGCTGATATTTTGGGATTTTCTGCCTTGATATTTTGGGTTATATGGCTGTGAGGAAGGGCCCCGAGTTAACAAAGCAGATGTGTGCATTGACATGATTTCTTTAACAGAAAATATGGCAGAAATAGCATGGAAAGACCATCACAAGGAAGAAAAACAGTTCCTAAATATCTTCCAATATCAAAAGATGTTCCTACATATAGGATAGGTTCCTTTGTTGTTTGTTGTTGTGTTCCTTCAAGTTGTTTCTAACTTATGGTGAGCCTAAGACAAACCTATTACAGGTTTTTCTGGGGTTGAGAAAGTGTAATTTGTCAAGCATTACCCAGTGGGCAGGCCCGTAGCCAGGATTTCGTTTCGGGGGGGGGGGGGGCTGAATTTTTTCAGGGGGGGTTTCGGGGGGGCTGAGTTTCGGGGGGGGGGGGCTGAGTCTGAGTGAAAGAGGGTCTAGCCTAGCAAACCTTTTGTATCATTACCCCAATACCCCCATGCATATGGGATATATTGAGTATAGTGATCAGATCATGATATGAATAAACATAACAGTTTAAATAATGCACCAATAAGGCCTTTTCGCGAACGACCATGAAAATTTCGGGGGGAAGGGGGGCTGAAACCCCCCGAGCGCCCCCCCCCCCCCCCGGCTACATGCCTGCCAGTGGGTTTCCATGACTTGACTTTTTTGGTTGGTTTTCTCTCTCCACTCCTGCCATTTTGGTATTCCAGTTACATTAATTGGTATTCCAGTTAAATTAATTCTACAGGAATATGCTTATGTGCTTTTCTTATGTATATCCGTATATATAACATACATCCACATTGCAAAGCATAAGGCACTTCCATTCAGTTTTGATGGTGAAGAGTGCTCAAATCATCACCATCAGCATTACCATCACCATCACCACTACCATCATCATCATCATCATCTATCATTGCTCCAACCTTTAGACCCAAGAAGATATAGGAACAGAATCCATAAAAAGAACACCAGGGGACAATGACACTACACTTAGCTCTCTTAAAAAAAAGACGTTTGTTTGACTCCAGCTTCATTTAATAGAAGGTCTCAAGCCAACTCCAGAAATGAATTAAATTTTTGCCTGAGCTGAGTCATAATTAGAGACATAAGAAATTAGCCATTAAAGTTAACAGTGAAATCCCACGTGGACCTCTTGTAGATTAATCTATCACTTTGTGTTTTCCTGAGAGGAGTACAAAATGTTCTTTCGGTGCAGTACCACCAGAGCACCAAATGTGTATATTAATTTTTCAGCCTCCCTGATGAATCTTATTTAGAAAATGGATCATAATATAATGGTACATCATTATCAAGCTGACGGAGCTTCCTTATCTTTTCCTATTATAACCAACAGTTACCTGTCATATGGGGAAAGCAAGAAGAGGGGGATTTTTTTTTAAAAAAATGAGGCAACATCAAGTGGAATTTCAGATGTAATAAGAAAGGTGGAGAAAGAAGTGAGAGATGGAAAAAGACGGGTATTACAAAAGGACGTTATGAAAGGATACTCCCATTGTTCTTCAGATATAATTGACTATTCAGTGTAATACTTAAAATAAACGTAATAAGCGTTTAGAGCAGTGTATGAATCTTTTGACCTTATTCCTGAAGGGCACAAGGTATCTATGATTCCTCTTTGCATTAAAATCACTCTGCCACACAATAGCTATATGACTCTGGAGTGCAAATCGAGAATGTTAACAGAAATTTCACTGTTACAAACCTACGTTGTATTACTTCCAATTGTTATTTTGGCATGATAGAGGTGAAATATGGGGAACTCGCATCATTGGTGGTATGTGTGTTTTCTAACTATGTATTGGTCCAGGGTTCAGGTGAAGTTTGTGCCTCTAAAAATACAAAAAAAATGTATTGTCGAAGGCTTTCATGGCTGGAATCACTGGGTTGTTGTAGGTTTTTGGGCTATATGGCCATGTTCTAGAAGCATTCTCTTCTAACATTTCGCCTGCATCTATGGCATCCTCACAACCTCTGAGGATGCTTGCCATAGATGAAGGTGAAACATCAGGAGAGAATGTTTCTAGAACATGGCCACATAGCCCAAAAAACTTACAACAACCCAAAAAGTAATTGTCTGGAGATCCATGCATGGAGTAGAATCCACGCACTATATGTAGCTTGTGGGCTGTAATTCCCGCTCCCCCACCCAGTTTTAGATGTATAGGGCAATGCAAGAAACATGGGATGATGTATTGGAAATCAGGTCAAGGCTATATAGACAAATGGAGTCAAGATGTAGGGGAATTTGCAGAAATATAAAAAAGAGGTTGTTTATTTATCCATGGTTTTTCCACTTTTGTAGTGAACCGAAGTTAATTGTAACGAATATTTGTTAAATGTTTTTAATGTTTAAACTATTTTTGCACTGTTGTGGGCATCGAATTGTCCCATTTTGTAAATTGCCATGAGTCGCCCTTGGGCTGAGAATGGTGGTATAGAAGCGTAGTAATTAAATAAATAAATAAATAAATAAATAAATATGCTATAAATCTCCACAAATAATATTTGTGCTATGTTCTTGACCAGGAATTGTTGACCCGTAGTAAAAATCATTGCAATGGATAAGAATAGTAACAACTAACCATTTCAGTTTCCTGATGGAAGTGAGAGCTCATGAGAGGATGGGTAAATTCTTCAGATGTTGGTTCACCATCTTGAGATGAGAAGTTTGATCTTAGTAAGGACCTCATCATACTTACCAAAATAAGCATCCTAGAACTCTTTGAGCCTTCTTTGCGGATGGAGCCCCATGCTGGCCATCAAATAACATCATGTGACTTGTACAAGAAAGGAGATTCCATCTGAACATTAGGAAGAATTTCTTGATTGTGAGAGCTGTTCAGCAGTGGAACTCTCTGCCCCGGAGTGTGCTGGAGGCTCCATCTTTGGAGGCTTTTAAACAGAGGCTGGATGGCCACCCAAGGGAGATGCTTTGAATGCCACTTCCCTACTTCTTGGCAGGGGGTTGGACTGGATGGTCCACAAGGTCTCTTCCAACTCTATGATTCTATGACTTCTACAGGGGATGCTTCCACCCAAGCATGGGAGTCTTCCTGTGTTATGCTGGCTCCAGTGGAGCCAGCATGCTTCTGCCCTGTTCAAGAGACTCTCCTCCCATGTAATGGGGAAACTATTGCCATGCTGGAGTAGTGTGCGGTGTGGCAGAGGCAACCCGCACGCCTGCTGTTTTGCCTCACTGTGTGATAAGGTCATAAGACTTCTTCACCTTCCTCCAGAGAGCAAAGATGATTCAGGAAAACTACTTTGAAGGAATGATATAAACATAAGAAGTGAATATGGACTGTGAAAGGAGAAGTCTCCAAGCACAGCTTCTCATGGATACAGAACTATTTATAAGCCAAGACATCTCTGATGCCCGAGCCAAGCCGAATGTTCATTGCTAATAACTTAAAGGCATTAGCAAACGAGAGACTTCAAGGGCTTTGTGTTTTGGCTCCTTTCTCCAGAAAAGAAAATAGCTTTCCCAAGACTTTGAACTGGTACAATGGAAACCACACTCATTAGTAATCCTTGGAGCTTGACTTCATTTAAGCCTGCTCGGGGTGTCGAGAGCAATTAATATTGCCCTCCAGGTAAGGTAGTCTAGATTTATTCCCCAGAGGTGGCTTCACTTCCTCAGCCTACTTTAAAATTAGATTTACTCTGTTACAAATCGTAAGTGTTAAATGAGTAAAAACTATTAAACAAGGAATACTGCTGGGCTAAATGGCGAAGTGTTTAACGGTTTACCATGGTATTACCATTTTTATGGTCTATTAAAGCAATTGGAGGAATATCGGTGGTATGAAGAATCAGGTAATTTATATACAAGTTTGATAAAGTGCCATATGTTTGAACAAAAAGGAATCCTCATTTTCTACCATTTGAGATTAGAAATGGAGGTTTGGAGGGCATAGCCTACCATTACAAGGAGAGGAACTGGCAGGAAACTGTATCTTGGCAGGTTAAAACATTCTGACAGAATGTCACTTTTGGATTTAGGAGAAAATTGGGTTAGTAGAAACCCTTCCCGGGTGTTCGGATTCTTTGCCTTTTTTGCTTTTGCATTTGTTTGGGAAATGCCAAAAATGCTATACTTAGAATATGGAGGTTGCACCCCTTGCCATGTTAATTTATCCATATACATTGCCTTCAGTCTTAATTTTTGGCTTCACTTCCCCCCGGTTATATTATCACATACACAAAACTGACTAGCTCTTAAACTGTGCAGTGGTTTGTGTTCTGTGAGGCTGAACAGAATTCTGAATGTATATCTAGGTATGCATATATACTGTAGAAGTACACCACTTTAACCTCCATGGTTCAGTGCTATTGAATCATGGGGACTGCAGTTTTAGATGATCTCTAGCCTTCATTACAAATGAGTGCTGATGCCTCACCAAACTACAACTCTCATGATTTCATAGCATTGAGCCATAGCAGTTAAAGTAGTGCGAAACTGCATTAATTCTACAGTGTAGATGGACCCTAAAGAGGTTCCATGTTTGCAGTCACTGGAAACAGCAACCTTTGCCAACCCTCCACTATTTATTTATTTATTTGATGCATTTGTTAACCGCCATTCTCAGCCCTTTAGGGCGACTGCATAGAAAAGGGAATACACTTAATAGCGGTCCACCTGCCAGGAGAGCAGAATGTATTAGCGGACTACCTGAGCAGATCACCATTAACACACCATGAGTGGATGCTGAACAGAGAGGTAGCATTGCATCTGTTTCGGACATGGGGATGGCCGAAGTTAGACCTGTTCGCATCACCGGAGAACAAACAATGTCAAGTGTTTTGTGCTCGTCTAAGCCAAAATGTCCTACAAAATTGTCTGGGAGATGCATTCCTACAGGACTGGGGGGGCACTGCAGTCTACGCCTTTCCCCCATTCCCCCTTTTGTTGCGGGTGGTGTCAAAACTGTTCCACGACAGAGCCCAGGGAATTCTGATAGCCCCATGGTGGCCTCGGCCACCATGGTTTTCTCTGCTGCTACAGATGTCACGCAGGGTGTTCATACACCTGCCGAACAGGAAGGACCTATTAGCTACACAGAACAATTTGGTCCTCTATCCAGATGTTCAAGCCCTAAAACTTACGGCTTGGAGGATATTTCCGAGCCAGTGACTTCTGCTTCTGCTTTGTCTAGACCAGTACAAGCAGTTCTAGATGCTGCTCATAGGCGCTCAACAAAGAGATCTTATACTTATAAGTGGGCAAGATTCACTAAGTTTACTCAGGAGAGAGGTGTCAACCCCCTAGAAGCATCTACATCTGTGATATTAGATTTTTTGGTATCATTAATGGACTTGGGTCTATGCATATCCTCACTGAAGTGTTACCTTGCAGCTTTGTCTTGGTACAGAAGGAAAGCTGGTTTAACATCCTGCTTTAAAGATCCTTTAATATCCTTATTCTTGAAAGGGGCAAGAAATATGAAACCAGCTATAACACCAGTGGCCCCACCATGGAGCTTGGAGGTGGTACTTACTGCTCTGACAAGGCACCCTTTCGAGCCGCTAGCGACTGTAGATCTCTCTTTTTTGTCATGGAAGACGGCCTTTTTGGTAGCGATCACCTCTGCCCGGAGGGCAGGTGAACTTTGTGCGCTAAGATGCGATGAACCTTATATGAGGATACATAAGGACAAGGTAGTCCTTAGGACCGATGTAGCTTTTTTACCGAAAGTAGCTAGTTCTTTCCATATATCCCAGGAGATTGTTTTACCGGCTTTCTTCCAAAATCCGACAACATCTTTGGAGAAGTCCCTACATATGTTAGATGTTTGAAGGGCATTAGCTTATTATGTAGATAGAACAGCGAAATCTCGGAAGACACCGAGATTATTTGTGACTTATAGAAATGATACCATAGGGTTGCCGGTATCATCACAACGAATTTCGAAGTGGATTGTGTCAGCTATTCATACAGCTTACCGTGTGTCTGGAAAGGTCTTACCTTCACAGGTTAAGGCGCATTCTACAAGAGCGGTGGCGACGACCACAGCCTTCATGAGAGGGATCCCGATTGATGCAGTGTGTAGGGCGGCGACCTGGTCTACGCCTTTGACCTTCGTGACGCATTACAAAATTGACCTGATGTCTAAGAGAGATGCCGCCTTCGGGAGAGCAGTCCTTTTTTCAGCAGTGGCATGACGCCCTCCATCCAAGGTTAGCAGCTCGCTAGTCTATTACCATAGGTGCAAATCACAGGTGGTCACGAAGGGAAAGTGTAGGTTGCTTACCTGTAAACATGGTTTCCCGAGTGACCACCTGTGGATTTGCACAGCCCGCCCGTCCTCCCCACAGTGTCATGCTTCAGGACTTCTGTCTGCAGATTGCGGCGGAAGAACTGACCGTTAGCTTTGGTGGGGGCTATTTATGTGGTCGGAGGGGGGCGTGGCTTAGCTAACGGCTCTTGGGAGTCTCGAGAATGTCATATTTGTTATGCATATAGTTCAGATTGCTTTCTGTATTGTATATGTGTGTATTGGTTTGCAGTTTTCTTTAACTCTTTGATGTGGGAGGGGCTGCAGACCATGTGATCAGGTCTGGGCTTGTTCAGGACTCAGACTCCATTTTAAAAACAGTATGCCTTTAGACTCCAACAGAAACTGTATGCGTTAGACTTCGGTAGGAACAGTATGCTTAGAGACTCCATTGGACTTTCAGACTAGACGGGGACTCTATTAGACTCTCAGAACAGTTTTAGATTATGGACTGTCGATTATGAGGAAGATGCCCTGTGTTACCTACTCAGAGAAACTACTTCAAATTTACTTGTAACTGGATTGATATGCAAAGTACAGGTATGCTGAATACATGAAGTTTGTGAGTAAACCAATTATGTTACTTTTAAAGAAATCTACTTATTTTTGTCTCTTGAGAGCATGATTTAAAGGCAAATATATTTTAAGGGAAAGTAGATGTTTTTGGGCAACGAAAAGGAACACTTCTGAAACTCTGCTATGTGTGTGTGTGTGTGTGTTTTTGTGCATTGGCATATCTTTGTCCCTAACAGTTCAAAGACATATTAAGGATATCTGTTTATCAGCTGAGAAACCTAATTGCCTTGCATGAATGCCATTTTCCCAAAAGGTTATGGCATCATTTTCAAAAGGGTTATGACTTCTAACAAGGTCATGTCTCTCCAAAGATCATAAAATCTCCAAAATGTTATGGAGATTTCCATTTTCCAAAAGCAGTGAATTGACTCAAAGGTCTTTCAGGCCCCTTCCACACAGTATAAAATCCACATTGAACTGGAGTATGTGGCAGTGTGGACCCAGATAATCCAGTTCAAACAGATATTGTGGATTCTCTGCCTTGATATTCTGCATTATATGGCTATTTTGAAGGGCCCTCATTCATAGGGTCATGATAATTCAAAGTTGACTTGATGGCAACTAACAACAACAACAGTAGCAACAAATTGCAATCCTGTATTTCAGCCAAACTAATAACTAACAATTAAACTGGACAATAAAAATTGGAAGGAATTCAGTGAAGCCGGAGTGTCTAATTCTCACAGCTTGACACATTACTGCTCTTGTTCACTTGCATCCTTCCTGTATTTATGGGGAGGTATTTTTTTTTTGTAAAAAAGAAATCTATTAAAAATGCTATAAAAGAACAAATTGTCAACCAGATTTGTCCCACTACCCAATTTGGCCAACTGCTTTGCAGTTGCTTTCATGCACTGAATTACCCAATTATCTCCTAAATTATAAAAAGGCAAATCTTTCACCACCAACTGTTCCTGGAACTGCCAGGATGTGCAGCGTTGCAAAACTGTAGCAGGATAGATAGATATGTATAAAAAATGGTAAACAAAAGCGCCCTCCCAAACAGGAGGAGAGGCTGGTCTGCATATGCCAGTCCCAGTGGCTCCCATCAAAGGAGTGCTTTGCTTCTCCAAGAAACGGAGCCAGCGCCTCTAATAAACTCCAACTCTAATTACTGGCTGCAGATGTATCAAGTGAAGCAAATGAGATGCAGGCGTGCCATTAATTATCTAATGAGGCCAGCCGCCATTCTGACGAGGTGGAGCTGATTAAATATTAAATAGAGGCATATGGAGAAAGCGCTGGAACAAAAGACTGGGAGCGGAATTTTGCAGCTGTGGAAAAAAAAGGATAATAAATTTTTAAGAAACACACATGTCGAACGTGTGTGTTTGTGCAGGTCTCTCTCTGTGTATATAAGTGGGTATACGTGTGTACCTTAAGAGAAACAACCTCTTGCAAAGACACAATAGCAATTTCCCTTAACCAAAGGTAATTAGGACAGAAATGGAAGCACTGAACTCAAAGGGATTCTGGAGACAGACAACTTCTGAAGGTGGGATGCAGATGAAAAGCTTTTGCACTAAAGCGACACCAACAACTTTTACAAGCCAAGGCTGTCAGTTCTTCTTTTAACCCTTCTTGGTTATTAAGACATGTTATTGTGTTTCTGCTGCAAATTAATTTCTTTGCAGCTGTTCCTTTTAGCTTTGTAATGAATCCTGGAGAAAAGTCTTCATTCAGAGCATTGTTAAAATCCGACATTCATGGCCACAGGGTATGAGAACAGCCATTGGCCTAGATGGCTTTCAGTCAGGATAGCATACTTCATCTCCTAAATAATCTCTGACATGAACAAGGTTTACACAACTGGGGTCCTGGGGGACTTCCAAAAAGTTGTCTGATTAAGCCTCAGAGAGACAGCATAGAAATTAATTGAAATTAATCGATGATAGTAAAGCCAGGTTTGCGGGTTGGATTATGATTCTGAAAAACAGAGTTCAGTTCCCTGCTAAGCTATGGAAATCTATTGGATGACCTTGGATGTGTCATACACTGACTCTCTTCACAGGCAAAAGAATGATGTCAGGTCAGAAATAATAATAGTGACAAAATAAGTAAAAAGAATTACCATAGAAGCAGGATCCAGACATCCTGAGGAGTGAGGTTGAATGGGCCTTAAGAAGCATTGCTAACAACAAAGCAGCAGGAGACGACGGGATCCCAGCTGAACTGTTTAAAATCTTAAAAGATGATGCTGTCAAGGTGATGCATGCCATTTGCCAGCAAATATGGAAAACACAAGAATGGCCATCAGACTGGAAAAAATCAACTTATATCCCCATACCAAAAAAGGGAAATGCGAAAGACTGCTCCAACTTCCGTACAGTGGCCCTTATTTCTCATGCCAGTAAGGTAATGCTCAAGATCCTGCAAGGAAGACTCCAGCAAGACATGGAGCGAGAGTTGCCAGATGTTCAAGCTGGGTTTAGAAAAGGTAGAGGAACGAGAGACCAAATTGCCAATATCCGCTGGATAATGGAGAAAGGCAGGGAGTTTCAGAAAAACATCTACTTCTGCTTCATTGACTATTCTAAAGCCTTTGACTGTGTGGATCATAATAAATTGTGGCAAGTTCTTAGTGGGATGGGCATCCCAAGCCACCTTGTCTCTCTCCTGAGGAATCTGTACAAGGACCAAGTAGCAACAGTCAGAACTGACCACGGAACAACAGACTGGTTCAAGATTGGGAAAGGCGTACGGCAAGGCTGCATCCTCTCACCCAACCTTTTTAACTTGTATGCAGAACACATCATGCGATGTGCGGGGCTGGATGAATGCAAAGCTGGGGTGAAAATTGCTGGAAGAAACATTAACAACCTCAGATATGCAGATGACACCACTCTGATGGCCGAAAGCGAGGAAGAGTTGAGGAGCCTTTTAATCAAGGTGAAAGAAGAAAGCGCAAAAGCCGGGTTGCAGCTAAACGTCAAAAAAACCAAGATTATGGCAACAAGAATGATTGACAACTGGAAAATAGAGGGAGAAACCGTGGAGGCCGTGACAGACTTTGTATTTCTAGGTGCAAAGATTACTGCAGATGCAGACTGTAGCCAGGAAATCAGAAGACGCTTACTTCTTGGGAGGAGAGCAATGTCCAGCCTCGATAAAATAGTAAAGAGTAGAGACATCAGACTGGCAACAAAGATACGCCTAGTCAAAGCCATGGTCTTCCCTGTAGTAACCTACGGATGTGAGAGCTGGACCTTAGGGAAGGCTGAGCGAAGGAAGATCGATGCTTTTGAGCTGTGGTGTTGGAGGAAAGTGCTGAGAGTGCCTTGGACTGCGAGAAGATCCAACCAGTCCATCCTCCAGGAAATAAAGCCTGATTGCTCACTGGAGGGAAAGATACTAGAGACAAAGTTGAAGTACTTTGGCCACATCATGAGGAGACAGGAAAGCCTAGAGAAGACAATTATGCTGGGGAAAGTGGAAGGCAAAAGGAAGAGGGGCCGACCAAGGGCAAGATGGATGGATGGCATCCTTGAAGTGACTGGACTGACCTTGAGGGAGCTGGGGGTGGTAACGGCCGACAGGGAGCTCTGGCGTGGGCTGGTCCATGAGGTCACGAAGAGTCGGAGACGACTGAACGAATGAACAACAACAATAGAAGCAGGACAAAACTCCTCTTGTTTGAACTCAAGAATTGCCCAAGATCTTACATGGATGGACATGGACCTCTACTATGGTTCCTCTGTCATGTGACCCAGGACCTTCTTTGTTATGTGATTACCCTCCAACATAGCCACCCCATAACTGGTGGGAGAGGGAGAAGCATTTGGAACATCTTGCTATATCATAGCTAGATTCAGACTTAGTACATCTTACAGTGAAATCCATAGAGTTTGCTGCAAATGTCCATGGGTGATGTCACCAGTCTACACTCGGTTATGGGAACATAGCCTGACATCTCCCCAAATCCATCCATTTTCTACTAGGAAATGAAAAGCTGTTAGGGATGGTTACTGCAATAGTGCAATGAGTTGGCGTCACTGGGACATAGAAGGGATTTGGTTATTGCAAAGGGAGATAGTAAATACTCACATCTTTGATGACCCAAGGGAAGGAAAGGCCTTACAAAAATGCAGAGTGGAATTACTTTTGCATATGTCACTAATGGGATGCCTACCCAAATGTAAATGATAAGAACAAAACATCCTCTCCTGCAGTGCATCCCACTCAAAAAAAGAAACAACATACTTCCAAAGCTGACATGATCATGGCAATTATGGTGACCATGGTACCCCTGGAGACATCTAGGCTCCTTAGTGCTAACTGCCATGATGAAGTTCATTTCTTCTTGTTGGTGGTCTGGATTAAAATTAGAATGACTTTGAGCATTTGTGTGCAGCTCTGTTCCAGTGTTACCAATGTGTCAGGTTCATCACAAGATCTGATGTAGAGATTTCAATTTTCAGCCAAAGACCTGGATTATGGGAGCCCAGGAGAGTTCAGTATAGTGGTGAAAAAATGTCCCATGGCCCACTTCTGGCCTATGGCCTGGGGTGCTCCCCTTACTAGATGCACACTTTTCTTTTCTTAAGGTACCGGTTGACCCTCCCAACCAAGATAGCCTCCCAACCAAGCACAAATTTCTCCTGTCCTTCCCATACCTCTGCTATTTTATTTTGTTGATAACGTCCATCTTTAGTATAATCTCTTTCATATCCATCTGGTGTCCTTTAGGCGAAAGCTTCTTACATTCAAATATAGGGGCTATTTTTATCGCAGAAGAATATGTAAAGCAATACAAAACATTTTAATGGGTTTTTCTGCCTGTGGCCATTTTTTATACTACATTTCCATAATGAAATCCAGTTACAGGCGTTGGGTTTGCTGTAGCTGGCAGTCAGCACAAATAAGGAAAGAATTTTCTGGTCTTGCCAAGCACCTTGATTGTTTATGGCTACTTTCCTCGGGCACCTCGACAAATCAACACCTCTACTTTTCTGTGTTTGAATGCATATAAGTAGCGAACAAAACAAAAACAGCTCAAAAAAACTGTACCTGAAGTATAGTTGATGGTCACCATGAATAAGGTGCTAATATTCCACTATATGAAAACCAGAAACAAAATACAATGCAACCCCTGCATCCTGAACTTATCAGGGACACAGGAGACGATGGTTAACTTAACTGTGCACCCAATATGTGATATCCTCTCTAGGATATAACTAGGTTCTGCAATGACTTCAGGATGACCTACTAGATGGACCTATCCTTCAGTTAGGGAACAACCAGCACACACTGGATTCAGAATAAGATCACCTGTCATCCATTCGGTGACATACACAGAACTAGGTTCACCTATGGAAATGGGATATTTGGTACAATAGAGGATGACCTTTGTCAACAATATACAATAGCATTCTCAATCTTCAGATTCAGTGGATCATGATCTTGAAGTAATTACTCCTCTGTTTCAGTTTGATTCCTTTATCCTTAGCTCTAAAAGTATTATCCCAGAAGTGTTTATGGATTCCTCTAGATGCCCCATTACTGTGGTATGGTTTTAGTCCAAGAATAATCAGAAGATAGGGTTGACTCTTATCCATGGTTTCAGGTATCCATTAGGGATCTTGAAATATATCCCCACAATTACAGGTATCATACTCTAAATCTATGATAATGTTCCTTTCTGCATTCAAATCAGCTCTGACTTATGGGACCCTATCCTAAGGCTTAATATTACCTTTTTTTAAGGCTTAGAGCAGGCATCCTAAAAATGCAGCCCTTCAGCGGTTTGGGCCTTCAGTTCCCAGAATTCCTGACAATTGAACAAGCTCATTAGGGCCTCTGGGAGTTGGAGGCCCAAATAGCTGGAGGACTGCAGTTTGAGGATATCTGGCTTAGAGAGAATGATTTCACTAAAATCACCCAGTGGCTTTCCATGGCTGAGCACAGATTCAGATCAATTTGTTTTGGAATTTTAGACCACCACCAAACCATTCTGACTTTCCAGAAGCTTAAGGTATGCCTACCTTTAATTCAAACATGATCTTCCAAACATGACATGCTTTCCTTTTCCTTTCTCTTTCTGGATTTCTTCTGTGATCCATCACTGCTGGAAGAAGTGTCTCTTAATATAGATTTCCCTTGGCTCACAGCTGCATCTCTCAAATCATTCTCTGCAGGGAGCTCTCCTCTGCAGCATCCCGTTAATCTCAACCGTCACGTGCTTTGCCTAACCAGGTATAGTGGAGAAGGGGAAAGTGAACAAGTCTCATTATGTGCCCTGGCTTAATGCATAAGTCTAAGGTATCTTTAGTGTTAAATATGGAACAGTAAGGCTTGCCTAAATTAGATAATTACAGTGATGGCAACCGATAATGGATCCCCGAGAGGAAAGTGTCAAAGCAGCAAATTCAATCTTGGCTAATGCAAAGTAGTGTGTTCCTCATCCTGTGTTTTGAGGTTCTTCAAAATCTTAGCTAGTGATTTTTATTAAGCCAGAGAGGCAGTGGTGGTCCTACAGGGTAAAGATGGGGAAATATGTCAGTTTCACTCTCTTCCATTTCCATTTTACTTTTTAAAACTTCAGTTTCTTCCCATCCTGGGTATTAAGTTTAGCAAGTCACTCAGAAAAAGTATGAAACAAACTGCTCTTTGTCTGCACCACTTGCATTCCGTGAATAGAGCTCATCCAAGATGGAACGGATCAAGCTCTGGCTGCCTGCCACACAGATATTCATGGTTGGGATATACTTAGGAAGGAGAGAGAAAGAAAGAAAATGAGTCAGACTTTAACATTTTTGATACACAAACACAAACTTTAGTACTCCAAAGCTCTAGACCTAGATGAATGAATCTATAAGTTTCAGTGTCTCATAGGGCTAGTAGATTTTTTGACTTAGTTTTAATTTTTTACATCCTGAGCATGCATATTTCAGCATATGATTATCTAAAGTAAGCTACTTGAAAATCAAAGAACCAGAAAGGGGAAAATGGAGGATGTCATGAAATAGGTAAATACTAAATACTTCAAACCACTAGGTAACACCTTTTCTTCAACTGACTATTTTGTCCAGTGTGCCATCTAAGTTCCATCCCTGCTGAGACCTGTTGAAAGTCAACAATAATGTAAAGATCTGTTGGCATACTTATAAAGGGGATGGATCCTTTGGACAGCAGGCAGAGTTACCTACCAAAAAAGGTGGTAAACCAATTCATTGCCACACAGGAGAATGGGGAACACAGTACCAGATGCCTCCCGATGCAAAAGTTAAAAAAAGGATTTCCGCTCATATTTGCCAATGCAGATTGCTAAGTTCTGTGCCTTTGTCTAAGTCAACTCAGTCAACTCTGTGGTGAAAAAAGGGTCATGTGTCATTCTCAAGCTTTCAGTCAGCTTTATATGGGTTCTGAATGGAGAGTAGTCATAAATTGTCCATCCCAGAAAACAGACACTTGAACAGTTTTCTGCACTGAACCAACCTCAATAATCTTTTGCTTGTGGTGATGCAAAATGGCCATTTCAAAAATTCCACTTTGTTGCTCTTAGTTTCCTAATTTCCATACCATCAAGTCCCAGGGAGGGTTCGGAAGCCCTCAAAGGCTTACAGAACCTATGTAGTACTTTTGCAATACTCTTCTGGTCCTAGAAAGAGTTAGGACATCTCTCTAGTCTTTGTTTTTATTGATGGTGCAGTGAACTTTTAAAAAGGTGATTTTATTTGCTTGCAAAGTTCTCACCTGAACTTGAGCTTTACTTCATTGTGAAAGTAAGATGCCTTGGATCTAGTACAGCTTCCATTATGGAAGAGGAGTATGATATAAATCTAGTAGTACATTGCATACCTTCCCAATGTTTTGTTCTTTAGAGGTATGTTGATGTTTTAGCATAAAGAAAGTTCAGAGTTTAGGCCATGAGGGAATACCAAGAGTTCTTCCCAGACTAAAACAATATTTTGGGAGGAAGGCACAGAAATTATTGTTGCAGACGATTTTCCTTTATTTTGAGAGGGAAATGCTTCTGAAAACTCTGCGAAGGCAATATTATCTATTTCTAGCCATGCCTCTCCCACACCCCACCTTTTATAGCTGCTGAAGCATTTTTATAATTCCTTAATGGAAAAAAAGAAAGAGAGATGAACTATGCCTTCAGTCACTTAAATCCTGCAGGATCCTAAATTGGCTCATTTAATCTGCACAGGCACTTAAGACATTTCCTAATTAAAGTACATTAAGATGCTCACCAAATAAAGCTTTCTTCAGACAAATTTAAGGAGTTGACTTCAAACCATGGGAGGGCAAAAGATGGCATGGTACCACAGGGAAATCCCACATTTTCCCTGCCATATCTAGGGATGCTTAGGATATATTCTGAGCACTGTATTAGAAAGCAGGTAGTCTGTCTTCCACATGCATAATTTCTATACCCAGAAATATTGCTCCCCAAATTGATGCCATTTTACTACTCCATTGCATATAATAGGATTTGAGCATCCATGGATTTTGTTATCCGCAAGAGTTCCTGGCACCAAAATCCTAGTAGATACCAAGGGCCAAGTGGACTTTCCAATAGACCCATTTCACATAGTCAAATGTGGGTCAGCTGATTTTTACTCCATCCCAAGACCCACAACTTCTAGGTAGTTTTAAATTTAAAGCTTGGATGCTATAGAAACTGTTTAAATAGGTCACTTGGTATGTGAATTTAAGATTCTTGGATCCAGGGTAAGTCTTAAATAGCATAATAAAAATAAACAAACTGTATCTCACAGAAGTTGGAAGGAATGTTTTTTGCTAAGAGACTTGCAAACCTGATCAGGTGGACTTTAAACTAAGCTGCGTGGGGAAGGTGATAATATCCTTTGGAACAGTAGTTTATCAAGACCTGGAGGGAACATCCCAAAGGCTAAAGAGGGAGCTGGACAAACAGAACAAGTGCCAAGCAGTGAGAAGACAATAATCTCAAATAACCAGCTATGGGGGATATTCCATGAACTTAGATGTCTCTACACAAATGCCCAGAGCATGGGAAATCAACAAGATTGAGATTTTTAAAGATGGTGTCTAGTGATGGAACTTTTAGCACAACAAAACAGTTACGGCACAATAGGGATGACTGAAACCCAGTGAAACATTCCTGTAATTAGAATGTAGTAATCGAGGCATATAACTTATTTAAGAGAAATAAGTCAAACAAGAGAAGAAGTGGAATAGCATTATATGTCAAGGAAGTTTACACCTGTGAAGAATTGCAAGATTTCAGTCCTAGAAACCAAGTTGAGAGCATCTGGATAAGAATTAAGGGAAAAGGGACTGAAAAAGGTGTAGTTATGGGGTCTACTACACACTTCCAAGCCAAACTGAAGAACTATATGAAGTTTTGCTTGAACAGATGACCAAACATTCAGAAAGGAGAGATTCAGTAGTAATGGGAAATTTCTATTCTAATATTTGTTGGATAACAAGCTCTGCCAAGTGTACAAAGTCCAAGAAATTCCTCCCTTGCCTTGTCCAGAAAATGGAAGAGGCAACAAGGGGGGGTCAGCTTTTCTGAATCTGATCTTAGCCAACAATGAGGATCTGGCCCACAATGAGGATCATTCCAGGCCCTGACATTTCACAGGTCAGCTTTGAGATTTTTAAAGATGGTGTCTAGTGATGTAACAGAGCACGGCGCCTGATGATATCTTTAGGCCCTGTGCTACAAAAGAGGCATGTTTGATAGGAAATGTCTGCTGCACCTACAAGCCAAAGCAATGGAAGGAAGCATCTCACAAGAAAATGGATGGATAGATAATAGATAATAAATAATATCAACCCAGTATTGTCAGCCTGAGCTTCATCACCTTGCTCAGCCAGAGCTTTTCAAATTATGTGTCACAACATGTTAGTGCATAGTACAAACTTAACAAGAATGGAGAAAAATCTTGGGGATGGATGCCAATATATTACAAATTATATATTTTTTAAAATATAAATGAAAGGCTTTCACGAGATATGTTGTGTCACTACATATGCCATTATTACAATTTATGTATGTGTCTGTATCTCTTATAAGGGGTTGATTGAACCTCCAGTTTGCTATAACTGAATCTTTTAACTTCTTTTATACCGAGGGTTGTATGTTGTATGTATGACTATGTATGACTATGTGTTAATTGTGTTATGTGTTAAATGTTTTGATATGGCCAATAGGCCAATCAATAAAATGTATCTATCTATCTATAACTGAATCACCATGTTGAAAAATGATGCAAGTCTCAAAAGTTGGTCACCAACATGAAATGTGTAGAAAGTGCTGGCCTATGTGTTGATTCACCTTCCAACAATTCATTCCATTGGTCAGCTTTATTTAGGACTATGCAACATGATGCAAGCCTTTGATTTTAGTTGGCTGTGAGAATAAAATTAAACACTTTCCTATCCTACAAACCAGCTCATTTCCTCAGTGCTTTCCCTCCAATAACTGACCACACAAATGCAAGTTTCAATACTGAGACAGGCCAGCGGTCAACATCAATGAAGAAGCAATTGGTAGAAGAGGAGAAGCCCAAATGAAACAGGGAAAGGGAATATGTTATCGGAAATGTAACTGAAATAAGCTAGTTACTGAAGGTATTTCCATCTGCTGTAACATCAAGAGGTTCATTTAATCTATATTTTATATGTCTAAAAGTGTCTGATCGCAGCAGGAGTCTTACAAACAAGCCATATTGAAAGCTATTTGTTACACAATCTCCCACAGGAAACGATTCTAATGTCCTTTACATTTAATATAGCTGGATCCTATAGGATGTGTGTAGCTATGACAACTAGAATGTATATTGTAATGCTTGCAGAGTGCTATGTTAAGATGCCTCCAGAATACTCTTGTGATATAGCCTAAATTAGGGTTGGGAAATAATTTAATTTGTGTTTGGACTTTGGATCCCTCTTGGGCCTCCTGAGACTTTTCCAATGAAAAACAATTCATAGAATCATAGAATCAAAGAGTTGGAAGAGACCTCATGGGCCATCCAGTCCAACCCCCTGCCAAGAAGCAGGAATATTGCATTCAAATCACCCCTGACAGATGGCCATCCAGCCCCTGTTTAAAAGCTTCCAAAGAAGGAGCCTCCACCACACTCCGGGGCAGAGAGTTCCACTGCTGAACGGCTCTCACAGTCAGGAAGTTCTTCGTCATGTTCAGATGGAATCTCCTCTCTTGTAGTTTGAAGCCATTGTTCCGCGTCCTAGTCTCCAAGGAAGCAGAAAACAAGCTTGCTCCCTCCTCCCTGTGGCTTCCTCTCACATATTTATACATGGCTATCATATCTCCTCTCAGCCTTCTCTTCTTCAGGCTAAACATGCCCAGCTCCTTAAGCCGCTCCTCATAGGGCTTGTTCTCCAGACCCTTGATCATTTTAGTCGCCCTCCTCTGGACACATTCCAGCTTGTCAATATCTCTCTTGAATTGTGGTGCCCAGAATTGGACACAATACTCCAGGTGTGGTCTAACCAGAGCAGAATAGAGGGGTAGCATTACTTCCCTTACTTAGTTTCGGCCTTCCTTTGTACCTCAAATTGCAGGAACACATGGTCACTTGCCCCTAAGCATCCTACCACTTCAACCGCATTGACTTAGAAATGTCTACTTTTACCATGCATTTGGTGAAAATTAACACACGTGAAAAACCCAATGTCCTTTTTAAAAAAGATCCATAAAGTTACAACAATACAATACAAAACAGAAACAAAACCTACAATTCTGTTGTCTAGTTCCAAATTGATTAGATTTGTTACACCAATTTTGGTATGGTAAATGAATGCATAGGTAAATTCAACAAATTCAGCAGTCTAATTGGTACTAACAATAGGATATGGAACATTTTTTCTGCATACAAAATTCTGCTCTTTGTGCAAGAATAAATGTGTTTTTTTCATAAAGAGCTGAACTGTGAAAATTCTCAGTCTTGGATTTTCTTCATCAGGGGTGCTTGGAAAACATGGGTTTGCTTGTTTCTGTAATTTTTGGCTATTTTTGAACATTCAATACAGCTGTTTGGGAATTGGTTTAGTCACTGGGAATCTAAATGCAAAGTGCCACAAACAAAACATGGGCCCAGGATAGATAATCTGTACATATGTGTGATACAGAATCATTAAAACACAAAGGAGAGGTATCAGAGGAAATGAGAATTAATGTTTGCTGACATTTTCCTGGGTTTTGTTTTTAGCCAGAAGCAATTAAATTGCACTTAAGGCAGGCCTCCCCTCCCATTCCCCATGGCAATAAGTAGGCACTATTTACAAATTTTGAAACAGCAACCCAACATTGTAATGAAATCCTCTAACAGCTGACCAAGCGTTTAAGCAAATCCCTTGCTTTGTTCATGTATAAGCCTAGAAGTAAAAAAAAAATGGACCCCCAAAACCTAGGGTGACTTATCAATGAGTCAATGCAAATACTGTATTTTAAATCTTATCTAAAGAGGAACCACCCCCTTCTCTGAGTAGAACAGTGAAAGGTGATAACTTAATACATCCTGGGAGAACCTGAAAGAGCACCAGTTCCACCTACTTTCTCTATCACTGCACTGCTTTTGGCTCTTGGATGCTTCTCCTCAAAGAAACACCAAAATTGGAGCAGGAGGAGATTGAGGAAGAATAGAGAGGGAGGAAGATGGAGGAAGAAAAGAATGAGGGCAGGAGAACAGAGAAGCCAAAGGAAAAACATTAGTAATAGAAGAGATGGAGGAAGAAGAGAGGGGAGAAATGAGAAGGAAGATTAGGAGGAGAAGGAAAGGAGGAAGAAAAATGAAGGAGAAAAAAGAAGGAAGAGGAGGAGGAAAGGGGAAATAAGAAAAGGATGGAAGGTTGAGAAAAGAAGGAGACAAAAGAAGAGAAGGGAAAAGAAGAGGAGGGGAGAGGGATGGAAAGATAGGAGGGGTGGAAGAAAAAGCAGAAGGAAGAACCTTGGAGATAGAAGAGATGAAGGACAGAGGGGAGAAAGGAGAAGGAAGATTAGTGGGAGGAAGAATGAAGAAGAAAAAAGAGGGGGAGGTTGAGGAAGGAAGGAAGGAAGGAGGGAAGAGGCAAAAGAAAAGGAGGGTATAGGGAAGGCAGAAAGGAGAAAGAAGAAAAGAGGATGGATGGAAGAAGAGAGAAGCTAAAGGAATAACATTGGAGACAGAAGAGAAGGAGAAGAAGGAAAGAAAAGAAAGATTAGAGGAAGGAGGGGAAGGAGGAAATAAAATGGAGAAAAGACAGGAAGAGGAAAATGGGAGGAATAAAAAATAGGAGGGGTTAAAGGGAAGGAAGGAAGGAGAGAGGAGAAGGAAAAGAGAAGAGGGGGAAGGGAAGAAGTAAAGGGGGAAGAAAGGGAAAGAAAAATATTGAAAGAAGGTGAAGGAATAGAAGCAAAAGAAGAGGAGGAGGAAAGGGAAAACGGCTGGAGAAGCCTTGTGTGAAAGAAGCAACCATCGGGAAGATGTCTGTTGCTTCTGTTGTGTAAAGAACAGAATATTTGCCAAGGTGTTTAGTTCAGCTGTTTCTATCCACGCTGCTACCCGTTGCTGGTTTTAGTTTGGTCACAGCTGAGGGATGTGTCATACAACCCTACCTACAATAAATTCAGAAGAAAAGCCTCGGAAGCCCCCGCATTCTGCATTCCTCTGGCCCCCGTCCTTCTATGCTGGCCGACAGGCTCTAAACAAACCCATACATCCTCGTCTTGCAGGGTATGAATTATCTATCAGGAACTTCAAAATAAATGAAGAAAAAAATGACTGAATATTTAAACGTGCTGCAACTCCATCCCAAGATAGATCATTTCAGACCAAAATTCATTTTTTTCCTCTGGATATCTACTACTGCTATAAACTTCCAGTTTATCATATAACATTACAATTTATGGTATAACCAGCTTGTGTACAGACCATAAACCCTTTGTCAATGCCACTGCAAAGATTTTATAGGCCGTAAATAATAGAAGAGTGATGGTATCTATCCTTCTTCTTTCTCCCAGCACATCCAATATACTGGACTTTAAACATGTCAAAAGACTAGCTTGTTTTACATACAATAAAGGTTACTATCAGATTTGGATAAATAAAAAGCTGGAGATGCATAGTTTTGCATGAATCCTCAGTTTTATAAAAATGCATCAGGTCACATGCTGGAGGCTGTGATGTGAAAGAGCTATTGCAACCATCAACTCTTATTTATTGCATCATTAATTTATGTCACATGGGGGGTTTTAATCTCCAGACCAAGATAATCTGAGTGGAAGGTTTCAACCTCATAAAATTGCCAAAGGGATGCATTCATGTCACATTCTCTAAATGATGGAACTATGTTTTTAGGTATCCTCAGGTGCCCATTTTATTCTGTTTTCTTGGACTTTGTTTGGAGATGTAAAATCATGGATAATAGGTGACCCTTTATTTTTGATGGGAAAAACACCAGAGGAACAGAGAATAGGCTGTTGCTTGTATAGGAGGCCTTAAGTCAGTAGTTCTCAACCTGTGGGTCTCCAGATGTTTTGGCCTTTAACTCCCAGAAATCCTAGGTAGTGCCATTTTTCCAGGTTGTCTTTTGATTTGCCCACTCTGCTTCTGAGTCTATTCAGGAACTTCCAAGTTGCCCATTCTTGGTTTGCCCATAGAGGAAGACCTTCAGATTCTTGTTGTTGCTAGGGAGACATTAAAAGGAGTGGTGGTTCTCATGAAACTTTTCCTTGATTTAAGTCTACTGGGAGGAGGCTGATAGCCATACAGTGGGTGGCTTTCACAATCTTATTTCTCTAGCAATTGGCAGCAACTTCCCCTCACAAATTGGGGCGGGGCGGGGGGGCAATGCATACTTATAGAGCCTATCAAGAGGTGTAGGTTAAAGACATCCTATGATTATTCTACATGTTTTATTTAGTGCTATATTCAACTGCTTTGAGTGGGCAGATGTGTGCCAAACAAGGCAGGCATACTCAGCAATTGAGTAAGGCAAGGCCAGGACTGATGTTCTTATTAATTTTGGATCTGCACCCCATGCACTATGGGTAAGTTTCCACAGGATGTTATTGTGTGCAGCTACTTTCTGCTTTGTGTTCACACAGTGTTTCCTAATTGTTAGTGCTCGATCTAAGGTGAAACTGAGATATTTAGGGTGGGAACAGAGATTGAGCTCTGGCCTTCCCAGGTAAACTTCAGTTTCTTGTTGGCTTCACGATTATGTAGGTGGAAAGCACACACTTGTGTCTTGGCAGGGTTTGGCTTCAGGTGGTTATCTTTGCAGTAGCTGGAGAGATCTTTCAGGGCATTAGTAAATTTGTTTTCAACTGTTTCAAAGTCTTTTGATTGTGTTGTTAGGGTAAGGTCATCAGCATATATAACCTTTTTGTGAGTGATGGTTGTGGCTGATTGTTAGTAAAAACATTAAACAAGGTTGGTTCAAGAATGCTGCCTTGAAGTCAGAATACTACTGTAAAAGAGAAATGGTGACTGGATTTCTTTGATGCCATCTTCCAAATAATCACATAGCAAGTGACTAAGACTGTCATGTGTCGAGAACACAGTGACTACGAGGTGAGTACAATTTATTTATTTTTTCAGTGTAAACAACCCCTCTGAGTTCCAGCCTTCCTACATGGAATAATATTAATAATCATGGTCTATTCTACTTCTGGATGGCATTTGCCTCATTCTTTAGTCTATTGGCAAGGAGAATCACCTCCCTCCAGTAAAGGATGGCAACAAGAGAAGATCTTGATAGTAAATAAATACACGACCCAGAAGCCAATATAAAACCTTCCAGGAATTCTAGCCAAAAGGCTGTCTTATCTCCAGTTAAAGAGGACTATTATCGCTCACTTCCCAGGAGAAAGCAAAGCAGAACTGATTTGATTAAGAACAGATTAACCTCACTAACACAGCTACCCTGGGTTTTACACCTGTCACTTTAGCATGACAATTTATATTTATTCAAAAAGCCACCAGACAGTAAATTAAACATTGCCCTAATTAGAAAAATGTCATATGGTTACAGTGGGGAAGCAAATGGATCTCATTCCTATGCAGGTCTGGGGCAATGCATGTTTCAGGGTGGAGTGCCATCAATACTTTGACACCGTAATTTCCGAATCAAATGCTGTTAGGCATGCAAGTCAAGAATTCATCTTGGCGCAAAGGGAAAGGGGATGGATCTGTATCATGTTCAGGGAAAGAAATTAGCTAGGCATGCTATGCTGGGTATTTTTTGGCCAAGTAGCTTGATTGCTTTATATTAACATCAGATTTGTTGCTGGACACACCAGAAGGGTTCTGAAGATATGATACAAATACAGAGCTGGCAAAAAGTTGCTTTATTTGGACCATATTTGCCCCCCAAAATGCTGCAAATGTGGTCCAAATAAAACAACTTTTTGACCAAAGCCTGTCCTGGGGGAGACTGCACATTCTTCCCATGAAGAAAGACCCCTCTAGAACTTCTAGCATTTCCAGATTAAGAAGTGGATAATAAAAGAAGTGGGTGATAAGAAATCCACTTTGATGCATGCAGTATGTGAGCTACTAAAAAGTCCAACCTCTTGAGGAAACCATAGAAAGAATCCAGTGCTTTTGGAAAGGTTCAGTATATGAAAGCACGTCATGCTGAGATTTTGTATTAACACAACTCCTGATATTTTCTCCTCAAAACATGAGAATGGCATGAGAAGAGTGTACAAAGTTGACTACTGTATATCATGTATAAGCTGAACTCATGTATAAGTCAAAAGCAGTTTTGGGGTTAACACTGTGGATTTTGATATGAGCTGTAGATAAAGTTTATAGGAGATGCTGGCAAGCTGGAATGTGTCCAGAGGATGGCAACTAAAATGATCAAGGGTCTGGAGAACAAGTCCTATGAGGAGCTGGGCATGTTTTGCCTGAAGAAAAGAAGGCTAAGAGGAGACATGATGAGGGCCATGATGAAGATGTGAAGGGAAGTCATAGAGAGGAGGGAGCAGGCTTGTTTTCTGCTGCCTGGAAGACTAAGATGCAGAACAATGGCTTTGAACTACAGGAAAGGAGATTCTACCTGAACATTAGGAAGAACTTCCCAACTGCGAGAGCTGTTCAGCAGTGGAACTCTCTGTCCTGTAGTAGTATTCTTTGGAGGCTTTTTAACAGAGGGTGGATGGCCATCTGTCGGGGCGGGGGGGGGGGGGGCTTTGAATGTGATTTTCTTGCTTCTTGGCAGGGGGTTGGACTGGATGGCCCACGAGGTCTCTTCCAACTCTACGATTCTATTATTCTATGAAGTTGGGTATCTTTTTGTGGAGAGGGGAAAGCATGTTGATGTATGACTAAGTTGACCCAATAATTTTGGATCAACGTTTTGCTTAAAATTTCTAGTCTTACAACTGGATTCATATTTAGCTGGTGATTTGAAGATCTTTTCTATTGTCATCATGTATGCTATAATCAAAAAGGAGTGCCAACACCTTGCAAATAAACAACATTCTGGTGGCAGTTCTGGTCTCAAGAATCCCAAGTGATGGGTGCAAAACTTTCATCAAACTTGGCCTGGGATGGAAATGCTTTCAAGTAAGGCCAGAAAATGTTCTACACCATGACCGGAGTAGCCCTCTGAGACAGGAATAAGTATTGTTCTCCCCCGTGCCTTTTTAGATCGAAAGTTGGTTATTGTCACAGCAAGATTGATACCGCAATCATTGCCACTGGGGGAATGAAACAAGAGGCTAGTGCTGAGCTAGAAGGAAGCAATCCAAATAGGGCACCTGCTACTCATGCCTTGTGTCAGTGCAAGAGTGTCAGGAATGAAAGAAATTGGAGAAAGGGAGGGGGGAGACAAGTGAGAGAAAAACAACAACAGCATTAGAACAAGGCCACAAAACCTAGCGTCCCCTTTTCTAGCCGTTCAGAGATGCTCTTCAAAGGACATGCTGAGATTGCCATTTCAGTATTCCATGGGATGCAGTTTTGAAATTGTCTTGCCGGTGACGTGAATCTGATCGGATGCCTCGCAAGCATCAGTCAGCAGTATGCCATATGTTGCCCCATTCCACACAACAGTCAGAATGGCCTCATTACAATTTGTGAGAACTGTCTGGGTATCACATATCTCCTTGGCAGGCTCCAAGCAAAGAGTTATTACTTTATTTATTCCGTGCTGACGAAATCACTTCCAGGGCTTGATTTTGCAGTTGTGAATAGAAGGGTGAGCTGGAGGGAGAGGTTTTGGCCAGTGTGGCCTGCTTTCCTTGGCCAAATTGAGACTTCAGGGCTTTGTCCAGACTTCAGTGCAAGAAGGAGGAATCTCACTGCCTTGAAAACTCTACACACACACACACACAGACATACACAGACACACACACACATTTTTCTTTGTTAGACTTATCACTTCTAGCAATAGGCTGTATGGAAATGGGCTGTACTTAAGAATTTCTGCAATAGAAACTGCTGTACCATTTACTAGACAAAGAGTATATATGAGTGAAAACTAAGGGTGACTCCACCTCATCAGATGGGGTTCTTCGCCATCCTAGAATGCAGCTGGCATGCTGCCATGACAGAGTGCTCTGGAGCCCATCATATGACACAGGACTAATTTTATTGGGGATCCATTGGGCTCAGTCCCAGCAGCAGTAAGAGGAGACAGGTGACTAGCCATCTCCTCATCGAAGAAGCAGAGGACGGCACGGGAGGAAGCCAGGGACAGCAGGGAAATGTCTTGGGATGGCTGCCCATGATGAACCACAGCAAGGGGACAAAGCTGGGCACTGCCCCATGGTTTCCCATACTGTCCCTTAGGGATGTGCGATTCATTAAAAAATGGTTCAAAAGTCATTGCAAAACTGGGGTGGGGTGGGGCACTTGCACTTTGTTTCTTAAGTGTTTCTAAAGTATACTTAGTGAAACTTTTGTTACTATAATGAGAGTAACAAATTTTGTTACTATTTTGTTATAGTAATTGCACTTGTGCATAATTACTATAAATAGGGAAACTTCAGGGGCTCATATCTATCTCATTTGTAAAGCTGTTGGGGTAAAACGCGCTGCAGTGGTAGAACACATTTGCCCCGTTAGCCTGCTAAATTTCAGAATATTTCACTTATCCATTGAGTTTTGGCGAATTTTTCTAAACACTTTTTTTAACAATAAAGAAATCTGTTTCTAGTTTCAAAGTGTTACTTCCTGTTTAATTGTGTAGTCTTTACTTTGAAAGTAGTTGTTCTATTCCACAAACGTTGCTTTTGTAACAGAAACTTTGCTAAACTGTAGAACAGGGGTCCTCAAACTTTTTGAACAGAGGGCCGGGTCAGAGTCCCTCAAACTGTTGGAGGACCGGATTATAATTTGAAAAAAAAAATGAATGAATTCCTATCCACACCTCACATATCTTATTTGTAGTGCAAAAAACACTTTAAATAATACAATAATTAAAATGAAGAACTATTTTAACAAATATAAACTTAGCAGTTTAGAATAAATATAAACCTAGCAGTTTGAAAACATGCAAATGTGAGTAGATCAATAGATACCGCTCCGGTAGGAAGGTAACGGCATTCCATGCAGTCATGCCGGCCACATGACCTTGGAGGTGTCTATGGACAACACCCGCTCTTCGGCTTAGAAATGGAGATGAGCAGCAGAGTCACAGAGTTGGACATGACTGGATTTAAGGCCTCCCCCCCTTCTCCTGCCTCCTGGATGCGGCAAGGCCGCATCCTGAAGGGAGGAGAGGCTGAGCCCACGGAGGTGGCGGGTCAAGCAGGCCCAAGCCGCTTGGCCCGTCGCCTCTGTCCCCTCTCCTGCCTCCGGGATGCAGCCTCGCTGCATCCTGAAGGGAGGAGAGGCTGAGCCCACGGGGGCAGCGGGCCAAGCCAGGCCCAAGCCGCTTAGCCCACCACCTCCCCCCCTCTCCTGCCTCCCCCCTTCGCCCACCTCACACCCTTCTCCACAGCCCGCGGGTTGGATAGATACCCTCGGGGGGGGGGGCAGATCCGGCCCGTGGGCCGTAGTTTGAGGACCCCTGCTGTAGAATATTAACAAACGTATTGGAACTCTGGCAGGGAGTGGCTACACACCGATCTCTTCACTTGATTGGTGCTATTTGATGCGAATGCATACTGGCAAATGTAGCTTAGGGCAGAGCCTTTGGAATTCTTTGGCATAGGGCTTCTCCCCTTCCCAAAAATCATTTCCCAGAGTTCTGCATTATTCCCAAAATGGACTGCTCCTCCTCTTTAAATGGCGAGAGGTCATTAATTCCAGGGATTCTTAAATATTTTGTATGAGCCACGGAAGCACTTCAGATATGGAAACTTGCAAAACTTCCAATTTCTGACTCTTCCAATTTTTTTGCACATGGCTCCTGTTTCCCATTGTCCCCAGGCATCTGGACCTCCAGGTGATGAGGTCCCTAGATTTTGAAGGAAAGGCAGGACATGAATTTAATAAATAAATCATTTCAGGGGGTTTATTTCATGGGAAAGACCATGTCATCTCCTGATAACTTGATGCAGAAGAGTTCCCACAGAAGACAAGCTTTAGCATTTATCTTTACTTAGTGAATAAGCT
Organism: Anolis sagrei; assembly: GCF_037176765.1. Taxonomy (NCBI): domain Eukaryota; kingdom Metazoa; phylum Chordata; class Lepidosauria; order Squamata; family Anolidae; genus Anolis; species Anolis sagrei. The sequence goes on along the minus strand of NC_090035.1, from coordinate 18,354,552 downwards.
GTTTCTTCCCAAAAAGAATAAAAATGCAGAGGAAAATGAATCTGGCGTATTACAGCTGTCACCTTTAATACATCCATGAAAGAAAAGTATCCCTTATTACACTATTGATAGAAGAGGCAAACCAAGTGTTTCGTCGTATCCTTACTTTAGTGCACTGGGCTATTGAATCTGATTGTTTTTGACCAAAAGGTCACCCTTTCCAGATGGAAAATGAATCCAAAAGCAAGTTGTTTCCTCTCTGAGTACAGAGAATCCATTTAATGCTGCCCTTCCAACACAGAAACACACACACTACACACATTCACAGAGGCACCAGCCTGGTTATTGAAACTGGTGTGGGCAAATTCCCTTTGATGGACTCAGCATTTTTAGCGGGCATTGACAGAAACTAAATTGGAAAGAATGCAACAAATGTGAGGTTTTAGCGGAGTATCGACTTGATATAGATTGAGCAGAGGCGAGAGAAGGGGAGGGTTAGAAAATATTGTGCAGCGTGCAAGTTGGAACTCCATGTTGTCTCATTAAAAGGCTCGGCGACAGATAAGGCTGTCTGTCTGGTTTGCCCTTGACTCTCCATCAAGTGGATCATTCCTGTAAGGAGCTATAATATCCCATCACAGGGCACTTTGCTAGGACTGCTAGGCACAACTGTGTAACAATGGCGATGACTTGTAAATAATTTTTTTAAAACAATCAGGCAATTTCTTTTGTGCATCTATTGCACAGCTGCAAAAAAAGAAACAACCCTAAGATATCATATATACTGGTGTACATGTCTAGAAAATGTATGCAGAAAATCCCAAAAACGTCAATATAACTATTATATCTGAACTCTTGTGAAAAAGGAACCATCTATGAGTGAAGTGTTGAAAGGCTGGATTTTAGACCATTCCAGAAAAACTTCAAAGGCACACCAACTCTCTTTAATTTTTCCACCATGGCATGACTTCTGGGCTTTCTGAATTCCTGGGTAGAAAATGGCAGAGGCAACCAGTAATATCTCTTCATCTGAGATGTCACTGGCACTTTGCCCCGCCCCCCTTGCAGAATGGCCCTCTACTTAACCGCAGTCTTACCAAAATCCATAATTTTGGCCCCTAAATCTGCCTTTACACACAAGGGCAATTTATACACAAGTATATATAACATATAATTCAAGTCAGATGGTTATAGAGAACCCATGAATTTCATACGGTTTTCTTAGGTGAGTAATAGGCCCCATCTACACTGCCTTAGGAGCCCTCGGTGCCACAGTGGGTTAAACCGCTGAGCTGCTGAGCTTGTTGACCGAAAGGTTGCAGATTTGAATCCGGGGAGCGGCGCGAGCTTCCGCTGTCAGACCCAACTTCTGGCTACCTTGCAGTTCAAAAACATGCAAATGTGAGTAGATCAATAGGTACCGCTCCGGTAATGGCACTCCAAGTAGTCATGCCAGCCACTTGACCTTGGAGGTGCCTACGGACAATTCCTGCTTTTTGGCTTAGAAATTGAGATGAGCACCACACCCCAGAGTCGGACACAACTGGACTTAATGTCAAGGGAAAATCTTTACCTTTACTTTTACACTGCCTTATATGATCAGTGTAGACTCATATAGATTCTAGGTAAACAACTATTCCTTCATTGATACTACCTCCCTTGGTGCCATAGCATTACAAAATATGCTATGTAACCCTTGCAGTGTCAGCTCCTTACTTTGAAATAACTTTCTAAGCACCAAGGAACACAAATAACAGAGTCACAAGCATTTTGGAAGTTAGCACATGGAGAGCCATTTTTTATTTCCCCTTCATTTCCTCCTTATTTGATTCCTTGTTAAGTCAGCTTGTTTGCCTTATTTGAAACAATCAGCCATGACACTAGAGGAAAATGCATGCAAATCAAATGTGATTTTTCTAACCCCACCCCTCTAAACCCAGAAAATGGGATATATTGGATTTAGGGATGCAGAGGCACACAATGACATGAAACAGAAATACACTGAGATGTCCATTTCTCACTTTTGCACTTAGTTTAAACCAATTCAGGTATGCATACAACAAAATGGACATGTGAGAGTAAAAGAGAGAAACCGAGGGATTCAAAAGGCAGTTGATGGAGTGGGAACACAGAGGATGATTGGGATGGTCCTTGGAAATCAGGACAGTTGAAAGATTTGTACCCTCTATTTGAGAATGTCATGGCAAGCAAGCACTAGGGACCTCTCCACACAGGGCATTCTTGCCCCATTTTGCCACTTTTTTCACAGCAAGGACAGAGCCTTCCTCCACCACTACGGGGAGGAAAGTGTATTTTGGGTAGCTCCAATGGAGTTACTTGCACTTTCTTTTCCTTTTCTCTGTATAATGGGAGAAAGGGTGGTGGGGCAATGCACATTGCCATGCATTGCCACATTTTCTCCTATCTGATGGGACAATGCACTCTGTCTCATCCCCACCATGTGATGGGCCACGGGCTGCCCTGTGTGCCTTTCCTTTTGCCAGTGATTGCTGGTGCTTCAGCAAGTCCTAGTTACCTTTTCCTTCCTCTGTTGTCTTTGGAGACTTGTAGTTTCTGATAGAAGTATACAGTAAGCTCTTCACTTTTGTGGGGGGTTAAGGGCCCAAGAAAGTGGGAAACAAACTTTACCTGATATAACATTTCTCAAGCAATTTCTAGTTCCACTAGGGACATTTATAGACAACTTACAGTGGACTGGAGGAGCTGGGTATTCCCAAAGAGAACACCTTCAATGGAAGCTGACAATAGAATCAGACTTGAGAACCTACATATTCCCTGAGAAGCATTATCTGTAGAACCTCAAGGTCCTCCAGAGCAATACCTTGATCAACATTTGGTAGAAGCTGACTAGAGTCACCCTGTCAGGCCTAGAGTTTCAATCCACAAATAATCAAATCCACAAAAATGAAACTTGCTTATGTGGAGACCTGTTTGTAGCTTTGTTTGTTACAGCCACTTGTAAAGAGTTTCTGAAGATATGTTGTAACAAGCCACATAAGCCTGGGCCATTGACATAGCTGTAGGGCCACAGTTGGCCACACCCTTCTCAAACCTTCCTCCTAAACATGTCTTTGCCATTCTTTATGCATGTCCCCCCTGCGCCAGATTCCAATTTCCTCCTTGATTATGAAGACTATATTTTATGTGATTAATGGGAGAAAAATAGCTGTTAGAAGCTGTTTACCCAGTGTGAATTAGAACACTAATTAGAAGAGACATGCATGTTAATGAGTAAGAGGAAGTTGATCAGTATGCAACTAAAAGTTTCTCATTTAATTGTCTCTGTGTGGTGGTGGGGATGGAGAAGAGCATTGGGATAATGTGTTTTATATGCAGAAATGCAATTGCCCTAAACCAAAATGTCATTCATATGTATAACCTCAGATGAAAATAAGGACATTGTATAGGGACTCCTATTGAGGCTTACTTTCAAATGAATGGTATACTTGTGTATGTAGGTATACCTCAGATACCAAAGCATCTGGCAAAGAAGCTTCTTTCTACAGTATTTTAAAGGAGAAAATCTCTTTTCTTGGCTTCTGTATAGCTTAAGCTTTTTTTTGCAGTATTGACACTGAAAAGATGGCGAATAAAGGCAGTTTTCAACCAACCTGGCTCAGGGCCATGGCCTCCTTGATTTGAATCTATCAATTTGTAATGGTGTCTTTTCTGACTGTCTTCTACCTTAGCAAGAATGGCTATCTTCTTTAGTGAGTCACCTCTTCTCATGATATGACCAAAGTACAACAGCCACAGTTTAGTCATCTTGGCTTCCAAAGAGTGGCCAGGTTTTGATTTGCTCCAGGACTCATTTATTTGTGATTTTGACGGTCCATGGTATCCACAGGTCTCTTATTAAAGTCTCAAATGAATTGATTTTCTTTATATCAGCTGTTGCCACTGTCTAGCTTCCACAAACATACATATACATTGGAGCTAAAATAGTTAACAATCGTAACTGCTGTAATTCTGACACTTCAGGATCTGGTCTAATTTTTCATAGTTGTCCTTCAAAGTCTTAGTATGAGTCTATATTGTTCACTAAATCCAGGGCCACTCTGGAGCATTTATGCCCTAGATTAAACTCATAGGGAGCCAGGAACACTCAACTGAATCTCCTTCAGTGCTACTTTAGTATCCACATGGTCCAGCCAGGCCAAGACTGTCACCTTACTTTCCATATTGTTACTAATATGCCATCCAAGCTTCTTGTCACACTGGATCCTTCTTCTGATATCGGAACGGGGCATCTGATGGAGGAGGGATCACAATAAACAGTCTTACTGTGCTTGCTATTTTTTTTGAGAGAGAGAATGACAGTCCTCATGCCCTCCAAAAGCCTAATCTTCTAGATGACAACAATGAATGTTAGACCTTTTTAACATGCTGAGTGGAAACAGGAAGAGAACACTTCCAGGGAGTTGTGAGCATCTTTCCAGCTATTTTGCATTAACCTCACCAAGAACTCAAAGCACACCATTATCAAGATTTTCGCTATCACTTGCAGCTTAAAACAAACAAACAAACATCCCAGCTCTTTCATAAGCAATAGATCTCTTCACCCTTATGATAACTAAGCCAATATTTGTTAAAAAGAAGAACCAGTTAAGACCCGTGCTGCAGTTTCTAATTACATTCCCCATAGCAGGAACTTTTGATGTTATTTAAATGAATGCAAACAGAAGTGTTGGCAGAAGTTGGGAACTAATTTCTTAGGTCTTTATTTTTGCAGTCGGGGCTAAATGGTTTGATCATAATAAACAGAAGTCTGCTAGTCATTTCGAAAAGGGTACCTTCTTGTTTCACCAGTGTAAGTCCTTTTTGGCATTGCACAAGGGACTATTCCACTGAATTTGATGCATCTACATCAGCATACCAGGAAATCTGCTCTGGGTTTGACTTTGAGCTTGTGGGCTGAACCTAATTTGATAAATAAGTTTAAAACTTTCAGGAACACCTTTTACAGTTTAAAAAATCCCAGCACAGATTCATGGCTCCCATACTGATATTGGTCAATCTCTATCACAATTATTTAGAAATGTACAACATTATCATATTATCAGTCTTGAGAAGTATTATTATTATTAACTTTATTTGTACCCCGCTAGCATCTCCCGAAGGACTCGATGCGGCTTACACAGGCCGAAGCCTCAAAACAATACAATAGAAAACATAACACAACAATAAACAAAGCAAATCAACAATTAAGCAAAATAACAACAATGACAATGCATCAATACATCAAGACACTATTAAAACTGGTTCGGCCAGCGCAATGGGGTACAGGGGTTAAAAGTGCTGAAATGGCAGGAGGAACGTAGGATTAAAAGTGCGGTGTGCAGCAACATTGGTTGTGCTAAAGTGCTTCTAGGACTTGGGATGGGGATTCCTAATCTGCGAAGGCACATCGGAACAGCCAAGTTTTTAGGTTCCTTCTGAAAACTGCTAGAGTAGGGGCCTGACGAAGCTCTTTTGGAAGGGCATTCCAAAGTCGGGGGGCCGCCACAGAGAAAGCCCTGTCCCGTGTCCCCACCAAGCGCGCTTGCGACGTAGGTGGGATCACGAGCAGGGCCTCCCCAGATGACCGGAGCGAGCGTGTGGGTTCGTAGATGGAGATGCGGCCACGCAGGTAGGATGGTCCCAAACCGTTCAGGGCTTTGTAGGTGAGCACCTGCACCTTGAATTGGGCTCGGAAAATAAGCGGCAGCCAGTGGAGCTCCTTAAACAGAGGGGTAGACCTCTCTTGATAATGAGCTCCAGTTAGCATTCTAGCTGCTGTCCGCTGGACCAATTGAAGTTTCCGAGCCGTCTTCAAGGGCAGCCCCACGTAGAGCGCATTGCAGTAATCCATTCTAGAGGTGACCAAGGCGTGGACCACCCCGGCCAGATCAGCCTTCACGAGGTACGGTCGCAGTTGGCGCACAAGTCTCAATTGTGCAAAGGCCCTCCCAGATACCGCCGACACCTGAGCCTCAAGTGTGAGCGAAGAATCCAGGAGGACACCCAAACTGCAGACCTGTGGCTTCAGGGGGAGTGTAACCCCGTCCAGCACAGGTAGCCACCCTATACCCCGATCTGGTTTACGATCGACCAGGAGGACCTCTGTCTTGTCGGGATTGATCTTCAGCTTGCTCTTCCTCATCCAGATCGACACAGCGGCCAGGCACTCGTCCAGCACCCGAGGAGCCTCCTTGGAATTAGGTGGAAAGGAGTAGTAGGGTTGTGTGTCATCTGCGTAGAGATGGCACCCAACTCCAAAACTCCGGATGACCTCTCCCAGTGGTTTCATGTAGATGTTGAAAAGCATGGGCGACAGAATGGAGCCTTGCGGGACCCCACAGGTCAAAGGCCAGGGGTCAGAGCAGGCGTCTCCCAGCTTCACCATCTGGGTCCGTCCCTCCAAGAAGGACCGGAGCCACGACAGGACCGCGCCCCCGAGGCCCATCCCAGAGAGATGACCCAGAAGGATACCATGATCGATGGTATCGAAAGCCGCTGAGATGTCCAGGAGAACCAGCAGGGTCACACTCCCCCTGTCCAGCTCTCTGCGGAGGTCATCCACCAAGGCGACCGAGGCTGTCTCGGTGCCATGACCAGGCCTGAAACCAGACTGTGACTGATCTAGGTAGTTGGTATCGTCTAGGAAGCTCTGGAGCTGCGAGGCGACCACCCGCTCCAGCACCTTACCCAAGAAAGGGAGGTTGGAGACTGGCCTGTAGTTACTCAGCACCGTGGAGTCAAGGGAAGCTTTTTTGAGGAGTGGATGAACCACAGCCTGTTTCAAACCAGATGGAAAAATCCCTTGCTCCAACGATGCATTGACAATCAATACAAACCAGTCAACCAACCCCTCCCTGGCTGATTTAATGAGCCAAGATGGGCATGGGTCTAGAGGTGAGGTGGTCGCCCTCACAGCCCCAAGAACCTCCTCTACGGTTTCAGGAAGGACAAGCCTAAAAGAATCCCACAAAATTGAACAAGCAGATGCCTCCGTCACCTCTTCAGGGACTGCGATGGAATTGGAGTCGAGCTCAAGGCGTATCTGAGCGACTTTACCTGCAAAATGGTGTGCGAAATCGCGACACCGAGCTGCTAGGTCATCAGTGTACACAACCAATGTTTTCATAGCACAGCAAATTTCTTTTTTTCATCCTAAACAGTGATAATTCAGGTAGCTTTGAGGAATGCACAAACAAAAAGTACAGTAGCTTCTAGGGCTGGGCGGTTTCGTTTCGTTAATTCGTAATTCGTTAATAATTCATTAATTTTTTCAATTACAAAACGATAACGAACCATTCTGGAGCAATTTTTTAAAAAACGAATTTTTAAATAGTTTTGTAATTGCTTCGTATTTCGTTATTGTATTCGTTTCGTTATTGTTTTGAGGTCGTTTCGTTATTATTTCCGCATGTCTGGGGCAAGTTTTATGGTTGTTTTTTGTTTAATTAGTGAAAAAAATTATAATATCACACCAACAGTCAACAACAGAGGGAGAGGGAAGCTTCAGAAGTTTTTGGAGGTTTTTTAGCGTATTTCGCGGTTGCGTCCGCCATTAATGAATCGATTCGTTATTGTTTCGGAAATCGATTCGTTAATGTTTTGTGATTTTTTTCACATTTATGAAATTTCGTAAATATCGAACTTTTTAAAAGGAAAATTTTGTAATTATTTTAAATAACGAAACGCAAAAAACCCCCCAAAAACGAATCGATTTTAGAAACAAATTTTTCCGTTGTTACCCAGGCCTAGTAGCTTCTACTGTTTTTGCCGGGGGTTGTGGTGGTGCAATGGGTGAAACCCTTGTGTTGGCTGAACTGCTAACCTGAAGACCTGAAGGTTGGCAGTTCGAATCCACGAGATGGGGTGAGCTCCCATCTGTCAGCAACAGAGGGGACATGAGAGAAGCCTCCCACAGGATGATAACACATCTGCCCCTGCTCGCCAGAAACATCTCTGTAGATGGCTGATTCCCTTACATCAGAAGTGACTTGCAGTATATTCTCAATTCACTTGATAAAAAACCTGGTTTTGCCAATTATGTAACATTAAGTTAGAGGTACATCTTGGATTAAAATATCTCAAGTATAACTGGCAATATATCTATTCAGGGATAGCTGTGTTGGCCATCAAACAAAATCCAAAATCCACAAAGGAGTTATACTATTATTGACCTATCAGAATGCTCAAAATGCACAACACATATTTTCAAAGCTTCAGTTTTAACATATTTTGCTTGATTAAGAAGACAGTGGAACTTTGAAAGCTTGCATCGTGCGGCTGATTCTCACCTGGTTGATACTGGTTTATACTGCCTGTGTAGGTAATTTATGCCCATTGATTTTGCTGTGGTACTAGGGCATGCCCAAAGCACCCACCAGATTCCACCCATTTTGCTGTTGTTCTTGTTGTCCTCTTTTCAAGACAAGCCTGGATACCCTTTAGAGATTCAGAAGAAAGGGAGAAATATGTATCAGTCGTCATTTTCCTGCTGAACAGCTGGAGTTATAAACTGCTTACGCTCCTACTAATGTGGTAATTTAATGTTGTTTCAGCAAAAGTTTTAACAATTATGTTACTTGGAAGGGGGTGAAAAAAGGTAACAACAGCTTGGATTGGCATTAAATGGAAGGGGAAATGCAAATAAAATGCAGATTTATTTCAGTTTTGTTTTGTCCTAATTGCAGTTATTCATAATACTTTAATGCACACTCCTTGCAGCTTTGCTACAGTCGGAATGGGTTGATGTACCAAGAAAAATGCCACAAGCCATTGTAAAATCAGCCCCCTCCACCCCTAGCAGTTATTTGAAAATCATGGCATCGTTCCAAAGGTACTTTTTCAGAGAACGATGCAACATAGATTATCAGTGCATGCTCCATATTTGTTTAAAAAAGAGAATGAAGACATCAGCATCCCTTGCACATTTTTAAACTTCTATTGTCATTCACATCACAATTGTACCCGAAAACTACAGCTAACGCAATGTGTCTATCACAATGCCAAGCAAGGGTAAAGAAAATGCAGAGATATTATGTTCAAATTTCAAGTTTTTAGAAAATGTATTATTTATTTTTTTAAACAAACATAGCTAAGTTTTTCGGTCCCACTGTGGTGAAACATAAAGCAACAGCTCATAGCTCTGAGTCCTAGTCTCCAGGCGAGCAGAAAACAAGCCTGCTCCTTCTTCCTTATGACATCCTTTCACATTTTTATATATGGCTATCATGTCTCCTCTCAACCTTCTTTTCTGAAGCTAAACAGACCCAGCTCTTATTTGTTTACTCTATTTGTATCCCGCCTTTCTCTACCCCAAAGGAGACTCAAGGAGGCTTTATATATGGCAACTATTGATTGCCTATGGACAACAAACAAAGTACACTTGTTAAAAATTCAAATTCAAATTAAATGCACATTAAAACATATAAAACATTGCATTCAGTATTAAAATCACGCCATCCTCAGTTATAATCTGGAGCCATTCCAGCTCTTTAATCTGCTCCTCACAGGGCATGGTCTTCAGACCTTTGATCATTTTACTTGCCCTTCTCTAAGTGATTTCTACAATTGTGAGGGATATTCTATGGTGCAATTATGGGATCCTCTTTGCCTTCTTTAGGGATCTCTAGGCACTCCTTCAGAACCCTATGGGCAACCTTTGTTGGAGGGTGACCACAAAACTAAACTGGAAAATTTAGAGATTTCTACAGAGATGTTCTCTCATGTATAAAAAGTGATTCACTGTATTCTTTCCATCCAAAATAATGGTGCCCCTAAGTTCCTTTTGTTCTTCCTCAATTTGGTGGAAACATTGTGCTTTTCCTACACAATCTACCCTGTTAAAAATATAGAAGCTTATGCCTGAGCTCGGTGAAGTATAGCTTATAAACTTGGTTAGACCTATTTTATGTTTCAATGGAATCTGCTAAGTTGGGATGAAATATGTGGGGTGCTTTTTAGGCATCGTAACTCCAGCCCTTTGATATCTTTACATTCAGACACCAATGAAATGGTGCACACAGTCCTAAACACATTATATTTCCTTTTCTTTAATCTTACTGAATAAGAAGAGTGATGTGGGCACGAGCAAACCAGTTTAGAAAAGCAATGGGATCTCACAAGATTTCACAACTAACAACGTCCTCCCGGCTTTCCACACCAGGCGTTCCATAATGGCAATATAATAGGAGTGCAATGGCAATTAAATGATTGCATATTTTAGAGCAATGGAGGGTATCCATTAGGGTATGAACCATTAGCAGAATGGTAACATTGTCATAAGAGTTTTCATGCTTGGGTTCAGTGATGGATTAGGCTCACATTTGCACAATGGACAGGTATTCGTTTTCTCCTCCTCTATCTCTCCTTACTTACTCTGAGTGAAGACTTAAGGTTTAAGGCTACATTCTTGCATCTATTCACCTGGGAGGATGTCCAGATGAACCAATGTGACATAGGACATTAGATCAACAACCCTCTTTTCCACTACAATTTATTGAAGATAATGGATGCATATTGGATTTAGCAACTTTGGTATCAAACATCTCTTCCATGTGCTGTTTCATGCTCCTTCTAACCCTGCCTTTCCGCATTACTGCAATTCCTTTGTGCTTTGTTATTACAAGGAACCCTACACATTCACAGGGGTTCGGGGCACAGGACAAGGGTGAATGTGGAAAAATGTGACTAAAAATACCTTTTTAAAATACATGAGAGAATATGTTTAGGAATCTGTAGGTCTATCAGTGCAATGCTATAGCAGCTGGACATGGCAGCTATTTTCTCCCTCAGAGGACAAAGTAATGCCAGTTGGAACATGGGGGGGGGGGGGGGGGGGTGTCTTATGAGCCGTTGGGCCAAGACACAATGGAGCTGTACCTGTCTGCTCTTCATACTCCATGTTTGAAAGCATTGCATTGCAACTGGAATTTGGAAGGAAAGACAATTACTTCATTAGAGGTGCTTCTGGTAGCAACCTGGATATGAGTGTATTGATCAGAGGAATAATTCCTCAATGCAAAATCAATTTACAGAATCAATGAGATTTGGGGAAAGAACACTTTACTGAACTGTGAGGTGAACTCACTGCTAGCCAAGGCAGATTCGTGTTCCTTGATCATTCCCAACTGAAAACATGCAGCTTAGCTTTTAGAATTTAGCTTCCCACACCAAACCCACCAAACCCACCAAACCTAGACAAAAACCTATACCAGAACATCTAAGCCATACTTCATGGTGATGCAGCCAGCTCTATGGCTCAATCTGCATCTTTGCTAATGAATTATAATGATGGACAAACAGCAAACCACATGTGGTATTCCATTGCACAACAGGAGTTTCTGTTGTGCAGCAGACACAAGGCATCTCATCATAAAATGAGACTCCACAATGACAACAGGAGTCATAGCTGCACCTACTTTCTTCTCTGGATAATATGAACAATATCCACTTGTTGAAGAACTTTTTCAAGATAAACACTTTGAACAGATAGTAGTAGTATTAGTAGTTTATTCGTTCAGTTGCTTCCGACACTTCGTGACCCATGGACCAGCCCATGTCAGTTGGCCGTCACCACCCCCAGCTCCTTCAGAGTCAAGCCTGTCACTTCAAGGATACCATCCATCCATCTTGCATTTGGTTGCCCCCTCTTCTTTTTTTCCTTTCATTTTCCCCAGCATCATTAACTTCTCTAAGCTTTCCTGTCTTCTCATTATGTGGCCAAAGTACTTCATCTTTGCCTCTAATATCCTTCCCTCCAATGAGCAGTCAGTCTTGATTTCCTAAGTATGGACTGGTTAGATCTTCTCATGGCCCAAGGCACTCTCAGAATTTTCCTCCAACACCACAATTCAAAAGCATCTCTCTTCCTTCGCTCAGCCTTCCCTAAGGTCCAGCTCTCACATCCATAGGTTACTATGAGGAATACCATTGCTTTAACTATGTGGATCTTCATTGCCAGTGTGATGTCTCTACTCTTCACTATTTTATCAAGATTGGTCATTGCTCTCCTCCTAAGAAGTAAACGTATTTTGATTTCCTGGCTGCAGTCTGCATCTGCAATAATCTTTGCACCTAGAAATACAAAATCTGTCAGTAGTAATAGCATTAGTAGTGAATTTTATTAGTTGTTTTGGTTATCTTTCAGGGCAGTTGTCAAGCTCCTTTCATGTAAAAAAAACTATTTCTATTTTTATTTTATTAGAGAGTTCCTACCACTTATGTTCCATAGTGCAGTGAGATATGCTAAGTAGACCTTTTGCTGGGTTCACTTTTTAAAAATATTTTTTTAATAAGGAAAACTAAGGAATGTAATTCCTAATGGAAACTTGTGTTTTATTAAGGGTGCAATTACACTGCAATATTAATGCAGTTTGATGTCACTTCAACTGCCATGGCTCAGTGCAATGGAATTCAAAAAGTGACGGTGCCTCAATAAACTACGATTTCCAGGATTCAGTGGGCCTGAGCTGTGGCAATTAAAGTGTTCTCAAACTGCAGCCATTCTACAGTGTAGATGCACTGTAATTTAGTCCTAGTAAAGCCATTCTGTTTGAGTGTTATGCAAGTGAGCAATGGGATTTCAACCAATGTTTGCATCTGTATACATTTTCTTCCCATGATGCCTTCTCTCATTCTTCTGCCTTCATTTCCACTGTGCTGCTGCTGCTGGAAATCCACTTCTCTTATGAACTTACACATAAGAGCTTTGATCCCTGTTGAGCACTCCTCCTTGCTAAAGGAATTAACACTCAACTGGTACAAAACAAACCCCTTTACCAAAGGATGGCTCCCCCAGTTCAGGAATTTTCTTTGACTTGGAAAGGGCCTTGTCAAGTGTTTAACAATGCTGCAGTTAAACTCAGTACCAAATAGTGCACAACAAAAAAGCAGAGTGGGTAAGTCTTTAAAGGTTTCCCATTAGTGGTACAAATTGTCTTTAATGGTTGTGAACAGTAATAAGTTCTCCGGTTCTTCCCCTAGAGGCAGCTTTGATGGTCAATGGCAGATTGAGTCTCAAATGTCTCAAATAGCTTTACAAAGTACTTGATCTGGCTCTTGAAGACGTAAATTTGTTTTCATCCCCTAAACGTTCATCAGGGTCCCTGTAAACAAAGCCAGCTATCTTATAGTTTCTTCTGGTTTTCCAGTACATCATCCATCAAATAAAGTGTAGTTAGACTTAATTCAAGGTTTATGGGCATATGTTTTGGAAAATCTGCTTTGCTGAGATATTAAAATAAATAACCAATCTTCACTTCCCAGATTGGACATTGAAACCAATTCAACTTCTATCCAGATATCCATACGTACAGGGATTTCTGATGTGTTCCTTTGAACAAACAACCCAACAACTGAGAGTGCATTAAAAGAACACTGAATGCATTTTGGAAACTCACACAACCATCTATTCAGATGTCCATAAATGCATCTATCTGAAAAATTTGCCAACAGATACAAATAAAAACAAATGAAGTTCACACCCTCAATTTTCTAAAAGGAAAACTATCCAGCCATGATTGACTGGACATGGAAGTGGGAGAAGGAAGAGAGAAATTAACAGAAATAATGAGACAAATAAATATTGATCAACTTAGATAAAGCCTCCATTGTCTTTCAGCACTTAACCAGAATTTTCAGGCAGGAACCTTCCCAGCTTCACATGTAGATTCCAGTCAATGAACATTGTGTGCATAGTTCATAAACAACAACTCTCCCATAACACGTTGGTTCTATTTCAGAAACAACACTGGGCAATTTGGAACTCCCAAAATGTGGGGAGACATCCAAGCAAGGCAGATGTTTGAAGCATCCTTGATGGGCACTAACTCCAGTGCAACATTCAGTATGTTGCTTCATAATAGCCCACTGAGAACAAGCACTCTCAAATTTTATTGACTATTGTCATTGCCTCGGTGATGTGATCATGCACACCTGCACATCAATTAAGGCCCATTTGTTACAGTCAAACTACCTCCTGTTGGAAACTTCTTTTAAAATTAGCCAGGCAGAATGGATTTGCTTTCAGCTTTGTTGTTAAAAGACAAAAAGTGGGATACGTTCTCAAAGTTCACTCTGCAAAGGATCTTGTCAGGAAACAAGTCATGGGGAACTATGCCTACCTTTTCTTCATTGTGGTAGTCTCCAGCAATGGGTAAGCCATCAAAAATGATTAGTGGGTGTTGATGTTACCAATATTTGGTGCTTAGTGCTCAAAATATTCAGAGAGTGATGGACTAGGATAATGGAAGATTTGGTTTCAAATTCCTGTTTGGTCATAGAAATCCATTGCATGACTTCAGGGGATCATACTCAGCTTCAGAGGAAAGTAATAAGAAATAATCTCTGAACAAATCTTGCCAAGAAAAAAAAGGTTCACATTAATGTCTCCCTAATTCAGGAAGGCACATAACAAGAAACCTTAAATATTACAAAATTCGGTTGGAAGCCATCAACATACCATTGGAAGAACCTTGTACATTGAAGGAGACATACTGGATAAGAGTAAAGGTCTATCTAATATGTTGCTTAGAAATGTGGTGAAATATCCTTCTCTGGAGCAGAGATTGGATGGCCAACTATTTGGAATGCTTATATTATGTCTTTCTACATAGCAAAAGAGAATTGGACTGGATAGCCCTTGTTTCCTCCTAATCTATGCTTCTATGATTCCTTCTCAGCAATGCTTGCATAGGCTCAGCCCGCATCTGATAAATGAAAAACTATCTATCCTGAAGAGGATAGCAATTGATAGGGCCTTCCTCCAAAAATGTGTCCAGGCTTCTTGTACAGCCATTCAAAATGGTGGTCTCCACTGAGATAGAAATTCCACAGTTCAACTATATTGTCTGTATTCCTTAATCCCAGCCAGAATTCACCTTGCACTCAACACCAGTCAGGAACCCTAAAATAGTACAGTACATATAAAAAAGAAAAGTCACAATAACAAATAAGAAAGGCAAAATCCAAATAGGTAATAGGAAAAATACTCAACAAAGAAATAAGCCAAACCAAACTGGCAATAGGAAAAAAAAACACACCAAAGGTGATAATCCAAACAGTCCAAATCTGTTCCATAAAACAAGGTACAGGAAAACCAGAATCTAAATATGAGCATAAATCCAGGAAAACAAGAAACAAAACATGAACATGAATTCAAAAGTAAGACTACAGAAAGTTTTAAAAATATGAATCCAAACTCCCAAGATCTTAGACTTAAAACATGAAGTGGAAATAAGGTTTGAGATTCTCACTTCTTGGCACTTCTTCGTGGTCAACAAGCCATGAAGTGATGCCTGGGATCATGACTGCCTTGCCTATGAGATTTCTCACACCTCTGTTTCTCATGGAGTTTCTGTGACCTCATTTTGCTTGATTCTTCCCTAAGATGAAATCTGAGATTTCTGCTGACTGTGGGTGTGTTTTCAGACCAACTTTTTCACCCATCCAACTTATCTGGGATGGCTATGAGATGACTAGGCAAAAAGCTTTTGCCAGCCGGTCCATCTCCCTGTCTGCTGGACTCTGAGGCAGTTTCACTTTCAAACCCATTCTCACAGATAGGATCTAAACGCCCCTCATTTCCCTCATTGAAAAACCCATCCACTCTCCCAGGCCCTGGAATAACAATCCCCTCATCATCAGTTGGCTGAACCACAACAAATCTCTTTTGAGGTATGTATGGTCCCAATCAATTTATTAAGTGATTTCAACATTTCTAGTTTTCTGAACTAGATGTCATTTCTGATGTCAGCTTTCCCATTGTTTTCAAATGGGAAAGCTGACATCAGGCCCGTAGCCAGGATTTTGATTGGGGGGGGGGGGGGGGGGCTGAGTCTGAGTGAAAGAGCAAACCTTTTGTATCGTTACCCCAATACCCCCATGCATGTGGGATATATTGAGCATGGTGATCAAATCATGATATGAATAAACATAACAGTTTAAATAATGTACCAGTAAGGCCTTCACATGGACCACTATGAGAATTTCAGCTACATGCCTGGCTGACATATTTTAATTTCTGTATGCTTTAATGTTATAGACTTCTGTTTGTACCTCTGTTGACTCTGTAAATTGCCTTGAATATTCCAAAAATGGGATTAAAATAAAAAAAAGCATACAAATAAGATATTGAAGCAGAGTAGTGGTGATTCAACTGTAGATTTCTTCTCTCTAATAGAAAGCATTGGGGATCTATCAATGTGTCATTGGAATGAAAGAGAAGGAGAGCTGGAGAGGAAGTGAAAGAAAAAGGCACCCCTTGTGATAATCCTAGAGGCAGCAGGAGAAGGGAAGCCCTCCACCCAGCTTGGTAAATTGCTCTTTTCGGCAGCACTTCTCTTGACCTCAACACTTGTTTATAACAGTGCCTGGCTAAAGGCTAGAAGGAATGAGACATGAAAAAAGGTATTAAGATAGAAAGACCTCTGATTTCTTCCCACTGGGCTGCATCCAGGGCCTGCTGTCACTATGGCTTGCATCCTGTGGGTGACTTCTCCAACATCTCCATGGGTGTAAATAGATGCTCTGTGTTGTTCTATAATAAAACCAATAGCTTTTGAGGACTCCTGGGTCTGGTTCACACTTTCACACAGTCTCTTTGAGGCTCACACATGAACAGAGTAACAAATCTGCAGAATGGCATGGGAGCAGAAAAATATATTAAAACCCTCAGCAGTAACAAAAGAATTTAGGACTGGTGGCTAAAGTAATGAATAGAATACTATATTGGGAAAACAAAGGCCCCTTCCACACAGCTGAATAAAATTCCACACTATCTGCTTTGAACTAAAATATATGGCAGTGTGGACTCAGTTAACCCAGTTCAAAGCAGATATTATGGGATTTTCTGCCTTGATATTCTGGGTTATATGGCTGTGTGGAAGGACCCAAAGTCCAGTATTTTGTGAGGGGCAGATTGCTAGCAGTTAGTGATTTCAACCCAACATCCTTGCGGGGTAGAGAAAATATCCACACAAAGAGGTACTGTATGCTATTTTGCAAATCCAATGCTGAATCGCACCATGTGAAATACGTATCAATTAGCATGCACAATTGCAGAATGTAAAATATAGAGGGGGAGAAATGGTACCAGGAGATAGTAGTTTGATAGTTTCAAAATTTTTGGACGTCAAATCCCTAAGGCCCCAGGCAGCTTGACTGAACAGGGATTTTGGGAGCTGAAATCTGAAGCATCTGGAGAAAAAAGGTTTGGGATTCACTACTTTAGTTGACCATCCTTGATGTGAACATAGAGATCCTCCTTATCCTCCTTGGGTGGACTGGGCACCATTATATCCCACTTTTCTACACCATGTGGAAGATATAACTCTGTTCTTTCTCCCACTTTCTCCTTACAACAGTCCCATCGAGGAAATCTGTCTGTAAAAAGAAGTTTGGTACATATCTCCCAGTCATTTTCTGGATAATTTTTAATTATTTCTTAAAGCCAATCAGTGACCTAAAATGTGGGAGTAATTTTGCATTTAATCTCTTTTATATGGGTCTAGGAAGCTAAAGGTTTACTCCTGACATTAAGTCCAGTCATGTCCGACTCTGGGGATTGATGCTATTCTCCATTTCTAAGTCGAATTGCCGGTGTTGTTTGTAGACACCTCCAAGTTCATGTGGCTGGAATGACTGCATGGCATGCCGTTACCTTCCTGCCGGAGCGATACCTATTGATCTACTCACATTTGCATGTTTTTGAACTGCTAGGTTGGCAGAAGCTGGGGCTAACAGCTCCCTGGATTCAAACTTGCGACATTTCGGTTAGCAAGTTCAGCAGCTCAGCGGTTTAACCCACTGCACCACCAGGGGCTCCATGGGTGACCCATATAAAACTGCATTATAATGCAGTGTAGATCCAGCCCTAGATTGTCTTAGGTTGAAAAGACACCTGGATTTGTAATGGGTTCTAAGGGGAAGGAATAGGATTGTGCAGTTCATCTGTGAATGCACCCTCATTTCTTTCTGCCTCTGAGCTGAGATCAGCTGTTCTTGCTCACTTAAATGTCCTCTTCCCCTTTCACTGGGAAGCAGTAAAGCAGTACCTGCTATTAGGATGGTGTAGGACACAAAATTGCATGGATGGATGTTGGATTTTGTCTGCTTCATGTAGATATTTAGTGTAAAATCATAAAATTCCCTGGAAGTATGTTTTCCCAAGGTATTTTTAAGCTTCAGGTGATATCCTTCCCTTTAGGAGTCTTCCTTTTCAGAAAGGCACTCTTGCTTGCTTAAGAGAAACAGTCCTGCATATGGAAAATCAAAAGGCTTCCACAGCAACCAGATGACCATCAACCTATTTGCCAAGTGGAATTGGGCAGGCAATGCCAGAGCAGTTGGTTGATTGCAGGCATCTCGGATATATATGAGCATTTGGAGAGTCCCAAGTACCTGGCAAAAGCGCTGGTTATCTGGTTTATGGCATCACAGACAATCTGCATTTCCACCCTGCGGGGAGAGCTCTGTGATGTGGTGAGGCAGATCATGTGTACATTGCTGCCAAAGCCAGAAAAAGATGTTCACAATGGCTCTCAATCATTTTGCAACCCACAAGGTGGAAGGGGAAGGTGGAAACCAAGGAAAATAATTTTTAAAATCATATTTCAGGTAGGATTTAGACTCCCAGCTCTCATGCATTCGCTGTTTGCTTTTGGTATTGTGCCAAATGCATTGTGTATGTTGAGCTGGAAGGAATGACAATTCCCCCATCTCTTATGGTACCTTTTATTAGTATATCATAAGAAGCCAATAGGAACTCCTCTTTTCTGCTCTCAAAACTTGGACTAGGATCTCCAGTCTCAGATCAAAAATGAAGCCTCCCTGTAGCATTGCTCCCTCTAATGGCAATCTCAATCAGTGCAGGCCAACAGTATTGGATCCAAAATGGCCCCATAAGAAAGAAAAAAGCCAAAACCCAACATTTATTTCATTAATTTAAAATATCAGTAAGAAGGGCACCCCATATACAGCTGGCTAAATACATCAGGTTGATGAAAAATATATGGATCAATATACAACCATATGTAAAAAAAAATGTTGATGAGTGATTTTTCAGCAATTCTGAATTCTTTAGAAACTACACAGTTTTGAAGGCTATTCACAGTTCAGTAATTGCTATTATTTGCTTGACTTTGACTTATGGCAACCCTGATGAGAGACCTGCAAGACCTCTAGCCTTCAAAGGCTCCCTTAGAAAGTCAGGGCCTTGGTTCCTTGATTGATTTAATCAACCCATGGTGAAATCTCTCTTTTCCTATTTCCTTTTACCAAGTCTTATATTTTTGTCCAATAAGGCATGATAGGCCCAAAGTATGTCAGCCTCGTTTTAGACATCATTATTTCTCATGAGCATTCAGAACTTATTCTCAAAGCTCAAGTCACTATTTCTGCACAGTAAACATTGTTTTATGTTCAGAACATAATATTCCCTTGATTACATGCTGTTTTCTTCATAGAATAAAACCCTGCTTCCTATACAGAAAATGCTGTTTTCATGACAAAGCTATAATGTACAATTTTCTTTGCAGAGAATAAATCTAGTTAACAACATTTTTCTGTGCAGTAATAGCCTTTTCTGTGCAGAAAATACTGTTTTATGAACAGAATTATCCAATGTGAATTTTCTGCAGAATGAATTCCAAATTGTGAATTCCAGGATTCTTCAGTCTCTACAGAAAGTAGAGATTGATGATTTGGGGAATATTTTGGAATATTTTTCTTCCATGGCTATACTTGAGTGAAGTAGACTGGCTTAAGTAAGAGGTAGGGCAAGTAGTGGGTTTTAGTGTAGTATGAATTAGCCCCAGATATCATTATTTCTGGTAGAGTCCTTCTCAAAATGGTGACTAGAAGGAATATCGTGTCATTTACTTACAACATTTGAGAAAGAATCAGGTGAAGATGAGACATTTTGGAGCCCTTTGAAAGGTTGCAACCTAGATATGGAGGTATGGGGGAATGGGATTTGAATTGATCCAGGGCCCCATGCATTTGTCCACCCCTCTTCCAAAGCCATATATGCCAAGTGGGTTGTTGTAGGTTTTTTGGGCTATATGGCCATGTTCTAGAGGTCACTACCTCTGAGGATGTTTGCCATAGATGCAATCGAAACGTCAGGAGAGAATGCCTCTAGAACATGGCCATAGAGCCCAAAAAAATCTACAACAACCCAGTGATTCTGACCATGAAAGCCTTCAGCAATACATGTATGCCAGCATTTCTGGATTGGGAGTTGTACTTCTTAATACATCATATAGGCAATCTTCAGAAGCTCAGTGTATATTCCTTGGGTTGTTATGAAGCAGGAAAGCCCTAGAAGATAATGACAGCTTTCCAGTCTAAATCATGTTTACTTCTTTTCACAAAGAGTTCATCAAACAAAAGTCTAGTGTGACGAACAGAAGCTCCCATATTATCCTCAGCTTATGGCTATCGGGGCAATCCTCAAGCCAAATGTTGCAGGAAAACACTTGGCTCGGGGTGGAAAGGAGTTAAGATTAGTTCTGTAATTGGAATATTTGGTCTCATTTATTCTTGAGGATGTGCCATATTACACTCCATCAGCCAGGGGTTATTGTTTTATGAAATTGAGCTGCACCTGGCATCGTATCACACAGAGCCATAAAACCAGTTGTTTACAGGCTGGCTTTTCACAAACCTAAATCCCACTCCTGAGAGAAGTCATTTGGCAGTAGGGTAACAACGTGGCAACTAGTACATTGCCTGCTCTGTCTCTCGCTCTCTCTTGATTTAAAGGATGGCACGCCATTCAGGTGTACAGCTACAAATGCAATGCGCAAACCAGACAAAGAGGTGTTTAAAGAAGTAGATTGTCTAGAAGGAAGAATTTGCTCTGCTTCTTTCGCTGGTGGAAGACTCAGAAACAAATCTTTGTCGTATTCAGTCATAGAGCTGGAAGGACCCCAAAGGCCATCTAGACTGAAAACCTGCCCAGAATATACAAAGGATCCATCTTTTTAAAGGAGGGAATGAGAGATCTTCTGAGAAATTTTAGCTTGAGTCGAATTCTGTTATTAGAATGTTCATTATGCCCTTCATTGTAGGGTGGCTTTTAATATTTCATGATTTACTATTTCCAAAATGTATATGTACAAGGTTTTAAGGTTTTCTTTATTTTTAAAGAGCTAATTTAAACCTTTTTAACCTGTTAAATTGCTTGATTTGGTTTTTTTCTGTTTAAATTAAATTAAATTACCACCAGGTAAAGACCTTCTTATTTGAATAGGCATTTGCTTGACTGTGCAATAAGGTTGTGCAGTAAGGGCTCTTAAGAAGGTGTCTGTGCTGTACCTTTGTTGACTTTGTCGTATTTTAAATGATTTTACATTATTTTAAAATACTGCTTTATTAATACGGTACAAGTTGAGTATCCCTTCTCTGAAATGTTGAGGACCGGAAGTGTTTTGGGTATCTGATTTATTTTTTCCTCCTCCACCTCTTCGTCTCCCTCCTCTACCTCTTCCTCCTCAATCTCTTCCTCCTCCTCCTCCTCTTTGTCTTCATCCTCATCTTTGTCTTCTTTGTCTTTTGGAAACCTATATTTACCAGTGAGGTCTCTTGGAGATGGAACCCAAGTCTACTTGGTGTGACTTGCTTTGAGTAAAACCTTTATTATGGTCAATGACCAGCACAAAGTGGGTACAAATGGCCTGGGAAAGAGAAACACAGTTTTCCAGCGAAACAGCCACCAAAAAGAAAAAAATAGAAAATAGCCCGAAATCACAGTTCAAGATCAATCATCATCCATCTAATTTTAAGTACTGCAGCACAAAATTTGGCAATAATGTAAGTTATTGTAGTGGTAGAGTGTGAAAGCAGATGGGTAGAGTAATATTTTTTGGTGCATCCTGCGTATTTTAGAAGCCATGATGTAATGAGACTAGTTGTAATGTGAGGGACATAAGAGAAGCCTCCTCGCAGGATTGCAAGACATCCGGGCATCCCCTGGGCAAAGTCTTTGTAGACAGCTGATTCTCTCACTCCAGAAGTGACCAGAAGTGACTTGCAGCATGCAAACAAGCAAGCAAAACAACCAACTGACCTTTTCAGGACCAACCATTACAATAATCTCAATCAGCATTGAAGGCATGTCAACTGCCAAAGAACAACTGCTCTATGAACTGTGCCAAGATAAGAAATGTGACGTGCTGTGTGTTCAAGAAACACACAGGGATGGACAACAGAAATGACCAAAAGTTCCAGGAATGGTCTTAGTAGCGGAAAGACCACATGCGCAGTATGGAAGCGCTGTCTTTGTAAAACCAGGCCTCCAAGTCAGCAGTGCCCACAATACTGAAGAAAACAATATAGAGGTTATAACAGTAGAGCTTAATAACATCACAATCACCTCTGTGTACAAGCCCCAAATGAAGAGTTTTGTTTCTCCTCCCCTGAGAACTTTGATAGGCACCAAAGGGTGGTAGTAATTGGTGACTTCAACAGCCATAGCCATGTATGGGGATATACTCAAGAGGATAAAAATGGAGAGGCTGTCCTCTCCTGGTCTGAACTGCACAAACTATCACTCATCCATGATAGCAAGCTCCCACCATCCTACAACAGCGGGAGATGGCACCGAGGATATAACCCAGACCTCTTATTTGTGAGCGACAGCATTGTACAGCACTGCACTAAATCAGTGGGACCACCAATACCAAACACACAGCACTGACCTATAGTATGCCAACTGTTCCCAACCATAAGGCCTCAGGAAGCTCAATTGAAACGAAGATTCAAATTCAGAAAGGCAGACTGGACTAAATTCTCAGACATGTTAGATGACATGATCATATCGGTTGCACCAATCCCTGAGGAATACGAGCACTTCATTGAAATAGTGAAAACCTGCTCACGGGCCTCTATACAGAGAGGCTGAAGAACCAACTACCTTCAGGGCATTACTGAAGCTGCCTTGTTGGAAAACTATTACATGCTCCACAACGAAGACCCATTTAGTGAGCAAACCCTTCAGGTAGCGCAGAACATTGTGTCCTCCATTTCTGAAGCCAAGAAAGAACAGTGGATCAAGCTGATCACAGAGGTCGACATGGGCAGGAGCAGCCAGAAGGCATGGAGGCTGCTGAAACGGTTGAGCAACGACCCCTCACAAACTAATACCCATGCCAACATAAAGGCAGATCAGATAGCACACCAACTCTTGAAGAATGGGAAACCCAACCTTGCCACCAAAGTAGGAAAGAAACCAATAGCCAGACAACCAGAGATTGAGAACAACAACCTCCATGAACCTTTTACATCCACTGACTTGGACATGGCTTTCAATAAATGTAAAAATGGCAAAGCAGCTGGCCTGGATGATCTACGGATGGAACAAATCATGAACTGTGGTCCAAAAGCAAGGTGCTGGCTGCTAGAACTGATGAACAACTGCACTGCATCCTGTCAGATCCCCAAAATCTGGAGGAAAGCAAGAGTCATCGCCATCTTGAAGCCAGGCAAAGACCACAATGACCCAAAAAGCTATAGACCAATCTCCCTGTTGTGCCACATTTACAAAGTTCCGGAGAGACTTATTTTGCATAGAATTATGGAAAAAATAGACCCATGTCTGATTCCACAGCAAGCTGGCTTCAGGAAAGGCAAAAGCTGCACATCACAAGTGCTGAACCTGACTCAGTACATAGAAGATGGCTTTGAAAGGCAGCAGATCACAGGAGCTGTCTTCATAAACCTGTCAGAAGCTTATGATACTGTAAACCACTGCCTCCTCCTGAGAAAAATGTATAATATCACAAAGGACTACCACCTCACCCGCCTCATAGGAAACCTGCTACAAAACAGGAGCTTTTTTGTTGAGTTTCAGGGCCAGAGAAGCAGATGGTGGAAACAGAAGAATGGCCTGCCTCAGGGGAGCATACTTGCTCCATCCATGTTCAACATCTACACAAATGACCAGCCACTGCCAGAAGGGACAGAGTGTTTCATCTATACAGATGATCGTGCCATTACCGCTCAAGCAGGGAGCTTTGAGATGGTTGAACAGAAGCTCTCTGAAGCTCTAGGTGCTCTTACTGCCTATTACAGGGAAAAACAGCTGATCCATAATCCATCTAAAACACAGACATGTGCCTTTCACCTTAAGAACAGACAAGCACCCCGAGCTCTGAGGATTGCCTGGGAAGTAATAACACTGGATCATTGCAGCACAGCCAAATATCTGGGAGTCACTCTGTACCATGCCCTGAACCTACAAGAAGCACTGCCTAAATATCAAGCAAAAAGTGGGTGCTAGAAATAATAATATATGAAAGCTGACTGGCACAACCTGGGGATCACAACCAGACACTGTGAAGACATCTGCCCTTGCACTATGCTACTTTGCTGCCGAGTATACATGCCCAGTGTGGAACACATCTCACCATGCTAAAACAGTAGATGTAGCTCTTAATGAGACATGCCGCATTATCATGGGGTGTCTGCACCCTACACTACTGGAGAAATTACACTGTTTAGCTGGTATTGCACCACCTGACATCCGCCAGAAAGTAGTAGCCAATAGTGAAGGGACCAAGGCAGTGACATCTCCAGCTCATCCCCTGTTTGAATATCATCCGGCACATCAACGACTTATATTGAGAAATAGTTTTCTAAGATCTACAGGGACACTCGCTGGAACACCTCAGCAAGCGAAAGTCCAAAAGTGGCAGGCTCAAATCCAGAACCTCAATCAATGGCTGATACTAAATTAGAGACTCCCCCTTAGCCACACAGAAAACTGGGCAACTTGGAAGGCACTGAACAGGCTGCGCTCTGGCACCACGAGATACAGAGCCAACCATAAGAAATGGGGCTACAAAGTGGAATCCACGACATGCGAGTGTGGAGAAGACCAAACTACAGACCACCTGCTGCAATGCAACCTGAGCCCTGCCACATGCACAATGGAGGACCTCCTTGCAGCAACACCAGAGGCACTCCAAGTGGCCAGATACTGGTCAAAGGACATTTAATCAACTACCAAGCTTGCAAACTTTGTGTTCTGTTTGTTTGTTAAAAATGCAATGCAATTGTTTAGTCTGCCCCTGACATGATAAAATAAATAAGTTCTAATGTCTCTGAACATGCATTGTAGGAGCACATGCTCAGTTGTTTCTATGTGTCCAGAATCACGGGGGCATTATCTCTTCTTGAAGGGGGTCTTCTGGTACCTCCCCTTCAATACCGCTGATGGAAGGGCATGGCATCTTGCCGGGGTAAAAGCCCTTCAGTGTTTCGGCACCTCAAGGTTTGTTAGATAAGCCATGGAGGCAGTGAGGGTTCTATTAGTTTCACTAATGATAAAGGATGGGGTACAGACTAAGTCCGATTGGTGCTCTATGTCTAGGATCAGTTGCTTAATGAAATCCTTGACATGGTCCTATACCATGCTTAGCAATTGTCCTTGGGAGAAACCTTACGTTGTAATTTTTACAGCCACTGTTTTAGTCCATGTGGACTGGATGTCATCCCTCATAGTTAGGGGGGCAAGACCACATGGTGAGAAGGACAGATGTAGCCAGTAGTTGAGAATGGCTATCCATACTCTCACCTCCACTTTCACAAAGTGTCTCATATAGGGAAAAAGACAGAGCATAAACCAAAATTAAAATAAAATATAATTTAAAGAAATCTATTCAAATTATTTTTATTTTATGCCACCTTGGGATCCCACTAAATATGGTGGAGTGTATAAATCTTTCAACAATAAAATTAATAATATAGAACATCTAAAAGTAAACATGTGGAGCTCCATAGGGTTCATCTCTAAGGGCCCTTCCACACAGCTCTATATCCCAGAATATCAAGGCAGAAAATCACCCAATATCTGCTTTGAACTGGGTTATCTGAGTCCACGCTCAGATAATGTGGGATTTCCTGCCTTGGTATCCGGGATATAGGGCTGTGTGGAAGGGCCCTAAGTAGCAAAGAATTGGACTGTGATACAATTTAGACTGGGGTTCTATGCATGATTGTCTGGGCAAAAGTTCCACTGAATTTCATTATTTCTTAAGGAGATGTGGATAGAATTGTCCAGATGGTCATGGTAGTGATAACGATGAAGAATTTTATTTGTATCTCACTCCCCTCCCCTTTCATACTTGGTAGTTATGGCATGATGTCTCCACTTTAACTTTTATGGGTCTATGCTATGGATTCCTGGGACATAGTTTCATGAGTATGTTGGAACTCTAGTGCTTCACAAAATTGCAAGCCCTGGGATTCCATAGGAGGCAGCCATGGCTGTTTAAGTGGAATCATGCTGTTATGACTGTATAGTTGGTAAGGGCTTTGGGACTCAGGTTGTCTGCTTATGACTGCAATAGGTAATAAGATTCTGTTTTTCTGTCTTTCCTTTTCTTTGAAGCTGGGAGAACAATTGGGAATCTGTGGCTAGATTCAGGAAATGAGCTCGCAACTATAAAGGTCTGAGATTTTTTTCACCAACTAGAAGCCTTAGGCATTCCCTTCCCTACTAATTATGGGAAATTCAAGAGAAGAAGTCAGGCTCAAACCATTTCAAGCACTGAAGTTTCAGCAGGTCAAGAGAGTTTCCCATGAAGGCTTCCACATTATAAAAACACATCCAGCTTGGGAACAAGAAAGTGTTGCAGTAATTTCATCAAGTGAGGCTGTTATCCCCAGACATTGTTATTCCCTTTTATGAATACCAGCCCGCTCAACTTACGGATGGCTTCCTTTTTGCCCCAAATTCAATTTCTTGCCAATATAGTGAAAAACAACTTGTTGTGGCCTCAAAGAAAATCAGGATGAAAGGGAAAAGATAGGGGCTTTTGTCCCCTGCCTGCTCTGTGGGAGATTGTTGTGCCTTGCTCTGAAGATCTCAGCATTTGACTCGTGTTGAATTAAAATGTACAAACAGGAAGGATATTGGCAAACTGGAATGTGTTTGGAAGAAGGTGATCAAGGTGGACAAAGATCTAAAAACCACCAAGTCCTATGAGGAGGAACTTAGAAAGCTGGTTTGGTTTAGCTTAGAAAAAAAATAAGGCCTAAAGGCAGATTGAGCACCCTTTATCTGAAATGCTTGGGACCCAAAGTGTTTGGGATTTTGATATATTTGTATTTCCAAATACAATCATAATGAAATATCTCAGAAATGGGATCCCAGTCTACACATGACATTAATTTATGTTTCATATACACCTGAAGGTAACTGTATACACATTTTTAGTGCATGGAACAAAGTTTGTGCTTTATCCAAAAGCAGTATCTCAGCCACTCATTCTGATTATTGTGGACTATTTTAGATTTGGGAATTCTGAATAGGTGATTATCAACTAGGCTGAAGCATAGGCATGAATGCTTTAAATGCAGAGACACAAAATGCTTCATACAAAGGGAACAGAGAGAAAATAATACTAAAAAACTTTCATGTCAAACTACTCACTGATTTGAACTACTGGGCGTATAAGACAACTGAAGATGACTGGGCGTATAAGACAACCCCCCAACTTTTACAGTTAAAATACAGATTTTGGGATATACTCGCCGTATAAGACCACCCCTCTTCCAATGCACACCTAATAATTATTTTAATGATTTTAATTAGTTTAATTATATCAGTTAGTTTAGAGGATGGATGGCCATCTGTCAGGAGAATTTTGATAGTGCCCTTCTTGCTGGAAGAAGGGAGTGGGACTAGATGGCCCTTGGGCCCCCCCTCCAACTCTAGGATTTTATAAAAATATAGAATTAGTTAATATTGGTTTCTATTGGTTAATATATGAGAGACATTCAATGAGATAGCCATTGTGTCTTTTTTTTTAAAGGTTTTGTCAAAATTTTAAATTTTTCCCTATTTATTTATCGTGTCAGGAGCAAACCAAACAGTTGTATTACATTTTTAATAAACAAACAAACAAAACACAAAATTTGCAAGCTTGGTAGTTGATTAAAGGTATTTTAACCAGTAGCTGGCCGCTTGGAGTGCCTCTGGTGTTACTATAAGAAGGTCCTCCATTGTGCATGTGGCAGGGCTCAGGTTGCATTGCAGCAGGTGGTCTGTAGTTTGCTCTCCACACTCACATGTCATGGATTCCATTTTGTAGCCCCATTTCGTAAGGTTGGCTATGCATCTTGTGGAGCCAGAGTGCAGTCTGTTCAGTGCCTTCCAAGTCGCCCAGTTTTCTGTGTGCCCAGGAGAGAGTCTCTCATTTGGTATCAGCCATTGATTGAGGTTCTGGTTTTTAGTCTGCCACTTTTGGACTCTATTTCTTGATTTAAGTCATTGACGGGCTGGCTGATACCCAAACAGGAGGTGGGCTGGAGATGTCACTGCCTTGGTCCTTTCACTATTGGCTGCTACTTCCCAGCGGATGTCAGGTGGTGCAATACTGGCTAAGCAGTGTAATTTCTCCAGTGGTGTAGGGCGCAGACACCCCGTGATAATGCGGCATGTCTCATTAAGAGCCACATCTACTGTTTTAGCGTGGTGAGATGTGTTCCACACTGGGAATGCATACTCAGCAGCAGAGTAGCATAGCACAAAGGCAGATGTCTTTACTGTGGTTGAAAATTTTCCTAAAATGAGTAGATGTATGAACATTTCTGAAAGTTGGGGAGAATGATTGCCCTGTTGTTTTGTGTCATTGTATAGAAAATTCAAGGAGATAGCTCTTGTAGTTTTTTTAAAAATGTTGTTTATAAAAGCTTTGACAATTACCCTAAAATTATTTATTATTTATTTATTTACTGTATTTGTATACCACCTTTCTCAGCCCATAGGCGACTCAAGGCGATTAAAATCCATGGATAAGTGAAACATTCTGAAACTTAGTGGGCTAACAGTAGTAAATGTGTTCTACCATTGTAGCAAGGTTCCCTTCTATAGCTGTAACAAGGAGGGAAAAGGGAACCCCTGAATTTTCCCCAATTGTAGTAATTATGAACAATTACTATAATGAAAAAGTAATGAAATTTTGTTATACTTGTGATAGTGATGAATTTTTCACTAAACTATACTTTAGAAATGAAACACCAGTGTCCTCTCATTTTGTAATGACTTTTGACATTTTTTTAAATTGATCACACATGCCTTGTTAGTTACACAGAGGCTAGTTGGTCATCACTCAGGAGTAGATGACTATTCAAATTCTAGGCTGTTGTGATTCCATATTGGTGCAGGCTTTACACTACCCGGCTACTAAATAGGCCCTCGGCCTTAATAACACTCTGCCTTTGACTGCACATCCAGAATTTTCTATATCCTCTGGCACCTGTGTAACTAAATTGCCTGCAGATTGTCATTAGTGGCACCTGGACATGTCCCCTGTAAAGTTTCAGGAGTCTCAGGATGTCAGGAGAAGCAGAGGCAGCACTTGCTCTGCTGCAGCAGAGGTTCATAAAGTGACACATCAGTAGATCCAGCAACCCAAGTGTCTAATGTAACCTGACATGTCACACTCCGTGTTACAATTTGTTTCATTAGTGTCAATTAGAGCAAACGCGGCAACTATTTGGCACGGAGGGAGTTGGCAGCACACTCTGAGACACAAGCAAAAGGCTGAGGGGCAAAGGGAGAGGGAAGTGTCACCAACGATATAATTGCCACTTCTTATTTACCCAGCTGGCATCCATCATCCACTCCTCTTTGGGGTGACAGTGTATTGAGATTTGCAGGCTTCTATACCTGGTAAATATTGGGATGGAGTGCTGTTTGAATGGGAAGTCCTTTGGGGCCACGCACTGGCATCTGTTATTTGCTGTTGTTGCTTAAAATGGGTGTTTGCGGGTGAAATGGGAGGGAAAGAGTTGGGGGAAAAATTGGCATTTCTATATTAAGCAGCAAACAGCAGGAGAAGAGCAATGTGAACTTGCTGTAGAAAGAAAAGTATGTAAGATAAAGAAAAAAGAGAGAGAGAAAACTTACCTCCATCTTAGGATAGGGAAAGTGTGTGTAGGGGTGACCTATATTTGACATTCACACTTGTTTACAAGTGAAACACTGATCCCAGCTGATTTAAATAACTTTAAAGTAGAAAATGGAGACAGAAATAATTGATGAATTCCCAGAATGGTGAGTGCACACAAGAAGTTGGGTAAATGGTTGATTATATTAATTTTGTCCCACTCACATTTGGTCCAGGAGGTTTAAATCAGATTTCACAACTGATTTCCTCAAATCTGAAAATAATCTTGAACTTTCAGCTCCAATGGGCAGTTGAACAGCTCTCCTTAATACAGTTCATTTGCTGGCTGTTAAGATTGGCAAGAGTGCCATGACTGCAAATATGACAATATCACATAATATAATATCACATTATGTATTATCAAATGTTATAAGGTACATAATATCAGTGAATAATACACAGCAAATATGAACCAATAACATTGGGTTATGAATCTGCAACTGAAAAACAGAATATCAGTCAATGGTTTTGTTTGGTGTGGATAGGATAGACCAGGGTTTCTCAACCTGGGGGTCGGGACCCCTGGGTGGGATGGTGAAGGGGTTTCAGAGGGGTCACCAAAGACCATCAGTAAACACAGTTTTTTCTGTTGGTCATGGAGGTCTGTGTGGGAAGTTTGGCCAAATTCTATCATTGATGGGGTTCAGAATGCTCTTTGATTGTAGGTAAACTATAAATCCCAGTAACTACAACTCCCAAATGTCAAAATCTAGTTTCCCCAAACTTCACCAGTGTTCACATTTGGGCATATTGAGTATTTGTGCCAAGTTTGGCCCAGAGCCATCATTGTTTGAGTCCACAGTGTTCTCTTGATGTAGGTGAACTACAACTCCCAAACTCAAGGTCAATGCCCACCAAATCCTTCCAGTATTTTCTGTTGGTCATGGGAATTTTGTATGCCAAGTTTGGTTAAATTCCATCATTGGTGAAGCTCAGAATGCTCTTTGATTGTAGGTTAACTATAAATCTCAGCAACTACAACTCCCAAATGACAAAATCACCCCCCAACCCCACCAGTATTCAAATTTGGACGTATTAGGTATTTGTGCCAAATTTGGTCCAGTGAATGAAAATACACCCTTGATATCAGATATTTACAGTATGATTCATAGCAGTAGTAAAATTTCAGTTATGAAGGAACAACGAAAAAAAATATGGTTGGGAGTCATCACAACATGAGGAACTGTATTGAGGAGTCGCGACAGTAGGAAGGTTGAGAACCACTGGGATAGATTTTTGTTTCAATTCACTTTTGAAGAATTTACCAACATTTGGATGATGATTTGAACTGGCAAACTGTTTTAATGTATTTTTACAATTGTTTTTAATGTATGGTAATTGTATTTTTATGTAATTATATTGTGTCGACATCAAATAGTTGCCTGTTGGAAGCCATCCTGGGTCCCTCTTCAGAGGTTGAGAAGAACGGGGTATAAATGTTCTAAACCAACAAACAAATAAAATGTAAATATCCCCTCATATTTGGGAAGTTTCCAAAAATTCAAGTTTTCAAAGAAAGCAAAATTTGCAGATTTCCCACTCAATCTTACTCTAATTTCACTTTAATCCTTAATCCCATTTGTGCAAACATACTCCTCCTCATCTCCTTGTTTGATGATTTATTCTATTAGCTGTGATGCACCTCTCCCTTCAGCATGCTTGAAATCCAGGAAGACGGGCATGATTGAATTAGACCATCTTATCACATTTCCTCTTAATGAAACCGAACAATTGTTTCATTCGTTACATTATTGCCTTCCCCCAGTGGAGGTGGCGCATTTTTAAGAGCATGGAAATAAGCCGTAAAGGAGGGAGCTATTCCAGCGTCAGCTGTTTATCAACAATCTTTGCTGGCTTAATATCACCACATTCCACTAGTACTTTCCCTGTTTGCTTCCCTTGTACCCATGGGGACGTCCTGCCAAGAGGTCATCTTCATGTTAATCTCCTCTGAGGAGAAATGTGTACATATATCCTGGTGTAGTGGTCCCCAAAGAAATCTGAAGCCATCTTGGAGTTTGCAGCACAGCAGAGATATTTCAGATAAAGATCTTGAAAATGCATAATTACACAGATATTGTGGTTGTTCCCTGGAGGAGCCACTTGCTAAATATTTGTTATTAGGAGGAGGGGGTGGTTGGAGGGGTGGTGTCAGAAAAGAAGGATATGCAGGTTATTTCTCCCTCGATATACTGAAGTGGTCTTGTAATGTTTATCAAGATCAACTCTTGCCAATTAGTTTGTAAAGAACAGGAGAAGGGAATTTCTTATTTCATTTAGGTTGTAGGTACAATTCATTGAAGCCATTACTTGGTGTTCCAGGTGAGACTTGATCTTGGCACACATATATAAGAATTCATCTAAATATGGTATCTCCACTTCTTTACTATAACATAAAATGCAACTTTTCACATTGGATGCCACTCTTAGGCATTGGATTTCCCTGGATGGATTAGGAATGGAAAGAATTTATGTATGGGTTGTTGTAGGTTTTTTGGGCTAAATGGCTATGTTCTAGAAGCATTCTCTCCTGACATTTTGTTTGCATCTATGGCAGGCATCCTTAGAGGATGTAAAGTCTCACCTCACAACCTCTGGGGATGCCTACCATAGATGTAGGTGAAACATCAAGAGAAAATGCTTTTAGAACATGGTCATTGTTCCGTCTTCCAGGAGCATAGTTTGCATTACCTTTTAGTTGCATGGGATAGCATTCTTTTGCATTTTTTCCAGGGTTGCTACAATATTAGTTGCACTCTGAAAGTTAACATTATCAGAGGCTGGAAGGCCAGTCTGCAGGCCTCCTTTGCAGTTATTGGTTCAGAAAGGTATCTCTTTGGGTCTAGAGACCGCCCTTTCTCCAGGGGATGAGATCTCCATTTTGGAATCTCCCCTTCCTCCTTCAGTTGAGAAAGAAAGCTTCAGATGTGCTGTGGCCAGGCAGGTACTCTGAGAAAACCATTACAAGAATAATTGAGATTAAGATATAAAGAAGCTGATTGAGACAGGATTGAGATAGATAGAATATTGAGATATAGGTAGAAAGTTAGATTGAAAAACAGATATAGATTGAGATACTATAGATAGTGATTGAGTGATTGAGTTATTGAGTTATTTAGATAGAGAAGCTTACTGAGTCATAGATAGATATTGAGTTATTGAATGTTATTGAGCATTACTTTATCTCCAAAGCTAACCTTGAGCTATAGAGAGGGAAAAACCTGCTTTTTTCTAACCATAGCAGCTCAGAGTTATGGTGAAAGATTCCAGAATCTTACCTGCCTTTTGGGGAAAAGGTTACCTCAGTAACTGAAGAAAAGAAATATCACCTCTATGGTTTCACCAATTGACTGTTTTGTTTGTAACTTTAACAAGCTGTGCCAAGTCTGCAAGGACTTTGAGAAATAAATATTCTGTTTTGATGTTTAAAGACTGAAGTAGCCTCAGTTGCTGAAAATCTCAAGCTTCTAAAGAAAGACCCCTGCGGTCCGCTCAGACAAAGAGAGAAGCACATCTTAGTTTATTTTTATAGGGTCTGGGTGCGACGGCACAGTCATTTAGCCCAAAAAACCTAAAATCTACAACAACCCAGAGATTCCGGCCCTGAAAGGCTTCAACAATTCAATATGTGTATGTGTATGTGTGTATTTTATATTGTGTAACGATGCTTACCATCAGGAATTAGAAGAAGCCGCAGTATTGACAGGCCACCGACCTGTGTATTTCAATTTCCTCCTGACCCCTGTGTTTTTCCTGTTCTATCTCATATCTCCATTGTGCATTGCGCATTGCCAGAACATATATGAGAATGCTGTGCCACCTCCTAGGTTGACCCTTGCATGCTGCTTCCTCAGAACATCAGATGTATTTACTTTGATTTTAATCACAGGAAAAGAGAAACCAGCTCATTATGACAAGTCTCTGTGTGTTCCTTAAATAAATATTATAAGGGACATGCAATTAACCATACAACATAGCAATTCAACATATTCAAAACAGAACAAGGGAAAAGTGACCCAGGTTTTTGGAACTCTTTGGCTTCAATTGGGTCCAGTGGGTGGCAGCCACGTTGCTAACGGGAGCAGAGCTCAGGGAGCACACAATTCCTCTGTTGCGCCAGCTCCAGTGCCTGTCAATTTGTTACGGGGCACAATTCAAAGTGCTGGCTTTAGCCTATAAAGCCCTAAATGGTTCGGGCCCAGCCTAACTGTCCGAACGTATATCTCCCTATGGAAAATATGGAATTTTAGATCTTCTGGAGAATTTAAGATCTTCTGGGGAAGTCCTGCTCTCGATCCCGTCTTCGCTGCAGGCGCGCCTGGCGGGGACGAGAGACAGGGACTTCCCAGTGGTAGCTCCTCAGCTATGGAACTCCCCCCCTAGGGATATTAGATTGGCCCCCTCCCTACTTTCATTCTGAAAAAAAATTAAAAACCTGGCTTTTTGAACAAGCCTTTGAAAATGCAGTGTAATGGATGAATATGGAACCCAGGAAAGAATGAATATGGAACGGCTTGACAATGTCTTTGGAAAATGAGCTAATAGGGAGTTACTGGTGTTTTATGCTTTTAATGCTATTACAGGGGTTTTTTTTTATAATGTGTGATAATTGTTTTTAAATTTGTTTTAAATTTGTTTGTTTATTTTTATTTATTTACTGTGTTTGTATACTGCCTTTCTCAGCCCATAGGTAACTCAAGGTGGTTATCAGGGCAAAATTAAATGTTTACAATAACATAAATACAATTAAAGGCATAATATATATTAAAAACTAAACAAATCAATAAAATATAAATTCATTGTGTTAAAAACATTGTCCAGACTCATTGTCTAGTCATTCCATTTTCCTATGTCAATTACTCTGCATTTGCAAATGCCTGTTCAAAAAGCCACGTTTTGACTTTTTTCCAGAACGTTAAAAGGGAGGTGACTGATCTAATATCTATAGAGAGGGCGTTCCACAGCCGAGGGGCCACCACCGAGAAGGCCTTTCTCTTGTCTCTGTTTATGTTCATTGTGGTATCAAATCGTGCCAGTGTAAGCCACCTTGAGTTGCCTTCGGGCTGAGAAAGGTGGCATAGAAATGCAGTAAATAAATAAATAAATACCTAGGAGCAGTACCAACAAGGAGAAGGTGACAGCCCAGACTATGGTCTCTGGCCACATGGACAACGGCTGTGTATGTAAAGCCACCTTGAATCCCCTTTGGGGTAGAGAAAGGCAGAATATAAATAAATATATATAAATATAATACATAATAAACAGCTCCAGATTCAGCTATTCAAAAGTGTAAACATCCCCTTTGAGTAAACCTAATAAATCAAACCATTCAGTGGTGAGCCAGCAACAAGAGTCTCTGTTACTTAAATAGGTCTACTCTTGCTGGGTTAAACCTTAAGTATACTTCTTCTGAGCTTCGAATGTGGCTTGGACACAACACAAAACATCCAGGTGTCCCCTGGGCAATGTCCTTGCAGACAGCCAATTCTCTCATACCAGAAGTGACTTGCAGTTTCTCAAGTCATTCTTGACACTCACACACACACACACACAAAACCAACAGCACTGTGAAGATTGTGGATCTTTTTGAGGGATCTTCTAATCAGAACCTTTTCTGAAGGCAAAACACAGGGCCAGGACTCAATATGCTGTTGAGTGTACACCCCTATTATTTACCAAAGAGTTGATTCCCACTGATGGAGTTAATAATTGCATTCTTAGAAAGAACAACAATGAAACCTGTAGGAATTACCAGATGGAAAAGTCTCTTGTGGATTTGGGGACCTGTATGAACATTGACATTGTCACGACTTGAAGTTTAAGCAGCTTAAAACCTAATTGCAGGTTGATTATTGCTATTTGAAAGTGTTGGTAGGAACAGAGGTCCAAATAAAACATCTTTAGGAGACACCAAACAGCTGTACGAGTGCTCATATTTTCAATTAACAGCTTCTTGACAGTAACTAGGAATGTGACCTATTGTTATATATCCTGCCTTAATTTAGAATTCATTTCCTACTATTAACACAATGCTTAGGCTGGGAGTTTTATATTTTTCCATGCATTTTTAAACATGCTTTAAAAGTATTATTTTTAAAAGGAAAAAAATAAACACTATCCTAACTGTAAAGAATATTGCACCCAAAACTCAAGCTTGGAACAAGCGCTCTAAACATTACAAGTGTGTTGTTCTCTTATTCTCAGTTGTAGCTAGTGGTAATGAATCTTCTTTGGGTTTTACTCCAAACTTTAAATAAGCAAGCACCATGAAAGGTGAACAACCTATTTTGCAAATGGAATACAGAACCACAGATAGCACTGCTCTGACATTGAAAAATCTAGACCCTAAAGCCATGGTCTCACCATGGCATGCATTGGAGGATCTGTCATGTGTAATAATGCCCTCTTTTGAAAGATCAGTAATATTTACTGGAATCTGTATGCTATCTTCTATCTATGTAGGCTTCCTTGGCCTACATGGAATATCTACATTAATTTTAAGGATGAAGAAATATAGTTGTTCATTTGGAGCCATTATGCATTGACATGTAGTGCATCTATGCACATGAATTTGCACTCGCACCTAGTTGTACTATTGATTATGCCTGCTTAAGGTTATCAGGTGCCAAAGTGAACATACCTAGAATCAGCTGGTACTAGTTGAGAAGAAAAGGGTCCATTCCAGGTCCTAGAAGCAGAAATGTAGTCTAAACAGTGTGAATAGATTTGAGAAGAATCCACAGCTGATAAGCAAACTGGTGGTCCCAATGCTCAGATGTCCAGGATACCAGCAATATCAGTCTGGGTTGGGGGACATGAGAGAAGCCTCCTCGCAGGATTGCAAGACATCCGGGCGTCCCCTGGGCAACGTCTTCGTAGACGGCAGATTCTCTCGCCACAGAAGCGACCAGCATGCAAGCAAGCAAGCAAAACAACCAACGGTCCTTTTCAGGACCAACCATGACAATAATCTCAATCAATATCGAAGGCATGTCAGCTGCCAAAGAGCAACTGCTCTATGAACTGTGCCGAGATAAGAAATTCGATGTGCTGTGTGTCCAAGAAACACACAGGGATGAACAACAGAAACGACCCAAAGTTCCAGGAATGGTCTTAGTAGCAGAAAGACCACATGCGCAGTATGGAAGTGCCGTCTTTGTCAAACCAGGCCTCCAAGTCAGCAGTGCCCACAATACTGAAGAAAACAATATAGAGGTTATAATAGTAGAGCTTAACAACATCACCATCACCTCTGTGTACAAGCCCCCAAATGAAGAGTTCTGCTTCTCCTCCCCCGAGAACTTTGACAGGCACCAAAGGGCGGTAGTAATTGGGGACTTCAACAGCCATAGCCACGTATGGGGCTATGCTCAAGAGGACAGAAATGGAGAGGCTGTCCTGTCCTGGTCTGAACTGCACAAACTATCACTCATCCATGATAGCAAGCTCCCACCATCCTACAACAGCGGGAGATGGCACCGAGGCTACAACCCAGACCTCCTATTTGTGAGCGACAGCAATGCACCAAATCAGTGGGACCACCAATCCCAAACACACAGCACCGACCAATAGTATGCCAACTGTTCCCAACAATAAGGCCTCAGGAAGTTCGATTTAAATGAAGATTCAACTTCAGAAAGGCAGATTGGACTAAATTCTCAGACATGTTAGATAACATGATCACATCGGCCGCGCCAATACCTGAGGAATACAAGCACTTTATTGAAATTGTGAAAACCTGCTCACGGGCCTCCATACCAAGAGGCTGCAGAACCAACTACCTTCAGGGCATTACCCCTGAAACAGCTGCCTTGTTGGAAAACTATTACAGGCTCCACAACAAAGACCCATTTAGTGAGCAAACCCTCCAGGCAGCGCAGAGCATTGTATCTTCCATCTCTGAAGCCAGGAAAGAACAGTGGATCAAACTGATCACAGAGGTCGACATGGGCAGGAGCAGCCAGAAGGCCTGGAGGCTACTGAGACAGTTGAGCAATGACCCCTCATAAACTAATACCCATGCCAACATAAAGGCAGATCAGATAGCATACCAACTCTTGAAGAATGGGAAACCCAACTTTGCCACCAAAGTAGGAAAGAAACCAATATTGAGAACAACAACCTCCATGAACCCTTTACATCTACTGAATTGGACATGGCTCTCAATAAATGTAAAAATGGCAAAGCAGCTGGCCTGGATGACCTACGGATGGAACAAATCAAGAACTTTGGTCCAAAAGCAAGGAGCTGGCTGCTGGAGCTGATGAACAACTGCACTGCATCCTGTCAGATCCCCAAAATCTGGAGGAAAGCAAGAGTCATCACCATCTTGAAGCCAGGCAAAGACCGTAATGACCCAAAAAGCTACAGACCAATCTCCCTGTTGTGCCACCTCTACAAAGTTCTGGAGAGACCTATTTTGCATAGAATTATGGAAAAAATAGACCCCTGTCTGATCCCACAGCAAGCTGGCTTCAGAAAAGGCAAAAGCTGCACATCGCAAGTGCTGAACCTGACTCAGCACATAGAAGATGGCTTTGAAAGGCAGCAGATCACAGGAGCTGTCTTCATAGACCTGTCAGCAGCCTATGATACTGTGAACCACCGCCTCCTCCTGAGAAAAATGTATAATATCACAAAGGACTACCACCTCACCTGCCTCATAGGAAACCTGCTACAAAACAGGAGGCTTTTTTGTTGAGTTTCAGGGCCAGAGAAGCAGATGGCGGAAACAGAAGAATGGCCTGCCTCAGGGGAGCGTGTTTGCTCCATCCATGTTCAACATCTACACAAATGACCAGCCACTGCCAGAAGGGACAGAGAGCTTCATCTATGCTGATGATCGTGCCATTACTGCTCAAGCAGGGAGCTTTGAGACTGTAGAACAGAAGGTCTCCGAAGCTCTAGGTGCTCTTACTGCCTACTACAGGGAAAACCAGCTGATCCCTAACCCATCTAAAACACAGACATGCACCTTTCATCTCAAGAACAAAGAAGCATCGCGAGCTCTGAAGATCACTTGGGAAGGAATCCCACTGGAGCATTGCAGCGCACCCAAATACCTGGGAGTCACTCTGGACCGTGCTCTTACCTACAAGAAGCACTGCCTGAACATCAAGCAAAAAGTGGGTGCTAGAAACAATATCATACGAAAGCTGACTGGCACAACCTGGGGATCACAACCAGATACAAGGAAGACATCTGCCCTTGCGCTGTGCTACTCTGCTGCTGAGTATGCATGCCCAGTGTGGAACACATCTCACCATACTAAAACAGTGGATGTGGCTCTTAATGAGACATGCCGCATTATCACGGGGTGTCTGCGCCCTACACCACTGGAGAAATTACACTGCTTAGCCGGTATTGCACCACCTGGCATCCGCCGGGAAGTAGCAGCCAATAGTGAAAGGACCAAGGCAGAGACATCTCCAGCTCATCCCCTGTTTGGGTATCAGCCAGCACGCCAACGACTTAAATCTAGACATAGTTTTCTAAGATCTACAGAGACACTCGCTGGAACACCTCAGCAAGCAAGAGTCCAAAAGTGGCAGGCTCAAACCCAGCACCTCAACCAATGGCTGATACCAATTGAGAGACTCCCTCCTGGGCACACAGAAGACTGGGCGACTTGGAAGGCATTGAACAGACTGCGCTCTGGCACCACGAGATGCAGAGCCAACCTTCAGAAATGGGGCTACAAAGTAGAATCCTCGACATGCGAGTGTGGAGAAGAACAAGTCTCAGACTGCTGCTGCTCCTGCCACAGGGGTCCTGAATCCTTCCATCCAGCTTGGCTGCCCTGGACTACTTGTGAGTAGGAGAAGCCCCAGGCCCTTTCCAACTGGGTGCGACTCAGCAATCCTCCAAGGAGGGAGTGACTATAAAGCTGTGTTGCACCTGCCTTGGCCTAGTCTCAGACTGCTGCTGCTCCTGCCACAGGGGTCCTGAATCCTTCCATCCAGCTTGGCTGCCCTGGACTACTTGTGAGTAGGAGAAGCCCCAGGCCCTTTCCAACTGGGTGCGACTCAGCAATCCTCCAAGGAGGGAGGGACTATAAAGCTGTGTTGCACCTGCCTTGGCCTAGTCTCAGACTGCTGCTGCTCCTGCCACAGGGGTCCTGAATCCTTCCATCCAGCTTGGCTGCCCTGGACTACTTGCGAGTAGGAGAAGCCCCAGGCCCTTTCCAACTGGGTGCGACTCAGCAATCCTCCAAGGAGGGAGGGACTATAAAGCTGTGTTGCACCTGCCTTGGCCTAGTCTCAGACTGCTGCTGCTCCTGCCACAGGTGTCCTGAATCCTTCCATCCAGCTTGGCTGCCCTGGACTACTTTCCATCGGGCCTTCTTACCAACGCGCCAGCTTTTCCATCTGCTGAGCTATTCATAGCTAAAGCCCTTGTTGTCCCAGTTGCCGGCGAGGATTCCTCCAGGGGCCGGAGCAAGCTGCTGGGCCGCGGGCCAACTGGCCAAATCAAGCCGAAGAGAGACGGTCCCTTGCCGGGTGGCTTCGGCCTGCGGCCTAACCATCTGGACTTGTTTGTCTCCTTCGGCCGCTGGGCCAACTAGGCTTTCCACCTTTGCCTATTCTGCCCGGGCCCTACTGCCTTTCCATCTGGCCCTCACCACCGGCCAAGCGGCGGCCCCCCCCATCTGAGCTGACCGCCACCGTGTCGACCACCTCCGGAGGTCCATCCGCCAATTTACATCAAACGTCAGCTATTTACATCTGAATCATAGCACTTTACTAACTGCCAGTCTCCTGACCACTGTGTACATTTTGCGAACATTGCACGGTATAATCCGTCCTACCTCTGCTGCTAATGTGGTAATAAGACCATAATATAGCGCTTAGTGGCGCCTGTTCCGTAGCCAACTGTTTGCACTTTACCAACTGTGGCACTTTACCCCTCCCAACTCCTCCTGCCGCACTTTAGTAGTATAGAGGGCCAAATATTTTCTGTTGAGGCTGTTGCACTTTAATATCTTGTTGCACTTTAAAAACCTTGCACCTTAAGAATTACTCGGTAGCCACGGAATTTACCTTGCACTTTGCACTTTAAGACTCTAGTATTCAAGGACCATCCTATTTCGCGGCTAATGCTTGCCTCTGGTACCCTTCATCTACCGAAGTGTCCATTTCCATCCATGTGGTCCCCCACCCTCCTATGCTTACTGTCTCTGTCACTATTATCTGGTGGAAGGGGCAGGGGAGGTAGTGGGCTGGAACCTGTGGGAAACAATGAGGGGAGGAGGGGGGATGAAGAAGGCCAGCACAATTGGCAAGATAAAACGCCAACATCCCAAACAGCTGGTGAAAGTGTGATTAAGACCCTAGCCAGAAATAGCGGCATGGAGGAGGGGAGGTGTTCCACTAGCCGAGGGGCCCCCATAGAGGTCGTGGTGGGAAGGAGGAGATGCGGGAAAAGGAGACCTCAAATTCGGCCAAATTCGGACCACTTATCTATAATCAAAATTCCAAATCAGTCTCCTAAGGTAAATTGGTGTAACCAGGTGAGCGGACCCTCCGGTCTGAAGGTGGTGCTGTTGAACGCCAGATCTGTCAACGGAAAAACGACCTGGATCCAGGACTTAATCCTGGACGAACGGGCAGCTCTGGCGTGCATCACGGAGACCTGGTTGGATGAAGCTGGAGGAGTAAATCTGACCCAGCTTTGTCCTCCGGGTTTCTCCGTGCAGCACCAACCTAGATCCGGAGGGCGGGGAGGCGGGGTCGCAGTGGTCTATAGGGACTCCATCCATCTGACCAGGTGCCCCATCCCGCAGACCGCAAATTTCGAAAGCGTCTACCTGAGGGTGGGTGACCGGGACAGTATAGGGATTCTAGTAGTGTACCGTCCACCTCGCTGCACTACAGTCTCCCTACCTGAGCTAGCGGGGGTGGTCTCGAGCCTGGCATTGAAGTCTCAACGGCTTCTTGTGCTGGGAGACTTCAACGTCCATGCCGAGACGACCCTCACAGGCGCGGCTCAGGACTTCATGTCTGCCATGGCAACCATGGGGCTGTCCCAACAAATATCTGGCCCCACCCACTGTGCTGGACACACATTGGATTTGGTTTTCTGTCAGGGATGGGAACAGGGTGGCGGTGTGGAGGAGTTGTCCATCTCTCCGTTGCCATGGACCGACCACTTCCTGATCAGATTTAGGCTCACTGCGCCCCCTAACCTCTGCAAAGGTGGAGGACCCATTAAGATGGTCCGCCCCAGGAGACTGATGGATCCGAATGGCTTCCTGACGGCTCTTGGGGATTTTCCCGCCACCTCGGTAGGTGACCATGTCGAAGCCTTGGTGGCTCTCTGGAATGGGGAGATGACCAGGGCTATTGACATGATTGCTCCGGAACGTCCCCTCTCAAGTAGCCGAGCTAAACCAGCCCCTTGGTTTACTGAGGAGCTGGCAGCTATGAAGCGAAGGAAGAGGGAACTAGAGAGCGTGTGGCGTTCGGAACCGAGCGAGTCAAACCGAGCACGGTTTGTGTCCTTTCTTAGGGCATAT
Organism: Anolis sagrei; assembly: GCF_037176765.1. Classification (NCBI taxonomy): domain Eukaryota; kingdom Metazoa; phylum Chordata; class Lepidosauria; order Squamata; family Anolidae; genus Anolis; species Anolis sagrei. Next base: position 18,312,087 of record NC_090035.1, on the reverse strand, counting down.
GCCGCGGCAATAAAGACCGCAAAGAAAACTTTCTTTGCGGCCACTATTGCGTCTGCAAAGAACCGTCCGGCGGAGCTGTTTCGGATTGTCAGAGGTCTTTTAACTCCCGCCTCTGCAGGTGGGAGCCCTGACAATTCGGTCGCGCGCTGTGAAGCATTTGCTCGGTTCTTCGCAGACAAAGTCGCCTTGATCCGTTCTGGGCTGGACGCCGCGTTAGATGCAGACTCTGTGGATGTAACGAGAGCACCTGCTTGTCCTATTTTGTTGGATTCTTTTCAGTTTGTGAAACCCGAGGATGTGGACAAGATACTTGGAGGAATGAGGCCCACCACGCCCATCCTAGACCCCTGCCCATCCTGGCTTCTGAGAGAGGCCAGAGGGGGATTGGCCGAGTGGGTAACAGTGGTGGTGAATGCCTCCCTTCGGGAAGGCAAGATTCCAGCGAGCCTAAAACAGGCTATTATAAAGCCGCTGTTGAAGAAGCCATCACTGGACCCCACTAAATTGGACAACTTTCGGCCTGTTTCCAATCTCCCCTTTTTGGGCAAAGTCATGGAAAGCGTGGTGGCCTCACAACTCCAGGTATTCTTGAGAGACACGGATTATCTGGATCCGGCACAGTCTGGTTTCAGACCGGGGCATGGTACCGAGACGGTCTTGGTCGCCTTAGTGGATGATCTGCGCCGGGAGCTAGACAGGGGGAGTGTGTCCCTGTTGGTGCTCCTGGACCTCTCAGCGGCCTTCGATACCGTCGACCACGGTATCCTTCTGGGGCGCCTTGCGGAAATGGGTCTTGGAGGCATTGCTTTGCGGTGGCTCCGGTCATTTCTGGAGGGTCGCACCCAGAAGGTGTCATTGGGGGACTCCTGTTCCGCACCACAACCTTTGACTTGTGGGGTGCCACAGGGTTCCATACTGTCCCCCATGCTGTTTAACATCTACATGAAGCCGCTGGGTGAGATCATCCGGAGTTTCGGGGTGCGGTGTCATCTGTACGCAGATGATGTCCAACTCTGTCACTCCTTCCCACCTGCTACTAAGGAGGCTGTCGAGGTCCTGAACCGGTGCCTGGCCGCTGTAACGGTCTGGATGAGGGCGAACAAACTGAAACTAAATCCAGACAAGACAGAGGTACTCCTGGTCAGTCGCAAGGCCAAACGGGATATAGGGTTACAGCCTGTGCTGGACGGGGTCGCACTCCCCTTGAAGGCGCAGGTTCGCAGCTTGGGTGTGACCCTGGACTCATCGTTGAGCCTGGATCCCCAGGTTTCAGCGGTGACCAGGGGAGCATTTGCACAGCTTAGGCTCGTGCGCCAGCTGCGCCCGTATCTCGGGAAGTCTGACTTGGCCACGGTGGTACACGCTCTTGTCACATCCCGCCTGGATTACTGCAACGCTCTCTACGTGGGGCTGCCCTTGAAGACGGCCCGGAAGCTTCAGCTGGTCCAGCGTGCGGCAGCCATGTTACTAACTGGAGCGGGTAGCAGGGAGCACACAACGCCCTTGTTGTCCCAGCTTCACTGGCTGCCGATTTGCTACCGGACCCAATTCAAGGTGCTGGTCTTGGCCTACAAAGCCCTAAACGGTTCCGGCCCAAAATACCTTTCTGACCGCATCTTGGCCTACGAGCCCACGAGGACCTTGAGATCGTCTGGGGAGGCCCTTCTCTCGATCCCGCCTGCATCACAGGCACGGCTGGCGGGGACGAGGGAGAGGGCCTTCTCGGTGGTGGCCCCCCGGCTGTGGAACACTCTCCCGGCACACATCAGACAGGCGCCCTCCCTCATGTCCTTTCGAAAAAGCCTTAAGACCTGGCTGTTCGAGAGGGCATTTAATTAAGTGCTAAGCAACAACATTACAGTAATGAGAACTGGAATGGTATAAGGAAAATGAGACTGGCTATGATTCTACTAAGAGACGACGCGGATTTTTATGTAGTTTGTAGTTTGTATTTGTTGTATAGTCATATGTTGTTGATACTGGCCTCTGTAACTGTCTTTTTATGTGTACTGTACACCGCCATGAGTCGCCCGTAAGGGCTGAGAATGGCGGTCAATAAGTGCATCTAATAAATAAATAAATAATAATAAACAAACCACCGACCACCTGCTGCAATGCAACCTGAGCCCTGCCACATGCACGATGGAGGACCTTCTTGCAGCAACACCGAAAGCACTCCAAGTGGCCAGATACTGGTCAAAGGACATTTAACCAGCTACCAAACTCACAAGTTGTGTATTTTTCTGTTTCTTTGCTTTGTTCTGTTAGACTGGTTGTTCTGACACGACAAATAACAAATAAATAGTCTGGGTTGAATGGAAGTTTCAGAGCAACAGAATGGCTTGAGCTAAATTAATGTTTAGCCAGCATGAGACCAGGCTCATTTTCTTCAGTAAGTCTGCACCCCATATTTAAGGTCGAGCAGGGCATTGCCTGGCCTTTTGCTCCCTGCACTTTAATGTATAATGCTCAACATGGTGAAGTACTTCTGCCACAACTTCACCATCTGCATGGGATGGACTCCAATTCTACCGGTTCCAAGACAGAAATGCCAGCTTCCTTTGACACCAGGCCCATCCAGACAGTACTTTTATCCGAGGAGTTCCCGCAGCAAAGAGGAGGGTGGCCAAACACCATTCCCTGTAAATGTGGAATAAATCACTACAAATGGCAAACAACACAAGATTTTCAGGTGTGTGAATATTCCAGTTCTGAGCCAAAGATTCACACCTTCTACTGTCTGTATGTCCCTGCACTCGGAAATCATGGGATTTTTTTTTATCCGGGTTTGTTCTCAGGTTTTAGAACTTCTGTTCCTGATTGGTCAGTTCCTAAAAAGAACGTGACAGTTGAGTAGAACTTTGTTTGTGTGCCAGAAACGTCATGAAATGTTTGGAGGGCACATTTTCTCTGGCCAGGACAAAGTTGTGGCCTCCTAGTCAACATTGTACATCTTTTCACAATAAGAGCAATCAGGACACACATGTATAACACAGGAACAACACCTAAAAGTCCAACGGTGGCCATCTTGGGGGTTGCAAAATCCTTCAACAAACCAGCAAGTGTGGATGACGAAGGTAGAAATCTCAGGACCAACAGATCTGTATCTGAACAGCTTTTCAGGTTCCGGGTTATTTTACCCCTGACTAAAGTGTATAATTTAGTGCTGTGTGGAACCACCCTCTTGATGTGGCTCTCCTCTACATCTGAGGAGGCCTCTTCCAGGTAGAACATGACAGGTTCCACATTTAGAGTCTTGGTTCAGTTGCACAACTTTATCATTCAAAACAAGGATTATATAGCACCATCTATGTTTAACTCTCCCACACAACCTCAAAGTATTCCCAGCCGTCATTAAATGTCTCAAAGACCTGTGTAGCTCTTCATTCCTCCTCCTTGGCCTCAGGTTCTTATTTAAAAATGTTCTGACAAAACATACTGTAGCCACAGCCTCCTTGGTGAAATCACTGTGCCAAATATTTCCTCGTGTATCACATTTTATTTCATTTACCTTTTAACACCTGTAAGCAATTAGCTGTCACAAAGTGGAAGGGCGTTTTAGTTACGTTGTTTCACAAAGACGGTGGGGAGCTCACGCGGAGCCAGCCGAACAGAGGCACCGACAGACGGAAATCAAAACCAACAAGGTGATTAACAGGAGTCTTCCTAACGAGCAAGAAACAGGATGACACTCATTAGCGGGTTGTAATCAAATTCCACCAAACTCAAAAAGAAGTTGTGAAGGATGCCTTTCTACATTCAAAGTGACTCAAAGAGCTTGCGTGGAAACTGGGAGCTAATTCAATTAACAACTGGAACACTGAGGCAAGCCTGAAAACAAGGAAAGAAAGCAATGGAGGTGGAGGTGAGATTGAAAACATAGTAATACAAGCTGGCTGGTAGGGACAATAATAATTTGTCATTGATCATAGAATTTTAGAACTGAGAGGGCCCTCAAGGGGCACAGAGGCCAGGTATGTTTGTGTGTACACATACACAACTGAAGACTCCCTTGAGTTTTTTCCAATGGTAAGAATTCATGATTCTATGAGTGCATTTGCAGAAAAAGTAGGGCAGAAAGCCTATGATTGGCTGAAATCACACACCTGATTTTGGCACCCCCCCCCAAAAAAAAACAACAACAACTAACCCCCACCCCAAACATGTCAAATTAAGTTCACTGTGTTAAAAAGGCCAAGAAGTGAAACTAAGGGGGGGGGGGGGGGGGAGCCTTGGCCTCAACTTTATCAAATTTCTTCAAAAGCATAGCAATGCTTTCTAATGGAAGGCTTTACTAATGCTCTGTACTGCATCTGAATAAGTGGGTTCATATCCATGAAAGCTCATGCTAAAGTAAAAATGAATTCATCTTAAAAGTCAGTAAGCCGTCTTTCTTGCTTTTTGTCCCCCCTCCCTTTCTCCTTTCAAATAAATTTCATAAGAAGTGTATGTACTCATGCAGGTACATCTCTCTCTCTCTGTGTAACTACTATATATGGTGTAACTATTCAGTAGTACATGCAATACATGCAATTCACTGAAATTGAAAAAAACAAACCAGTAGGCACATTTGCAGATACCCATTTGGTTGTGTGTGCATACACACACCCACACTTATGTATATATACTTGTGTATGTGTGTACACACACACATGTATATGTACTTATGTATGTTTGTGTGTGTACACATACACAAGAGTTATTTGTATTTAATTTACTTGACTGTGAACATCTGGGAATAGCTTTGACATTCTAATGCATATTCTGAATCATTTCTTCCTGATGCATACCATTTTCCCTGTTTGAATTAAAGCACATATTTTGCATTTGCATGCATTAAAAATGTTTTTGCTTTTAAAATAGTGGACACAATGTCTGGCAACTTGCTATCATTGTATTAATTCCTTGGTACCCTTACGTATGCAGTTGCACATTTTTGACCACAGCACAAGGTCTGCATTCAGTTTATAATTCCCTAAGTAGATTTCCACCAATGTCACTATTCGGGTTGTGTGTGGATTTCCTTTCCTCTGTTTCCTCCATTTCCTTTGGTACCTTTGGTGCGTTGGGAGCTTGTAATGGTAAGTGCTCTTCCGGTACGAAAACCTGCACGAAACTAAAGCAAGTGGAAACTTATCTCGGCTCCTCCTCCCCTATTTGGCATCACAGTTGAATCTTTTTTTGTTTTCCTTTGTTTTCCTGATTCTTTTTATTTAGTGGGACTGACTGGGAGCTGGGGACCTGCTGAGGAATAGTGGGTAGGGTGCATGCACATTTGAGGGCTTGGAGACAAAGAGTCACCCTTTTACCTTCTTTTTCTCTTTTACTTCCTCTCCTTCAGAAAATAATCTAAAAGATGATGATGATAATCATCATCATCACCATTTAATTACTTATTAATCGCCCTCCATCCAAGAATGCTCTAGGTGATTTACAGCTAAATTGTAAAAGATAAAATACATACATACAAAAATTAAAAATTAACAGGGATCAAATGCTCTAGTAAAAAGATCAGAACTAGCATCTCATACAGGTCATGGTATTCAGTTGGAAGCCAATGTAAATGTTGCAGCACTGGTGTTATATGGCATTTCATGGGCGTTCTTGTGAGTAACCTGGCTGCCGCGTTCTGAACGATACGAAGCTTTTGGGTCGTAGAATAATAGTAATAGTAATCCCATCAAACAAAAAGAGAAGCCTACCTCTCCTCTAGAGTAGAAAGTAGAAACAGCTTTAAGGAAGCATTAAACCAAAGCGAAAAGGAGATTGTAGGTTTGCAGGCAACGGAGGGAATTTTTAAGGTAGTCTAGGGAGGATAGCTCAGCCTCAGGGCATCACTCTTCCTTCCCTAGGCCTCCTTAAAATGCCTTAAAGTTGCTGGTGCTGGGAGAGAAGAAAGCACATACATATATATTCTTAAATGGTATGTAATTATTCAGTAGTACATGCAGAGTACCACCTCATTCACTGGAATTGAAGAAACAATGGGTACATTCGCGGATAGCCATTTGGTTGTACCATGCTGATAGTTTGCAGAAAGGTGGTATAGTCCAAATACTACTTAACTATGTGAGTGTAGAGCTATGTTACACAAGAATGAGGTCAGATCCTAGCTGTGGTTTTTTTTTTTTTTTTGTGCACATTGGATTTCTTTGGCACACACCTCCAGCTCTGCAGACGCAGGACTTTCAGAGGTCAAGGCATGTATTATCTTGCAATGAGTCTCGGAAAACATGAAATTCTTCCTCCTGTCAAGAATCTTGACTCCAATGAAATTCTTCTCGCTTCCTAACACTACATCAGTCTTAGGGGAATAGCCATCATTCAGTAGTACAGCCAAACAGTCTATATTGAGAAGAGGGACAGGATAGAGTTTGAAGTCCTTATCGCTGGTTGGATCATGCATGCATTCTCCTATTCTTGCTAACTTGGCCATTCCTTTGCCTGCGCGGTTCTTCATTTTCACTGACTCAGCCAAGTCTCAGTGTCAAGACGAGACGCTTAATCTTCCTTAATGCTTAAGGCTTTCAGAGTATTAAGTTTGCAGGGTTTTTGTTTCCTGATCCCATGGCCTACTTGTGCAGAAAATCAGAATGCCTTTTAATTGGTATTTCCTAGTAAAAGAGATCCTATTTCGAGACTAGTACTTTTCTTAAACTAATATAGCCAACTCTCTGCCTTTGTTTCATGATAACGTGCTCCTGATCAGTAGGACAAGTAAATGAATCTGATATAAAAGCATTCATGGCCCTTTTCACAGACAGCCACAGACTTTGCTTGTTTGTGAACATCCGGGAGCAGCCTTTGTATTTAAAATTGTCACAATTTAATATGGAGTTTTAACTAACAACATATACTCATCTAGTGATGAGACTCAAAGACAGAAATTGGATTACATGGAAAAAGTTAATTTTTAGAGAGGATATCTCTCTAGGACTTTTCTAGGCTCTCTTGTGAAACCCAATGGGAACTTTTAGTGGAAATTGTTAATTTCATCCACAGTTTCTGTTTCTATGGTAAGTTCGGGAACATATCTTCCATGGATACAGAGATCATACTTTAATACAAGGATCATATTTTTCATGGTAAGTTTGAGAAGGTGTCTTTCATGGATATAGGGATCATACTTTAATACAAAGATCGCATTTTTCATGGTAAGTTCGGGAAGGTATCTTTCATGGATATAGGGTTCATATTTTAAAATAGGGATCATATTTTTCATGGTAAATTCAGGAGGATATCTTCCATAGATACAGGGATCATACTTCAACTTCTTTTTGGATCAAACTTAACTCTGAAAATGAAATAGTCTTTGAAGTGAGAATCCATCTTTATAAAACACATGCACATGAAGAGCAACCTCAAGAGATGAAGCTCTCACTATCTAAACAAAGTACCTTCCTTTTATAATTTTAACCAATAAACTTCTGAGAGTTTCTCCAGATTTTTCATTTTCATTTTCACCAGGATAGGAGTGTATCACAATGAAGGAGAACTTTAGGAAGCCATCAATGTTTAGGTTGAGCATTATGGTTTTGTATGAAATTGGCCACTTTTTTTTTAAAAAAAAAAAAGCCAAAGGTAAGGCAAGGGACTTATGTGCTACGATTCCTCTGCCTCCTTGCCTTTTTGAAATATTTCTCCACAGTTAAAAGCTTTAATTAATCTAAATATAGGCTCCAGTAGTTGATTAACACCAATAATTTCAGGGCCTTTATAACGTAACAAATCTCTTGAGGCAAATATCCTTCCTTTAATGATCTCCATATTTTTTGTTAAATTTCCCATAAAAAACATGGAACCATAATTTTATAAGGTGTAAAATAGAAGATATTTTACCACTATGTCCAGGACTGAATTACCATATATACTTGTGTATAGGTCAACCTCATGTATAAGACAGGGGTAGATGGGGGCAGATTTTGTGATCAACATAACAAATATTAATATGAGCCATGGATAAGTCAAGAGTTATTCTGCAGAGAAAGGAAAGTGCACTGCTATTGGGTGCTCAGGACCCAACAAAACTAGAATAACTGCAAATAAAAACAACACTTTGTGGTCAACCTGTTAACATGGTATCTCTTGATTTTCTAGGTATTCCAACACAATTCTGTGGTCATCTGTGGGACAGAATGGATATAAATAAGCAATTTTTGAACATTCTTTTTGGGAGAAAACAGTTTGAATTTGCTTTGAATGAAAACTTTCCTCATAGTTTTGAGTAGATGTTTGAGGATGGATTTCATCTTGCGTGCAAAGGAAATATCAAGTTTTCTCATGTCTTCATGGATTCTCTTTATGGCATGTCATTTGCTCAGACTTCTTTTCTGTCACACAAAGACTGAGATACTTCCGCAGGCTTGTGTAGTTTAAGTGTCCATGGGCAGAGTTCTGCACAAATGGCATTAAATGGCACAACGGATCCAAGATGCCAAATACGTCATGAAACCCACAGATATGCAATGTGTGTGAGTCTCCAGTGCTGCAATTTGAACCTCTTCATTCACAACAGGACTTCACTTCTGCATCCTTGAACTCAGAGTAGGTGTCCGTCTTCAGAAATAAATATGAGTAACTGAGATGTGCATAAGAAATAAGGTGTTGAACCTGGTTTCAATAAGTGTGTGTATCTGGAACTGAGAAATACAACAGCTGGATGTTAATTCATCTGTTCTAGACAACTTAGCTATTGGGTTGATGGGTCATCCATGCAAATTGTTCTTAAGACTGTGTACAACAACAAAATAACTGAGCTTTCTTGAAAATAGGGCTAAAAAAGAGCACACAAATTGGCACACCAGAGCACAGATGCTCAGCAACAATACTTATAATGACCCCATACGACAAACCTCTATAGCTTGAATAATTCAGTACTTTCATACCTTTTAATACCCTCTTTCCCAAAACCATATTGCTGTATTAATTTGCTTCATTTCCATTTCCTTTTTACCCTTCCAACTGGACATGGTAATCCAGAGAACTAAGATAACATTAAAAGGATTTTGATAGGATCATGCTTAGCTTTGATTTAGCACAGAGGACTGTTGTGATGTGTATTATTTTTCCACCTCCCCCCAATCCCTTTCAATGTTAAATGTTACTTTTATAACCAGGAGAAACACTGAGTAAACAAATAAAAAATTCATTAGCAATAGGCAGCTTGAGGAAGATGAAAGGTTTTACAATGTGAAAATCTGGTTTCCAATGCTGAAAAGCCAGGCACAGGCTCATTAGCACAGTGTGGTGCCTAGTAGACATTAAAAAAAAACCTTACCATGTGTAATCTGGGTGAAATTTACTAATATTTCAAGCAACGATACTGTGTGTGCAGCCATTTAATTTTATTTTTAAAGGTTTAACAATCTCCCAAAGGACTATTAGTCATTCTGGAACAGAAAATCAGTAGTCTAAATACTGAAAAGATGGTAACAGTTTTGGGTGAACTACATCTCACAGGTGTCCCTTCCTCACTGGAACTTTGGGTGGCATCCTGGTCATGACATTCACAGCTGTATTAGACTTTAATATTTTTACACCAAGGGAATTTTATAGTGCTTTGGAGAGAGAACCATGTTGGTAGCATATGACTTCAGAGATCGGTGGCCATGTCTACATTGGCTGCTTAATCCATGGCCAGTCTAGGGAGTTATGATCCAGACTGACCCTGGATTCAACCATGATGGTGGCCACATGGACTGAGCCAAATCCTCTGCTAATACCACATTGGCACCCAGCAGGAATGAGATAACATTGGTCCCACTAGCCAGTTTACTTGTCCTTGTATTGCTGCTGTGGCTCCTCATTAACCGTGGATTTCTCTGCAAAGCCTGGCCATCAACAGTCACATTGGCTGAAGTCATAACATGGTGCCTGTGGGATCAACAAAAGGGATGAATCTACCCTTTCCTTCTTGTTGATCATATGGATGTCCCATTCTGACCTCAGCAGGTACAACCATGATGGTGAAACTCTCACAGGGAACTCCATGGCCAATAAGAAGCTGCATCCGTGACACAAGGTGCACCTTTCTGTATACTGACCAATGCAGAGGAAGTGTAATGGTGGTGGTGGACATGTGGACATTGGATCAAGCTGAAATCTGGTTGGTCACATAGCTGCAAACCCTGAGGCCACTCCAAAGATTTCTGCAAACTCTAGAGCAGTGGTTCTCAACCTGGGGTCTCCAGGTGTTTTTGGCCTCCAACTCCCAGAAATCCTAACAGCTGATAAACTGGCTAGGATTTATGGGAGTTGTAGGCCAAAAACATCTGGGGATCCCAGGTTGAGAACCACTGCTCTAGAGTATTCATCAACTTGACTTAATGTGGGTGCTTAAAGTACAGATTCCAAACATTGTCATTAAGTCATTGTCATGAAGACTGCCAATGATAACTTTGGGTTGCTTATGAGGTTTTTTCTACTCATGTAGAGATGGCTTAGGTGTACTTCTTCAGATGTTTCCTGAGTCTATGAAAGCTTTTCTTTCAACTTTGTTCTTTCAGTTAGTCTCTGTGTTGCTTACAGATGTAGTTCAAAGTTCTGTCTGCATATTGAACTGTTCTGATCATTTTAGAGGGATGAAATTCATGTTCATCCATAGGATTCACTTTTTGCTACATTCAATGTCCAAATTGGTGGAGAAGGGGAAGTATTAGGGAGAGGTAAGCATCTGGCCATGTACCAGTAATCGGACACAGTGACAAAAGGCATCCTTTCTAGGGATCTTCTGAAAGTCCTGAGGTTGATATTGTGATTCTGAGCCTGACCATAGGGATATGGCCAGAAACTTACCTGATGCCTACTCCTTACTTTCCACTAAATGACTTTGGAGGAGGTCCCGCAGAAGGACAGTGAGTGTTAAAGGAGAGAAATAGAGATATGTCACCATTCTATCTGGGACAAAGTTTATGATGAAGGCTTTTACCTGTTTACCTGATATTGCATCACTTCTTGTTGCCACTTTGAGAAGGATTGAAAAGGAAAATGGATGTGTTTGGGTGCATCAAAGAGTCCTGGAGTGCTTGTAAGGCTGAGTTTTTACACAAGTTTTAACATATTTGCATGGCTTTCTGCATAGCTTGCTGGCAAACTGTTTGAAATTCACAACAAAATTATTAGGGGTCACAAAAACGGGTTCCATATCATGGGTGACCTAACCCTTATTCTACCTATTAAATAGGAGGGTGCGTTCCCACCTCATATGCAAGGTTAAGTGGGAGCAAAAGTTTTCCATCCCTTGCAATTGTTGTTACCTGTCATAGTAACAGTTGTTTGTGCACAGTGTGTTAGTTAACCTTGTGGTATTTTCTTTCAGTAACATGATTGTAATCTACTTGCTTCAAAATAGAAAGCACAAATCACATCTTCTGTGAGCCGACCCTATTCCTATACAGGGTCTTTGGGCACAACGTAGGGCCATCTAGCTTTGAAAACCCAAATACATGTTCTCCATTGCACAAGCAATACAGTGGAAACATTGGCAAATAAACAATGAGTTCTAAAATTTTGGTATTCAACAAAGGAGCGACTTGACCACTGGTGTGCAACTCTGTTGATTTTATAAAATATTCACACAACCAGAGACACATTTCACCAAGAAGCTCTTTCTTTGAAAGGTCTCTTGAAGCACTTTGTCTCCACATGGTCCTTCAGGCAAAACCAGGCCTATGGATGGATTTCTTTTTAATGGCAGAGCTCCCACCTCATGGGTGTCTGTTACCAGTTTACACTCACATAGTTTTGTTGTGGTTGGGTTACACTGGAGTGGCCCATAGACAGTTCCTGGGGTCATTTTTGTGCCCCATATGGCCCGTAGGAGCCAAAGTTCCCTCTATAGAATGTTGTGTTTTGTCATGTCTCTCACCACCGTTCTAGGACATTTCATGGACAAGGGGCATTTTTTATTTGAAAATAAAAGAATAGGAGGTGAACTTTAGTCATTCTCTCTTCTTAAAAGAGTTATTTCTTGGGCCAAAGATGTCTCAGAGCTCCCAGAAATTGGTCCCTGAAAAAAACTCTACTAGAGTTATTTGAACACTGTATATACTCATGTATAAGTTAATTTGACGTACAGTAGAGTCTTGGTTATCGAACATAAACGGTCGGCAGAATGTTGGATAAGTGAAAATGTTGAGTAATAAGGAAGGATTAAGGAAAAGCCTATTAAATGTCAAATTACATTATGCTTTCACAAATTAAGCACCAAAATATCATGTTTTACAACAAATCAACAGAAAAAACAGTTCAATACATTGTAAAGTTACATAGTAATTACTGTATTTATGAATTTAGCACCAAAACAATGCAATGTATTGAAACAGCTGTGGATCCGGGTGGGAGGAAGACTGTGTTGGATAATACAGAAAGTTGGACGCACAAAGCTTGGATAAACAAGACTCTACTGTATAAGTAAAGGATAGGTTTTTGGGTCAACATGATAAATAGTGATATAACTTCTCTCTATTTTTTTCCATGTCAAGAGCGACTTGAGAAACTGCAAGTCACTTCTGGTGTGAGAGAATTGGCTGTCTGTAAGAATGTTGCCCAGGGATGTGTTTGGATATGCTCAGTTGTTTTGATGTTTTACCATCATTGTAGCAGGATTCTCTCATGTCCCCACATGGAGAGCTGGAGCTGATAGAGGGAGCTCATTCGTGCTCTCCCCAGATCTGAACCTGCAACCTGTCGGTCTTCAGCCCTGCTGGCACAAGGGCTTAACCCCTTGCGCCACTGGGGTGACCTCTGAAGTAAGTTGAGTGTCCTTTCAGGGAGAAATAAAATATCAATGGCAACTCAAGGGTTTAGCCACCACCCTAAGGCTCTGTCACAGCTACGGGGGATTTGTGCTTCTTAATTAAAAGAAGATGGACTAAATCTTTGCTTTTTGCTATTCTACCCAAATATGGAGATGGTTCCTTTTTTTATTTGAATTAAGCATTGGTATTCACATTGTCCCCTGGAGAAGCTGCCCAAGGTTTTCTGGGTTGATTCTTGAACTATAATTTCTAGACCTATAAATGAGTATGTAGTGTATATGGGAGCAGATTAACCAATGCAATCTTTTTTATGTGGGTACAATGATTGGATAGCCTTTGAAAGTCTTCTAGGAGACTAATGCAGCCTACAGCAAAGCTTCTCAAAGCTCTGCAACCAACTGTAATTCAGTTAATGCTTCTGGCTTACAAATCAATTGTTTTATTAAGAATAATAATAGTGAAAACCCTACTTTTAAGTTAATGGCTTAAATAGGTGAACTGTTTTAATGTTTTTTATATTGTTTTATTATAATATGTATATTTATGCTTGTTTTAATCTGTTGTTGGCACCGTGCTGTGCCGGTTGATAGCAGCCCTGAGTCCTTCTGCGGAGGTTGAGATAGGATGGGATACAAATGTCCTAAATAAATAAATACTTTTAGCCCCAACTAAAGTGGTCCCATTTAACCAATGGGAGTTGTTTATGTCTTTACTTACTATCCATCAGTTTGTTCAACTTGCTTACACTGAGACTAACTAACAGAACTGACGCATATAGTAACTACAACAACAACAAGAACAACAACTCTGGACACAAATTTATTTACACCGTTTCAGACGAAGCTTTTATTTTAATATTACAAACCATTTTTTTCTTTATTCACAAACCACTGTAGTGATATAAACACTAATTTCTAAAGACAGATATACACACTTGTTGGGTTTTAAGATTTGTAACTGTTTTGAAGTCACGATATTCTACATATGGTACTTAATCGTTTATTTTTTAAAATCAGAATTCATATTATCAGTAGCAATTTATATAACTGGAGAAGAAAGAAAAAACACATTCCCTATATCAGACATACATTTGAATAAAATGAATGACTGGAGTGTTGAAGGAGTTTTCACAAAAATAGTTTCCAACAGCATTTGGCAAACCTCAACCATCGGCAATTATCTCCAAGAATTAAACATCAGATACACATTGGGGGCTGCCTTGAGGGACACAGCCACTGAATTCAACTTAGAATTACACATCAGGAGATCTTTGTGTGCAAACTGATAGTTTGTAAGAAAATAAATATCTTTAACAGTTAAGTACTATCATTATAATTCTTAAAGTATTTCAGAGTGCATACAGACGTTTTTATTGGAGCAGCCAAACCACATATACAATTATGCACTCTATTGTTTAGAACTGGAATAATAGATTGCCTGTGCACAGCTCTGATTGACTGATGCACATGATGTCACCAACCCACATCATTTTCTAATGAGTTTGGAAGTCTGCTTAAACTTTAAATGAGTAAAAGTGGGCATATTGTATTTTGCAAAGACAAAGAACTCTTGTGTTTGGATCAGCATTAAAATAGCTGGTAGTGAATGCATAGCAATCAAGTTGGTAGGAGTCAAGGTATGCCCTCTCCTCAGGAAAGAAGATTTTGTTTTTAGCCATTTTAATCCATATTTTTCAAGCTCCATAGCAATACAATTTGGGAGAAATAAGAATTGATAGATCAACCTATCCCTGTAGATTGGTGAAATTATTACTTTTAAATTAGAAGTCATCAATATCCACAAAATGTAATAGCCATATCTATCCACTTCTATTCCAGTGTCATGGTACGTCTGTATGCACCCTTGTTTCGGAACCCCCAAAACTTAATATCAGATTACATTTTTCTGACTTTTTTCCATAATGTTTAAGATCTGATCACATGAACAATGGCCATTTAAGCCTAAACATCTACAATGAAATATTTGCTTTGCTAGGCCTAGAAAACAGCACAAGCTCATGCTCCACTGAACTCAACAGAAGTGAATGAAGACCATCCCTGAAAGCTTCTTTTTGGAAAGCTGGCTTTCTAGAATAGAAATGGGACAATGGGAAAGTTTGCAGCCAATACCCAGCCAAGGCTTGTGACTGCAATGTCAATGGATTTGTTCCAGGATTTGGTTCAGACTTTAAAGGAGGTTCTCCAACATACTGAACCCATTTTAAAGATGTGGTTCATCAACCTGAGTAGCACCTTTAAAGTTCAGGCTAAAATTGAAGGTGGGGTTACTGTCATCTTAATATTGGCCAACTTCTAGAGAAAATGATGTCCTTAGAACTATGTCATTTCCTATCATTTGAAATATTAAAATTAAGCTAGCAGGGGATATTTTTAGGATACTCAGGGTTCCAAAAAAGAAAGGATCATCACAATCCATAGTGGTTGGTGGTCTGAATTTATTTTGGAGGGGTCACCCTGAAATTGTCTCTCAGTTGAATCACCTAGATCTAGTTACAGATCTAGAAGAGATTTTCTGGCCAGAAGGAAAATTTCATCACCCATGTCTAGAACTATAATCATATCTGTATCTAGATCTGTATCTAGATCAAGATATGAAGGATTTTCTTGCCATTCATCAGATCTAGATCTAGATAGGAATGAGAAGGCCCTTCTAGTCAGAAAATCCCTTCTGGAGTGCTGCCCTTGTTAATATGGTGTCACTCATTAACAGTGGTATCTTTATTTGGAGAACTACTTTATGCCTACGTGGTTGCACCTCAATGTTGAACATGATGAGGAAGCTCGGTTGGACTGGAATTGCATGCTCCTCAATGAAACTGATCCCCCCACACTTCTGGATTGGAATCCAGAAGCCTTCCTGTTTCCTCCCTTTTCCGTGCCTTCCTTCCCCATCTCCAACTGCTTTGAGTTGGTTGGGAGTCCATGGTTTCTAAAAAGCACCTTGTGACTTAACATTTGGGCTCAATGTGAGAAAAGGTACATTTGCATATAGCAAAGTCTTTCCGGAACAATGGCCTTAATCTAAAGCTATCAGGGAAGGATGAGTTAAAAAGTGACCAAATTTATGAATAAATTATTCACTCCCTGACTGATAATTTTTAGTAGCCTATACTTTGCATGGTTTTATACACTTTCTTTCTGTCACTCCTCTATCTTTCTCATTCCCTGTCTTTTTCTTTCTCTTACACTTTCTTTCCTCTATTCCCTCTGAGATGGATTGGAGAATGATGTCCTTATTATTATTATTATTATTATTATTATTATTCCCCCATCTTTGGATAGAAATGCTACAGAAACCTTGTTTTCAAATCTTGTGAAACTTTATTGATGGTTATCGTTCAACTGGTCATATTTTGCATGCACATTACGATGACATAGGCCGTCCACAAACACTTTTTGAAAAGCAGAATTGTTTATAGCAAGTTGGCAGGTTCACAGCGGTGAATTGATCGTTTTTTTTTCTTTTTTTAACTAAAGTGCTTGCCTTTTTAAAAACCTTTTTCTATCCCCCCCTCCCTTTATGGCACGCACGGTACACATGAGAATATAACTATTTTTTTTCTGCTTTGATTTATTTTTAAATACAAAAACAAGAAGACCCCTGACAAACACCCCAAAACTTAAGGTTAACTTGTAAACAGGACAACATTATGCACGGACAAACTGCAATTTTCCAGCTGTGCCAGGCACTGCAGCTTTGGCATCAATTCTTGGGTGCCTTGGAGGGGGGAAAGCAGAGTTTGACAGCCAAGATCCTGGGCCCATTCACACTATATAATTATAGTGGGCTGATCCCACATTAAATGTCATGGTGGCCT